>NC_141902.1:73393468-74018468 GCF_057802395.1 Ceratotherium simum simum | reverse complement strand
AGGTTGCTTGTTACAGAATGCTTATTATCCTCATGTTGTGGGTGGAGAGTATTCTTTATTGTCTTAAGTCTCAGTCTCACTGTTTGTTTATTTCTCTGCATTTAATGTGTTTTTCAAAATATTGTAAGTGGTTTCTTTTTTAATTTATTTTTTTTCTTAGTTACTGGTATAAAACCATTACAATTTATTTCTCTACACTGAACTGGTATCCAGTTTGTTAAATTAACTTATCAGCTTTAATAATCCGTCTCTCCGTTATTTCCTTGGTTTTTCTGTGTGCACAATCGTGTTATTCCTTCCTTTGCAGTCCTTATATCTTTTCCCCTCCCATTATTGCTGTGGTCAGAACTTCCAGTAGAGTGTTGAATAGATATAGTGATAGTGACTATCTTTGTCTTGTTCTCAAAGATGAATCATAGTAGGAGTATGCTTAACTCTGTGAGACACTGGAATACTGTATTATAAAGTGATTGTACAATTTTACATTCCTAACAGTAATATAATTGAGTTCCAGTTTCTCCACAATCTCACTACCACTTGATATAGTCGGTCTTTTTAATGTTAGCCATTCTAATGGGTGTGTAATGGGATCTTATTCTGGTTTTAATTTTCATTTCTTTAATAAGCTATAATGTTGAGCATCTTTTCATATCTTATTTGCCATCTGTATATCTTCTTTGGTGAAGTACCTGTTTAAATACTTTGTCCATTGTTTATTTGACTGTTTTCTTATTGAGTTTTGAAAGGTCTTTATATATTCTTGCTATAATTCCTTTATAAGATATACGCTTTGAAAATATTTTCTCCAATTCTGTGGCTTGTCTTTTAATTTTCTTAAAAGTGTCTTTCAAAGAGAAGCTTTTGATTTTGATGAAGTCCAATTTATCAAATTTTTTTCTATTAGAAACCATGCTTTTTTCTTAATAATTTTTTATTGAGGTCACTATAGTTTATAACATTGTGAAATCTCAGTTGTACATTATTATTTGTCAATCACCATATAAATGTGCCCCTTCACCCCTTGTGCTAAGCCCCCAACCTCCTTACCCTCTGGTAACCATTAAATTGTTCTTTTTGTCTGTGTGTTAGTTTATCTTCCACATATGAGTGAAATCATATGGTGTTTGTCTTTGTCTTGCTTATTTCGCTTAACATAATACCTTGAAGGCCCATCCATGTTGTTGCGAATGGGACAATTTTGTCTTTTTTTATGTCTGAGTAGTAGTCCATTGTGTGGGTGTATATATATATATACACCACATCTTCTTTATCCTATTATCAGTCGATGGGCACTTGGGTTGCTTCCACTCCTTGGCTATAGTGAATAATACAGCAATGAGCATAGGGGTGCATAAGTCTCTTTGAATTGTTGATTTCAAGTTCTTCGAATAAATACCCAGTAGTGGGATAGCTGGGTCATATGATATTTTTATTTTTAATTTTTTGAGACATCTCCACACTCATTTCCATAGTGGCTGCACCAGTTTATATTCCCACTAGCAGTGTATGAGGGTACCCTTTTCTCCACATCCTCTCCAACATTTGTTATTTTTTGTCTTGGTGATTATAGATATTCTAACAGGTATAAGGTCATATCTTAGTGTAGTTTTGATTTGCATTTCCCTGATGATTAGTGATGTTGAACATCTTTTCATGGGCCTATTGGCCATCTGTATATCTTCTTTGGAAAAATGTCTGTTCATATCTTCTGCCCATTTTTTGATCTAGTTGTTTGTTTTTTTGTTGTTCACTTGTGTGAGTTCTATATATATTTTGGAGATTAACGCCTTGGCAGATATATGGTTTGTAAATATTTTCTCGCAGTTGGTGGGTTGTCTTTTCATTTTGTTCCTGGTTTCCTTTGCCTTGCAGAAGCTCTTTAGTCTGATGAAGTCCCACTTGTTTATTTTTTCTTTTGTTTCCCTTGTCTGAGTAGACATGGTATTTGAAAAGATCCTTCTAAGACCAATGTCAAAGAGTGTACCGCCTATGTTTTCTTCTAGGAGTTTTATGGTTTGAGTCTTATCTTCAAGTCTTTGATTCATTTTGAGTTATTTTTTGTGCATAGTGAAAGATAATGGTCTACTTTCATTCTTTTGCATGTGCCTGTAAAGTTTTCCCAACACTATTTATTGAAGAGGTTTGTTTTTTTTTTTTGATGGCGAAGACTAGCCCTGAGCTAACATCTCTTGCCAATTCTCCTCTTTTTTGCTGAGGTAGATTGGCCCTGAGCTAGCATCTGTGCCCATATTCCTCCATTTTGTATGTGGGATGCCACCACAGCATGGTTTGATGAAAGGTGCATTGGTGCACACCCAGGATTTGAACCTGCGATCCCCAGGCCACCAAAGTGGAGCACACAAACTTAACCACTATGCCACGGGGCCAGCTCCTTGAAGAGACTTTCCTTTCTCCATTGTATGTTCTTAGCTCCTTTGTCAAAGATTAGCTGTCCCTAGATGTGTGGTTTTATTTCTGGGCTTTCAATTCCATTCTATTGGTCTGTGTGTCTGTTTTTGTACCAGTATCACACTGTTTTGATTACTATAGCTTTGCGGTATATTTTGAAGTCAGGGATTGTGATGCCTCCGGCTTTGTTCTTTTTTCTCAGGATTGCTTTCACTATTTGGGGGTCTTTTGTTGCCCCGGGTGAATTTTAGGATTCTTTGTTCTATTTCTGTGAAGAATGTCATTGGGATTCTGATTGGGATTGCACTGAATCTGTAGATTGCTTTAGGTAGTATGGACATTTTAACTATATTTATTCTTACAATCCATGTGACGGACTATCTTTCCATTTTTTTATTTTGTCATTGACTTTTTTCAATAATGTCTTGTAGTTTTCATTGTATAGGTCTTTCACCTCCTTGGTTAAATTTATTCCTAGATATTTTATTCTTTTTGTAGCAATTGCAAATAAGATTGTATTCTTGAGTTCTCTTTCTGTTACTTCATTATTAGAGGATAGAAATGCAACTGATTTTTGCGAGTTGATTTTATACCCTGCAACTTTGCTGTAGTTACTGATTATTTCTAATAGTTTTACGATGGATTCTTTAGGGTTTTCTATACGTAAAATCACGTTGTCTATAAACAGCAAGAATTTCACTTCTTCATTGCCTATTTGGACTCCTTTTATTTTTTTTCTTGCCTAATTGCTCTGGCCAAAACCTCCAGTACTATGTTGAACAAGAGTGGCAAGAGTGGGCATCCTTGTCTTGTTCCTGTTCTCAGAGGGATGGCTTTCAGTTTTTCCCCATTGAGTATGATGTTGGCTGTGGGTTTGTCATATATGGCCTTTATTATGTTGAGATACTTTCCTTCAATACTCATTTTATTGAGAATTTTTATCATAAATGGATGTTGGATCCTGTTAAATGATTTCTCTGCATCTATTCAGATGATCATATGGTTTTTATTCCTCATCTTGTTAATGTGGTGTATAACATTGATTGATTTGCAGATGTTGAACCAGCCCTGCATCCCAGGTATAAATCCCACTTGATCATAGTGTATGATCTTTTTAATGTATTGCTGTATTCAGTTTGCCAATATTTTGTTGAGGATTTTGCATCTATGTTCATCAGCAATATTGGCCTGTAATTCTCCTTCTTTGTGTTGTCCTTGTCTGGCTCTGGTATCAGGGTGATATTGGCCTCATAGAATGTGTTAGGAAGTGTTCCATCTTCCTCAAAATTTTGGAATAGTTTGAGAAAGATAGGGATTAAATCTTCTTTAAATATTTGGTAGAATTCTCCAGAAAAACCATCTGGTCTGGACTTTTATTTTTGGGGAGGTTTTTGATTACTGTTTCAATCTCTACTTGTGATTGGTCTATTCAGAGTCTCTATTTCTTCTTGGTTCAGTTTTGGGAGGTTGTAAGAGTCTAAGAATTTATTAATTTCTAGAAATCATGCTTTTAATGTCATATCTAAGACATCTTTGCCCAACCCAAGGTCAAAACAGAAGTTTTCTCCTGTAGATTTTATAGTTTTAGGCTTCACATTTAGATCTATGAGTCACTCTGAGTTAACTTTCATATATAGCATAAGAAGACTGAAATTATCAAAGACAAATACAGAAAAGATAGAAAGGGCATGAGAGCAAGATATACGTGTAGGAGACAGGTAAGAGAGATCAACATATGTAACACTGAAATTCTCCAGTAAGAACGCTAAAGCAATGAAGCAGAACACTTATTTAAAACTATGATTCAAGGAAACTCTAATGAAATAAAAATATTTGAATTTACATATTGAAAGCACACTGCATAAGTGAAAGAAGCCAGTCTGAAAAGGCTGCATACTGTGTGATTCCAACTATATGACATTCTGGAAAAAGGCAAAACTATGGAAACAGCAAAAAGAGCAGTGGTTGCCAGGGGCTCAGGGAGAGGGAAGGATGAACAGGTGGAGCATAGGAGACTTTCATGGCAGTAGAACTATTCTGTATGATACCGAAATGGTGGGTACATGACATTTTGCAATTGTCATAACCCATTCAGCTCAAAGAGTAAACCCTGATGTAAACTATGGACTTTAGTTAATAAAAATGTATTGATATTTGTTCATCAATTGTAACACATGCACTGCACTAATGCAATATGTTAATAATAGGAGAAACTGTTGAGAGGGAGAAGGGGTATATGAGGATGTTCTGTACTTTCTGCTCAATTTATATGTAAACCTAAAACTGCTATAAAAATAAAGTCTATTAATTTAAAAAAATGTAGGAATTGTGATCTTGATTTCAGGAAAGATATATAATCTAATAAAAAATGATAAATGAGAAAAAGGACATTTTATATAAAGGTTACATTTGCTTAAGAATATATAAAAATTATTATCTATGCATCAAATAAAAAGAAACAGCTCTTTAACACAGAAAATGAAAGACATTCTAGGAGAAATAAAAACTAATAGGACACAATAACACAGCTCAATCAGACAAAGTCAGATTACAGAGTTGAAACAGGATTTAGAAGATCTAAAATTAATTAATAAAACCACTCTAAGATGTAAATATCAACTTCAAATCTCTGCCATTAGAGAATACATCTTCTTTTTAAGTGCACATAAAAATTTATAAAAATTAACAATATATTAGGCCACAAAGAAAAAACTCTGTAAATCACAAAGACAGACAATGTATCGTGTAATAAAACTAGAAGATAATTAGATAAACAAAAAGCAATAACAAAGTATCTCTCTGCCTGTACCTTAACAGTCTCTCTATTAAAAAAGTCTTTGATTTAAGGAGAAAATGCAAAACGTTTAGAAAATTACAGTGGTGAAAATATGATATATGAGAACCAAAGGGATACAACATATAGGATATAAAGTAGCTACCAGAGGAAAACTCATAGAATTAAGTTTGCATTAGCTAAAAATAAAATAAACGCCTTAAAAATCTA
Organism: Ceratotherium simum simum; assembly: GCF_057802395.1. Lineage (NCBI taxonomy): Eukaryota > Metazoa > Chordata > Mammalia > Perissodactyla > Rhinocerotidae > Ceratotherium > Ceratotherium simum. Next base: position 74,013,055 of record NC_141902.1, on the reverse strand, counting down.
TCTCAAAAGGCTTAGAGGTTGATGATAGCTTCCACACCATGTGTGAACAGTGAGGTAGGAAAAAACAAAGGCCAACTCCCCTTATGGTTTGGTGACATCAAGAAAGACCTGCTACCTAAAACTAAGTCTATGTCCTTAGTTAGACACCACAAATACATTAAATTCTACCATTAGAAACTATTTCCTTTGGCTTTCTTTCCATGTTGCACAACATCATGGGAAATTGCAACACATTAAAGTTCACTGAAGTGTTAAGAATGTACTGGATAAATATTCCCTTGGTGAGAACAATCTGGATAAGAGGAATAAGGAGAAACACATTATGGAAAGAAAATCAAAGACAGAGGGTAAAAGGCCTCAATTAAAACCCACAGTAATCAATAAATGCAAGCTACTGCTGATAGTATTCTTATCACATTATTCTGGTATTTCCACGGAAAAATAATCTATTCCAACACTTCCCAAAGTGTGAAATGTTGTCTGGGTCTGTTCTTATGTAAAATGGAATAATTATAATACCCACCTTGGAAGGGGTTTGTGGATAACTAATGAGAATGATGACTGCTGTATAGCATCCTTGTGTAGTAGGCACTTGTAAAAGTGTTTTTGATACTTTAATTCATAGACTTCTCACTGAACCCTAAGGATCAGGCCCCGGTGTTACCTCCAATGTAAAAAGAGAAGGGAAGCTTACACAGTCACACAGCTGACCCCTGCTCAGGCTCTGAGGCCTGCTCCCAGCCACCATTCACACCCCACAGGTGAGGCCCTCGGCACCTTGTCTGGCCCAGGAAACATAGTCAGTACGATTTAACTATTGCAGATAGGATTATGACCATATCGACCTGGTGTTTCTGTTGGGAGTGCAGCAAAAAATAACCTAATGACATGTTTCTACAGGTATCGTTTGGACCATTTGGCCTGTGAAATGCTCCTTGAAAAGGAAATTTCAGTGCTAAGTTACTTTGGGAATCATGTCATATTTTCTTTCTCTTTTAGTTATTCATAATACTCATTAGTATATTAAAAGCTCTAAGAGGTCTCGAACTCATGCATCTCTTTAAACCAGCATTTGAAAAACCCATTGATTTTGCTTTGGATGTTGGTGTTGTCCTATACAATACTTTTAATAATATGTCGGGACAAGGGGTGGCACATTGACCTAATTGCATCATTATACCTTTCACTTATATTACGTTTACAGATTTCCAAGCAAATTGCTATGCATTTCTTCATCTTCCCAGAACAGACATTTTCCTTCCACTGGAAGAAGCGAAGGCATAGAGAGCTTCGGTAACTTTGCAAGCTCACTCAGGTGCAGACTTCTTTTAGGATCTGGCTTCTGGTCACTTTACGTTGAGTTCACTGTAGCTAATCATAGACATGGGGAGATTCTTCAACTGATGACTGGCCTAGTGAAGAAACATTGATTCTATCAAAGTTAAATCCATCTTGTATGCTGGAAATATGTTGGAAGGAAGAGCTCTGCGGAGAGGAGGTACCAACTCCTCAGGACCAGGAGTGCCCAAGCAGAACAGAGACCCAAATGGCATATTAAATAAAGGAAGAGAATCATAGAGATAATCCAGCTTAACGTTATCTTTTCATAAATGGGGAAAATGAGGCCCAGTGACCTTAAATGATCTGTCAATTTGCAAAGAGCAAATAGGCCGGTCTGAGTCTGGAACAAATGAGTGGCTCTTACAGCCACCTCTCTGCTCTGACCAGCTGTTCCACCTTCTTCTCTCCGACCCTCATAGTCTCCCTTGCTAGACTTCTTTTCTCTTCTTTTGATTGTTGGAAGGCCCAGGACTCAATTCTTGTTCCTGTCCACATATGCTCCCTATGCAATTCCATGGTTTCTAGTGTTCTCAGTTTTCCCCTCCGTATTTCCCCTCCACCCTTCCCCACAACTCTCCATGCCTGGAGGGCTGACCTCCATGGACTGCACCCATGGGCTCCCTTGCCTCTGGCTTCTGGTTGGGTTCAGTCGATGGGAAGCACCTGCAGGAGGTCAGAGAGCAGGTGGAGAGAACACTGGGAGTATTAAGAGCCTGGATCCCGTAGTGCCGGGATGCAGTCTGTCAGTGATATTGTCCCTTTACCTAAGGCAACCTCCCCTTTTTGGTGATGCTGCTTCCACGGCTACAGCAGCTTTCCCCATTTTTATACCCTGAGTGCCGATGGCGATCCCTGTTGGTGCCCTTCATGGAACTTTCTTCAATTACTCCTTTGCTTGTGTCACTCTTTCTTACCAGGACTTCCACATCTACAGACAACATTCGCTGGGTGGAAGACCATCAAATGTGCATCTCCACCTCAGATATTTCTCAATATTCATATTTAATAGGCATTTCAAATCTAAAATGCCGGAAACCAAGCTCCTGATATTTCTTTCCCCTCTCAAATAGATCTTCCCACAGTTTTACATATTTTAAGTAACTAGCAATCCTTTCAATTGTTCAGAACTTGACTTCTCTGTCTCTCTCACGCCCCATCGCTGAACTGCAGCATAGTCTGTGGCTCTACCTTCAGCCATTTCCAACACCTCCACTGCTACCATTTTGGCCCACACTTTCCTTATCTCTTGTGGGAATTACTGCAACTGTACTCCATGCTTCTGCTCTTGCTCTGTGCATTCTCTTCTCAGCACAGGTCTTGCTGAAAGAAAGTCAAATCATGCTGCTACTCTGCCCAAAACCTTCATTTCTTACAGAAAATAAATAACCAAAGGTCTTGCTATGACCCACAAGGTCACACAACCAGCCCTGAGAGCTCTCTGCCCACATTGCCTCACGCCTCCATCAGCCACCCCTCCAGCCACATTTCCCTCCTTCCTGACCCCTGAATAGACCTGGTGCACTACCACCTGGAGTTTTATACTTGCAGTGCCCTTCGCCTCAATGACCTTCCCCAGATTGCTGCAGGACTCATTCCTTCACTTTCTTCAAGTCCTCACTCAAATGTTCTTTTCCCTGGACATCTCATCTAAAATTTCAGACTGCTTCAGCCCCAACACTCCCTATGTACCTTCTTTGCTTTATTTTTCTCCTTAGCCTTTATCACTAACTAATATACAATAGGTGCAACTTCTTTTTCTTTTTTTCTTTTTTTAATATCTCCCCAATAGAACGCAAGCTCCAGGAGGTAAGCACTGTTTTCCATTTTGCAAATGAAGAAACTGAGATGTATGGAGGTAAAATGACTTGAACAACATTCCAGGGCTAGTGAGTGAAATCACCTGGGTCCAAATGATGAGCTCTCCGGGACTTCCACTAAGAGGAGATGCTTTATTTATGAGATGGAAACCTGAATGGAACTTACATAGATCTGGAAACTTGGGAAATGAGAGGCAGTTTTTAGGGGGCATTACAAAAATGCTATTTTATAACAGTAATTCATGCGCTTTTTGGCTGTAGGGAGGACTGTTTGTTTTAATTGTATGCCTGAATCTCTCCCTCTTTGTGTTAAAGTGTATTTTTCTTCCATAGGCATGTGACCTGGATGAACATGCAGAGAGAAGCAAGCAAGAGAGTGTTCTCAGAAGAGCAGATAGTTACATAGCACTAGCGCTGTGTGGGCCCACCGTCTTCACATACATTATCTCATTTCCTCCTCACTCCTTTCCTATGAGGCAATTGTCATGGTCCCCTTTAGAGATGAAGGATCAAAGCACCTAAATCACTTATCCAGGGTCACCTAATTAGGAAGCTGCAGTGTGAGCAGTTGGACTCAGATTTATCTGGCCCCAACACCTGTACTCCTAACTACTACTCTCAATACGACTCTATTCTGTTTTTTGTAGAATAGTCCAGGGAATCTCAATTTCCAGTCATTTCATTATAGTCACGTTGCAGCAGCTCCGTAGAGACTGTGTGTATTGGAAGGCTTCTTTGCTCACTTTTTAACTGTGGGGCTCTTTGATGCTAATTTCTTCCAAGCACTTAGAAAGTATTTTAATTTATGCTGGCATTTGAATTAGCGTGGCATTATTTCAAAAGATGACAGTAATTCAGAATTTTGAAGCATGGAAAGCATCCAATCAAAACAAAATCAGAAGCTAACAGAGGTAACATTGCAGTGGGTAATACCTCTCCTTTGAGAAAGGTGAAATATTCCACAGATATGTACCAATCTGTAGATATCTCTGTCATAATGACAAAGTGGGAATTTTAGCCATGTTTAGATGTAGTGAAATATACAGAGCATGTGAATGTGAAATATTTAAATAAAACTGAAAGAGTTTAGTGTGAAACCACACTCCTTTCGCATTTTATACTTCTTTTGTAGTGTTCACCAGATTCTGATTTGTATCAGATTTTTTTTTATGTCTTTCCCATCCCAGGATACTGTAGATTCCTTAAGAATGTGTATCAAAAGGAAATCACAGGTCAATATCCCTGATGACATAGATGCATAGATAGAATGGTTATCTCCAAAACGAAAAGAGATAACAAGTGTTGGTGAGGATGTGGAGAAAAGGAAACCCTACTCACTGCTGGTGGGAATGTAAATTGGTGCAGCCACTATGGGAAACAGTATGGAGGTTCCTCGAAAAAATTAAAAATAGAACTACCATATGATCCAGTAATCCCACTTCTGGGTATTTACCCAAAGGAAATGAAAACAGGATCTTGAAGAGATATCTGCACCCCCATGTTCATTGTAGCATTATCCACAATAGCCAAGATATAGAAACAACCCAAGTGTCTGTTAATGGATAAATGGATAAAGAAAATGTGATATATGTACATACAATGGGATATTATTCAGCCATGAGAAAAGGAGACATCCTGCCATTTGCAACGATATGAATGAGCCTTGAGGGCATCATGCTAAGTGAAATAAATCAGACAAAGACAAATACTGTATGATCTCACTTATATGTGGACTCTAAAAAAGCTGAACTCATAAAAACAAAGTAGAATGGTGGATACCAGAGGCTGGGGAGTGGGAGGAAATGGAGTGATGTTGGTCAAAGAGTACAAACTTCCAGTTATAAAACGCATAAGCTCTGGGGATCTAATGTACAGCATGGTGATTATAGTTAATACTGTATTATACACTTGAAAGTTGCTAAGAGAGTAGATCTTAAATGTTCTCACCACAAAAAAAGGAATGGTAATTATGTGACATAATGCAGGTGTTAGCTAACGCTAAAGTGGTAATCATTTTGGAATATATAAGTGTATCAAATCAACATGTTGTATACTTAAACTTACACAATGTTGTATGTCAATTACATCTCAGTAAAGCTGGGGGAAAAAGGAATATGTATCAGGTCTTTGATCAGTAAAATAATTTTATTGTGTCTAATAAAAATATTGCAAATAGGTCGTAGGCATCATCCAGCATCTTATTTCTATAGCTGAACAACTCCTGTATCTTACTTATCACTTTACTTTCCCACAGAAATAGATACCATGCCAAATTTTCTGACATTTTTTTTTTTTTTAACTTTCATGGCTTCATGAATCAATGCAGCTGATTTGATATAAGTTCAATGTCATTTCTTTCAGGAATTAACTCATTTTTCGGGGCTTGAAATATCAAGCAAGCAACACCTGACCTCATCCAAATCCTGCAGATATATTTTCGCCCAAGAAATTGTGGATGTCAATGAGACATCCACTCTCCTGAATAATAACCTTGTTGGGAAAGTGAGTGCAGGCAGACCTCACCCTGTAATGAAGGCCCCAAGAACATTCTTGGTCACATTCTGTACATCACAATAGATTGTGCAAAGAGTAGGTAATTTCTTTCTTTTTCCCTACCATTCGTCAACTCAGAGCTGTTTGTTTTCTTTCCAAGGAAGCTGAGTTTCACACTAATGTGACTGAAGTTCTTCTACAGGATTCCTCTGGGGTCTTTCATTAAATCTGGGTGTTTTTTCAGAGTTATGTTGACATTTTGTGAGATGTCAACTTTCTGGTTGTCGAGAATGATCGTCATTCTTGCAGCAGTTGCTGCAAAGAGAGGACCATGATTTTTTTATTTCATACCTTCCTTGGTTACTTGTTCTGAGCCCTACCTACGCTATGTGCTCAAGGCATATTGAAGTTTTACATTGGACATGTTGTCTCTGTCCTTCCCAGTCCCTTTACCCGCTTATCTATTGTCTTATCTACAATAAACTTTCTGACGTGTGCGCGCGCGCGCATGCGTGTGTGTTTTTAAGCTACCGTAGATATTTCCTTTCCTTCTTGCCAAGAGACCTGGTCATCTCTACATGGATTTGCATTCCTATTTTTCAATACAGGCTGAGATGGCTATCGAGGGGGTAGAACATGTGTGTCTGGAAGCAGCAAACAGAAGGCAAGCACTATATCCTGCAAGAAAACCATCTTCTACTTGCCTTTTGAGAGGCAAAACATGTGTATATCTTGACTTGTGTAAGTTTCCCGGACTTTCTCTATATGTGCAGCCAACAAATACAAAGAAGTATGTAAACACATATGTCTTTAAAAATAGCATCATAGTATAAGCATTGTTGGGCCACTTGCTTTTTTTTCATTTGAGAATACATGTAGTGAAAACAAATGGAATTATTAATTAATAAAAGGGTATCATATTTCGGATTTGCTTAAAAGTAATTCTGGGGGAAGAAAGGAATAAGTGAGTGAGGGTAGAGACGTAACAAGAATGGCCATAAGCTGACAGCAGTTGAAGCTGGGCGATGTATGAAAGACTCCCCATGTTTTGTGCTATTACCAAGACTATCAAGTCCATATTCATATAGATATCTTTGTGCATATGTATAATCATTTCCTTTTCATATTTTTAAAATATTTTATTGTGAAACATAAACACAGAAAAATGCACAAAAATATATTTATTTCAACAATTTATCATAAAGCAGACATCTGTCAAGAAATAGGGGTAACATGTCTTGCTCTTTTTTTCAATTATAGCTTTAGCAATTGATACTGACCTTTTCTCAGAAACCACTTTTGGTTTAATTTTTATGCTTTATTTGTTTTCTATGTCATTTATTTCTGCACTTATACTTATTACTGTCTTTCTGCTTGCTTTACGGATGCTATGTTTTGTTTTGTTGTACCTAGCTTCTTAAGGTGAAATCTTGGAACCCCAAATTTCAACCCTTTTTCTTATCTAATAGGACCATTTAAAATTATAAATTTCCCTCTAAGCACTGCTTTCTCTTCACCCCACAATTTTTGATATATTGTATTTTCATTATCATTCAGTTTAAAATATTTTCTAATTTTCCTTGTGATTTCTTTTTGGACCTGCGGATGTCTTGTTAATTTCCAAATACATCAGGAATTTTCAAAAAGCTATAGTCATTAATTTCTAATTTAATTTCATGTGGTAGGAGCACATACTCTGTATGATTCAGTCCTTTTAAATTATTGAGATGTGTTTCATGGTCCAGCATGTGCTCTATTTTTGTGAAAGTACCATGTACATGCCTGCTTCTTCAATTTTATCCATTCTGATATCTTATGTCTCTTTGTTGGAGTGTTTATACTATTAAAATTAAAGGAAGTTACTGATGCAGTTGGATCGAGGTCTGCCATTTTACTATTTGTCCCTCTTTTTTATGATTTTTTTTAAATTTTTATTTATTTTTTTCCCCCAAAGCCCCAGTAGATAGTTGTATGTAATAGTTGCACAGCCTTTTAGTTGATGTATGTGGGACGCAGCCTCAGCACGGCAGGAGAAGCGGTGCGTCGGTGCGTGCCCAGGATCCGAACCCGGGCCGCCAGCAGCGGAGTGTGCGCACTTAACCGCTAAGCCACGGGGCTGGCCCTATTTGTCCCTCTTTGGTGGTAGTGGTGGTCGTTTTACTTCTTTATTCTTCCTTTCCTGCCTTTTTTTGTTTAATTAAACATATCTTAGAATTCCACTTTTGTGTATTCTGTTGGCTTTTCAGTAAAACTTCTCTGCATTTTTTTTAGTGGGCAATTGAAGTATTAAAACATCATTAATTTTTCACAGTTCTCTTAGATTTAAACTGTATGACTTCACATAAAATGTAGGGTCCTTGCAACTGCCTCTGTCCATTTGTCACACCCCATGGTTTGTGCTACAGTAGTTATACATAGCACATCTATAGATATCATGTGGCCCACAAAAATATCATAACATTGCGGTTAAATGGTCATATGTATTTCAACAATAAATAAATAAACAATAATCTTTTGTATTTATCCATATATTTACCATTTCTGGTAATTTTTCTTCCTTCCTGATTCCTGAATATCTAAGTTCTGATCTAGATTCATTTCTCTTTAGGCGAAGAATTTCCTTTAGTATTTCATGTAGTGCAGATTTTATTGATGCCAAATTCTATTTTTTAAAATCTGAAAATAACTTTATTTTACTTCATTCATGAAATATACTTTTGTTGACTATAAGATTCTGGGTTCACAGTGTCTTTTTTCCTTTCAACTCTTTAAAGATTGTTTTTCTCCTTTTAACTCTTTAAAGAAGTCCCACTATCTTCTGCCTTCTGTTACTTCTGTTGAGAAGTCGATGGTAATTTGAATCATTATTGTCCTATATGCTATATGTCATTTCTCTGGCTGCTTTTAAAATTTTCTCTTCATGTTTGGTTTTCAATAGTTTGACTATAATGTGCCTAGGTTTGATTTTCTTTGTCATCTCACTGTTTGAGATTTTCTGAGATCCTTGAAAATGTAATTTACGTTTTCTACTAAATTTGGAAAATTTTCACCCTTATTTCGCAATTTATTTTCAAACCCACTCTGTTCTTTACTGTGGTACTTCAATTATATATATATAAGTGTTTTGACATTGTTCCCTAGATCCTGAGGGCTTGTTTATTTCTTTTCGATATTTCCCTGTTCTTCAGGTTAGATAAGTTCTGTTGATCTGCCTTCAAGCTGGCTCACTCTCCCTTCTCCATCTTACAGCTATATTCTGCAGTTCACTGAATTTTAATTTAAAAATTTTTGGTACTAGGGGCCAGCCCGGTCGTGCAGCGGTTAAGTGCGCATGCTCTGCTTCTGCGGCCTGGGGTTCGCAGGTTTGGATCCCAGGCACGCACCGATGCATCACTTGTCAAGCCATGCTGTGGCAGCATCCCATATAAAGTAGAGTAAGATGGGCATGGATGTTAGCCCAGGGTCAATCTTCCTCAGCAAAAAAGGAGGATTGGCATCGGATGTTAGCTCAGGGCTGATTTTCCTCGCAAAAAAAAAAAAAAATTCATACTGTGTTTTTGAGTTCTGCAATTTTCATTGCACTCTTTTTTTTAGATAATCTATTTCTCTGATGATATTTTCCTAACTTTTCACTCATTGTGTGTGTATTTTCCTTCATGCCCTTGAAGTTGCTATATGCTTTATTTTCTTTTTTTAATTTTTTGTTTATTGCAGTAACATTGGTTTATAACATTGTATAAATTTCAGGTGTACATTATTATTCTTCTGTTTCTGCATAGATTACATCATGTTCTCATGTTCACCACCCAAATACTAATTACAACCCATCACCACACACATGTGCCAAATTATCCCTTTCGCCCTCCACCCTCACCCCTTCCCCTCTGGTAACCACCAATCCAATCTCTGTCTCTATGTGTTTGTTTATTGTTGTTGTTATCTACTACTTAATGAAGGAAATCATACGGTATTTGACCTTCCCCCTCTGACTTATTTCACTTTGCATTATACCCTCAATGTCCATCCATGTTGTCAAAAATGGCTGGATTTCATCGTTTCTTATGGCTGAGTCGTATTCCATTGTGTATATATACCACATCTTCTTTATCCATTCATCCCTTGATGGGCACTTAGGTTGCTTCCAAGTCTTGGCTATTGTGAATAATGCTGCAATGAACACAGGGGTGCATGTATCTTTATGGATTGGTGTTTTCAAGTTCTTTGGATAAATACCCAGCAGTGGAATAGCTGGATCATATGGTAGTTCTATCCTTGATTTTCTGAGGAAACTCCATACTGTTTTCCATAGTGGCTGCACCAGTTTGTACTCCCACCAGCAGCGTATAAGAGTTCCCTTCTCTCCACATCTTCTCCAACACATGTTGTTTCCTGTCTTGTTAATTATAGCCATTCTGACAGGCATGAGGTGATATCTCATTGTAGTTTTGATTTGCATTTCCCTGATAGTTAGTGATTTTGAACATCTTTTCATGTGTCTGTTGGCCATCTGTATATCTTCTTTGGAGAAATGTCTGTTCGGGTCTTTTGCCCATTTTTTAATGGGGTTGGTAGTTTTTTTGTTGTCGAGATGCATCAGTTCTTTGTATATTTTGGAGATTAAGCCCTTATCAGATGTATGGTTTGCAAATATCTTCTCCCAATTGTTAGGTTTACTTTTCGTTTTGTTGATGGTTTCCTTTGTTGTGCAGAAGCTTTTTAGTTTGATGGAGTCCCATTTGTTTATTTTTTCTATTGTTTCTCTTGCCCGGTCAGACATGGTGCTTGAAAATATGTTGCTAAGACCGATGTCGAAGAGCATACTGCCTATGTTTTCTTCTAGAAGTTTCATAGTTTCAGGTCTTACATTCAAGTCTTTTAATCCATTTTGAGTTAATTTTTGTGTATGGTGTAAGGTAAGGGTGTACTTTCATTTTTTTGCATGTGGCTATCCAGTTTTCCCAACACCATTTGTTGAAGAGACTTTCCTTTCTCCATTGTATGTTCTTGGCTCCTTTGTCAAAGATTAGCTGTCCATAGATGAGTGGGTTTATTTCTGGGCTTTCAATTCTATTCCATTGATCTATGTGTCTGTTTTTGTGCCAGTACCATGCTATTTTGGTTACTATAGCTTTGTAGTATATTTTGAAATCAGGAAGTGTGATACCTCCAGCTTTGTTCTTTTTTCTCAGGATTCCTTTACTTATTCGGGGTCTTTTGTTGTGCCAAATAAATTTTAGGATTCTTTGTTCTATTTCTGAGAAAAATGTTGTTGGAACTTTGATAGGGATTGCATTGAATCTATAGATGGCTTTAGGAAGTATGGACATCTTAACTATGTTAATTCTTCCAATCCAAGAGCACGGAATATCTTTCCATTTCTTTGTGTCTTCTTCAATTTCTTTCAGCAATGTTTTATAGTTTTCCACGTACAGCTCTTTCACCTCTTTGGTTAAGTTTATTCCTAGGTATTTTATTCTTTTTGTTGCAATTGTAAATGGGATGGTATTCTTAATTTCTCTTTCTGCTACTTCGTTGTTAGTGTACAGAAATGCAACTGATTTTTGTATGTTCATTTTGTATCCTACAACTTTCCCATATTCTTTTATTACTTCTAAAAGTTTTCTGGTGGATTCTTTAGGGTTTTCTATACATAAAATCATGTCATCTGCAAATAGTGACAGTTTCACTTCTTCCTTTCCTACTTGGATCCCTTTTATTTCTTTTTCTTGCCTGATTGCTCTGGCTAGGACTTCCAATACTATGTTAAATAGGAGTGGTGACAGTGGGCATCCTTGTCTGGTTCCTGTTCTTAGAGGGATAGCTTTCAGTTTTTCACCATTGAGGATGATATTAGCGGTGGGTTTCTCATATATGGTCTTTATTATGTTGAGGTACTTTCCTTCTATACACATTTTATTCAGAGTTTTTATCATAAACAGATGCTGTATCTTGTCAAATGCTTTCTCTGCCTCTATTGAGATGATCATGTAATTTTTATTCTTCATTTTATTAATGTGGTGTATCATGTTGATTGATTTGCAAATATTAAACCATCCCTGCATACCTGGAATAAATCTCACTTGATCATGGTGTATAATCTTTTTAACGTATTGTTGTATGCGATTTGCTAGTATTTTGTTGAGGATTTTCGCATCGATGTTCATCAGTGATATTGGCCTGTAGTTTTCTTTTTTTTGTGTTGTCCTTGTTTGGTTTTGGTATCAGGGTAATGTCGGCTTCGTAGAATGAGTTAGGGAGCTTCCCACCTCCTCAATTTTTTGGAAGAGTTTGAGAAGGATAGGTATTAAGTCTTCTTTGAATGTTTGGTAGAATTCACCAGGGAAGCCGTCTGGTCCTGGACTTTTATTTTGGGGAAGGCTTTTGATTACTGTTTCAATCTCCTTACTGGTGATTGGTCTATTCAAATTCTCTACTTCTTCTTGATCCAGTTTTGGAAGGTTGTATGATTCTAAGAATTTATCCATTTCTTCCAGATTGTCGAATTGGTTGGCATATAGCTTTTCATAGTATTCTCTTATAATCTTTTGTATTTCTGAGGTGTCTGTTGTAATTTCTCCTCTTTCATTTCTGATTTTACTTATTTGTGCCTTCTCTCTTTTTTTCTTTGTTAGTCTAGCTAAAGGTTTGTCAATTTTCTTCATCTTTTCAAAGAAGCAGCTCGTGGTTTTATTGATTTTTTCTTTTTTTTTTTTTTTTTGGTCTCTATTTCATTTATTTCTGCTCTGATTTTTATTATTTCCCTTCTTCTACTGATTTTGGGCTTGGTTTGTTCTTCTTTTTCCAATTCCTTTAGGTGCATTGTTAGATTGTTTATTTGAGATTTTTCTTGTTTGTTGAGATAGGCCTGTATTGCTATAAACTTCCCTCTTAGAACCACTTTTGCTGTATCCCATAAATTCTGGCATGTCATATTTTCATTTTCATTTGTCTCCAGGTATTTTTTGATTTCTTCTTTGATTTCTTCATTGACCCAGTCGTTGTTCAATAGCATTTTGTTTAATCTCCATGTATTTGTGGCTTTTCTGATTTTCTTCCTATAGTTGATTTCTAGTTTCATACCGCTGTGGTCAGAAAATATGCTTGGTATTATTTCAATCTTCTTAAATTTATGGAGTCTTGTTTTGTGGCCTAATATGTGATCAATCCTGGAGAATGTTCCATGTGCATTTGAAAAGAACGTGTAATCTTCGGTTTTTGGATGGAATGCTCTGTATATATCTACAAGGTCCATCTGTTCTAGTGTATCATTTAAGGCCAATGTTTCCTTATTGATCTTCTGTTTGGATGATCTATCCGTTGGTGTAAGTAGAGTGTTAAAGTCCCCTACTATTATTGTGTTACTGTCTATTTCTGTTGCTATATGCTTTAAAATTCTCATTTTTCTAATTTCAACATCTGAATCATTTTGCCATCTGTCACCATTTATTGTCTCGTCTGATTTAAGAACAAGGCACACTTTTCTATTTCTTTGTTGAGTGATTATGGATTGTATCCTGGATTTTGTGAATGATATAATTTTAGAGACTCTGGATTCTTTTATGTTCCTCCAAAGAACGTTTCTTTTTGTTTGTTTATTTGAGTCTGCAATTAACCTTAGGAGACTCCAACTACAGACTCTGTTTTCCCTGTGGTGAATGACAATTTAAATTGCAGTTAAGTTCTTTTATTTTTAGTGGGGCAGCTTGAAATCTGCCCATACATGTTTGGTTCAGGGGTCGGCAAGAAATTCAGGCAAGGATTATATACACAATTTGGGACTCATTCTCTTTGACTCTCTCATTTCTGGGATACTCCCCTCAATTTCCAGTGGCTGTGGTTATCCTGAAGTCTTGCTTTGGTTCTTCAAGCCAGTGATATACTAGTTTTCTTTTGGAGTTTTAGCTGCTCTACATGGTTTAGACTGAGCCTGTCATCAGATTAAAAGCAAAGAAAAAAAAAACGGGGGGCAAGGGAGACTCATCTAATGCTCTTCTCTTATTTTAAGCATTGATGCCTCTCTAATATTTGCCTTCTTTTGGTTTACTCTACAATGCCTTCATGTTCTTCAGATTTTGTCAAGAGTTTATACTTATTTTTTATGGGAGGTTTGTTATGATAGGAGCTACTTGGCTATTAGAAGAATTGGAATTGTGTCCAAAAGCAGTTCATTGCCAGCCCCTCTTCTGAAATACCTCTACTGTTCCCCCGTCATTACCTTTAGCCTTCTCATCTCATCCCAAGGTAACATATGTCCTGACTTCTATGGTAATAATTTTACTGGTTTTGCATCTCTAAATTCTACATTTTTGCCTATTTTTGATCTTTAATTGAATGATACCTTACAATATATATTATTTGGTGTCTGGTTACTTTCATTCAAAATTATTTTTACAATTTCCCACGTTGTTGCGTATAGCTGTGGTTCGTTCATTTTCACTGGTGTATAATAGTCCAACTTACAAATATACCACAAATTTATGCATTTCCAGTGAATGAACATTTTTTTCAGTTTTTGGCTACTTCAAAAAATATGGCTATGAAGATCATAATGTATTTTCCATGCACATACATATTTATTTCCCAGATATATGCCCAGAATAAGAGTTTCTGAGTTACAGAGTATGCATAGGTTCAACTTTAGTTGATAATACCAACCACTATTCCAAGGTGGTCATACCAATATTCACTTCCACCAAAAATGTATGGAAGGCTCCATAGACTTGTTCACACTTGGTATTATCAGCATTTTTAATTTTAGCCATTGAGGTAGATATGTATTATTATTTTATTGTGGTTTCACTTTTCATTTCTCTATTAATGAGCTTGAGCACCTTCTCAAATGTTTGTTGTCTGTCTGAATATCTTCTCTTGTGAAGTGTCTCTTTAAATACATTTCTATTATTTCCTATTAGGTTGTCTTTTTCTCATTGAAAATAAAAATAAAAAAGGAATTATTTATATATTTTGGACACTAGCCTTTCGTTGGTTGTGTTTACAAGTTATTTCCACTACTCTGTGACGTGCCTTTTCTCTCTCTTAACAATGTCTTTTTTTTTTTTTTTTTTTTTTTTGCTGAGGAAGAATTGGCCTGAGCTAACATCTGTGCCGATCTTACTCCATTTTGTACATGGGCCACTGCCACAGCATGGCTGCTGATGAGTGGTGTAAGTCCACACCCAGGAACCGAACCTGTGCTGCTGAAGTGGAGCACACCAAATTTAACCACTAGGCCATGGGGCTGGCCCCAATGATATCTTTTGGTAAACATCCATAGTTAATATTTTGTAAATCAAATTTCCAATCGTTTTCTTTTTATTTGAGAATTCTTTCTCTACCTGAATTCTGAAGATATTCTCCTCTGTTATCTTCTAGAATGGTGGTTCTCAGCAAGAGTGAATTTGCCAACCAGGGATTTGGCAATATCTGGAGATACTGTTGACTATCACCACTGGGGCCTCCTACTGGCCTCTAGTGGGTAGAGACCAGGGATGCTGCTAACCTGCCTACAATGTATAGTGTAACTCCCACAAGAAAGAATTCTCCAATCCAAAATGTCAGTAGCGCTGGGGTTGAGAAATCATATTCTAGAGCTCTTTTGCTCAGCTTTCCATATTTAGATCTCCAATTCACCTGGAACTGATTTTTTGCATTGTATGATTCAATTTCATTTTTATATGAATATCCAGTTATCCCAGCACAATTTATTAAAAAATACTATTGGTTCTACCACTTTTTGTTATAAATTGAGAGGCCATATGTAAATGAGTTGCTTTCTGGGATGTTAATTATATTGTGTGTGTTTACTTTTCATTCCTTGGATGAGTACCATACCATCTTAACTTCAGTAGCGTCATAATAAAGTTTACTACCTGATAGTGTGAGTCCTCCTACCTGAATCTTTTTCTTCTCACTCTTACCATTTTGGTTTACTTATTTAAAGACATTTTTCTACGCAATTTTTAGATTTATCAGATTATGGATGTAGACAATTTGTCTTACTTTCCCCATTTAATATTTTAATTTGGGTATATTCCATCATATGAATGTACCCTAATTTATTTAATCATTTTCATATAGTTCAACATTTAGGTTGTTTCTAAGTTTTTCTATTATGAGTATGTTACAGTGAACATCTTTTCTTTTATGCTTCTTGCATTTCTTCCTGTTTTTTTAAATGAGAAACTGTATTTAATCTAAATTTTTTTCAAAATTTTTATTGTGGTAAAACGCATATAATGTAAAATTTACTATCTTAACCATTTTTAAATGTACAGTTCAGTGGTATTAGGTTTATTCAAATTGTTGTGCAATCATCACCACCATTCATCTCCAGAACTCTTTTCGTCTTGCAAAATTAAAATTCTATACCAATAATAACTCCCCATTCTACTCACCATCCATCATCTGGCAACCACCATTCTACTTTCTGTCTCTATGATTTGACTACTCTAAGAACCTCATATAAGTGTAAGAAACAGGACTTGTCCTTTTATGTCTGGCTTATTTTACTTAGCATACTGTCCTCGAGGTTCATCCCTGTTGTAGTATATGTTGGAATTTCCTTCCTTTATAAGGCTGAATGATATTCCGTTGTCTGTATATATCACATTTTGCTTACCCATTCACCTGTCAATGGACACTTGCATTGCTTCCAAGTTGTAGCTATTGTGAATCATACTACTATGTACATGGTCATAAGAATATCTTTTTGAGACCCTACTTTCAATTTTTTCAGTATATATCCAGAGGTGAAATGGCCAGATCATATAGTAATTTGATTTTTAATCTTTTGAGATACCGACATATTGTTTTCCATAGTGGCTGTACAGTGGCACACACATTCCCACCAATAGTACACAAGGGTTCCAATTTTTCAACATCCTCACAAACACTTGTTATTTTCTGTTTGTTTTTTTTATAGTAGCCATCTTAATGGGTATGAAGTTACATCTTATTGTGATTTTGACTTGCATTTCCCTAATGATTAGTGATGTTGAACACTTTTCATGTGCTTATTGACAATTTGTATAACTTGTTTGGAGAAATATCTATTCACATCCTTTGCTCATCTTTGAATGAAGTTGTTTGTTTTTTTATTGTTGAGTTTTAGGTGTTCACTTCATATTCTGGATATTAACCCCTTACCAGATATATGATTTGCAAATATTTTCTCCCATTCTGTAAGTTGCCTGTTGATATACAATTTTTTTTAATTTTTATGAAGTCAAACTGGCCTTTTTTTTCTTTTGTTGCCTGTGCGTTTGGTGTCATAGCCAAGAAATCATTGAAAAATTCAATATTGTGAAGATTTTACCCTATGTTTTTAAGTGTTATAGATTTAGGTCTTATATTTAGGTCATGGATGCATTTTGAGCTAATTTTTGTATATAGTGTTAGGTAAGGGTCCAACTTCATTCTTTCATGTGTGGATATCCAGTTTGCTCTGCATTATTTGTGCAAAAACCATCCTTGAGAGGGCCAGCCCAGTGGTGTAGTGGTTAGGTTCTCATGTTTCACTTGGGTGGTTCGCAGGTTTGGATCCTGGGCATGGACCTACATGCCACACATTAAGCCATGCTGTGGAGGCATCCCATATACAAAATGGAGGAAGATGGGCACAGATGTTAGCTCAGGGCTGATCTTCCTCAGCAAAAAGAGGAAGATTGGCAACAGATGTTAGCTCATGGCCAAGCTTCCTCACAAAAACAAAACAAAACAAAACAAAAAAGTCCTTGTGTAAGGAAAATAAGTATTTCCTTATCTTCTGTCTAGTTCTCCTATGCATTATTGAAAGTGAGGCATTGAAATCTCCCAACTATTATTATAAAACTATTTCTCTCTTCAATGCTGTCAATTTTTCTTCATATGGTGCTCTGAGATTCTGTTGTTAGATTCACAAATTTTTATAATTGTTATATCTTCTTATTGTATGTAACCTTTCGTTAATATATATTATCCTTCTTTGGCTCTTGTAACTTTTTTTTTATTTAAAGTCTATGTTGTCCGATATTAGTATAGCCACTCCTGTTATCTTTTGGTTACTATTGGCATGCAATATCTTTTTCCATCCTTTCACTTTCAAATTATTTGTATCTTTGTATCTAAAGTAAGTGTCTTATAGACAGCATATAGTTAAATCATATTTTTTAAAATCTATTCTGCCAATTTATGTCTTTGAGTGGAGAGTTTAATCCATTTACATTTAAAGTAATTCCTGTTAAGGAGGGACTTATGTCATTTTGCTATTTGTTTTTCATATACCTTATATCTATTTGGTTCCTCATTTTCTGCATTACTGTCCTCTTTTTATTTAATTAATTTTTTTAAATGAAGCACTTAAAATCCTTTCTCCTTTCCTTTTTTGTATATTCTTTAGCTATATTCTTTGTGGTTACCATGGAGATTACATTCAACATTCTAACTTTATAACATTCTAATCTGAATTTACACCAATTTACCTTCAATAACATACAAAAACTGCTAATTTAACAAATCCATCCCCACATCTTTCAATTGTTGATGTCATAAAATAAAATCTTTATACATTGTGTGTCCAAAAACATAAACTAATATATTTTTAATACATTAGTCTCTTAAATTATGTATAAAACAAAAAGTGGAGTTGCTCTCCTTGGTTACAATAATACTACCTTTTATAATGGTGCATGTATTTACCTTTATTGAGATCTTTATTTTTTTTATATCTTTATTTCTTCATACACTTTCCAGTGTTAATTCATTTCAGCCTACAGAACTTGCTTTAGCATTTCTTGCAGGGCACATCTTGTCATAACAAATTCCCTCAGCTTCTGTTTATCTGAATATCTCTTAATTTCTCCCTCACTTTCGAAGGACAGTTTTGCAGGATATAGGATTTTTGATTGACAGGTTTTCTTCTTTTAACACTTTGAATATATCAGCTTCCAAAGTTTCCAATGAGAAATCTGTTGGTAATCTTATTGAGGATTCTTTATATGTAATGATTTGCTTCTCTCTTACTGCTTTCAAACTTCTCTCCATCTTTGGCTTTTGACAGTGTGATTATAATGTGTTGGTGTGATTCTCTTGAAATTAATCTTACTTGGGGTCTATTGAGCTTCTTGGATGCTTATATTCATGTCTTTTGTCAAATTTGGGAAGGTTTCAGCGATTATTTCTTCAAATAGTCTCTCTACCCCTCTCTATCTGTTCTTCTGGAACTCCCACAATGCGTATGTTGTTTTGCTTGATGGTATCCCATAGATCTTTTAAAGATTTTATTTATTTTTTTTGCCCCCAAAGCCCCAGTAGATAGTTGTATGTCATAGCTGCACATCCTTCTAGTTGATGTATGTGGAACGTGGCCTCAACATGGCCGGAGAAGCGGTGCGTCAGTGCACGCCCGGGATCCAAACCCGGGCCGCCAGCAGCAGAGTGTGCGCACTTAACTGCTAAGCCACGGGGCCAGCCCTCGCATAGATCTTTTAAACTGTTCATTTTTCTTAAGTTTGTTTCTCTTTCTATTCTACAGCCTTTATAATTTCCATTGTCTTACTTCAAGTTCACAAATTCTTTTTTCTGTCTGCTCAAATCTATCTTTTTAATCCTTCTATTAATTTTTTAATTTCAGTTATTGTGCTTTTCAGCTTCAGAATTTATTTTGGCTTCTTTTCAGGTTTTCTATCTCTTCATTAATAATTCCTTTTTGTTCATACATGTTTTCTTGACTTTCTCTACATTTTCCTTTAGTTCTTTGAGCATTTTTAAGACAGTTGTCTTAAAGTCTTTGTCTAGTAAATCTGTTACCAGTTCTTTTTTAGGGACAATTTCTGTTGGCTTACTTCTTTTCTTTTAATTGGGCCATCTTTCCTGTTTCTTTGTATGGCTTGCAATTTTTTGTTGCTAACTGCACATTTGAATATGACAATGTAGTAACTCTGTTGAATAAGATCCTTCCCTTTCCCCAAGGTTTGCTTTTTCTCTTGTTTTGTTTTGTTTTGCATTGTTTTAGGATGTCTCTGTGCCAAGAATCAGCCTGAGGTGTAAACTTAAGACCTTTTCCTGTCTTTCCTGAGCCTGTGCCTTTCCTTAGGCATGTGCAGTTGCTTTCTAATTTCTCTTCTACATGTGGTTGCTTTTGAAGGTCTTAGTCTTCAATGCCTGTATCCCAGCAGGGGAAAAAGGGAGAAATTAAGGGGGAAACACTGGCACGGACCCTTTAAATTCAGCCAGAGGAGGAAGGGCTTGCAATAACCATGGCCTCTACCTCTTTGTTTGCACCTCTGTGATCAGAAGCAACAACCAATGATTAGATTACATATCCTCAATACTTGGAGGGCAGAGTGCTTTTTGCCTGCCCAGGCCCCTGCAAGCTGTGTGTGAGCTGCCCCGGGAACATGCGCACATCTGCCCGCCGTGGCGCTGAGGAGTGGGGGACAGATAGCTGCTACCGTGCTAAGAGTTGAATTGACCAAAAATTAATCAATTCACCTTCCAAGGCTTTCCCTAGAAATTGCAAGCCTTCAATAGATGCCAGAGTTCCAAAACAGCTACTTCAGATTGTGGCTGTTCCACTGCTGTCCAGGTGGGAAGACAGTTTTCTGGTGCTTCCTACTCCACCATCTTCCCAGCATCCTCCTCCCTTACCTGAATCTTTTAGAATCAATTCTCAAGTCACATACACACACACAACCCTGCTGGGATTTTAATTGGGATTGCTTAGATCTCTAGAGTACTTTGGGTAGAATTACTCTTTTACAATGTGGAATCTTCCAATCCATGAACGCAGTTTATTCCTCCACTTCTTTATGTATTCTGAAATTTACATCAGTAATATTTTATAGTTTGCACATGAATCCTTTGTACATGTTTTGCTACACTGATTGTTGGGTCTTTGACATTTTGACTCATAAGAAATTTTCCTTTTAAATTTTGTTTTTTAAATTGTGTGTTGCTAGTGTATGGAAATGAAAGTTGGTTTTATCTTGTATTCAGCAAATTTCTAAACACCTATTAATTCTAATAATTTATCTCTAGATAGTTTGGATTTTCTATAGACATTATAATATAATCTAATTATGACAGTTTTATTTCTTATTTTCTAATATTTTAATTTTATATTCTTGCCTTATTGCACAATGCTAAATAGAAGTGAGAATAGTGAGAATCCTTTTTTTGTTCCTCATCTTATAGGAAATATTTCATCTTATAGGAAATATTTCATCTAAAAACAAATTTTTTAAAAGAGATTCCTTTCGTATTAAGTAAATTCCCTTTTATATTCCCTCTATTCATTGAGATAATCATATATTTTTTTTCATTTTCTCTATTATGAAGTGAATTACATTGATTGATTTTTAAATGTTATGCCTAGCTTGACTCTTTGAAATAAGTTTTACCTATTACCCATTGTCCTGAGTTACCAAAGTCTAATAATAATTGCTATATTTACTCTTTTCCAGGCTGATCTCCATGGGCCTCTCTCCTTCCCTGGACTGACCTTGCTATTCTTCACCAAGTTGTTTGTCTCAGACACTTTCAGACAGGTTTTTAAATGTCTATTATCCATACAGCTTTTCCAGCTCTATTCAGTGTAAGGGTTGGTTAGGGTTACGTAGGCTGCCATTACTAGAAGTGAATGTCACTCATTACCCTCTTTCTTACTCCAGGTAGGGTTTCAGTTCCTTGACCCCAAGTTTATTCAAACATATTAATGCATCACAGAGGATTCTTGGATGACTTCATTTTTCAACCGAAAAATCAGA
The DNA here is from genome assembly GCF_057802395.1 of Ceratotherium simum simum. Classification (NCBI taxonomy): domain Eukaryota; kingdom Metazoa; phylum Chordata; class Mammalia; order Perissodactyla; family Rhinocerotidae; genus Ceratotherium; species Ceratotherium simum. The sequence continues at coordinate 73,991,661 of NC_141902.1, read as the reverse complement.
GTGAAAGGCAAAATCTTGAACATTACCAAAGTTCTGAGATGCAACATTTAATTTATAATGACATTTATTCTAGAATATTTATATGAAAAGAGTTTCCATTACCAATATTTGTTTTAAAATTATTCAAAATCCTACCAACACATTAAAATACTTGATGTTTTATTGTATTCTTTTTCCTGAATTTTCAATGAAGATGTCTTTTAAAGTTATGAAGTGTCAACTATCAAATAAAATTAATTAAGTAAATATTTAGTTTCATGGACTTCCATGACTTTGCGTGCCCCCTGTGATTATCACCCTCAGGCAAAGACACTTATCTTCCTTATAATTGCTCTGCAAGCTTAGTCACTGGGACCAACAGCTATACCTTTCTTCAGTTCTTTGTAATGATTGTTTCTATACTGTTGATCACTAAAGCTACCTAAAATGCCCTCAGGAAGCCTAGCTGGTCACTGTATCATGCCTCAATTCTTTTCTTTACCTGCTTTAGCTTTGCTGTTAATATTGCACTATTAACTAACTTATTGCGTGCTGTTTTACCCTGTGGTTGTCTGAGCCATCTCTTTATCAGGTAATTCTATTATGCACAGTAGTCTCTTATTTAGGCATGCATGTGTGTGGGGGGCGTGCACACATATGTGTGTGAATAAGGCCCATTTTTTTAATAATGAAGATGGCGATTTTAATGATAGGTACCAGTTGTTGAACATCTTCTATGGGTGTGCCACACTTCTCAGAACCTTCCAAATACATTATCTTTTTTACCTCAATTTGGTAATTGAGATAACAATTTATTCGATACTCCCGTACTACTTGCTGATAAGATGATTTAGGAAGCTGACAATTTATCTCCTTAACTGAGAAAGAAAACAGGTTTTGGAACTGTGAAACAGTTTGTTTGCTTTCTAAAACCTTTGTGGAAATTTTTGTTTTAATGAGGATAGAGCTACTCTCTACAACCTTTGAACAACACAATTTTAAACAGAAAAATAAGGCCATGAATCAGACTAATATAATTTTCTACCAAAATGAAACTAAATAAAAAATAAGGTATAAGGGCCGGCCTGGTGGCACAAGTGGTTAAGTGCGCGTGCTCAGCTGCAGTGGCCAGGGGTTCGCCAGTTGGGATCCGGGGTGCACACCGACGCACTGCTTCACAAGCCACGCTGCGGCGGTGTCCCATATAAAAAGTGGAGGAAGATGGGCATGGAGGTTAGCCCAGGGCCAGTCTTCCTCAGCAAAAAAAGAGGAGGATTGGCAGATGTTAGTGCAGGGCTGATCTTCCTCACACAAAAATAAATAAATAAATAAATAAACAAACAAATAAAGTATAGAACTAGTCCCAGGAAGCAAAGATCTGAGCTCTCTGTAGAAGGGGCAACGTCAGTCTTGGGTGGCTGAGCAACACTAGGATAGTGCTGTATCACAGCAACGTTTTCTGATGAAATGAGATGGGGAAAGCCCTTCTGCCCTCCACTGCCTCTTCCTGCCTGACTTTGTTGCTGCCGCTCCTCCTTTGCCCCTGAAAACAGAGCAGCTGAGAAGGTAGATGATATTAGAACTGTAAAGACTCTTGGCTGAGAAATGAGTCTTACTCACCATGCCAGCTCTACAACCTGAGAACATGCAAAGACTCTTTCAAGGGTGTACCACTTCTACCTGGCCAGTACTCAATAATAATTCAACAATAATTTAATTTTCAAAGAAATATAATTCTTGGAAGGGCAGAAAAGAACCATTTCAGCATGCAGCTTTCGTACAGAATGAAGAACAACTAATTTTCTTACTATACATTTTGTTCAAAAATAACAAGGTCTTCGTCTTTTAGGTTTTTGTTTTTCAATTTACTTCTCATTGTGCACAAAAAAATGACAAATTTTTTCTTTTGCTGGAAGACTAAGCAGACAATGGAATTTTGTTCATTTCTGTCATACATCTTCTAACTTGAAAATATTTATTTGGTGTTTGCTTTTTCTGTGAAAGCTATAACTAGTGAATACCTTGTTTCTCTTAATATCATAGGGAATATTTATACAGATGTATTCTCAGGGCCAAAATTGATCAAAAACTTTACAATTCTTGTTAAAAAATAAACTCTTGTAACAAGGGTTTCAATTTAAATCTATTTGATCTCTCTAGGATTCAAATCTGCGCACATCTAAACCACTAACCAGGGAGGGTCTGCTAAAAACCTGTTTACTCTGGTGAACAGGGAATCCCATTAAGTATGTCATTGCAATGCAAAGAGGGCTGAGGTCTCCAGAAGAGAACAGAGCACCAAAGTTGGAGGAGAGGGAGGATGACAATCACAGAGTCATCACTGTCTCATGGATTGCCCTAGAACTCGACCCGTAGAGTCACAAGCCTGAGTATGTTGAGTGTAAGCATGCAAAGAATGTCAAAGAGTGCACAAACCCGCAGAGCCGTGTTTTAATGAAATTTGACCTGGACACAGAAAGGGCAGGCTGTCCTGTACAGGTTCGGCAGCAATCAGATTGGTAGTGACACAAGATGGCATTCTTGGAGGGCACTGGGGAAGCCAAGAAGGGGAAGTAGAAAATGGCAGATGCTTTGATTGATGAGGACTCATGAAAGAGTTCTCAGATTGTAGGCACTGGTGCTAGTGATCAGAGTCAGAGCTGAGGAGAGACTCAGTGACTGTTCCCGGACACTATTTGGACCAAGGGCAGGAGTACCCTCTGGAAATGTGGGTGGCAGCCTGCTTTTTCCCAAACTGTATTATCTTTATCTGCACATTATAACTTTTTACTCCTCAGAGAATGGCTCCGAAAGTAATTTAATGACTTCTTAATGTGGGCATTGCTTTCAGCTAATTCCTTGTACAATACTTTTTTTTTTAATCAAAATGCATTACTATTCCCAGTAATGGAAGAGAGTGCATAAATGTCCCCCAAGAGAAAACAAATTAGTAACTGGAAGCTTAATCAAGTGCTAAGAGAAGAGTGAAATTGTAATCAGTATATTGTTGTGTCCCACTCCTTCCTATCTGTTCCTTAGTCCTAAACCCATCCAGAGTTCAGTACCCATCCTTATTTCAGAACTATACCTCCTTTACAACACGGGGCTAGCGATGTCCTCCAGGTCAGCAAGTCACTGACCAGCAAGTGCACGTTCAACACACTTGCTAGCATTACTTATGCATTTACAATTGTATGGAAATCACTATACTTTCCAGCAGAGAACTGCCTGGTTTCTACATGATTACAGTTATGTATAATTGTTTCCAATAACAAGTAAATAAATGGCTGGTTTTTTGAAGGAATAGGGAAGAATAGACTCTTCAAGCCAGAAGGAGCTCTGAATTAGAACAAGGATGCAACCACTCTTTGTCACATGAATCTTGTGCTTGACAAGCAACTAACCTCTGCTCATGTATGTGTAGTGTCTGAAAATTTAAGGGTTTACAAATATTCCAAATACTGTTATTTTTTAAACACAGTTTCACATCAATGGGCTTATATAGAATTTTGGGAGGGATGGAAGCCATTTATTACACCACTGCCAGTAGACATTGAGACACAGCACCAGCTTACTTCCATAAAGAGACATGATGATGTAGGGTGATCTATAAGAGGTTTTACTTAGAGACTCCCGCCCTGTTCTGAACACTTAAACCCCTTTCCAGCCAGAACCATACAAAGCTCACTGGAGCTTTATTTCATTGTTGGCTTTATGCCTTTGTCACACTTATCTGTTTGTTTGACTTAATACTTTCCCTGTCCCACCAAAAACTTTGAGCTAGGTCAAATTCTCATGTAAATTCCCATTAAATATTGGTCATCTTTACTTCAGAAGTAAGATTTCATCTATGATACTATATATCACTTTCATATTCTTAATTGACCTTATTCTATGTGTTTTTTCCAATTCCAACAAACGAGTATTTGAAAACCAAGAATGCTTCTCCTTTAAATAGATGAGTAACATAAACAGACGAGTACAGGTGTCTTTTATTCACATTTTAGAAGATGCAAACTTCTGAGAAAGGTGACCAAATACATACTAAAAACACACATAGAAACTAGGCTGATGCTTTGAATCCGATCAAAACTTTCCCAAGCCTTGTAGTTTCCTCTGTTTTTAGCATTTCTCGAGTATCATAAGGTGCTTGGGAATTTACATATCACCTTAGCAACCACTTGACAGATTTTTAAAAATTTATTTAAATATTTATCAAAGTAACAGGAAGTAGTATAAATTTTTACAGAACTAGTCATTAAATAAAATATGTATTTTCATTCATAAGGTAAATATTTTATAACCCATTTAGTCATTTTTGTGGCATTTATATTAAAAGGGTTTAGAACTGTAGCTACACTATATACAGTTGGAGAGCGACCTCCAGTCAGATTCAAAATATTACTACTAACTCCTGGGTAATTCGTTGAGAGAATTGACATTCTACATTTGAGAATAACCCCAAATAAAATGTTAGTTTTTGTGCAAAATAAAAACATACTTTGTTTTATCTTCCTTGTTTCTGTTTTAAATTAGCATATGTTGTAGGCCAACAATGCACAGACGGAATCTGTGTGCTGTCTGCTACTTGTCAGGCCATGGACAGGACAGAATTGTCACATGTTTGGGCATAGGATGGACTAGACACACGAGAGCAAGTCTATGGAGTCACAGCAAGAGATCCCAGATGATCAGTGCTCTTCACAGAGGGTCCACGCTGGGTCCGCTCTGTGCTTATTAAGTGTGACTATGACTTCGGGCAATCAGACAACACTCAAACTATTACAAAATAATAAATGAACAGAGTACATTCTTGATGACAAGTAGCCTAAATTCACATATATGTTTCATCATTTTGAATACTAAAACAAGTTCTGAGTTATGAAAATCCCTAAATAATCCAAGATAAAATGGTCTGTGAATGTGAATGGGTGCTCTGAGTTTCATAGTAACGTCTTCACATTTACGTTTTGCTTTATATCTGTCAAAGGGCATTCATATATAACATTGCATTTGGTCCCTAGCAACCTGTGTGGAAGAGGTGTGCCTTTCATATTTACAGAGGAGGTAGTGGAAATATAGAGAAATTAAGTACTGTGTTCACATTTCTGAAGTTAATCGCAGGGGAAAGTCTGCACTAAAACCTAGGTTTTTCTTTGCAAATTGAGCGCTCTCTCTAGTGCCTCATTTTAAATGACTTCTTCAGACTCGATATTCTAGAAATGCTACCTTAATTAATTTAGTATCCAACATTCTGAATTCATAAAATATGCATTTTATTTTCAGATCCCTCAAAGACGTCAAGAAAAATAAATATTAAACATTTTATGTAATTAAATGAGGATTATTAAAGATTCGGTATTTCCCCCAGAATATCTGGGTAATAATCAGAGATGAATCCAATATAGCACAGAGCAAATATTTATCAATTTTTTTCCACTGGATCAGTTCAAACTCAAGCTCACTCCCCTCCCATGGGCACACAGGTAGAATTTTGTTTGTTTTAATTTTATAGTTTATACTTTTGATCAGCCAGTTTGATGAGGATAAAACAAGACTTAGATGTCGTCAGATGTATTGTCACTAAACACAATAGAAAAGAAAGTTCTTTTCTAAAAAAGGGGTCCCTTTTTGTTTTTCTATGGCATAGTCTTCATAAACGTAGTCCCTACACTTGAAATTGTATTCCAGATTTGCAGACGCAGACTGCCCTGGTCTTTCCAAGGCAATTGTGGATTTTTTTTTATTTTTCACTTTCCCACACATAACACATTTTTATGTGGAATTCTCAAATTTGGCATTCCAAAAGCTGTCCTCCTTTACAGTCAAAATTTAAACTTGAAATATTAAAAGAAAAAGCTAGAATTTATCTGGTGTTTATATTGGACATGAATGCATTTAATCCTTTCAAGCACCTAATGTTGATATGTAATTAATCCAATTTAACAAAGTGACTAAAGAATTTGAAGGGGTAAGACTACCTGCCCCAAGGCACATACTTGTCACTGGCTTCTGAGACCTTCCCTCTTGGGCTACACTGTAGGCCATGCACCTGTGGGGACAGACTCACAGGCCCTGTGGCAGATCCAGGCTCTGAAATCTAAGTGTGCTGGGCTTTGATTGCAAATTGGAGGCACTGGGAAAGTGATGCAGTCTGAGAAGGAAACAGCACCCCGACTGACTGCTCCAGGTAGATGTCGACCAAGAATCAGGCCAGAGCACACACACAAGAGCAACCACTGCGCCTGGATGCTGATCCTCCCAAACAGACTTTCTGAGCCAAAATTTTCAGCAAGTCTATTCTTCACCACTTTTTCTTTTTGTACTGTCACATTTATCTGAATTTTAAAACATAATTACAAAATCCGCTGGAGAATTCAGCAGCAAGGCTGACTTCCCGTACCAACCCGTGAATGTAATGGACATGTACTGAAGAGAATTCAACCAGAGTTGGCCTTTATAAACGGACTTTATATGCTCAAATGTGGCAATCTAACATTTTTAAACATTCATATAGATGTATAATCACAGGAGAGAAAAGTGCACAAATCATAAGTGTACAGGATGATGACATTACAAAATAAAAACTACCATGTAACCAGACAAATTATTAACAGCCCACAAAAGTCCTCATGTTGGCCCGTGGCTTAGCAGTTAAGTGCGCGGGCTCTGCTACTGGCGGCCCAGTTTAGGATCCCGGGCGCGCACCCACGCACTGCTTGCCCCGCCATGCTGAGGCCGAGTCCTACGTACAGCAACTAGAAGGATGTGCAACTATGACATACAACTATCTACTGGGGCTTTGGGGAAAAAAAAAAGGAGGAGGATTGGCAATAGATGTTAGCTCAGAGCCGGTCTTCCTCAGCAAAAAGAGGAGGATTAGCATGGATGTTAGCTCAGGGCTGATCTTCCTCACAAAAAAAAAAAAAAAGTCCTCACATGCCTTTCCCAATCACTAATCCTCTCTGCTCCCCAAAGGAAACCATCATGGTGACTTCTAAAATTGTGTATTATGTTTGCCTGATTTTGAACTTTATATAAATGGCATCACACAATAAATATTGTTTGGGTATTTGTTTAGGAGATTTTGCCTGTTGTTACACGGAGCAGTCATTCTTTGCTTTTCATTGCTGTATGTTATTTGATTGTATGAATTATACCATAATTTATTTATTTAACCTATTATAGATGGATATTTGTTTCCATATTTTGTCTATTATGAGTAATGCTATTAGGAATATTTTGTACCTGTCTTTTGGGGCACAAGTGCACCCATTTATACTGAGCATGTTCCTAGTACTGAAAATATTGGGTCATAGAGTGTATGGGTGTTCAATTTTAGTAGATAATGTCAAGTAGTTTTCCAAAGTAGTTATATTAATTTACATTCTCATTAGTTTACAGTAGTTCCAAATGATCCCCATCCTTGTCAATGTTTGGGATTGTCAGTCTTTTTAGTTTAAGCATTCTCAGGCTATAGAGTGGTCCCTCGCTGTGGTTTCATGCGTATTTCCCTGGTGACTAGTGACACAGAGCATCTTATCAGATCTTTACTGCCCATTTGGATTCAAGCTTTGGCAAAACACCTGTTTAAAACTGTTGCTGTTTTTTTCCTATTGATTTTCAGGAATCCTTTATATATTTTCAACATAAGGCCTTTGATGGCTAAACTTGTTGCAAATATTTTTCCCACCCCTTGCCTTTTGATGAAAAAAAAGTTCTAAATTTTAATATAGTTCAATTTATCAGTCCTTTCCTTTGTGTCTTTTGATGTATGATTCACTTGGAATTGACTTTTGTGAGTGATGTGAAGTTGGGACCAAGTTTTCTTGAATATGAATGTCAGATTGAACTGGCACCATTTACTGATAAAGACCACCCTTTCTCCACTGCACCACAGTGCCCCTTTGTTTTATACCAGGTGATTACATGTCTCTGTTCCCATTGGTCTGTTTTTCTGTCCTTATGTCAATATCCCGTTATTTAAATTACCATACGTTTATCATAAGTCTTAGTATCTAGTAGAGTAAGTGCTTCTTTGAGATTATCTTGGCTATTTTTGACCTTTTGCATTTACATATAAATTTTAGAACCACCTTATAAGATTTCACTTTTAGAAAACCTGCTAAGATTTTTATGGAGATTGCAAAGATTTTATTTGATCAAGTTGGTGGAGAACTAACATTGTGAGTCTTTCAATCAATGACTATCAAACAGCCCTTCATTTCTGTAGGTATTTACTAATTTCACTCAATAAAGATTCATAGTTTCCTGTGAGGAGGTTTTGAATATTTGTTTGTGGTTGTATAAGTTTAATCAATTTTTAAAATTGACTTATGTAAATCCTCTGTATATTTACTGATTCTTTTCAGTTGCTTTTTCTATCAGTTACTGAGATAAGTGAGTAAAAATCTCCCACAAGGATTGGAGATTTTTCTGTTTCACTCTCTAGTTCTGACAATTTTGACAATTTATATACATTTGAGTCTAATCTTTTAAGATTCTAAAAATTTGTAATTCTTATATCTTCCTAGTAAATTAATAAGATATCTTTGTCTCTAGCAATACTTTTTGCCTTAAAGTCTACTCTATCTGATATTAATATGACTATGTGTACTGGCTGTCTTTTGGTTCCTGTTCATAGTCTATCTTTATCTATCCTTTAATTTCAAACTTTCTATGTTCTTGTTTTTAATGTGTATTTCTTTTAGCGGCACATATGGCAGTTATCTTTAGTGTCTTTGAGTTTATATCCTGCCATATCAAAGCCTAAGATAAATTACTTTACTAATCCCCAGGCAAATGTTGATAAACTTGTAGTTTGTCTCATTTTTTCCCAAAACAATTAGCTGTGACCCTAATATGTAAACCTAGTCCACATTCCTCCCTTCCAATTTGTAGGAGTGTAGCTTTTTTATGTTCTGGTCAACCTATATTTGCATTAGAGAGTAATCATGACTCAGCTTCTACTAAGATTTCTACTGAGCTACAGAAGCTTCCTATGTTTCTTGTTCATCGCTAAAACATGAATTTTCACCAGCTTTACACAGTATTGACCAGTTGGAGCTCACAAAACAGAGTTGTTTTTGTGCAAACTCCTGATTTACCATCAAAATATTGATGTACTTATTAAACATCCATTTTTTTAAGGTTTTCCTTTTTTTATTGAGGTATAATGGACATACAACATTATATTAGTTTCAGATGTACAACATAATGATTTGACATTTGCATATATTGAGAAATGATCACCACAGTAAGTCTAGTTAATATTTGTCACCATACATAGTTACAGAATTTTATTTCTTGTGATGAGAACTTTTAAGATCTACTCTCAGCAACTTTCAAATATGTGATACGGTTTTATTAACTAATTAACTATAGTTATGCTGTCCATTACTTCCCCATGACTTGTTTATTTTACAACTGAAAGCTTGTATCTTTTGACCACCTTCACCCATTTCACCCACCCCCACTCCCTGCCTCTGGCAACCACTAATCTGTTCTCCGTGTATATGAGCTTAGGTTTTTTGTTTCATTTTTTGTTTGTTTGTTTTTTAGATTCCACATGTGAGTGAAATCATACAATATTTGTCTTTCTCTCTCTGACTTATTTCACTCAGCATAATACCCTTGAGGTCTATCTATGTCATTGCAAATGGCAATATGTCTCTCATTTTTATGGATGAACAATATACCATTGTATACATACACCACATTTTCTTCATTCATTTGTTCTTCAATGGACACTGTTTCCATATCTTGGATATTGTAAATAATGCTGCAGTGAACATGGGGGTGCAGCTGTCTTTTCGAGTTAGTGTTTTTGTTTTCTTCTGATAAATACCCAGAAGTGGAATTGCTGGATCATATGGTAGTTCTATTTTTGATTTTTTGAGGAACCTCCATAATGTTTTCCATAGTGGCTGCACCAATTTACATTCCCACCAACAGTGTAAGAGGGTTCCCTTTTCTTCAGATCCTCAGAAGCATCTGTTATTTCTTGTCTTTTTGATAATAGCCATTCTAACAGGTGTGAGGTAATATCTCATTGTGGTTTTGATTTGCATTTCCCTGATGACTACTAATGTTGAGCATCTTCTCACATATCTGTCGGCCATCTGTATGTCTTCTTTGGAAAAATGTTTATTCAGATTCTCTGTCCATTGTTTACTCAGATTGTATGTTATTTTACTATTGAGTTGTATGAGTTCTTTATATATTCTGGATATTAACCCCTTATCAGATATATGATTTGCAAATATTTTCTCCCATTCAGCAGATTGCCTTTTCATTTTGTTGATGGTTTCCTTTGCTGTGCAGAAGCTTTTCAGTTTGATGTAGTCCCATTTGTTTATTTTTGCTTTTGCAGTCTTTGTTTTTGGTGTCAACTCCAAAAAATCATTGACCAGGCTGATGTCAAGAAGCTTACCACCTATGTTTTTATCTAGGAGTTTTATGTTTTCAGGTTTTACATTCAAGTCTTTAACCCACTTTGAGTTGATTTTTGTATAGTGTAAGATAGTGGTTTAGTTTCATTCCACTTTTCTCAATATCATTTATTGAAGAGATATCCTTTCTCCACTGTATATTCTTGGCTGCTTTGTTGTAAATTAATTGACCATATATGCATGGGTTTATTTCTGGGCTATCTATTCTGTTCCATTGATCTGTGTATCTGTTTTTATGCCAATACCTTACTGTTTTTTATTACTATAGCTTTGTAATATAGTTCCAAATTACAGAGTGTGATGCCTCTGGCTTTGTTCTTCTTTCTCAAGATTGCTTTGGCTAACCATTCATATTTTGCCTTTCTTAATCTTCCATCCAGATAAAGTTAAAAATTAAAATATTTCTAAATGTAAGCTGCATTAAAAGAGAGATAAAACTAGAATAGAGACTTGTACTTCCAGGACTATAGTTGGAGTCTTTCAATGTCTACCTGCACAAGATAAATCAAGAATAAACTACAAACAACCTGTTCTCATGTATTGACGTGCTTATGAGAAAGTAAGAGAAATACCCAAGGGGAAAAAAACTAAAGGAAATAGTGAGCTAAAAGACCTGATTAGTTACCTTGGAGAAATGGAACGGTAAATGGTGAACTCCTACAAACTTAGTGAAGGAGAGGACAAGATAAAATGTTGCTTTCCAGCAGAGGGAAGGTTTTAGGAAAATTGTTTCTTCTGTGGCTTCTGAAGATAAAGGAGAATGAGGAGGAGGAGGAGGAGAAGGAAGAGGGGGAGGAGAAGGAGGAGGAGGGGGAGGGAAGGGGGAGGGGAGGGGGAGGAAGAGGAAGAAGAAGAGGAAGAAGATTCTATCGTGGAAATATGAGGCCATAGTACTGCCTTGGGGTTTGGAAATCAACTTTACACTACCCATTTGGTCAGGGAAAGGTCAAAACAACAAAAACAAAAGTTAGATTAACGTAAACCTAGATTGGTAAACCCAGCACAAGTGGAAAAAAAGGAAAGTTCTTACTGAGGAAAAGCATTCCCAGTTACAATGGCAGGATTTATATCAATAAATACAGCCAATTACCAAATACCAAGTACATAAGACACAATGAGAAAGAGAAAGACTCATTGGGAAAAAATTAGACCCACAAGGATCTCATATATTAGAATTTTCATACATCTCTATAAAATAACCATGCAGGCATTACTATCCTTTCTAAATACAATAATTATGTAGGAATATATATAAATAATAGAATAAAAAAGTTAGCAAGGAAGAAGAGACTATCAAAATGACAGATTCAACAGCATTCAAGGCAGATTCAATAAAGAAACCAAACACAACTTTTAGAAAATAAATATGTCTTCATTAAGATTAAATTCTTACACAGAACTTAAATAAATGAGACAGCAGGAGGGAGAAATAGCAAAGCAGCAAATACAAATAAATGTGGCACAGGAAAGCAAGTACTTGAAAATATGCAAGATTAAGAGATATAGATGACAGAGTGAGAAGTCCTAATAACAGTTCATTAAAATTCCAGAATGAGAAAATAAGTAGAACAAGGGAGAGGAAAATATTTTTATTAATTTATGAAAAATATAAAATCTTATGCGAGACGCAAAAGATACAAAAAAGCACCCAACACATTCCATGTTGAAAAAAAATCTTTAAATGTACACCTAGACACATTGAGTAGACTTGAGAAACACTAAGAGAGAGGAGAGACAGATAGATAAACAGACGGACAGAGACAAAGATAGAGACAGCATAGAAAGGAGATCTCAAAAGGCATCAGAGAGAAAATTATATTACTTAAAAGAAGTAGAGCAACATTTTCAAACTGCAACAGTGCAAGAGACAAGTCTATGGTAAATTATCTTCAAAGTGCAGAGAGATAATAACTGCCAATATGGAATTATACCCCTAGAAAAATTAACTTTGAAGAATAAAAAATCAAGACATTTTTCAGATTGGAAGACACACACACACACACACACACACACACACAAACCGAGGGAGTTACTCCACCACACTGATACTAATTGAAATTCACAGGAGGAAAAGAAGAAAGAAGACTCTAGGAGAAACATCTGAGAGGCAAAAATAAATAATGAGAAAAAAATGGTAAAAGTTAAAGTAAACCTAAACAAATATCTTCTATATCAAATATTATAGTGATAATGGGGTCTAATCTATAGTGTTATTAATAACAGAGATTTAGAATAATGAATAGAAAGGACACGTACATCCAGTAGGAGATGATAGACACATTTCAAATTTCATAAAGCACTTGAGTTATCAGACAGAGGATTGAACTTTAATTAATTTTAGACTCAAAACTTGAAGGACAAAACACTGAAACAGGAGAGAGAAACTCTTTAAGTCCTTAGAGGAAAAATAAATGGAATAATGAAAAAGACAAGAAAGGAAGAAAAAAGTATACCATGGCAGAGCAAACAAAACAAAAATAAGATAAGAGAAAGTGTAAAAACGAATCTAAAAAATACAATTATTCATCATCATTGTAACTGGTCAAAACCAAAGTCAGCAAACTTTTTCTGTAAGGGGCCAGGAAATAAATATTTTTAGTTTTGTGAGCCAAATGACTCACAGTACTATCACAATTACTCACCTTTGCTGTGGTGGCAAGAAAGCATCCATGGACAATACGTAAGTGAATGACTGTTTTCCAATAAAACTTTCCTATAAAAACAAATGGTAGGCTGGGTTTGGACCATGGGCCATGGTTTACTGACGCATGGTCTAAACTTACCAATTAAAAAGACAGAGGTTAAAATTGAAAACAAGTCAAGAAGGTCCCCTCTTACCACTTCTATTAACATCTTACTAAAAGTCCTAGCTAGTGCACTAAGACAAGGAAGAAAAAAGTATACAGCTTGGTAAGGAAAAAATAAAGCTGTCTTGCAGGTCATATGATAGTTAAGGAAGAAAACTGCAAAGAATTGACCAAAAAACAGCTTCTGGAACTAATCAACAAGTATAGCAGATCATAAGATACAAGGATACTTTTCATTCCCGTATACCAGCAATGAACAATTGGAATTTGAAATTTTAAAAAACACAATTTACAATAGCACCAAAAATATTGAAATACTTAGATTTAAATCCAACAAATATGTATAGTATCTGTATTCAAAAAACCGCAAAACTCTATTGGAAGAAATAAAATATATAAATAAATAGAGAGATATTCTGAATTCAAGGATTGGAATTGTCAATATTGTCAAGATGTCAGTTCTTCCCAATTTGATCTATAGATTCAATGCAATCCCAATCAAAATCCCAGCAAGGCTATTTTGTAGATATTGGCAAACTGATTCTAAAGTTTATGTGGAATAGCAAAGGACGGAGAATAGCCAATACCAACACAACATTGAAGAAGAAGAACAAAGTTGGAGGACTGACATTACTCAATTTCAAGACTTATTATAAGGCTACAATAATGAAAACAGTATGGTGTTGGCAAAAGAATAGAAATACAGATCAATGTAACAGATAACAGGTTCAGAAATAGACTCACACAAATGTAGTCAACTGATTTTTGAAAAAGGAGCAAAACCAATTCAATGAAGAAAGGATGAGTTTTTAACTAATGGTGCTGGAAAAATTGAACAGTCACATACAAAAAAAAAAAAAAAAAAGCTAGATATACACCTTACGTTTTTCCCCCAAATTAACACAAAATGAATCATAGATATAAATGTAAAATAGAAAACCATAAAACTTTTAGAAATTTACGTGACTTGAGGTTTGGAAATGAGATTTTAGATAGAAAACCAAGAGCAAGATCCATGAAAGAAAAAAATAAGTTGAATTTGATTAAAATTAAAAACATGTGCTCAGTGAAAGACACTGTTAAGAGAACTAAAAGACAATGTACAGATTGGGAGAAAATATTTGAAAAATGCCTATCTTATAAAGACTAGTATCCTAATTATACAAAAAGCTTGTAAAACCTCAAAAATAAGAAAACAAACAATCCAATTTAAAAAATAGGCTAAAGAGCTGAACAGATATCTCACTAAAAAAGATATATGGATAGGAAAGAATATATGAAAAGATACTCAACAGCATTTGTCATTAACAAATTGAGAGACCAATACACACCCAGTACACTGGCTAAAATCCTAAAAACTGACAAGATCAAGATCAGTTGCTGGCAAAAATGTGGAGCAACAGGAACTCTCATTTCTGGTGAGAATACAAAATGGTACACCTACTTTGGAAGGCAATTTGGCAATTTCTTACCAAGTTAAACAGAGTCTTACCATAAATTGCAACCATCATGTTCCTAGGTATTTACCCAAATAATGAAATTTATGTCCATATAAAAACCTGCATGTGAATGTTTACACAGCTTTATTCATAATCGCCAAAAAATGGAATCAGCTAAGGTGTACCCCAATAGGTGAGTGGACAAAGAACCTGTGTTACAAACATACAGTGGATGTGATGAAAAGAAATGCACTATCAAGCGACAAAAAGATATGGGTAAACATTATGTATTTCCCCATATTGATAAGTTTAAGAAGCCACTCAGAAAACACTATATGCTCTATTATTCCAATTATATGACATTCTGAAAAAGGCAAAACTGCAGAGATGGTAAAAAGATCAATAGTTGCTAGGGGTTCAGATAGAGAGGGGAGGTTTGGATAGATAACACACGGGGATTTTTTAGGGCAGTCAATTTATTCTGCATGACATTTTAATGGTGAATATATGACACTATGTATTTGTCAGAAGCCATAGAATTTTACACTATAAGGAATGAACTTTAACGCATGCAAAAATTTTAAGAACCACTTAGGAAGCTGGGGAATCCCAAGATGGAGTGCTGAAGGTGACACAAAACAATCTAACTGTATTACAAGTGTGTGACATAACCTCACAAACAGGGTGTAGGCACGGGTGCTGACTTAAGTAACTTTGGAAATGAGTGGAGTATGTCACGCTAAAGGCAAAAGAAGCTGCGCACAAGTATTGTACTCTAGTTAATAACCTTACACCACAAAGGCGTGGCTTAACAATTCTGGTACTGTTACACACTTACACCGAAACTGAACAATTGATCAAATGGAGGGAAGATGGTGGGAGCCAGGTTGCTCACTGTTGGAGTGTGAGTTTACAGATGTGCAAGGGGGAGGAGGCTACCATGTGGTAATGATCTAAAGCTGATGTGTATTAGTCTGCTAAAACTACCACAACAAAATACCATAGACTGGGGGGCTGAAACAAGAGAAATTTATTTTCTCACAGTTCTGGAAGCTAGAAGTCCAAGATCAAGGTTCCAGCTGATTCGGTTTCTGGTGAGGACTCTTCCTGGCTTGTAGATAGCTGCCTTCTCGCCCTGTCCTCACAGGCCTTTCCTCAGTGTGTACTCACAGAGAAAAAGAGCAAGTGAGCTCTCTGGTGTCTCTTTGTATAAGGACATTAATCCCATCAGATCAGGGTCTCACTGTTAAGACCTCATTCAATCTTAATTACTACCTTAAAGGCCCCATCTCCAAATACATCCACATTAGCAGTTAGAGATCCAATTCATGAATTTTGGGGGTACACAAACATTCAGTCCATAAAAATTGGAGACCTCAGTATGAACTCATATTTAGCTTAATTTAGATAAAGTTGGTTATATAGAAATATTTATAGGTATGTGTATATACACAGGTTAGTATACATACATATATATGTTTTTGATCTATCAGTTGAGAGAGCCAAATAGCATGACATCCTGTAGCAATGTGCACTCTCAATGCCCAGATCTTGGTTTCTAATACCATACTCCAATAAAAGGGACCAGAGCTCCTTGGAGAAATGGCTGGTATTAAGAAAGGGACAAGAAATATGTAACATGAACCTAGAGCATCTTGTATTGCTGGAAAGTAAAGATGTACTCAAAAGAAACACACACACACACACCCCACACACATTGATGGAGATTTATCAAAGGGACACAGAAGCCCACTGAAAGAGCTCCCAATATCCAAAGGTGGAATAATTTTAGAAAATAAATAAATAGAGTCGTACTGAATTATAACACAAAGTACAAAATAAATATCCTTGAGTATATAGTGGTATAAAAAATGATTGAATAAATAAAGGGGGAAAAAAGAGAAGTCTGCTGTGCAAAAGAATTCCAAATAATTTGTTTAGCTACTCTGCCCTGAAGGAGGTGGAATATAGCTCCCTACCACTTGTGTGTGGGCTACATATAGTGACTTCCTTTCAAAGAGAGCAGTTGGAAAAAAGCGAGGAAAAAGTTAATTTTACAGTGGAGAAAACTATAAGGAACATGGTAACAAAAGTAAGATAAAAAATGAACGAAATAGAAAACAGTATCAACAAAGCCAAAGGTGGGTTCTTTGAAACGACTAATGAACTTCATGCCAAAATGATCTCCACAAAGAAAAAAAGAGAGGAGAAAAAGGACAGAGAAGTGACAAATATAGCAATTTTAGGAATGAAAGAAGGACATTACCTTGTCCTTGAAGAGATACCAGGAACAACTTTATGTTAAATAAATTTGACATTTTAAATGAAATGGCAAAATATAATGAAATATGAATCAGTAAATTGATTTAGGAAGAAATAGAAAACTTGACAAGAACCATAAACAAATGATGAAGGTGAATCAGTGCCACTCTCCAATCCGTCAGGAAAAAAGAAAAACAACAAACAAAGTGAAAAAAAATTAAACAAATAAACGAACAAACTACATAGGTCCAGACAGTTTTACACATAAACTCTATCAAAGGTTGAAAGAACAGATATTTCCAATTATGTGAAAATTCTTACAGAGAATATAAAAAGAAGGGAAATCTCTTAAATCATTTCATGAGGCTAGTATAGTCTTGATACCAAAACCAAATGAAAACTTTATGTTATGTGTATTTTACCACAATTAAAATTTTTAAAGTTAAAAAATACAAATGAATATGATAAAGGAATGAAAAGTACAGACCACATTTACTCATAAACTTAGATGCAAAAATCCTCAACAAAATTTAAGCAAAAAAAATCCGACAATATGTAAATGATACAATAGTCATGACTGAATCGAGTATATCCAAGGAATGTAATTTTGTTCACCATTAGTATCTAAAAGTGGGAAAAATTACTACAATTATCTCAATACATGTAGAAGAAAAATTTAACCCCATTAGTAAGACTACTAATATATTTGAGTAATTAGGATAAGGAAGAGATAACGGAAAAGACAGACAAAATATATGAACAGGTGCTTCACACAAAAGGAGACGTGAGGGGTGAACTAATATGTGAAATATGCTCAATCTCATTAGTAATTAGGGAAACGTAAAGTAAGACGTTATGCAATACCATTTTGTGCTCATCATTTTGGCAAAATTAAATTGCCTGACAAATCAAGTATTGGTAAGGATATAGGCAACAATTTTTAGACAATGTTGGTGGCAATGGCAGTGTTTACAATCTATCTAGAAAACAACCGTACATTTGAACGTGATTATAAAAATACAATTGAACCAATCTACTTCTAGTACATGTGCTAGATCAAAGTGTTATCTGTGAACCCCCGGGCCTCCCTGAGACACTTTCAAGGGATCCAAGAAACTAAACTATTTTCATAATAATACTAAGGCATTACTTGCCCTTTTCACTATATTGACATTTGCACTAATGGTGCAAAAGCAATGGTGGGTAAAATTGCCGGTGCCTTAGCATGAATCAAGTGGCAGCATCAAACTGTACTTGTAGCCGTTGTACTGTTCATCACCACATTCTCACAGTTTCACTTATGCGTGTCCTTAATGAAGCAATAAATATTAATTTTATTAAATCTTGACCCATGTGTCCATGATTTTTAAAATGCTATGTGAAGTGTACATAAACCACTTCTGCTGCATACCAAAATAAGATAGGATTTCCTCAAGAAAACAAAGCACTTGTGCAATTATTTGATTCGTAATCTGAACCAGCCACTTTATTCATGGAATACCATTTTTATTTGAAAAAACGACAGACAGACAAACAGTGGTTATTCAGAGCTGTGTATTTAGCAGACATTTTCTTGAAAATTAATTAAGGGAGTCTATAACTTCAAGGAAAAAAACTGAGAGTATTTGTTGTCAATGATAAAATTCAAGCTTCTAAGCAAATATTACAATTTTGGAAAACTTGTAGCTACCTCTGTGAGATTGTCAGCTTCCAATTGTTAAAAGATCTTTCTAATAAGATTCATGGGGATATCAATGGGTGTGATTTTTGCTATAGTATAAGGAACTGTGTTAACAAGGAAGATATGTACAAAGCAGTGAACTAACAGTTTTCAAATGACCTGTGTTACAAAATCATGCATGGTTAAAAATCCATTCAAAGAGCACGATAGACTCACAGATTTTTTTTAAAAAACTCTAATCTTAAAGTAATTTTAGATTCACAGGAAGTTGTAAATGTACTACAGAGAGTTCCTATGGACCCTTCACTCAGCTTCTCCGAATAGTAATGTCTAGCGTAACTATAGTAGGAATCAAAACCAGGAAATCCTCAGGAAAACCAGGAAAGCCTTATTCAGATTTCATTAATTGTTACATGCACTTGTGTGTGTGTGTGTGTGTGTGTGCAGTTCAATGCAATTTTATCACATGCATGTATTTGTGTACTCACACAGTGATCAAGATACAGAACTTTTCTATCACTTCAAAGAAACTCCCTATGCTACCACTTTATAGTTGTGTTCTGCTAAACGACCCCCTCCCACAGTCCCCTGGCAACAATCTGTTCTCCATTTCTAGAACCATGTCATTTTGAGAATTTTCTATAAATAAAATGCTGAAACCCAATGATAAAGAAAAATCTTAAAATCACCACAAGAAGAGACACATTATATGCAGAGGAATAAAGAGAATGACAACAGACTTCTAGTTAGAAACAATATAAGCCATAAGACAGTGAAACAAGAGATTAAAAGTACATACAAAAATATGTTAGTCCAGAATTGTACACTAAGCAAAAATACCTTTCAAAAGTGTAGATGCAATAAACACTTTTTCAAATAAACAAATGTATATAGAATTCATCACAGTTGACCCATGCTACAAAAAATGTTAGAGGAATTTCTTCAAACAGAATGAAAATGATAACCAGTGGAAGTTTTTCTTCATTTTAAAATCTATTTAAAAGACAATTGGGGGCCGGCCCCGTGGCTTAGTGGTTAAGTGCGCGTGCTCCGCTACTGGCAGCCCGGGTTCGGATCCTGGGCGCGCACCGAAGCACCGTTTCTCCGGCCATGCTGAGGCCGCATCCCACATACAGCAACTAGAAGGATGTGCAACTAAGACGTGCAACTATGACATACAACTATCTACTGGGGCTTTGGAGAAAAAAAAGGAGGAGGATTGGCAATAGATGTTAGCTCAGAGCCGGTCTTCCTCAGCAAAAAGAGGAGGATTGGCATGGATGTTAGCTCAGGGCTGATCTTCCTCACACACACACAAAAAAAGACAATTGAGGGAAAATGGTAGAGTAGAAAGCACGAGTAATCTGTCTCTCCACCAAGACAACAATTTTATTGGCAGAATCTGTCTGATATAACTATTTTGAAACTATGGAGTCTACTTGAAAATTTTCAGCTTCCAGGGAAAGCTTGGCTGGTAAATCGTGGTTAAGTTTGGTCAGTTTCACCCCTTAGTGCAATAATAGCTACCCATGTTCCCATGACAGTAGCCAAGTCTGCATTCCTGGAATGACTTGCAAAAGCCAGAGTGGACAATGAGGATCTTGTCCTCCAAGTGTCAGGGATCTGTGTTATGGTCAATAATTGCTGCTTCTGATCGCAGAGGGGCAGATACAGAGGTGGGCCACCATTGTTGCAACTCCCACTGGCTGAAGCAGTTTCCTGGGAGTTTAAAGAGACAGTGCCTTTTTTTTACCTTCCCTTCCTTTTAGACCCAGACATTCAAGAATTAGGGCATTCAAAACGACCATATACACAGGGGAAATTAGAAAGTTACCATGCATAGTCAGAAAAAGATACAGGCTTAGAAAAAAACTGAGAAGACCTTAAGTTTATGACTCAGACTGATCTTTAGAACAGAGATCCCTACATTATTGAAAACAAAAAACAAAAAAACAGGCAAACCAAGGGAAAATGGAGAAGCTGATTTCCAGAGTTATCATATTATAAGATTCAAATGTCTGATTAAAAAAAATCACAAAGCATACAAAGAAATTGGAAAGTAAAAGCTATTCAAAAGAAAAATAAATTGACAGAAAGCATTCCTGAAGAAGACCACATGGCAGAATTACTAGAGACACACTTTAAAACAACTGTTTTAAAGTTACTCAAAGAGCTAAAAGAAGACATGGACAACGTCAGGAAAACAATGTATGAAAAAATGGAAATAACAATACAGAGAGAGAAAACATGAAAAGGAGTCAAAATGAATTTCTGAGGCTGAAAATTACAATAACTGAAATGAAAACTTTAATAGAGAGATTAAAAGACAGATTTGAGTAGGAGGAAGAAAGAATCAGCAAACTCAAAGACAGGACAATTGAAATTATTGAGTTCAAAAAATTGAAGAAAAGTGAATAAAACCTAAGGTACCTGTGAGATACCATAAAGCTGACCAACATAGGTATTGTGGGAGTCCCAAAAGAGAAGAGAGAGATAGAAAGGGGCAGAGAGATTATTTCAGGAAATCATGGTCAAAAACTTCCCAAATTTGATACAAGATATGACTCTGCAAATTCAAGAAGCTCAATAAACTCAAAGAAGAATGAACTCAATAAGATTCGCACCAAGAAAATTTACAATCAATTGTCAAAAGACAAAGACAAAGTGAAGATTTTGAAAGCATTTAGAGAGAAGCTACTCATCAAATACAAAGGATCTTCAATAAGATTATCAGGAGATTTCTCCTCAGAAAACTTCAAGGACAGAAGTCACTAGGTTTATATATTCAAACTGCTGAAAGAAAACAACTGTAAAGCAATAATTCTATATCAGCAAAGTTATCCTTCAAATATGCAGGGAAATTAAGGCATTCCCAATAAGCTAAAATTGAGGAAGTTCGGTACTACTAGCCCTGTTCTGTAAGAAATGTTAAAAGGAATCCATCAGGCTGAAATAAAAGGACACTGGGCAGTAACTCAAAGCCATGTGAAGAAATAAATATCTCCACTAAGGTAAATATGTAGGCAATTATAAAATCTAGTATTATTGTAATTTTGGTTTGTAACTGCACTTTTTATTTTCTACATGACTTAAAAGAGAAATGCGTAACCAAATATTTTGGGCACACAATGTATAAATATGCAATTTGTGACATTGATAACTGAAAATAGGTAGGAACTGAGCTGTATAGGAACAGAGTTTTTATATGCTATTAAAGTTAAGCTGGTATAAATTCAAACTAGAGTGTTACAAGTTTAGGATGTTAAGTGTAATCACTACAGTAATCACAAAGAAAATAGCTATAAAATATACACAAAAGGAAATGAGAAGGGAATCAAATCATTTCACTACAAAAAGAAAAAAAATCAACCAAACTCAAAAGAAGACAGTAATGCAGCAAACAAGGGACAAAAAAGCTAAAAGGCATATAGAAAACAAACAGCAAAATGACAGAAATAAATTTTTCTTTTTCAATGATTATTTTTTCTATGTAAATAACCTCTCCAATCAAAAGACAGAAATTGGCAGAATGGATTAAAAAATATGATCCAACTATATCTTGCCTACAATGGACACACTGTAGATTAACAGAAAAGGTTGACAGTGAAAGGATGGATAAAGATATTCCATGTAAATAGTAACCAAAAGAGAGTATAAGTGGCTATACTAATATCAGAAAACATAGATTTTAAATCAAAAAAATTATGAGACAGAGAAGGACATTATATATTAATAAAAGGTTAAATGTAACAAAAATATATAACAATTATAAAATTTGTGGACCTCTTAACAGACCCTCAAATTATATGAAGAAAAACTGACTGTACCAAAGAGAGAAAAAGACAGTCATACAACAACAATTGGAGATTTTAATACTCCACTTTCAATAACAGATAGGACATGGGATATTCTCCAGGATAGACCATATGTTAGGCAAGAAATCAATTATGAATAGATTCTAGAAAGACAAACATCATAAAAAATTAGAGCAGAGATAAATAAGAATAGAAAAACAATAGAGAAAATCAACAGAACCAAAAGTTGGTTTTTTGAAAAGATCAACAAATTTGACAAACCGTTGGCTACATGGACTAAAAAAAAAAAATGAAAAAGAAAAGACTCAAATTACTAAAATCAGAAAGAATTGAGGGCATTACAACTGATTCTACACAAATAAAAAGTATTATAAGAGGGTACTATGAGCTAACTTATACCAACAAATTGGATAACTTAAATGAAATGACAAATTCCTAGAAACAAAACCCACCAAGACTAAATCACTAAGAATTAGAAAATCTAAATAGATCTATAACTAGTAAAGAGATTGAATCAGCAGTCAGAAACTCAAAAGAAAAGCTCAGGGTCAGATGGCTACTCTGGTGAATTCTAACAAACACGTAAAGAAGAATTAACAATAATCCTTTTCAAAATGTTCAAAAAAATTAGAGATGAAGGAACATTTTCAAACTCATTCTATAAGGCCAACTTTACCTTAATACCAAAGCCAGATAAAGTCTCTAAAAGAAAATAAACTACAGACCAATACCCCTTATGAACATTGAGGTAAAAATACTCAACAAAATACTAGCAAACCAAATTCTGCTGCAAATTAAAAGAATCATACACCGTGACCAAGTCAGATTTACTCCTGGAATGCAAGGATGGTGCAACACATGAAAATCAATCAATGTGATACACCAATTTATCAGAACGAGAAAAAAAAAACCCCACATAATCTCAATTGATGTAGAAAAAGCATTTGACAAAATTCAACACCTTTTCATGATAAAAACATTCAACAAACTAGGAATAGAAGGAAACTCAATACGACAATGGCTGTATCTGAAAACCTACAGTTAGCATCATACTCAATGACGAAAGACTAAAAGCTTTTCCTCTAAGATTAGAAACAAGACAACAATGCTCACTTTCGCCACTTCTATTCAACACAGCAGTAGTGGAAGATACAGACAGAGAAATTAGGAAAGAAAAAGCAGTAAAAGGCATTCAAATGAAAAGGAAGAAGTAAAATTGTTTCTGATCATAGATGACATGATCTTACATTTAGAAACCCTAAAGATTCTACAAAAAATCTGATAAACTAACAAATTCAGCAAAGTTGCTGGATACAAAAAATCAACACTCAAAAATCAGTTGCACTTCTAAACACGAACAATGAACAATCTGAAAAGGAAATTAAGAAAACAAGTCCATTTACAATACATCAAAATGATTAAATACTTAGGAATTAACATAATCAAGGAGGTGAAAGACTTGTACAATGAAAACTAAAAAACATTGCTGAAAGAAATTAAAGAAGACTTAAATAAATGGAAAAACATTCCATGTTCAATGATTGGAAGACTTAATATTGTTATGATATCAATTCTACGCAGAGGGATTTACAGATTTAATGCAATCCCTATCAAAATCCCACTGATACATTTTTTTGCAGTAATAGAAAAACCTTTTCTCAAATTCATGTTTATCTCAAGAAAACCTGAATATCTAAACAATCTTGAAAAAGAAGAGAAAAGTTAGAGGACTCATTCTTACTGATTTGTGAACTTACTACAAAGCTATAGTAATCTAAACAGTGTGGTACTGGCATAAAAGGCAGACTAAAGAGCCCAGACATAAATCCTTTGGTATTAGGGTAAAGTTGGCCTTATAGAATGAGTTTGAAAATGTTCCTTCATCTCTAATTTTTTTGACTTATGAAAGGGTGCCAATATTATTCAGTGAACGAAAGAACAGTCTGTTCAACAAACAGTGCTGGGAAAACTGGACATTCATCTGCAAAAGAATGAAGTTGAACCCTTACCTAACACCATATGCAAAAATGAACTCACGATGGATCAAAGATGTAAATATAAGAGCTAAAACTGTAAAACTCTTAGAAGAAAACTAGGGGATAGCTTCATGACTTTGAATTTGGCAATGATTACTTGGATATGACAACAAAAGCATAGGCAACAAAAGCAAAATAGACAAATTTGACTGCATCAAAATTAAAAGTTTTGTGCATCAAAGGACACTATCAATTGAATAGAAAGGCAACCCACATTAGGAAGAAAATATTTTTAAATCATATATCTGATAAGGGACCAATATCTAGAATATATGAAAACTCCTATAACTCAACAACAAAAAAACCAAACAACCCATTTCAAAAATGGTCAAAGCACCTGAATAAACATTTCTTAAGGAAAGATATACAAATAGCCAATAAGCACATCACTCAATGCTCAACTTCACTATCATTAGGGAAATGCAAATCAAAACAACAATGAGATACCACTGTAAACCCATTAGGATGGCTATTATAAAAAACAAAACAGAATAAAAACAGAAAATGAGTGTTGGCAAGGATGTGGGGAAATCAGAACCCTTGCTCTTGGGATTGTAAAATGATGAAGCCATTGTGGAAAACAGTATGACAGTTCCTTAAAAAACTGAACATAGAGGGCGGGCCCCGTGGCTTAGTGGTTAAGTGCACGCACTCCGCTACTGGCGGTTGGGGTTCCGATCCTGGCGCGCACTGACGCACCGCTTCTCCGGCCATGCTGAGGCCGCGTCCCACATGCAGCAACTAGAAGGATGTGCAGCTATGACATACAACTATCTACTGGGGCTTTGGGGAATAAAAAGGAGGAGGATTGGCAATAGATGTTAGCTCAGAGCCCGTCTTCCTCACCAAAAAGAGGAGGATTAGCATGGATGTTAGCTCAGGGCTGATCTTCCTCACACACACAAAAAAATTAAACATAGAATTACCATATGAACCAACATTTCCTCTTCTGGGTATATATAGAAAAGAATTGAAAGCAGGGACTTGAACAGATATTTGTACACCAATATTCGTAGCAGCATTATTCCCAATAGTCAAAAGGTGGAAATAACCCAAATGTCCATATACACATGAATGGATAAACAAATTGTGGCATATACATAAACGGGATGTTATTCTACCTTAAAAAGGAATGAAGTACTAATACATGCTACAACATGTGTGAACCTTGAAAACATTCTGCTAAGTAAAATAAGCCAGACACAAAGGGAGAATTATTATACGAGGTACTGAGAACAGTCAAATTCTTAGTGACAGAAAGTAGAGCAATGGTTACCAGAAGCTGGGCGAGGGTGGGGGGAGAATACTAAGTTATTATTTAATAGCTGCAGAGTTTCAGTTGAGGATAATGAAAAAGTTCTGTAGATTGATAGAGGTGATGGTTGCACAACAATGTGAGTGAACTTAATGCCACTCCACTGTACACCTAAATGGAGTAAGTAAATGTAAACTTTATATTACGTATATTTTACTACAACTTTTAAAAAAAGGTAATTGACTGTTAAAGTAGAAGACAATTGACTAATTAACCCAGGTAGAAGTAACATGTGTGACAACAAGAGCAAATAGGACAGGAAAAAATAGAATATATTGTTGTTAAATTCATATACTATACATGAAATGGCATAATGTTACATAAAGGTAGACACAGCAATTTAAAGATGTCTATTTTAAACCCAAGAGCAACTAGTAAAAACAAAATAAAATAAAATAGATACAATTAACAAACCAATAATGGAGAGAAAATAGAATCAGAAGAACAAAAGTTAAATCTTTTTAAAAACCTCAGTTGCTTCTATTTGCCAGGTAACACAAGTGAAGGGGGTCAGGTTAAGTGTAAAAACAGTAGAAGGTGTTGCTGTTAGGAGCCCAGGCCCAGTATAAGTGGGTGGGGATGGCATAAGAGGGTGGGAATGTAAGCCCATTGTTGCTAAATCTGCTTTTTATTTTTTCTTTTTAAAGAAAATCCAGAAATCTAGAGTATTTATTTATTGAATCATTCACTTATTCATTTTTTTATGTGAAATCATCTGGATTTTAATGTTATCTCTATTTTAAAATTGTGCCAGCTAATTAAAACATGTGTGTAATCTATATGTAGCCTTCAGATGAGTAATATGAGAGCTCTAGTTTAAATAAGACGAAAAATCGGGCGGGCCCCATGGCTTAGTGGTTAAGTGCGCGCGCTCCGCTACTGACAGCCCAGGTTCAGATCCCGGGCTCGCACCGACGCACCGCTTCTCCAGCCATGCTGAGGCTGTGACCCACATACAGCAACTAGAAGGATGTGCAGCTGTGACATACAACTATCCACCGGGGCTTTGGGGGGAAAAAAAAAAAGGAGGAAGATTGGCAATAGATGTTAGCTCAGAGTCGGTCTTCCTCAGCAAAGAGAGGAGGATTAGCACGGATGTTAGCTCAGGGCTGATCTTCCTCAAAAATAAATAAATAAATAAATAAATAAATAAATAAATAAATAAATAAATAAATATGAAAAATAAAAGAAATAAAAGAAAGATTAAAAATGTGCAAAGTATACTGTCCGTGAATGGAGCATTTATTACTCAGTGCACCCTGTCCCTGCCTACCTTGGTTTCTGCTCTTTGTTTTTCCTTTTCTGATGCTTTCTGTCCAAGTTCTTTTTTGGAGTCCAAATCAGCTGTCATCTTTTCCCAGGAATTTTCCTTTTTCTTCCAGTCAGACTTGACATTTCTGTTTCCTTAACAACCAAGACCCTCTGGTTTCTGTTTGGGCAAAGTACTCTTAAACCTGCTTGGAATGCATATGAATCAATGAGTTTGTCCATCCATTAATGAAATAAACTCAAGAAGTTAGGTAACTCCCACCATGGACTGGCCCTGTGATGTTCTTACTTGCTTTTAGCAAAAATTTGCCTCCTCTCAACATTTTTTCTGTATACAGTTGTCAGACTGAATTTTTCTAGCATCATGTCCTTTCCCTGAAAACAAAACTATTCAAGTAGCTCCTTCCTGCTTGCAGCAGGATGTGAACTCCTTGGCTCCACATTTCCTGTCTTTTAGTACCTGCCCTCTGCATACTGGTCTCATCTTAGCTCTTGCTATCTTCACCCTGCACTTGATTCTTCATAATACAAAATTACACACAGTTCCACAAAAATGCCTTACTTTACACCAGTGGGCTCTCAGCTTAGAACATCTTCTATTCAACTTCTTGCCCAGCTCTGCTTCCTCACTGCTTTTCATGTTTTAGCCATGCCCACTCCACCCACCCACACAAACGCAGACTCCCTTCTCTGCCTCTGTTCTGGATGGGGTAGAGAGTGGGTGTTCTCCCGGCAAGTGCTCCACCCATTGCCCAGCTTTCCCAGGTTCAGTGATTTATTTATTTTTTGAGGAAGATTGGCCCTGCACTAACATCTGTTGCCGATCTTCCTCTTTTTTCTTTTTTCTCCCCAAAGCCCCAGTTCATAGTTGTGTATCATAGTTGTAGAGTCATAGCTCTTCTATATGGGACGCCACCTCAGCATGGCTTGATGAGTGGTGAGGAGGTCCACACCCAGGATCCTAACCCAGGAACCCAGGGCCGCTGAAGCAGAAGGTGCAAACTTAACCGCTCCGCCACCGGGCCAGCCCCCCCAAGTTCAGCTATTTTAGGTTCTCACACTGGAAATTAAATTCTAATTGAGACAGGTCCGACACTGAGGTTATATGGAACTGGGGTGCCCTCTACTGCTTTCCAGAACTGGACCTACTTTGCTTTATGTCATTCAGTAAAAGAGAAAATGCTAATGGAACAAATGGGAATTCAGATGATAGACCGTTATTTCTCATGGCAAAGATTGAATTCCATATTACAGCAAACATTATTGAAATGGCCAGAAATATTCTTCTAAAACATGAATTTCTTTTTTTTTTTTTGTAAGGAAGATTAGCCCTAAGCTAACATCCGTTGCCAATCTTCCTCTTTTTGCTGAGGAAGATTGGCCCTGGGCTACGATCCGTGCCCATCTTCCTCCACTTTGTATAGGATGCTGCCACAGCACAGCTTGAAAAGCCGTGCAACAGTCTGCCCCCGGGGATCCAAACCAAGAACCCCGGGCTGCTGCAGCAGAGCACAGGAACCTAACTGCCACACCACCAGGCAGGCCCCTAAAATGTGAATTTCTATAAGATTATGATACGTCTTATTTTTTCACTATCCCCTCAGCTCCATCCGACCTGAGACTCTGTTATATGTTCATAAGCTTTAAGAGAGACTGAGCTACCATTTTATCATAGAGAGGAGATAAGTATTTAAGCCACGTGCTTAAATACAATTTTAAGGATGAGCTCTTAAGATAATTTCCATATGTTCAATAATATGCATTGAAATTAAACTGATAGAAAACTTACCAAAAACATGGAAATTTAAAAATAATTCATAAAAAGAACATAAATTCACTCACAGTTGATATTTCATTCATTATTTGTCAATAATACCTTGAAAAGTTACTATTGTTAAGAATTAACGTCCATAATGCTCACTAATCCAAAAGTGATCCCTAGTTTATCTACTTTTTTTTTTGGCAAAAATTACTGGATGACTTTGTGTGATAATCTGTAAAGCTTTAAATTCCCTAGATATTTTGATTCTTCGATTTGCCTTATGTGGTTTAATTCTGAGGGAAGAGTAGCTGCCATTGGTATCTCAAAACCTGGAATTTTAACACCTAACAGGTGAAAAATAATAAGTTGATTCTGATTGTTTTTAATTTAATGATTTTGACTGTCAGCAAACTTTATCTTAGTGATAGGTCTTTTGAGAAATTAGAAAATGAAGAAATGTATGTGTTCAATCTATCCATTTTAGAATCAGAAAAGCCTTTCATATGAGCATCTGATCTAATTTATATTTCATGTAGAACCACTAGACTCAGAGTTATTTAATATTGTGGCTAAATGCATATTCAGAGTAACACTTTCTATATATTTGCAACGTTTATATATTTTTATGCCCTGTTCCTGAAATATATTTACAATTTCTCATTTTTTGCAAAATCTAAGAATTTTTGGAATGTGCAAAAGTACCAGTAGTTAGCTTAGATTTGGAATACATGGTATTAGACAAAACTGAAGAATAGAGTGACTTCATACACTGAAAGATGGAAGATCCTTTCTGGAGGAGAGTTAGAAATTTGCCTTTTCTCACAATTATTGTGTTAAAAGTGACTATAAAGAATGCAGTGACTATAAACAAAAGCTGTGGAATAATAGTATCCATCTCATCATGTTCTTGGTGGTTTTACTTTCTGTCTTGAACATTTTCCCCTGGGTGTTCTCACAGTCAAGAGGCATCCACCTCCGAGGAAACAAGATGCTGCAATCTTAACGTTAGGGAATGTGCTTGGTTTTACATCCATCTTGTTTGTGCTGCTTGAAGGGGACACTGTTTCTGCTTGGCTGTCATTAGTGCTACCCTCACTACTCAGGATCTCACCCCTGAGACAAAGACAGACATAATCTCCATAACAGAACCCCCCCACACACCCCGCGCCCTGACCACGTGCATGGGTCCTGAAGGCGGTGCGGTGCACCAATGTCCAGGCCCCAGAAGCGCTCCTTGGGGAGCTCATGCCTCTAGACCCTGGACTCGCTCTCAGGTCTGCAGACCCCATGGCCCCTGGCTATTGACACCGTGGCTTCTTGTCAAGAAATGGAACTTCAAAAAACGCCCAAATGTATTCTGCATTTAGGTAAGGGTTTGACGCTAATCTAATCCAATTTCACTCTGGCTGGCCCGCCCTAGCAATGAATTACAGATAAAAAAGGAGTCTGACAAACTAGTTTCTTTCTAAAGAGAATAGGAGATCTGGCCACTGAGGCGTGTGTCTAGGACTGAGGAAGGACTGAGGCCGGGTTAGGGAGGCGCTCGGGGTTGGCCCTAGAAGAGAAAAACTCTCAGAGCAACGGCCTCCGGCTTGCTGCCTGCTGACACTCCCTTTTTAGAGCATTTCTGCTCTAAAAAGTGGGACCGGTGGTTAGTACAGGAGGTCCTGAATATGCTTCTGATGGCCCTCAAGAAACTTCAGCAGATATATGGCCATCCCAAACCAGGCCAAGGCACGGGCCCTGAGCCCTCCCCTTGGCTGAGCCGGCCCGAGGGCGCATTTGGTGAGAGTCTGGCGGCCTCTACCGGAGCGCCTCTGCAGAGGAACGTTCCTCAAACCCAGAGACGACATGTGGCGCTCAGGAGAGGTGAGAGCGAGCGCGCGAGTGCGCTGGGGGCGCGGGGGCATCTGCAGCGGGGCAGCGCGCGGCCCCGGGCGCGGCGCAGAGCGGAGCCGCAGGGCGGCGGCGGGAGCGCGGGGCGCCCAATCCCCCCGGCCCGGGAGGACCGGGGAAGTTCGCGCTGGCAGCATGGGGCGGTGACGCCGCGCCGGCCTTCCGCGCCTGCCAGCCGGGCGAGAGCGGCGGCGGCGGAGGATGCACCCTCGCCGACGGCTCGCCTCCCGGGGCCGGCGCGCAGGGTAAGCCCCGGGCGCGCCGGGCCGGGGCAGGAGAGTAAGAAGGTGCGGGGGAGGGAGAGGACCGGCGGCCCCCGTTCGGCCCGCACACCTCTCCTCGGGGCGCCCGAGCTGCGAGCTGCATGGTCCAGGAAAGGAGGTGGAGAGCAGGCGGGGCGCCGCTGGCGGCAGGGAGCGCAAACTTTCCCCCGGCGCCTGCGGGGGCAAAGCCAGCGCCGGAGGGCAGGGGCGTCCTGGGCGGCGCAGCCCTGCCAGACGGGGCACCAGGGCGCAGCGCCCACGGGCCTGCCGGTAGGAATTGGGGCGTGGGGGCACCCGCTGCCGCCGTCACTGAAATCGGAAGGGCGAAATCGCCCACCTGGAGGGCCCCGCCAGCCCCGGGGCTCTGAGGCGCGCGGCGTGCCGGCGCTGCTTGCGGGGTGGGCGCGAGCTCCGCGGGGGTGTCGCGGGCGGGTAGCCCGCCTGCTCGGGGCCGGAGGAGTCCGAGCCGCCGTTGCACCGCGCGCTCCTGGCCAAAGAGGAAGACGATGCCCCGCGGGGCGCTCGGCTAGGACCGGGGCAGGAGCGGGGGAGGTCTGCGAGGGCCAGAAAAGAGCCGAGGAGGGCCGGCAAGCGGGGTGCGCACGGTGCGCCGCTGCAGACCGGGCGGGAGGCGGATCCTGCCGGGCCGCGGGCGCCCAGGCGGCAGAGGTTGCGGCTCCGCAATGCCGCCCCCGCGCCCACCTGCGCCCGCAAGCCCCCGCGGCGGTTCGGGGGTCGTGGGAGCGCGGCCTCTCTTTTGAGGGTCCTGGCTTGGGGCTGAGGGCAGCGGGAGGCGCCGCCCGGGTTTCCCGCATGCAGCGCCGCGTGCTCGCCGCCCGGACTCCGGCCCCGGTGGGGAGATAAGCCCCAGGACTCGCCCAGGCGACCACCGCGTGGCACCCTGCCCTTCTTGACACCAGGGCCTTCTGAGGTGGAAGTACCTGTTGTGTGTTTCCCAATTCCGGAGTTTGCCTGGGGTCTCCTTGGGAAAATGTTCCTTCTGAACACGAGGTTTCCCTATATCATGTGCACCTATTTGCGTTATGCGCATATCGAAAAATGTGTGCCTTCGCTGAGGTTAGTTGCAGAGCTCAGGGACTGTGCCTGCCTGGATTTCAAATGCCTTAATTAGAGCCCAGCACAAGCTGAGAGACTTCTCCAAATGCAGTCATTATTAAGTTATTTAGTCATGGGGACAGAATGCTGAGAAAGTGGCAACCATCTCTTATATGCAGTTCTCATATTATCGTGATCCTGTAGAAGACCAGTTTCTTAAATGTGCCTTTTTTCCCCCTTTCTCCACATACTTTCTCTCAGCACCTTGCAGAACAAGGAGTAGCTTGCTGGCTTTGAACGCGTGGCAAATATTTCAGAAAGGTAAAATTATTACACTTGTGGATTTGACAGATGCAAAATACAGTTACTCAGATAACTTCAAGCATTTGTTCTAATGATAGGACTAATGAGTCATTTGATAACATGCTAAAAAGTAAAACAAAATATTTGAAACATGGAAAAAATAAATTAGGAGAATGATTCTGCACTCCGAGTAGAAGTGAAAATTAAGCCATACTGTAACTACTTTTTATGCCCCAACTGACTGCCCAGTGGACATAGATAACACCTGATGTGGACCTGTGCCGGAGAAGGACAGCCAGGTTCCTTTGCGATAAATTGTGTGTTAGCTGTGTGATTTGATTCCAGGAACTGTGACATGAAAACATTCATATTTATATGCTTTTCCTCTTTGTGTACCTTTCAGCTTCAAGATCAAGTTGGAGAAAGGAACAGTTATTCTTCCAAATTCATCAGCTTCAACTATTATTCTTATTGGGAATGGACAATGGAATGTTCTCTAGCTTTATCATGATCAAAAACCTCCTTCTCTTTTGTATTTCAATGAATTTAGCCAGTCACTTTGGGTAAGTTATCATCTATGCTTGTATTTTACGATTTTCAGGGCACAAATGCCTTTCAGAAGCTTTGCTGAGCAGTACAGCACAAGTCTGTGCTTGCCACCTTTGCAGTCCCAAGTTCTTCAGTTTGTTGTAAGCAAATAACAGAGTCCTTGCCCTACCCCATGCTTTCTTCCTGAGCAAGGGTGCTCCAAGTGTGGGGTCTCTGAAGTGAGTTACAGAAAAGAGGCAGATTATGTTTTCAGAAATGGAAGCAGAAGATGGTTTCAGAGTTAGTTGTGTTTCCTCCTTGTCAGGTTAAGACAAGATTCATAAGTTCGCATGCATAAAGGATATTTGCTGCTTGTTAGACAAGACAGTGTTTAACATTTTGATTGCCCTCCTTGGTCCCATCGTGCAAAGGAATTTGTCTTTAAAGCCAAACCCACACCATGTGGCATTGACAAGGACTCAGACAGTGGTCCTGGCCTGAGCCAAAGGCCTTGAATTGTGTGGTCATCTGAATGCAGGTGCAGATACCAGAAACTACATGTGTCTGAAGATCTGCAAGACACCCCTGGAGGTCTGGCATTGTTAATTCCTTTAAGCTCTTTCATCTTGGTGTTTAGTATCAGTGTACTGAGTCTAATCTTTTTTCATCAAACTAGTAATGACCAACATTCCTGATAAATGTTCGTATGAGGTGCTGATGTTCCTCCTCTCCACCCTCCTCCCCAAAATTGTTCTAGATAATCAAAAGGATTCTAAGTTGAAGTTGATGGAGTATAATTAAGTTTCAGGACAAAAGCTGCCTAGTGCTTATTCTGTAAAAATCGTCTCTAGAGGTTGCACAGTGCACTCTGCACTAATGTGAATCATGGAGGGGTCTTGAGACCACAGTGGCTCTGCAACAGCCTGGAGAGTAATGAGGACCCTCCCGGGTCTATGACATTCTCTGTCCTCTGGACATTTTCTGCTCTTCTGACCTTTCCAAGTCTGTACAGAGGAGGAAACTGAGGAAGAGAGAGGCTTGTGACTGTCCCCGGGTGCCATGGCTGGTAAATGACGGCACTGGGCCTGTGGTCCAGGTCAGTCAGGGCATGCCTGCCCCTCAGCACCATGGGGGGCAGTGTGCAACCGCGAACCATACACAGAACATGCCTATGTTGCAGCCCTTTTAGCCATGCAGAGTATTCTGTTGGGACAGAGCATTCTCAGAGTTATTCACACCTCCCCTCCCAGGCCTTCAGTGTCCTTATCTGTTCAATGAAAGTTTTCCTTTCCAAGGTCTCTCCTAGTTGTTAAATCCTATTAACCATGATAGTCACAGTGTTCCTCTGAATGAAAAGTGTGTATCTAAGTGAAATCATACACAATGTTGAAATTTCCAAGTTAATACATTAGGTAGGTAGTTTATTTACCAATATACTGCATATATTTAGCAATAGTTCAGAGGTGAGGAATATGCTGTGATTGGGAACATATTTTTTTTTTTTAAGATTTTGGTCAAATATATTATTGTGAATTTGCGTTCTATAGGCATGAAGTCATTATACTCCCTGGTGGATGCAAGTCTGAAATATTAGATAATGTGCATATGGAGTTCAGGCATTAGAAGTTGCTATACTTTATTTCTTATTTAATTTGGTGGCTTTCTAAGGTCATCCTCAAAGTAGAGAGATAACTCTTTGTTTCTAGAAGCTAACACTGAACAAGTGGCAGAATGTTCCTCAATCTCCCTAGAGAATTAGCTGTTGGAGAAGTTTTAAATCTTTTAAAGATAAGGTCAATAGTCCATCCTAAAACAATACCTACTAACTGCAGAAAATGTGTGACTCAGAATTGTATATAAAAAAGGAAAATATCCTTAATTCCACCACACAGAAACAATCATCCGTCATATTTTGGTGTATTTTCTTCCCCTTGCTTCTACGCATATTTTCATACAGTTCAGATATACTGTGTCTTCAATTTTGTACTGTGATTCTCTCATGCCTAATACTTTGTTATTACAAACTCTTTAAAATGTATGATTTAAAAATGGGTGAATATTATTACAGTGCGTGAATGCTTCACCATCAGCTGCTTCCTAACTTGGGATATTTACATTGTTTCTGATTGTGCTGTTCTAAATTTCTCTATAGCGAACATATTTGGGTTACAACCGTGTTAAGTACTTGAGATCATTTCTAGTAGAAAATATTCCTGTAAGTGGCATTTTACATCAGGTCCTCTGTGCTTTCCGCTCTCGACCCTCCGTGTCCAGTTGCTTTTGATGAAGTGGGGTCTCTAGTAGAGTGGAAAGCGGATTTCACATGCCCTGGCCAGCATGGTGTGGTTTCCAGTAGCCACAGAAGACATCTTGACATCTGGCAGCCCATGTCCCTGTTTATTTCCCTTCTTATACAAGGCTCCTGTCACTTGCTTATTATTCTAAATGTACCTAAGAACGATTTTGTTAAATTGCAAAGAAAGTTTCGTAACACTTACTTGACTTAAAATCTTGACAAAATAATAGCTATCCTGATATGGAGCACCTATTGTTACGTTACCAGTTTTAGGTAAAACCTAAGAGGAACCTTATGAGCTAAGCATCATTAGCCGTGACTTACAGTCAGGGAAGGTGAGAGCTATGGCTGGCTAACTGGGGAAGTTCACCAAGCCGGGAACTGCTGGGGTTCCTTACTCAGCACTCCTCAGAGTGATTCTGCCCGGCTAGTCCTTGGGGTCCCAACTGGACTACACGTAGTTCGCAGGGCAGGTCTAAGTCAGATCAACCTATAGAGGAAGGGGACATAATTCTGAAAGGTATTCTCTGTGTCAGGGTAGAGAGAGTCTCCTGTTCTGAGATTAGGGGGTAAAAAGAGTTTGGGTAAGCTCTGTTTTTTTCTCCCAAAGAAAGAGTTTATGTGATTAGGTTCCAAAAGAAGGTGAAGGAGGAAGCCTGAAAGCCCTAATTTGAACATTGTTGAACAACAGACATGCTTGTAAATACAAGCCTGTAAATACAAGCCTGTAAATACAAAAAAGAAACAGGACAACCAGTGGAGGGTAAGGAGGGCTACAGAAAACCAGCCAGGGAGCGGAAGGAAAGAGGCGAGTGTAAGTTTTTGTGCATGCACAAAGTTACAGGCAGTATTTGTGAAAGCATGTGGATTTGGCAATCAGAAAATGTGTAAATGTGATAAGAAAAATATATTTGGTGATTATATAAGGTAATTAATGTGAAATTACTTTGGAAATACATGAATATTGTTTCTTCTCCTTCTCCCATTCGTATTCTAAATTTGGTCAGAGTCACCAGGAGCTCATTTTCAATAGCCTTTATAATTCTTCTACTAGTATTAAATTATATAACAGAGCATGAGTCAAGTGTATAACAGAACAGAGGCCTTATCTGACAGTCAGCCTTATGCAATGTCACGTTTGGAGACATGGTATTATTTGAGGTATTATAATTATTTTAACAAGACCAGTAATGAAAAGTACATAGTATAGAAAAAACTAGCACAGAAACAATAATTGAATCAATGTAATGTCAAAACACGTAATAGTAAATTTAAACTGGAATTAATTTATCATCATTTGAAAAATAATACTTAATCAGACTCGATTGGCCAGTAATAATTGTAAGATAAATTTGAGGATTATCAATTCAATTATAAGGTAAAATCTAATTCCATTCATTTAATTTTATTAAACATATTTTAGAGCTTTATCTAAAGAAAATATGACTTAGAATTTTGTTACATGGGAGCTGCAATTGAAATAGACTTTGGAAAACAATATTTTATAATCATCAATTAAGAGCAGATTCTTGTAGAAGTAACTTATGAACATGATCACATAAGGTTCTTCTTTATCTGTCTACGCGAGTGTGCTAACCTGGACCTCTGGTTTCATGAAGAGGGCTGTTTCATACACGTTCTCAAGGATGGTTCTTTTAACTAGAGCAGAAAGTACATTCCCTCTGAATCATTCCAGTACTTGCAGTGTCTTTTGAAATGGCAAGTTTTTTCTCATGAATCCCCATATGGTAAGTTCTTCCTGCACTGCAGCTGCAGGTTCATGAGGCCTGGGACAAAGGGTCACTGTAACAGTGATAAAAACACACGGCAGCACCACCGAAGCAGTTAGGGCACACCCAGGCAGTGGGGCATCTAAGTGGAGGCTGCAGGGATGGCCAGAGATCAGAAAGGTAGTTCTCTGCATATTGCAAAAATTTTAGGTGTCTAAGATCCCACTGCAGAGTAATGCCCAACATTTTTTTAAAGGTACCAAAAGAAAATACTTCCAAATTACACGCTTTATGAAGGAAACTTTTAGCGTGTTCATCATGCCAAGAGGCAGTGAGCTAAGCAAAGCTCAGAAAGACAGTCGGCCAGTGCTGACCCAGCCAATCCCACCTGGCTGTCAGCTCCAAGATGAGTCACTGGCTTGATTCCAGGGGAGAAGGAGAATGTGGGCTTTTGGATTTTTACAAAGGTGCAGCTGCGTAACATGGGTATTTTAATTGGTGTGAAATTTCAGAGGAAAATATTTGAATCAAAAGTAGAAAAAAGTCTTATCACCAAACTCTGGTGATGGTAACAATAATTATCAGTGTTTATATGGGTGTATCTCCTTTATTTCCAGAATGCATTTTCAAAAAATGTACTATTTAATTTTCACAAAACCCTCCCTTTGTAGGTGAAAAGATTTCAGGCTTTAGAACTTAGAGAAGTATCCCAAGTTTCATCATCAGAAAGTGCCAGAATGAGAGTCCTTCTTAGGGCCCAGGGCCCAGCTAGTGCTCTCCACTGCAGAACTTTCTCCAGAATGCCCTGATATTTATGGTGCAGTGAAAAGGGAAAGAATGGGGGAAGTCTATATATTCAAACAAAGGAATGCCCTAATCTAGAACTCAAATAATACCTCTCTAAAGATAGTGGGTCTACCGCAGCCTGAATAAAATCAAACACACAATATGTACTATGAAATGTAATGTTCTAGAGAAGGGATCATATGATAGGAAAAGTCAGATATGCTTTGAAACAGGCTTTAGCAGTTCATTAAAAACCCTATTTTATTTATTTAACAATTTATTTCAAAATCGAAAGGCAAACCTAAAAACAAATGAAACCCAGGACCAATTTATTTTCAGTTTTAACAAAAAGAAAATATTGAGCCATCACTCTACAGTCCATTTGGTTCCTGTGTCAGGACCCCTGGTGAGTTTAGGGAGAGTGTTAAGTCTCATTTTGACAGAAGGCAGTCAGGCTGCTCTGATCTCTGTTGCTCACACTCGCTCTATGGCATCAGAAGAATCACTAAACCTGCCTGCAACTCAGTTTCCTAATCTCAAAGAGAGGTTAATAATGGATCCTACGTCACAGAGCTGACGTGAAGGATAAAGTGCTGAATGCATGCCACATGCTTAAACAAGGCCAGGGAGGGAGGGGGTGAGTGCAGACTAGCTGTCCTTCTGGGTGTTGTGACCAGGAGATACCAAGGTTTGCTAGACCTAGGGGGTGAGCACAGCCCTGGGCCTGGCCTGAGCACACAAAGTCCATAACCTTAATCCCGTCTACAGAGTCTCTTCTGCCATGTAAGGTGGCACATTCACCGTCACAGGCTCTGGGGATGAGGGTGTGGGCATTCTGGTGGGCACTGCCCTGCTGTACAGTGTTTATTGAGTTCTCTCCATGTGCCAGGCACCGTTCTAAGTGCTGAGATCCGAGATGGGCAGAGTAGAGCCTGCCTTCAAGGAGGGTACATTCTGGTGTGCAGTAAACAAATACGTATCAGTTGGGTCAAGCAATTGCTATGAAGAATGATTCAGAGTAGGAGATAGTGAATGGAGTGGAGAAAGATGCTCAAGCAGACATGTGAGAAAAGTGAGGACCAGAGCAGTGCTGTTTGTGGAGAAGAGTGAATGGGTGAGAGAAGCAGCCAATGCAGGGGCATGCTTGGCATATTAGGGACAGCCAGGAGGCCAGCACGAGGAAGGGGGAGATTGGCAGGAGGCATTGGGAGAGAGGCAGTGGGGAGGGGAGAGGGGTCAGATCATG
Organism: Ceratotherium simum simum; assembly: GCF_057802395.1. Taxonomy (NCBI): domain Eukaryota; kingdom Metazoa; phylum Chordata; class Mammalia; order Perissodactyla; family Rhinocerotidae; genus Ceratotherium; species Ceratotherium simum. Next base: position 73,952,741 of record NC_141902.1, on the reverse strand, counting down.
AAGGACACTGTAGGCCATAGCTAGGTGGTATCGGGAAGACCAGTTGACTATTATTTTGTAGGTCAAGGAGAGCCATTGAGTGGGTTTGAGTAGAAGTGAGATATGATCCAGTTGAGACGTGACAGTAATGTGACTTAAACTTTAAAGCTCACTCTGGCTGCTGAGTGGAGAATACGGTAGAATCTGGTAGTAAAGGAAGGAGCAGTGAGGGCGGTGAGGAGGCAAATACACTGACCCAGGGGAGGGGCTATTTCAGCCAGCAGGATTTGTTGATGGGTGGTTGTGGGCAGGAAAGAAAGAGGAGTCAAGGGTGACGCCGCCCCAGGTATTTGACCTGAAAACCTGATGGGTTCCGTTGCCTGTTACCGAGCTGGAGAAGAGGTTGCAGAGAAAACCATGAGTGCAGATAAGAATGTGTTAAGCCCTGTGAGATGCATGTTAGATATCCAAGAGGAGAGGTCAGGCAGGCCATTGGACATTTAGGTTCAGAGGTCAGAGAGAGATTGGCCCTGGAGACATGAATCTGAGAATCTTCCACGTCTGAGAGATATTTAAAGCCATTGATTGGATGAGATCAATTAGAGATTGAATATAGACTGAAAAGAGATCCCTGGACTGTTCCCTGGAACGTCAGGGAGGTAACAGAGGGACAAGCAAGACTGAGATGAAGAGGCCAGTGAAGAGAAGAAGAACAGAGAGAGTGGCGTCCTGAGGCCACGTGGAGAAAGGGATGTAAGACGACACAGTCAGATGAGGATTGAGACTCGATTGATGGGTTTGGCGAGGTGGAGTGCCTTCTTGGCCCCCAGAAGAGAGGCTTCATTGGGATGCAGTTAGTAAAAGCCCTATTTGAGTGGGTGCAAGAGAAGAGAGGAGAGGCAGCAGAGATTTCTAATGTGGACAGCTCCTCAGTGAGCTTTGATGAGAAGAGAGGCAAAGAATGGAACAGTATCTGGAAGGGAATATAGGGTGAATGAAAGACATTTTAAAGCCCTGACATGTTGCACAGATGTAACTGCTGATGGGTATGGTTAGGGAGGGAGGGAAGACTGTGTGTGATGAACACCAGGATGCTTCGTGCACTGCATGATCACATATGTGGGGCTCCGGGTGTGGTTGGGGAGAGGGAAGGGAGCCGCGACGTTGGAAGTGGGTAGGGTTAGATGAAGGGGGTGTGGCCTGCGAGACAGGGGACCTGGGTTTTCCCTTGTAGGCAGTAGGATTCTGAGCCAGCTGCAGTGGTAGGGACGAGAGTGAAGAGTCTATGTGAAGGGTGGTGAGCAGGGGTAGGCTTGAGCACTATTTAGGGAGCTGACGGGCAGGCCTGGGAGCACCCTTGATGTGAGGCCCAAGGGAGTGGAAGCAATCCAAGAGTTCTAGCATAATGTTTCATGGCCATGACTTTGTCCACATGAAATACATGTTGCAAGTCCATGGGTTTGACTTTCACTGTCTAACTACTGCAGACCATGTGTTGTTTTGTTTGGTTTTGTTTTTTTATACGGTTAGCTAAAGTGATATGCAATGGAAATTTGAGGAAAACATCAAAAAACGGTGCTATTTAGAGGTACTATTTAATGAGCTTAAAGTAACAAGCAAACAAACTAAAGACACATTTCGCAGAAGTAATTAAATACTGGGGAAAGAATGCAAAAAGAAATGCAATTTAAGAAGGGAGATAAGCTGCCACTTAAAAGGAATCCATTTCAATTCCCAAAGTAAGTTCACATTAAAACGGGTCTGCGGTTGCCATTATCAATCCCATTTTATGTAAATCAAAAATGGCCGTCAACAGAAACAGAGATAACATAAGTGGAGATAAATGGGTTATCACCATTTGTGCACCATTTGTGGTACAATGCTCAAAAGATTTTTCTTCCCCAGAAATGATGACATAACTGTTGAACTTGTACCCTTTAAAATCCCAAAATAGGAGACATCATCAGGCATCACTCAGGAAAAAGAAGCACCTTTAAAGATGGAATGTATAGCATATTGTTATTATTATTAGTAGTAGTATAATACTGAGAGATAAATAAATAAAGTTACATTGGAGAATACAACTCCTTTACAGTTCCTCAGAAAGAAAGATACTCTTAGATTGGGCTAATAATACAACTCCTCGCTCACTCCCTTTTAGAGTAATGTGTGGTTTTACTGCAGGGTTAACCCTGTGTTGGTAACTGGGTGATTTTGGAGATGGCTTCCTTGGGATTTCCTGTCTTGCTGTATTCAGACTCCCCCTACCCCCACTATCGTCATAAACCCTGCTGATGGCCCCATCCATCCCGCCTCTCTCCCCGCTGCCATTGCCTGAGTAACTAGCCTCTATATCTCCAGCAAATCCATCATCCATAAGGTGCCCGAGCGCTGCAAGGACAGAAAGTGCCCTTGCTTAAATGTTCTGGGGCTACCACCACCTTCCAGACAGAGCCTAGGAGTGTAGCAAAGTCCTTCATGGCTTGACATGTGCCATCTCTCCTCCAGTATACGTCACTCTTCTCACCAGAGTTCTTACATGGTGTCTGCAAACATCATTGTTTTCTTTTTGGGGGCCACTGCTCACAACACCCTTCCACACCCCCTTCTTTGGCTTGAGACCTGATCTTTATGCTTGAAAGCTCCGGTTGGTTTTTCTCTCCTCTGACTCTAGATGAAGCTCGATGTCTCCTTTGGGTTCCTAGAATGTCTTGCGTATTGCATAGATTCCTACACCTACCATGCTCTATTGAAATCCTCTGCAAACATGATCAGTTCTTTAGAACACAGTCATGTCCTTCAGGCTGGGGATGCCATCTTCATCATCTTCATATCCCCAGTACTCACCACAACACCAGGTGCATACATGGTAGACACCCACGATACATTTGTCAGGCTATTGGAATAAGCCCTGTGCCCAGTCATGTGGTCTCTCTGAAGTCGTAATGGAGGAAAGAAGCTCTCTGGGTTCCTTTGGGGTCACTTTGGCAGTTGGCTCAGAGAGCAGCCCTTCCATTTCCAACCTAGACAGGCCTAGAGCAGTCACTCCACCATGGCTGCACATGAGGATCACTTGGGACCTTAAAAAAATTATCAGTGCCTGTTCTCTTGGATCAATGAAAGCTGAGTCTCTAGGACCTGGAAATCAGAAAAAGGCTAATGCAAGAGTCCCAGAATCAAATGCCTTGAAAAGGCCAGATGTAAGATGACAGGGAGGGGTGGGAAATGTGCACAATTGCAGGAGGTGACCCTTTCTAAAGGCAGTCATGTTTGTTTTTCTTAAACACTGTGCTGGTGAAATAAACCCAATAGTGGACCAAATTTCATGGGCTGCACATTCTCTACTCCACCTCATCAGAAGTCTCTGAATGACCCAGTACTTCAAGTCTGGCAGGGTGCCATCGAGTAGCCTTCCACCCCTCGAGGGTTGCCACTGTCCTGTGGTGCCCCACCCATGTCCCTGCCCATTTCACAACCACCACCTTCCTTCCTTCCTTAGGCTGGAATATGAGGCTCAGTGACCTCGTTTCCTTATTTTTAAACTAAAATCGTTGGAAAAGAGTTCAAGTTTAGGGATTGGGTCCTTGTGTCTTTTGTATAGACCAATACTGAGACAAGGAAATCTGAAAAATGAAGATGTTTTAACAAGAATGGTTTTCCATTTCCTTTATGATCCCTTTTCTGGAACATCAATAATCTGAAAATGTTGGAAGCGTTCACATGGACTAAATGTGACAAGTTTTTGTAGAAAATATGTGCTAAATGTAAGGAAACAGTTCATATTTTAAGAGAACCTAGTTAATTAAACCTGACTAATACTGAAGGATAAGTCACCAAAATTTTCAAGTTTTTCTATTATGTCTAATCTTGTCCGTAATAGTGGATCTAATCTCAGCTCACAAAAATCTACTCCCCAAAAGAGCCAAGGCTTCCGCTAGTCCGTGAAGCAGTCGTGTACTCACAATTGCCCTGAGGACCAGCAGAGCTCCTTGGTTAAACCCAATGCAGTTAAGAAAAGCTGAACTGGAATGTTGGCAAGCTCGAGGCTGCCTTCAGATCCCAAATGGAGTAAGTGTTCAAAGGGATGCGAGCATCTTGTGTTTCCACCTGGAGGCCTCATAGATGTAACTGCACATTATTGCTCCGTGAAGGCATAGCTCGATGTTTTTGCATAATTTTGCTTTTCAAGTAGTGTCAACTGACCAAAATGGAACAAAGCAAGCTGAAGTTACTTTTTACCTTAGAAACAATCCTTAAAGATTATGCACCTTGAGAGAGGCACTAGCAGAGTTCACCAAACACCTGTGAGGTTCCCCTGTATGCAGGCACAGCATTTGCTTTCTGTGATAAGGGAAGGGCCTTTGTCTCTACGGCTATGAAAATGGTGCACTTCATAACCACGTGCTGCAGAGGAATCATTTTTGAGGTTGATCTATGAACTGAGGAGGATTTCCCAGTTGTCCATGAGAGAAACCTCTACTCCTGCCCTGATAGGCATTTTCAGGGACTTTTTTAGAATCTGTTTCCTACCCCCTAGGTCTGTCTTCGGTAAATACAGAGAAGAAATCACTGCAAACCCCAAGCCATGGGCTCTATCATAAAATGGTCCACAGATATATACAAGAAGCAGTTATGGCAGAAGAGGGCAGATATTGAAATTCCTCCAATAAAAGTATGGGTGTAGATATATTTAAACTCCTTTTTTTTTTTTTTTTTTTTTTTAATTTCGGCCAAGAAGTAGAAGGTGAGCTTTAGAATTCTCAAGCATTTCGTCCTATCCCATTGCTGATTTGGGCTCTGAAACGGGATTCAGAGCCAAGTGGAATGGTGTTTCTCTGAAACTGTGTGGAGGGCCAAGGGAAGCAGTGCTCATGGAGATGATCACTATGACTGCGTGGTCTTCAGAACATCTCAGACGGTCAATGATGTAGTCAAGATTTTGTCTGCTAACAGCCAGGGCTGTTCGGATCTAATATAATTTAAAAACATTTTCACAACAGATAATGAAATAGCTTAGAAAAATGTATTTGAAACATTAAGATATGCTTTTTCTCTTTTTCAGATTCATAGTATTGTTTTTAAAAAATTTTATTACTTTTCATTGAGATATAATTGATATATAACACTGTTTAAGGTGTATAATGTGTTGATTTGATACCCTGATATATTGCAATATGATGACCACTGTAACGTTAGCTAACGCCTCTATCACATCACATAATTATCATTTCTTTTTTGTGGTGAGAACATTTAAGGTCTAGTCTCTTAGCAACTTTGAGGTTTATAATACAGTATTGTGGACTATAATCACTATGCTGTGCATTAGAGGCCCAGAACTTATTCATCTTCTAGTTGCAAGTTTGTACCCTTTGACCAACATCTCCCCAGTTCTCCCACCCCTCCACCCCAGTAACCAATCACTCTACTCTGTTTTTATAAATTCAGCTTTTTTGGATTCCATGTATAAATGATATGTTTTTTATACTAGTGTGTATGCCCTCACCTCTATTCTGAGTTAAAGACCTAGAGAGGACCTTTCAAAATTCTGACACGTGGACGTAGCCTAGAATTGAATAACCAAACCGATAAGAGTTATAAATACCATGAGAATGGACAGTGAGGCCAGACTTAGTTTGACTAATAGTTACTCAACTGGGCAAGTGCAAAATATCACTGTTCCTTTCTTTCGTAAACCCGAGAGGCAATGTTAAGGCCTTTAGTCCTGGTGTGAAGTCTGTGAGGCTGAGTGCTACACCTTTATAAAAGTGTAAAACTACAATGGATGTTGGAGAAAAGAGAATTTCATATTTTTAAATACTAAGTCAGAGTAAAAAATTGTGTCTGTAGACTCCATATTAGGACTGAATTTTAGCTTGTTAGAGCTTTAACTCTATGCATTTTAGTGGTGATGCAAAAATCAGATCAAAAGAACTTGATAGGCTGTCATTCAGAAGGGAGTAGCTTTAGGCCAGGAAGGAATTGATCTGTTTAGATGCAATCAATGAAAGAGACAACTTTCAGGAACTGGGTGGGGCAGGCACTCATCAATTCTGTCCTCCCCATCCATCAGCTGATGGTCCCAGCTCTCATTTCAGCCTATTCATTGAAAGGAAAGTGCTGTAAGCAGCACTGGGGCCCCATAGCCAGGCACTTCAGGGAAGTTCCAGGAGTCGCCTGTTCTTCTCCCAAGTGCCAAGGGTGCTGACGTCTTGGGACCCAAAGCTGGCTTTCAGCTGAGTAAGTTCCCCTTGAAGCCAAGCCAGAGGTGTGGGCCAACTTCTTGATAATTCCAAACATCTGGCGAGTTGCACATCTGAAAGCAGCTATGGAAACCTGCGTGGGGTCCATGCTTTTCAGGTGTGTTCTCATCTTCTAGACTTGTGACTTTCCTTCTTCCCAAATAACTTCCCCAATTTGTCTAAATCTGACAGTTTCTTATTTCCGTCTGCTCCATCTATATAAACTTTTGGGGCCTGGATACCTTTAGTGAATGGGACAAGCCAAGACTGTTCTTGTTTCTTCTTGGAAGGTTCAGCGTGCTCTTGTTGGGGTTCTACTGTAAGTCTCACATGCTGGGTCAACAGAACACTGTGTTTCTGAGTCTCTGATCTGAGGTGGCAGTGAGTAAACCCTAGTTAGAGTTTTCATACTGGACTTTACAATTCATCCCCCCTGGGTCAGGTGCTTTGGCTTGAACTGAATGTGCCAGCAACTAGCAGTGCTGATGGATGCAGAAACCCAGACATTTCACAAACTCCATCATTTCTTTCACCATATGCTCTAATTCTGGCATAATGCTCACAGCACAAATGCTCCAAATTAGGGATACAGTGAAATTTGGGCACACTAATCTTATCTTTCAACTTGGATTAAGTTTTTAAACATCCTCTTCACACCCCATCACCCACTGCAGGTGACTCACTAACAAAATGAAAAATCAGTTTTTCTGTGTTTAAACCAATCTCCTGAAATCCCCTATGAGTGGACTAGACTCTACTAGTCCATGTGCAGTGGCTAATTTGTTTTTAAAATGGCTACAATATTGATATAAACAGCTCCCCAGAATCAGGGAGGGGTGGGTTTTGAGCATTGTGTTAGGTTGATGGACAACCAGCCCACAGCCAGCACTCTCTGGATATTCAAGAATTAAGACTTATCTATGCAAAACCACAACCTAGATAGTATTGGAGATGGTTTTCAGATGCCTTCCCTCCAAGAAAAGTCACCATCTTATTCCCTGGTTTCTACATCTTGAGAAGACTTTGTTAGTAATAATTAATACAAGTTTGAACTCTTTCTTTTGTTTTTCTGTTAAAAAGCTTTTCACAAATGCCAACTAGTTCAGGGAAAGATGAGACCAATGACAACATCACCATATTTACCAGGATCTTGGACGGGCTCTTGGACGGCTATGACAATAGGCTGCGGCCGGGGCTCGGCGGTGAGTGTTTTCTCCTTGGCTGAGGCCTGTGACGCCTTGGGAAAATTTGTGCTCAAACCCAGTTTCAAGCTCATGTTTGCTGTGATTCAAACAATTCCTGAAAGAACTTCTCTGCCAGGAGTTTGAAGTGATGGTTGTTGCCAAGGCTCCTGCATCCTTTATTATCATTTTCCAGGTGCAAGAAGCTGGGGGAAGTGGTCTCCCTGCAAACTCCCTTTTCCCCAGACAATCCTAACATCCATTCTGGTTCACTTAAGGAGGAACCAGTTCTAAGGTGTTACTAAAGCTGAGATTACCCTATGTTAAGAAATAATTTATAATCAACTTCATACTCTAGTATCTATGCAAGTCCTTTTCAGAAATCCACTGTTTAATGCAATTGTCCTTTACATCTTTACATATTATATATTTAATTTTTCACTAGGGCTGTAATCATAGTATTTACTTTGACCCTATGGAAGTTGATAAGAATAAACAGATAGCAAAATGTGCCTTCAGGGCACAATTGGCACAGCACAAAGTTAATTTTGTGCTGAGAATCCTATGTTTTTTCCAGGCATGTGGGGTGCCTTTGGCTCTAGCCAATTCAGATGTGGTTCATTTGAACTTGCTCCATTAGGTAAGGTAGAGACCCTCCCGCAAATACATTCTCAGAGGAAAAAGTTTAGTTGTTACTGAAGTTTAGTTCTTCTCCAGTGTTTACATTTTTCACAGGGAGATTCACTTCAAACATGAATTGCCATTCTCTGCCTTTTTGGCAAGAAAGTCCACATAGGCTCGCTGATATAGTCTTCCTCCACCATCTGAGTTATGTCCCTAGGCCTCTGTCCAGCAGTCCCCATCCCTGTCCCTTTGAACACACCTGAGGGTCAAAGCATCTAGAGATCCAATGAGCTGCTGTCAGTTCATGCAATTTGCTCTCATTCACCCTGCACATGTTACAGTCCCGCAGGCAGGACCCTAAGGATACCACGGAGAGCCAAACAGGCCTCCTGTTTTGGCTGCATCTCAGTGAGGACACAGGCACTGAAAATACACAGCACCATACAAACACCTGCGCACACACAAATACACACCACGCACATATATGATCACCACACACATATATGATCACCACACAATGAGGTGTTGGGAGAGAAAAGCCCCTGGTAGCTCTGAGCCAGCCACGATACGATCCAGTATTTGGGGTTATTTATGGGGGCTGTAGTGTACTCTGACTGTGGTCCCCATTCATGACCATGAGGAGTTACAGGGTTCTGGTGGTGCCCAGGGAACACATACATTTTCCCCCAATATTATCAGCTACTTTTATCACTTTATATATTTTCAATAATTTTAATTGAAATAGTATTCGCCCATGATAGAAATTTCTAACAATTCAAAATGCCATATGAAGCGAAGTAGGTTATCCTTCTCAAGCCATCCCTGTCCCAGGCCACACTGTGGTCACTTTCTCACATGCCCTTTCCCCAGAGACTGTCCAGTGCTGCAGTTTTGATTGGAGATTCCTCCGAATCTGCTCCCCTCATCCCAATTGTCTAACCCTTTTTAAAGCCACTATTTCTGGGAGAGCAGGATTATGCGTTGTGAGGTTGGCATTACTGCTCCAGGTTTACTGAGGAAGAAACTGACATTCAGGTGTGTATGAAACTACCCAAGGTCCCATAGCCAGGACTCAGCCCCACCTCTATTCACGACTACTCCCCAAGGGCAGACAATGAGAGCCAAGCCCCTTTTTCATATGAGGGGTATTTTATCCTTGTTATAGTTTGGAGCAGCGTGGTTTCATTTGGTAATTGTCAAGTCCTCCAAATTGACTAAACGCATAATAAAAGCTCTCTGATTGCCAAGAGTAAAATTGGTTACTAGACGAAAGACATAAGTACGCTGTGGTGGGTGGTTCATGGTGAGCTCGTGCCCAGGCGAGGAACCTGTCTGTGTTTCAGAGAGAATCACTCAGGTGAGGACGGACATCTACGTCACCAGCTTCGGCCCGGTGTCCGACACGGAAATGGTAGGTCAGAGGCTCGATTTTAGGTGCCATTAATTTCACTACTACAATTATTAACATAAAACCACCAGCCATATGGTCCCACCAGATCATTCGAAATAACACTGCAAGAACTCCGCTAAGAACCTCCCCTACTGAGACATCACCTGGTTGCCTTCCTTTGCGTTAGGAATATACCATAGATGTGTTTTTCCGACAAAGCTGGAAAGACGAAAGGCTTCGGTTCAAGGGGCCCATGCAGCGCCTCCCTCTCAACAACCTTCTTGCCAGCAAAATCTGGACCCCAGACACGTTCTTCCACAACGGGAAGAAGTCCATCGCCCACAACATGACCACGCCCAACAAGCTCCTCCGGCTGGAGGACGACGGCACCCTGCTCTACACCATGCGGTGAGCGGGGCGCAGGGCAGCCGCGTCCGGCGGGGCGCGGGGGCGCGGGGGCGCGGTGGGGGGGGAGTGAGGGGCATCACAGGGGAGGGGGCGGGGGGAGGGCAGCGCGGGGCGGGGGCACAGCCCAGGGCAGGGCCGCAGCGCTCCCGGTAGGAGGCAGCGCGCCTAGCAAGGGGAGGCGGCGGGTGGAGAGGGTAGCCGGGAGCAGGGAAGACAGAGCTGCAGGTCCCGCCCCAAGGACCCTGCCTCCTAATGGCTTTGAGGATTGCGTCGCGCGTGTGTGTGTGTGTGTGTGTGTGTGTGTGTGTGTGTGTATTCTGGATATTTTTTACCTTTTGACTTGCTATAGATCCATAGTATTTGTTATCCATACTTATTTGGTTCAAGATAAAGAGCATCTTTGGAAGAGTGACCCAGATAATGTAAGTTGGGGAAAATTTGTTTCATAAAAATTTTATTAAAAAAGAACTAAAGAGAGTCCTTTTTGTTGCAGTGTGCAACCCTTTTGAAGCTTTAAAAGCCCATTTCTCCTGTGCTTTTAACATCCTAATGCTGAGGTTCGGTTTTAGTGTTTCTAATTTAAAATGATCGTTAGCCGTTTTTTTATTCTTAATTATTCATTGCATCTGAGTAAATCAATAAACTGACTAGCCAGAAAGTCTCTTTTATAGCTTTTCAGTTTCTGTGGTGTGCCTAAGTAGACATTGAAAAAGGTTTTTAAATTAAAGAATTTTAAAAAAGCACTAAAGCCAAGTTTAAAAAAAAAAGCACGTGCATTTGTGTAGGTGTTAGGGAATTTCTCTCTCTACCTTACTTAAATTCTTCACAATAAACTTTATATTTAAAAGAAGTAATCATAGGGGCCAGCCCGGTGGCGTAGCTGTTAAGTTCACACACTCCACGTCGTGGCCCTGGGTTCGAAGTTTCGTATCCCGTCGCAGACTGACGCTCGGCTTGTCAAGCCATGCTGTGGCCGCCTTCCGTATAAAGAGAGGAAGAGGGGCACGGATGTTAGCCCAGGGCCAATCTTGCTTGGCACAAAAGAGGAGGATTGGCAACAGATGTTACTTCAGGGCTAGCCTTCCTCACAGAAAAAAAAAAAAGCCGAAATAATCATAGTGGAAAATAACATTGATACTGTCATCTTCAGAGGCTGTATGTCCTAACGTGTTCTGAGGAAACCTTTGACACACTGTGTCCCAAACCTGTTTGACAACAGGATTCAGGTTTTCTTGTGACAAGCCAGTAAGGATTCTGATCAGTGAGCCCATAACACACCCCTTGGCATTTTGCTTTCTTCCTCACTCCTTTTCCTTGCGTTGATCTTGAACATGTTTCACCCATAGATGGAGACATGAGTTGTGAACATCACATCAGTGCCCGGGACAGTGCCTTCTCCATGCAGAGAAGGTGTTGAAAAGCTAAGAAATATCACAAGGGTTGAAAATTAGTCCTTGGGCATCATTCTGTGGGAAAGGAAGGCTGTGCAGTGAAGCTGAGTGCCCTTTGTTCAGCCCCGGGAGCAGAGAGCAGGTGTGGAGACGAGTCCCAGGTCTTGGAGGATGCTGGAAGCTCCATGCAGGGTTGGGATGAATGATTGGGTGCTGTTATCATGGGGTAATTCTGTGGGTCTGCTGGCTGCCTGTATTCTGTTCATAGAATAAAAGTACCCCCAGTCCCCACAGATTCTTTTCCTTGATTCACACCTGGTTCCTATCGCTGAGAGACTGTAGTTAGGTCCACGGCCTTAGATAATGGGACGCTTTCCTCTGGTGCGTGATTGCTTGGACAGGGTGGTGAGGTAGGCGCCTTGTGTAGAAGGGGAAGAGGCAGCAGAGGGGCCTCTTACTGAGTGTCTGTGTACCAGGTAACTTCACAAACACAGAATCCTTCAGTCCTCAGCCCTGCCAACTGGTGACACCATTTCCATTAACCAACAAAGAGAGTGAGGCTCAGAGATGTTGGGTAATCAGCCCAAGGTCACACAGCTAATGTGAGGCGCAGCAGGAATTTGAACTCTAGTCTAAGCAATTTCCTTGTTTAATCCCTACCACATTTGAAAATCGGAGTGGTGCAGCATTATTAGACATATAGTGGCCTCCTTCTTACCCTTCTCAAATTGTCATGCCCAGAAGGAAGATGAGGAGAACCAAGCAACTTGTCAGCAGTAATTTGTCCTTGTTTATGCGGAGGAAGTCTCTAATGAGTTGCAAAGTGGATAATGGGTTTTCTTTTCCGGTCATATACGACATTTGGAAAGTGGAACTAGTTCCACTTGAAAGTGTTATGAATTTTAATGTGATAAAGCTATAGCTATAATTTGATAGCATTTTCACATATTGATTTGGCAAAGATGGTGAAACGGCAATAGGAATTCCTGATGATGGGACTCCTCACACAGCGGGCGGTGTCTGTGCCCACACCCCGTCACTGAGCGTTCCAGTGGCACAGCCTTGCTGTTTGCAGCTGGGTCACTCCTGTCGAGCCTTGTAAAACCAGTGCTTTGATCCAGTAATTTCCATATAATGTCCATCTTAAGGAAATAGTTAGGAATATGGACTAAGCTTTATGCACAAAGTTTTCTGTTATGATGTTACTTATGATACCAAACATTGGAAGGAATATAAAAACTCTGTACAGTTTTCAACTAAAACTGTTTTTTAAAATTTTTATTCAGGCTTTGGGCCTAATTAAAAAGATAAAATGTGAAAGTGTAGGGCCGGCCCGGTGGTGTAGTGGTTAAGTTCACGCGCTCTGCTTCGGCAGTCTGGCGTTTGCAGTTTTGGTTCCCAGACGCAAACCTATGCACTGCTCATCAAGCCATGCTGTGGCGGGCGTCCCACGTATAAAATAGAGGAAGATGGGCACAGATGTTAGCCCAGGGCTAATCTTCCTCTCAAAAACACAAAAAAACAAAAAACCCGAAAGTGTAGAACAAACTAGGGTTCACAACATGCGCTTTTAACCTGAGACAAATGTGTAAAAATGTCTGGAAAAGTACTGTTACCAGCTTCTAAAAAGTAACTCCATAGAGATTATTGTACATGGATAGGATTTATTTATGTAAAATCCCCACCATGCTCCAGGAATCATTTGAAGTAGTATTCAAAGATACACACAGTTCAGAAAGATGGAATTCTTTAAATAAGTGATTCCAAAGAAGCCAAGGGAACATCAGCCATTGATGTCATTTGCTCCCAAAATATCTGCCAAAAAGCTGTAGGTGCTTGCCTGGCGGTAATCTACAATTTCGGTTCTGAAGAACTTTCCACCATCAATGGGTCATCTGTTTACAGGATCTCAAGATAAAAATCACTAGCTGCTGCTAGGGGCCAGCCCCGTGGCGTAGCGGTTAAGTGCACGCACTCAGCTGCTGGCAGCCCAGGTTTGGATCACGGGCGCGCACCGATGCACTGCTTGTCAGGCCATGCTTTGGCAGCATCCCACATAAAGTAGAGGAAGATCAGCACTGATGTTAGCTCAGGGCTAGTCTTCCTCAGCAAAAAGAGGAGGATTGGCTTAGATGTTAGCTCAGGGCTGATCTTCCTCACAAAAAAAAAAAAAAAATCACTAGCTGCTCAGGATAAGCCCAAGAAGAGTGACAAACATTTCCTGTTGGGTCCTCCAGGAGAGGACACTTATAGAGCACTGAACAATTTCTTCGAGGATAGTCTTTCAGCAAACAGGGATCTGTTTTACAGAACCATCCCCAGAGTTGTGCTTCACACATTAGGCAGGCAACTGGGTAACCTCAGAGGGAACCTCAACACAGCAGTCCCCCAGGCGTTCCTTTGCAGGGCTGGAGAGGGAACAGGTGCAGAGCCCAGAGCTTGATGGCGGTCCACCTAGGAACTGAAGGACTGTCCCTCTGGCCAGCCTCATTTACTGTTTTATTCCTGTGTAGAACTTGTGGTCGTCCCCACAGGGGGTCTCGATTCCACTGCCTGACAAACTCATGCAGTACAGAGTGACCACATCTCTCGGGAGGGCGTGCCAAATCTGATGATACATTTTCCCTTATGAGCAAATGAGCTGGGAGACAGTGACCACCTCTCATCCGCCTTTCTCCCACACCCTCTGAAAGTGCAAACTCCTGTGAGAATACACAGTGAGGACCACCTGTGGCATACTCCCCTGGTCTTTGGGCCGCTGGCAGAACAGCAAGTCTCTCTTAGTCTCTTGTGCAGGAAATCACAACAGGCAAGAAAGAACTTACCAGAAGGCAGGCTCTGCTAGTCCCACGCCATTCTGTGTGTCTCACAAAACCTAGCAGCTGTTCCCCCCAAGATCACTGCGCCCATCCTGTGTGATAGAGAGATCCGGGCAAGCATTTTACAGTGCTAACGATGGTGCTGTTGGGGGTGATAGGATGCACTGCCCTGGAGGAAGGAGCACTGGACGGAGCCGTGCGCTGCATGCCAGTCTGCACTGTCCCTTTGTCACAGTGTGTATTCCCCGTACTATTTTTATTTTGAGAAAGGCATATTTTTATGATTGTTTACAGTCCATTTAGATTATCATCATTACTGGAAAACACTGCTTTGAATTGCAAGAATTTGATGTAAACAGAGCATGGACTTTGGAGTTAGGCTGACAAGTTCAAGTACGGACTCATTATTTAGTGGTCATGAGTCCTTGGTTATTTTACTTTACTCTCTTAGAGCCACCTTTTGTTGTTTGTTTTTTCATTTCTTTTCTTCCAATTCAGTATAGCTGCAGAGTCTGGGAATGTTTCTTGTTTTGAAAACAGATGGTATATGCACATATTCCTTGAATGGCCACAAGAGGGCAGCATAGTCACATTTTTGCATAGTGATTGGCTGGCAGCATTGAGTTATACTATAATGAGTATCCTGTATATAGTACTGTATAATTATATGGTATAATAAGTAACTTACTTGAAGGAAATCGTATATATGTTATACATGTTTTATCCATGGGTAATATATTTTAAAGAAAGTATATATATGCAACTAGAAGCTTTTAACTAGGAACTGGTCTGTGTATGTGTGTGTATATGTACATACAAGCATCTATATCTATACATACACACACCAGTGTCTAGTTAAAAATGACACCAATGGATATATTGGCTAAATCTTGCCATTTTTAAGATATCTTTTTTTTTTTTTCCCGAGGAAGAATAGCTCTGAGCTAACATCTGTTGCCAGTCTTCCTCTTTTTTTGCTTGAAGAAGATTAGCCCTGAGCTAACATCTGTGCCATCTTCCTCCACTGTATATGTGGGTCACCACCATAGCATGGCTGACGAGTGGTGAAGGTCTGCACCCGGAATGCGAACCTGTGAACCTGGGCCACTGAAGCAGAGTGTGCTGAACTTAACCACTACGCCCTGGGGCTGGCCCCAAGATATCATTTATTTTAATCACAAGATTCAAAAAATGATTTAAAAATTTGTAAAACATGGAAAATCACCGAGTACGAAATACAGTTATGATAACGCCCAGACCAAAAAGAATCAGTGTTAATAGTTTGGTGTGTATCATGATTTGTGTCCGTGTGTGTAGGCACACATGTGTACACATGTATATATCTGGTGTGTCCACACATACTCTCCTATACTTTTTGAGTGGTCTCATCTTCTAAAAACTGTTTGGTAAGTGGCTTTATAATTTAAAATATATTGAAAACCTTTTCCCCTATCATTAAACATTGTTCTGATACTTCATGATCCATCACATGTGGATATTCTGTCATTATATAGTCTCTAACAAAAATGTATGTCATTTCCATTTTTTTCTCTATGATAAACAACATTGTCTTGCAAACACATAATTATGTCCCTTGGATAAATTCCAGAAATTGGCCAAAAGTAAGGCTTTCAATACATATTCCCAAGTTGTTCTCTGGAAAAACTAGCAATTTCACTCCCACTAACAGTGGGATTAGAGAGGGTCTCTGTTACTTCCTCCCTGACACTGTATATGTGAAAATGAAAATGAAGTATCAGCCCATTTTGCTACATGAGATGTGATTAGCCACCAATCTATGAGAAAAACCCATATAACAGTTTCTCATCCCAAGATTTCAGTAACATCAGCTTTCTTCTTTGCCTTTGGGAAATGAGTCTCACAAAACAACTTGTGCACTTACTTGACTGAGGATGACCTTTGTTCCTAAATTTGGGGACATGGAACCTGGCTTGCACACCACTGCTCTCATCTGTCTCCCCATCAGGCATGCGTCCATACCCTCCCTCAGTTTCCTTCAATCACTGAAAACTCAGACTTCTCCTGAAGTCTCCTGCTCTCTGTCAGCCTGCTGTCACCCTGACCCAGCTCTGGGTCCCCTGTGCTTCTCAGCACCCTGAGTAGTCTTGGTCAGAGCATTGGCCACACTACGTCTGATTTCCCAGTTGAACTTCTGAGCATCTTTGGACAGAGACTGTATCTTGATCATGCATGATTCTGTGTAATTCCTCACAGTCTGTGTGATCCCAGTGCCTGGCTCCGGGCTGGCCTTCGAGGAATTTACTGCACATTTGTGAAGGAATAAATCATAATGGAATGAATGAGACCACCTTTTCTTAATCTAGGCCATCTTACTACTGGGACCTCAATTTGAGGGATTTAGAAGAGAGACCTAGAAAATTTCTCATTCACAAACACACTCATTGCTTAGGTTACTGCCAGTTTTCTAAAGATTCAAGTTTGTGTTTGGCTAACAAATTGTCCTTGTGGTATACAAATGAGGACATTTTAATACAGATTTCTTGCCTATTTGATTCGAAATCACGACTGGTCAATTCAATCTAGTCAGGCCACAATTTTGGACTGTGAGGTATGCATTTCACGAAGGACCACCTCATCCTTTGCCAATGGGCATCTCCAGCACATTTTTGTCATCTTAGGTGCTGACCCCACAAAGGCTGTCAGACACTCTTGTCCTGGTGAGAGAGGAGCCAGGCTCCTCGTGCAGCTGCAGGCTGGAGTCTTGGGCTTCCCTGTCCAGGCAGCGACCTTCTTTGAACTGAGCCTCCTGCAAGCTAAGGGCCACATCTCCTACAAGTTTTCCCAGACTCTCTAGTGATCTTGCCTTGGAGATGGTGAGTGGATGGTGCTGGGTGGAAAGCTCCAGGCAGCTGCTGGCTAGAGTCTCAGCCCCAGGCCCCCCGCCCAGCCTCACAAAGGTCAAGTCGGGGCCCTCAGTAATATCAAATGGAAAGAACCACTTGAGCTGGTCTGTTAGTTACTTTTCAAAAACGCATGTTGCCTTTATTATCTGCCAGATTCTTTAGAAATACAGACTTATCTAATCCTCATAACACCCTAAGAATTTGGTACCATTATTATCCCTGTTTGTAGATGAGGCAAATGAAGCAGGTGACAATGAATATACAGGAATTAGTCAATCAATAAAGCCCAAATGCCCAACACATACCTGCCTATACCTATTTTAATCTAGTATCTAAGAAACACAGCAGGAAGCTATGCACGCTATTCTGCCAACGCAGGTGAAAATAATCTCCACCAGGTGGCGCCATGCCTACTTACATTTAGGGGAAATAGGCTAGAGATCTACTGTGTCAGGCCCAGGAAAGCCCTGGTTTCACTGAAACACTTTCAGGGAAGGTAAAGTGTTGCATTCCTGGAGAGTGATCCCAGGAGATGCAGTTAACATGTCTGCAACCAACCTGAGGTTGCTCAGAGCCAGGAAATCCGTCCGAGGCCCCACACTTTCCCCAGCGTGCAATCAGCCTGCGCCTGCCACCAAGCCATTGGGACACCAGAGTGCTGACTCAGTGTCAAAGGGCTGTTGGAAAAGTCCTCCACTCCCTTCCTCTGGAGAAAATGACTCGTCCTTTTAGTATGCTGAAATTGGCCGTGTCGTCTTGTGCATGCTCTGTCCATGGTTGGAGTTTGAGATGACCCATAAATACCAGCCAAGTGCCTTGGGTAGTGTAAAATTCAGAGGGGTCATTGTATCATGGTAATGTGGCTAATGCAGTGAGGATTTCTGTATTTACCCTGAAAATAATTATGCATGTGTCTGATGCTTATCAAGAAGGAAAAAGTGGCAGAGGCCTCCACGCTTAAAATATTTCTCAAGTGCCTAGAATCATGAGTTTTTTGGTTTTGTTATTCCTGTAATCTCTGCTGGCCGATACAGTAGCCACTAGACACATATGGCACGTTAAACTCGGTGTTAAATAAAATTAAAAATTCAGTTTCTCAGTCATACTAGCCACATTTCAAGTGGTCAATAGCTAGACGTGAAGAGTGATTTCAGTATTGGACAGGGAAGATATAGGACATTTATGTCATCACAGGAAGTTCAGTTGGAAATCCAGCCTAATCCGAGAGAAGCAGAAACGTTTCTTAGGGGTCGTATTTTTCCATTGGCCCTGATCCTAGTTGCACACACAGCACGTAGACCAGCAGTAGCCAGCTGCCTTCTGCTGTAACACATATGAAGAAGAGATGACAGTCAGAGGACACCAGGAATCCTCGGACTTCAATAAAATTATAAAGTATTTTGAGGAAAGTTAAGGCATTTATGCTACAATGTTTTTATATATTTTCCAGCTTTATTGAGATATAATTGACATAAAACACTGTGTAAGTTTAAGGTGTACAACTTGTTGATTTGATACACTTACATGTTGCAAAATGATTACCACCATAGCTTTAGTTAACACCTCCATCACATCACATAATTATCATTCCTTTTTGTGTTGAGAACATTTAAGATTTACTCTCTTAGCAACTTTCAGGTATATAATACAGTATCATTAACTATAGACACCATGCTGTACATTAGATACCCAGAACTTATTCATCTTTTAATCAGAAGTTTGTACCCTTTGACTAATATTTCTCCATTTCCCCCGCCCCCTAGCCCCTGGTAACCACCAGTCTACTCTCTGTTTCTATGAGTCTGGCTTTTTTAGATTCCACATTTAAGTTATTGGTATAGAATTTGTCTTTCTCTGTCTGACTTATTTCACTTAGCATAATGACTTCACGGTTCATCCATGTTGTTGCAAATGGCAGGATTTTCTTCTTTCTCATGGCTGAATAATATTAAACTGTGTGTATGTATATAGGTATACACATTACATATACATATCCATATATTGTATACAATATATACAATACATTGCACATATATATGGAATACATATACAATATATACAGTATATATATAGCATATCTTCTTTATTCATTCATCCACAGAAGGACACTTAGGTTGTTTCCATGTATTGGCTATTGTGACTAATGCTACAGTGAACATAGGGGTACAGATATCTCTTCAACTTAGTGTTTTCGTTTCCTTTGGATAAATACTCAGAAGTGGGATTGCTGGATTGTATGATACTTCTATTTTTAATTTTTTGAGGAACCTCCATACTGTTTTCCATAGTGGCTGCACCAATATACATCCCCACCAAGAGTGCACAAGGGTTCCCTTTTCTCCACATTCTTGCCAACACATTATTTCTTGTCTTTTTGATGATAGCCATTTTAACAGATGTGAGGTGACATCTCATTGTGGTTTTGATTTGCATTTCCCTGATGATTAGTGATGGTGAGCACCTTTTCATGTACTTACTGGCCATTTGTATCTTTGGAAAAATGTCTTTTCAATTCCTCTGCCCATTTTTTAAAATGTATTGTTTGTTTTTTGCTATTGAGTTGTATGAGTTCTTTATGTATTTTGGAAAATAATCTCTTATCTGATATATGCTTTGCAAATATTTTTTCTCATTCCATAGATTGCCTTTTCATTTTGAGGATTGATTCTTCTGATGTACAGAAACTTCTTAGTTTGATGTAGCCCCACATTAATTTTTGCTTTTGTTGCTTGTGCTTTTGTTGTTGTAGTATCCAAAAAACAGTTGCCAAGACCAGTGTCAAGGAGCTTTTCCCCTATGTTTTCTTCTAGGAGTTTTAGGGTATCAGATCTTATATTTAAGTCTTTGATCCATTTTGAGTTAATTTTTGTGAGTGGTGTAAGATAGGGATCCAATTTCATTCTTATGCATGTGGTTATCCAGTTTTCCCAACACTATTTTTGAAGAGACTATCCTTTTCCCAATGACTATTCTTGGCTCCCTTTAAAATGTTAATTGACTGTATGTGCGAGGGTTCCTTTCTGGGCTCTCAATTCTGTTTCATTGGTCTTTTTGTCTATTTTTAAGTCATACTTCGTTGATTACTATAGCTTCATAGTATAGTTGAAATCTGGAGGTATGATGCTTTGAGCTTTGTTCTTCTTTCTCAGGATTGCTTTGGCTATTTAGGGCCTTTTGTGATTCCATACAAATTTTAGGATTGTTTTTTCTATCACTGTGGAAAATGCCTTTGGAATTCTGATAGGGACTGCACTGAATTTATAGATGGCTTGGGTAATATTGACATTTAACAATATTGATTCTTCTGATCCATGAACATGGGATAGCTTTCCATTTGTTTGTCTTCTTCAATTTCTTTCATCAAAGTCATATAGTTTTCAGTGTACAGATCTTTCACCTACTTGGTTAAATTTATTCCTAAGTATTTTATTGTTTTTGGTGCTATTGTGAATGGGATTGTTTTCTTTATTTCTTTTTCAGATGTTTTGTTGTTAATGTATAGAAATGCAACTGATTTCTTATGTTGATTTTGTATCCTGCAACTTGACTATATTCATTCATTAGTTCTAACAGGTTTTTGGTGGAGTCTCTAGGATTTTCTCTCTATAAGATCATATCATCTGTAAACAAAGACAGTTTTACTTCGTTCTTTCTAATGTGGAAGCTTTTTATTTCTTTTTCTCATCTAATTGCTCTAGCTAGAACATCCAGTACTATGTTGAATAGGAGTGGTGAGAGTTAGCATCCTTGTCTTGTTCTGGATCTGAGAGGCAAAGCCTTCAACCTTTCGCCGTTGAGTATGATGTTAGCTGCGATCTTGTCATATATGGCCTTTATTATGTTGAGGTATGTTCCTTTTTATATCCAATTTATTGACTGTTTTTATCATGAAAGTATGTTGTTTTTATCATGAGAGGGATGAATACTTTTTCTGCATCTATTGAGATGATCATGTGATTTTTTATCTTTCATTCTATTCATGTGGTGTATCATATTTATTGATTTGTGGAGGTTGAACCATCCTTGCATCCCGGAATAAATAAAGGGATTATGGTGTGTGATCCTTTTAATATGCTCTTGAATTCAGTTTGCTAATATTTTGTTATGAATTTTTGCATTTAAATTGATCTGTAGTTTTCTTTTCTTATAGTGTCCTTATCTGGCTTTGATATCAGGGTAATGCTAACCTTGTAAGATGAGTTTGGGAATGTTCTCTTCAGGTTTTGAAAGAGTTTGAGAAGGATTGGTGTTAATTCTTCTTTTAATGTTTGGTAGATTTCACCAGTGAAACCATCTGGTCCTGGGCTTGTCTTTGTTGGGAGGTTTTGATAATTGATTCAGTCTCCTTACTCATTATTCATCTGTTCATATTTTCTATTTCTTCCTGATTCAGTCTTTGTAGGTTGCATGTTTCTAGGAATTTATCTATTTCTTCTAGGATATCCAATTTGTTGGCATATAGTTGTTCAGAGTAGTCTCTTATGACCCTTTGCATTTTTGTGATGTCAGTTGTAATGTCTCCTCTTTCATTTCTGATTTTATTTGAGTCTTCTCTCTTTTTTTCTTAGCTTAGCCAAAGGTTTGTAAATTTTGTTTATCTTTTCAAAAAACCAGCTCTTAGTTTTGTTAATGTTTTCTATTGTTTTTCTAGTCTCTCTTTTTAAAATTTCTGCTCTGATATTTGTTATTTCATTCTTCTAACTTTGGGTTTAGTTTGTTCTCCTTTATCTAGTTCCTTAAGGTGAAAAGTTAGGGTGTTTATTTGAGATCTTTCCTTTTTCTTAATGTAGCATTTATCTCAGACTTCCCTCTTATAACTGCTTTTGCTGTGTCGCATAAGTTTTGGTATATTGTAGTTCTGTTTTCATTTGTCTCAAGATATTTTTTGATTTCTTCTTTGACCCATTGGTTATTCAGTAGCATGTTATTTAGTCTCCACATAATTATGAATTTCCCAATTTTTTTCATGTGATTGATTTCTAGTTTCATACCACTGTGGTCAGAAAAGATACTTGGTATGATTTCAATCTTCCTGAATTTGTTAAGACTTGTTTTGTAATCTATCATGTGATCTATCCTGGAAAATGTTCTGTGTATGCTTGAGAAGAATGTATATTCTGCTGCTGTTGGATGGAATGTTCTGTATATGTCTGTTTGGTCCATTTAGTCTAAAGGAGGGTTCAAGTTCAACATTTCCTTGTTGATTTTCTGTCTGGATGATCTCTCCATTGTTGAAAGTAAGGTATTGAAGTCCCCTGCTATTATTGTATTGTTGTCTGTTTCTCCCTTCAGATCTGTTAGTATTTGCTTAGTATATTTAGGTGCTTCAATGCTGGGTGCATAAATGTTTAGAATTGTTATATCTTTTTGATGAATTGACTCTCTTATCATTATATAACGGCCTTCTTTGTCTCTTGTTAGTTTTTGGCTTAAAGTCTATTTGTCTTATGTACATACAGCTACTCCTGCTCTCTTTTGGTTTCCATTTGCATGGAATATCTTTTCCTATCCCTTCACTTTGGGCCAATGTGTGTCCTTAAAGTTAACGTGAGTCTCTTGTAGACTGTATTTAAGTGGGCCTTGTGTTTTAATCCATCCGACCACTCTATATCTTTTGATTGGAGAATTCAATACATTTACATTTATATCAAGTAATTATTGATAGGCAAGTACTTACTATTGTGGAGCCGGTTGGCATGCACACACTTGGCTTCAGGGGGCAGCTGCAGGTGCCTGTGTGGTGGCAGGGTCCAGTTGCAGACAGATGTGTAGTGGTGGGGGCCAGAACAAGCAGCAAGGGCTGGGGTCAACTGTGAGCTCACTGACAGCTGCAGGGTCCCTGGCTGTCTGTGTGCACACTACTATGGGTGCTGGATCAAGCCACGGGCACATGGCAGTGGAGACTGGTGACGGGTCAGCCTGGGGGTGTGCTGGTACACAGCTGGAGGGGCTAGCTGCAGGTGAGCGCAGTGGTCCAGGTCAGTGACCAAACATGATCTTGACCCACAACCACTTGTGGGGGTCCTGGCTCTCAGTGTGCTCTCCTTGGCTGCACAGTCTCCCCTGGTTGTGCGCACTGCCGTGGAGGCCGGCGACATGCAAGTGCACAGCTGGAGGGGCCAGCCTCGAGTGCATGCACTGTGGTGGGTGTCAGCTGTGGGTGTCCAGGCTTGCACTGTGCACCTGCAGAGGCCTGGGCTGGCTGCTGATATGGTTCCTAGGCTCTGGCAGGGGCACAGAGGGGAGGGAGCAAGGAAGGACTCAGGTGGCTGTTGTTAGTAAAATGCCTGTGGGGCGAAATCTAGAGATACCTGCAGGAGTTCCACACAGTTGGCCTTTGGTTTCTTCAGTGGTGACATCTGCTGGTTTTGTCTGCAGAGCAGGCCGCTGTGAACTGTGAACCACCGTCCTGCTGTGTGGCTTCTACTCGTAGCCTCTGCCCTTCCTCCTTGTTCCTGGCCATCTCTGTACATCTCAGCTTTGCTGGTCTTGGTGGGCTGTAACTGAAGCAGGACATTCGCACGCACAGTGTCCTGAAAGTCTGGGGAAGCTGCTTGCTCACTCAGCTCTTCCTTTCCTGGTGAGGGGAGTTCTTTCTAGCTGGGATGTTCCCTCTTGGCACTGAGCAGTGCTGGCCTGGGGGATGGGGTGATGCAGCAAAATGAAGCTATTTTCCTTCTCTTCTTGTGAGGTTATTCTCAGATATTTTTGTTCCACTGTGTTGCTGAAGTTTCTTAAGTGGACGGTGGAGCTCTCCCAGAGCTGTTTTTGTTCATGGATGGCTGTCTCATTGTTGATCTTTGTTGGAGGCTGGGCTCTCCTATATCACCATTTTGGTAATGTCACTCCCTTACAATCTTCTAATAGGGGTAATTTTTTAAAAGCATTTTAAAAGTACAAATAATCAAATAGACTATATTTTAATAGACATCCAACAAGAAAATAATAAACATTGGTCATATAATTTTTATTATTATTGGACTTATATTTTTTCCAATTGAATCTAATTTTTTTTCATAGTGCTTCAGGCAATATTAACAAGGTCAGTAAACATACACTACTGAATATAAACATAGGAAATGTTGTCTTCTGTTAGCATTAGGATACAGAGAAGAAGAACATGGGACAGAATAAGAGAGGGCCCTGTAGGTTGGCGGAAAGGCCAGGAAAAGCTTCTGTAAGTCACTTTGCAACTGTGGCTGGAAGGACGAGGTGGTATTGTCTGGAGAGGAGGAGGCGAGTGAGAGGTCCAGGGCCAGCATTTCTAAGATGAGCAAAGGCTGATATGGGAGTGAAGTGCTTCCTAATACACAGGGACGTCTATCGTGATTTAAGCTTAAGTATCTGCTGCCTTGGGGAAAAATGACTTGGAGGAATCAGGCTTCCAAGTGGATATAGGGAGCTGTTGGGGGGTGATTGCCATATCCAGGCAAGAGGTGAGGGCAGCTCTGCCAGAGGCAGAAGCCATGGAAAAGAAATGGGGAGAGTCATGTTGGAGGGAGCACATGCTGGTAGAATTGAAATGGAGTGATGTATGAGAATTGTCAGGAATGATTCCCAGATCTGTCTTGCACAAGTAGTGCAATTCCCCGAGATAATGATTTGAGGGAATGAATGAATGGGAACACTTGAAGGACACCAAGTTTCTCAAGAGGGTCAGAGGAAGGGTGAATTCCATTTTAAGTACGTTGAACCTGTGCCATCTCTGAGATAACTAAATGGACAAAAATGCAGTCAAACTAGATTTTATGCTTGACCCTCAGCACGTGACTAAAGCCTTGCCCTGGGTGCCCAGCGGCAGAGACTAAGCCCCGGGCAGCGGGCGGTCAGCCTGGGGTGCTCCTGCGGGGCTCTGCTGGCGTCCACCGCTCCTGTGCTCACCTGCCTCTGGGGTGCTGTCAGCCCCCTAAGCACACAAGCTATGCTCTCCCCAGCTGGATAACTGAAAATTTCAACAGCTGCTGGAGGACATCCTCCTCCTCCCTCCCTGTTCTCTGTTTTTTTGGTGCATGATTGAGCTTATGAAAGTATCATTACTGATGTCAGCGCTGGAGTCGGAGCAGGGTGTGAGCATGTGTGGTTCGGGGTGGGGGTGCGGGGATGGGCCTTAATCTCCCAAACTCCCAACTGAAAGTATATTATTAAACGGGGGAGGAGGGGTAGGAAAGGCAAGACAGAAGGTCTGTTGGGGCTAATCTCCCTGGGTGTTAATGTAAATAACTAAGCAGAGATCACTGGGAGCTGGCCCGCAGGCCAGTCTGAGTACCTCCTACCCTTCCCTCCCTCAGCCCTTCACTTGCTCCATCCATTCATCAATTTAAAAACTGTGCATTGAATACCATCCCTGGACCGTGGATGTCATGGAGATGGAGGCAGGCATATTTGGGAATACAACAGTGAGCAAGGGGTGGGGGCCTGGCTTCATGGGCTGGTGGGAGGAGGAGCAGGACAGATTCACAGAAGTGACATCCGAGCTGAGTCTTGAGGAGGTGCAGCACCTGGGGGGAGGGGTGGACTTGCAAGATGTTCTAGACATAGGGACTAAAATGTGCAAAAACAGGAAAGTGGGAGTCACAATGATGTGGTATAAAAAGTATGTGCTGTAGCAGGAGATAAGACCTAAAAGTGGACCAAGACCGATTCAGAGGATCCCGGTATTCAGGGCTAATACTTTTGTTTTGGGCTGCTGGGAAATTTTGGAGCAAGGATCAAAACCTTTCCTGACTGTCCACGTAGGCCACACATCTCCTTTCCTCCTCAGGTGTCTTGGAGTAGTAAGTACTACTGTTCCCTTGTGACAGGTGAGGAAGTTACCAGGTCAGAGGGCACTTTAAAGTCGCCATGAAGGCATAGGAGGCTGGACCTGTGGCCCGGGGACCCCCATGCACAGCAGCTATAGCATTTACTTGGAAAAAAATCAAAACGAAAACCTTCTGGAAGTGATCCCTACTTCCATCTAACGACTATGATTCTCTTAGAATACTGGGACTTCTTAAGGAGAGAGTAGCCACGTGTCTGGAACATAAACTTTGTCGTCAGACAGACTGAGTGTGTGTCCCGGCTCTGCCACTTCACCAGGCGATGTCATCTCTTGGAGGCTCAGTTCCCATCCGTAAGACTAGAGCAGCCTGTGTAGCCATCTCCTGAGTCTCGGGGCATCTGTGAGATGATGCGGGCAGAGCTCCTGCACAGTGCCCGCATCCTCCCACGGCTCACGCAGGACGTGCTCTTGTCTGCACTCTGTTTATACACACGACAGCACGCGGTTTCTCACAGCTTCAGACTGTTGCTCTTTTGTGTCACCTATTGATAAAAGCTGGTCCTAGGTTGTCAAGGATCTTCTCTGGGTCAAATCTGATTTCCCCTCAGTTTTCCTTTATCTTAATCTTCTTGGCCTTTTGACCACTGGGATGAGGAGCCTTTGTAAAGCGTTCATTGTTCTTCACTGCATATGCCTGTGTTTTCCTGTAATCTCTGCTCACCAGAACTGTTCCTTTCCCCTCTCGTTATGAAGGATGCTAAAACTTCTTATTTTAGCCACTTGATGTGTGTCGTGTGCTCTCCCACAGGGAGGTTCGGCATATATTTTGAACTGAGACTTGGCACCTTTTCAAAGCCACGTGGACCTAGACGCATAGCCAGGCCAACAGAGCATCAGGTTCCTCCACTGTTTTGTCTTCTAGTCTCACTCTTGTGTTTCTTCTCTGAAAATTCATCTGCTTCCCTAAGTCCAACTGCTGTCTATTTTCTTATTTGTTTTAAAACATAGTCAAGCCCTGATTTCATTCTCTGTGGTCCTGGGTTCCCAGTGGCCCACAGGACACCTCTTGCGCATCCTGCCGAGGTCTGAGACTCAGCTCAGAGTTCTTCTCAGATGACAACTGCTTCCCTAGTTTTTTGTTAACCAGCAGGTTTCCTTTACCTCTGCCTTCTTTCTCTACCACGTGGCACGGGCTCTTCCTTTCCAGCCCCCAGCTACCAGGGTGACTCATCACTCACTCTTGCCCCCACCTGCCACCCCACCTCCACCCTGGAATGCTGCCACAGTCACTTGGCTGACTCCTTGCTCTCAATCCACCTCTCTTGTTATTCATTTTGAATGCAGAAGCCAAGACAATTTAAAATGCTCTCTGAATTTCCCGTGTTAGGGAGGCGTAGCTTGTTAACTAACTTGCAAGGTCCTGATTGGACTCTAGCTTGTGTGCAGGCTCTGGGACTATTCTGCTTGGGTCAGAATCCTGACTGCACCACTAATTGTGTGACTTGGGAGACGTTCCCTAACTTCTCCATGCCTTTGTTTCTTCATCTGTAAAATGAGTATAAAAAGAGTACCTATCTTCTAGGGCTGTTGTAAATGTAAGTGAAAAGAGTTTATTTACAATGCGTGGCCCAGAGGAGATGCCCATTTGGCCATTGTTAGCCAGGCTGGGTCAGGGTCACTATGAGAGCCAGGCAAACCTCCCTCAGGCTTTCATACAAAGGGATGAAGAAGCCCCTTCCCACCTCCCTTTCGTTGTACGTTTTTCCTCATAAGTTATCAGTTTACATCATTCCCACCCTTTGGTCATTCCCCAACCTTGAGTTGTCCTGGAACCCAGCTCCTCGGACTGCTCCTTTGCCCCATATCATACTGGGGCGTAAAGACTCTTTGGAATATAGTTTCTTTTTCAAGGGCTCTGAGGTGTCTTTGAGTATATGTTACTGTTGCCTCAAAAGAACCAAAAATTTCTTGGTATCTCTACAAAGTAGCCAAAAAGAGCTTTGCAAAAGGTCTCATAAAAGGCACATGAAATGGGACATATTGTCCCTCATGAATTCAAAAGTCTTTCCCCCTTTTAATGTCACTCTCCAACCATCACAATGTAATTCAGGTAGATTTCCTCGTTGTCTATTCTAGTCCCTGTACATCATTTGTCAAGCTGGAAAGCTGGGTGGTGGGGGGGGCCTGCAGGTGAGATGCAAATGAATTGGATATTGTTATGGGCTGAATTGTTTCTCCTGAAACTTGTATGTTGAAGTCCTAACCCTCAGAACTTCAGAATGTGACTGTATTTGGAGATAGGTCCTTTAAAGAGGTAAGGTCATTAGGGTGGGCCCTAATCCATTATAACTAATGTCCTTATAAAACGAGGAGATTTGGACACAGTCAGACCCAGAGGGAAGACCATGTGGAGACACAAGGAGAAGGTGGTTGTCTGCAAGCCAAAGAGAGAGGCCTCAAGAGAAACCAATTTCTCTGGCCTCCAGATCTGTGAGAATTTTTGTTTCTGTTGTTTAAGCCACCCAGTCTGTGGTACTGCGTTTTGGCAGCCGTAGCAAACTAACACAGATGTCAACACAAAGCTACAATGCCATACAAACAGACCTAACCCACTATGGAAAACTGCGTCAGCTTCACATTCAAGGTGTCTGTCCATCTCTTTACAAACTTGACAGAAATACAATGGGTGCATGGATAAAATTTAAAGTTTCATAATTCATATGTCTCTTAATGACAAGGAGAGTGGAACCCAATTCCTCTTGTCACTTTTTCTGTTTTATGCTCAATTCCTCCTCTACAAGTGTCTGATTTTTTGCTGTACTAATTTGCAGGGTGCAGACCAGTCAACGCCACTTACAGGGCATCCACTGGGTACTGGGGATGTGGCTGACCCGTGGAGGGGCTTTTTAGTGCATTTTTTAATCACACTGCTGTCTAAAAATAATGCACCTTTTCTAAGTTGATGACCTCTACCAGTTGGGGACTGATAGCCTTGAGCTCAGTAATGTAAATGATAGCAAGAAAAACCTGAAACCTTTCCTGATTCACAGAAACTCGAGATAGTTCCAGAATATTTGTCTGGCCACTTAGTGGGAATGATTGACTGCCACAAAATTAGTTGCTATAATAGAAAATAGGGCATTTTGAAATGTGAAGTGGAAGGAAGAGATTGAGCGTCAGACCACAATCATGGAAATTGAGAGGAATGACAATGATTGGCACTTCTAGGTAGAAAATCACTGTCAAGTCTCTGAGTATGAAAAAGAAATCCTGTCTGTCGAGTGAGTAAAGGCCAACAGAACACAGCCCAAGTCCTTGCATCACGGAGGATGTAGGCTACCACTCTGGGGAAGCTGCCCTGAGACTCAGTCTTCTCAGCTTAATACATCAGGGGTCTGTCTACTCACCCACATGCTTCAACACCACTGTTTCTACTGGCTCCCCAAAAGAAGGTTGTGCTGTCATCATTTGAAAGATTCTGGGTTGTTAAAACAAAACATGTTAAATAACGTTATAAAACCTGCTCAAATTGCCTGTTCATTATCCACAGCTTTCAGAATTCTGAAAGAAGGGATTCAGGAATTGAAAATCAGCATCTCTAATGTGGAGGACTGGCATTGGGGTCGGGGACCCTGTGGACTTTCCTGTCACTAGTCAGCGTGCCCTATGCCCTGTGACCTCTCTGTAAGCCCAGTGGGCTATTGTTTTTCTATTCTCTATTTCATTTATTGAGTCTTTATTATTTCCTTCCTTCAATTATTTTTGAGTTTAGTTGGCTCTTCTTTTTCAACTTCCTTAATATGTGAAATTAGGTTATTGATTTGAGATCTTTCTTTTTTTTTTTTAATGTAGGTATTTACAACTCTAAATTTCACTCTGAGGATTGCTTTTGCTGCATCCCATAAGTTTTGGTATGCTGTATTTTCGTTTTTATTCATCTCAGAGTTATTTTCTGATTTCTCTTGTGATTTATTCTTTGACTCATTTGTTATTTAGGAGTGTGTTAACTTCCATATATTTGTGAAATTTTCAGTTTTCATATGTTATTGATTTCTAGTTTCATTCTGTTGCAATGAGAGATGTTTTGTACAATTTCACTATTTTTAAATTTATTGAGACTTGTTTTGTGGCCAAACACGTCGTCTATCCTGGACAATGCTCCATGTGTCCCTGAAAAGAACGTGTATTCTGCTGTCATTGGATGGAGTGTTCTGTATATGCCTGTTTGCTCTAGTTGGTTTACAGTGTAGTTTAAGACTTCTATTTTCTTGTTAATATTCTGTCAAGTTTTCCTATTGTTGAAAGTGAAGTATTGAAGTCTCCAACTATTATTGTAGAACTATCTATTTTTCTCTGAATTCTGTCCTTTTGTTTTTTTTTTTTTTTGTTTGTGAGGAAGATCAGCCCTGAACTAACATCCAAGCCACATCCTCCTCTTTTTGTTGAGGAAGACTGGCCCTGAGCTAACATCCACGCCGATCTTCCTCCACTTTATGTGGGACGCTGCCACAGCATGGCTGACAAGCGGTGCGTCCATGTGTGCCCAGGATCCGAACCTGGGTGGCCAGCAGCGGAGCGCACGCACTTAACTGCTACGCCACGGGGCTGGCCCTGAATTCTGTCCATTTTTGGCTCATATATTTTTGGAGTTCTGTTGTTAGGTTCATATGTTTTTATAATTTCTACATATTCTTGATGAAATGAGCTTTTTATCATTATATAGTATACTTTGTCTTTTGTAACAAATTTTGTCTTAAAGATCTCTCATGGTTATGGTTTGAATGGAATTCCTTTTTCTCTCCTTTCACTTTCAACTTATTTGTGCTTTTGAAACTAAAGTGAGTCTCTTGTAGTAAGTTCATATTTCTTTATCAATTCTGCCAGTCTCTGCCTTTTCATTGAAGTGCCTATTCCATTTATATTTAATATAATTACTGACAAGGAAGAACTTTGTCTTTTTTCTATTTGCTTTCTAAATGTCATATTCCTTTTTTGTTCATTAATTTTTCCATACTGTCTTCTTTTGTCTGTAATTGATTTTTTTTTCTAACATACCATTTTGATTCTAATGTACCATCTAATATCTTTTACTGTATATTGTTTAGCTATTTTCTTAGTGGTTACTCTGGGGATTTAAGTTAGCATCTAAATTTGTGACAATTTAGTTTGAGTTAATACTAACTTAGTTCCAATAGTGTATAAAAACTTTGCTTCTATAGCTCTCTTCCCTTCTTATGTTGCTGTTGTCACTGTAGGGGAGGAAGATAATTCCTCTACCCTCTAGGTCCTTCTGGCTGGTCTACTAATTAAATTGACATGAGACAGAATAACAGGAGAAAATCAAACAAAACTTTATGACATGTATACATGGGAGAAACCCAGGAAAACTGAGCAACTTGCCAGAATGGCTGAGGTTGCCACCTTAAATACCATCTTCAGCTAAAGACAAAGAAGGATGTTGGGGTGGGGGGAGTCAGTTATGGGAGATTACCAGAAAAAGCACAGTAAACAAGAGTGAGGTTATTATTTAGATTTAAGTCCTTGCCTTCTGCATTGGTAAGATTTTCTAGAGATAAGGTCATCCCACCTCTTCCAGATACAGAGAGGGAGACAACTTTACAAATGGAGATTTCCCTTAAAAATGTAAATGTCTCCTACAAAGGGTAACTTCTACTTGGTTTTCAGAGCTTCTCCCCTGTCTGCAGTTTCTTAAAAGTAACCAGCCCAAAATAATCCTCAGGCCAAAGAGACACATCTTGAGGTGGCAAATTCTGCTCCCCTACATCATATATTAAATCTTTATACATAGGGTGCCCAGTAGCATAGATTTATAATTATCTTTTTATGCATCTGTCTTTTATTTATTTTTTTATTATTTTTTTTAATGAGGAAGATCAGCCCTGAGCTAACATCCGTGCTAATCCTTCTCTTTTTGCTGAGGAAGACCGGCTCTGAGGTAACATCTATTGCCAATCCTCCTCCCTTTTTTTCCTCAAAGCCGCAGTAGATAGTTGTATGTCCTAGTTGCACATCCTTCTAGTTGCTGTACATGGGACGCGGTCTCAGCGTGGCCGGAGAAGCAGTGCGGCGGTGCGCGCCCAGGATCCGAACCTGGGCCACCAGTAGTGGAGTGCGCGCACTTAACCACTAAGCCACCGGGCCACTCCATGTCTTTTAAATCATATGGAATAAAAGAGGGGTTACAAACTAAAAATTTGGTAATACTGGTTTTTATATACTCTGCCATTAAAATCTGGAATAAAACCCAAAAAAGGAAAACTAAGAGAGTCTTTGCAGATAGGCTCTGTGTTGTGTAAAAGTGCTGCTTCACTGCTTAGCCTGGCAGTTTACAACTTTGCCATAGCTTTTACTTCCTGCTTGTGCAGTGCCTGTAAGTCAGCTGGAGACGAGAACTTAGGGTCTTCTTGGGTCTTTTCTGAGCATGCCTCTGGTCCTGGGCATGCACAAGTCCTTCTAGATTCTCTGGAATATGTGAGAGCTTTTCAGTCCTTATTTCCCTGAGTATCTCTTTACCCAGGCTTTCCTTCCTAGGCTTTTCAGTTTGTCTTTTTTTTGCCCTGGCTGTATCCATTGCCTCTGTGGCTGTGGTGAATACATTTGCATTTAAAAGTTTTCAACGAATGCTCCCTAGGAGGACACCTAAGCCCTGGAAACCTCTAGTCAGTTGGAACAAAGGCAAACCCCTGAGCTGACCCTTCAGGGACCCACCAGACAGATCAAAATAAGCAACTAGCATTCTTTGAGAATAGGTCTATGTTGCTCCTGTTACCGGCAACCTGCCTCGAGAATGTGGGCTGCCATTTTCAAGGCTACCGCAGAGCTGGAGAGTGGGGGCTGGTAACAGGGTAAGTTAAAATACCAAAGAATTTGCTTACTGATTTTCAGGTATTTTTTTTTCTTCATTAAGCATTCTCCTGGTTGTTGTAAGTTTTTTTAATTAGATTCCAGAGTTCCGAAAAATGTTGGTCCTGACAGTTTTTGCGGGTTATCCACTGTTTTTTTGCACGTTCCCTAATCTACCACTTTTGCTGATGTTAACTTCTTCCCTAACATTTTTAAAGCATTTACTATGTGTCAGGCATTGTACTACATATTTATATTGGGATGTCAGGACTTAACACTGTAAAATAGGCTTTATAATCCCCTTTATAGGGAAATTTGGGCTCAGAAATGTTGAGTAACACAGCAAGTGTATGGAGACTGAGCTGAGAGTTGGAGCTGGGTCTGTTTGATTCCACTGTCTCTTCTATCTGCTTTCTTCTGCATTATGCTAGTGATTGCTAATGATTTATGATTAAAGACATACTTGAATTTCATTTTGAGAAAGGAATGTCTTTGCATATTTATGCTATTCCCTTTTTGGCAGCATTTTTTTATTGTTCTGGCTTGTGTTTATTTTCCTACATTTGATCTATTAAGAAGGTTTATAGCTGGGCATGTGGATACACATAAAAAATTAAACAAAATATTTCCCTTCTCACATCAATCATTACAATGCCTTCCTGAGAAACACAAGTATTAAGAAAAGAAACAGCCATATTAATCAAAATAGATCAATAAAGTTTATGTCCCTTTTTGATAAGAATTATGCTAACTTTGCAAAATTATCACACGTATGCTAGTTTTCACAACATGAATAAGAATTGCTAACATCTTCTTTCCAACAGCTGAAGAGGAAGGAGAATCCTAATAAATAGTGCAAAGTTCAGAGAGAACTTTTAGCACAATATAATTCTGATGGTTGGTCTCCTGTACATCCCTATAACATTGAAGTGTACAAAATGAATCAGTTAGTCTTAGACCGACTTATGAAATCTGTAACTCAGGCTTGAAGTAAATTGTAGATTTTGGCTCCATTGCTAAAAGAAGACATTCATTATTTTATCTCAATAACAAATTTTTTTAAGCATGGAACTCTACAATTGTATAAACCAAAATGTGCCTCAGTTTAGTGTAGTCTTATTTGCACTTTCGGATAATGCCCCAAGTTCTGCTTTTTACAAGGTTGCCCTTCACTGAATTTAAATTTTATTACGTTTTAAACAGGTCATTGCACACTTTATTCTTCCAGCTCTCCATTGGCTAATCCACATTTCCATACCTCAGCAACCCCTGCTGAACTTGTGTCTCATCTCTTCTTTATTATAAGCAAAACCCCTGCTTTAGAGTTGGGTAGGGCCAGGGTGAGTGTTAAGGTAAAGATCTCTTAGGAGGTCGACTGACCAGGACAAGCCCAGCGGCCAGGCCCTGAAAGAAACTAGGTTTGAAGTTCTGTTTTTTTTTTTATAAATTTTATTTATTTATTTTTTTCCCCCAAAGCCCCAGTAGATAGTTGTATGTCATAGCTGCACATCCTTCTAGTTGCTGTATGTGGGACGTGGCCTCAGCATGGCCGGAGAAGCGGTGTGTTGGTGCGCGCCCGGGATCTGATCCCAGGCCACCAGTAGCGGAGCGCGCGCGCACTTAACCGCTAAGCCACGGGGCTGGCCCAGCAGTTCTGATTTGGATCAAACACAATTGCAGTAGATCTACAGCTGTCACAGAAGGGACCAGTACACATGTCACAGTAAAAAGGCAGGAGGATGGCTGAGCCTGGTAATGGCCTTGGGTTCCAACACACACTGTACCAACTTGTCAGTGTTTAAATTCAAAAAGTTCAGTTTTTATATAGTTGACTGAGCTTTAGAATGCATTTTTTCCTGGAAATATTATTATAAATTGTAGTTAGGTTCCCAGGAAAACCAGCAACGCCCAACTGGCAAATAATATGCATGGTACATCATGTTGTGATTATTTATAAGAAGACAAATGCATGCACGCATTCTTGTATTTAATAAACTAGTTTGCAGTTCTTTCTGAGCTCGAGTGTACAAGAGAGAGAAAGCTCCATTAGGGCAGGGTTTTGACCTCAGGCAGGGCTCATGGGAAAGTTTCTGCAGGAGGAGCAGGGCTATTTGTATTCCTGGCACCAGTGCCTTATTAAATATAAATGTGTGGACAGATAAATAGACACATATATTTATATTAATAAAAAGGCCAATTCTCTGTAATTGAACATATGACTGGACCACTCTTTATCTGCCAGTCTAGAGGAGAGTCAAATGTAGGAAAAACAGGCGTATAATCCTCAGAGCTGGGCTTCCTTCAGAGACCCCCCACACAGCACAAAAGGTGCTCCTCATTCACGGTGTGAATCTACAGTTCCATCATCTCTAAGGATATGACTCAGGCATAAAGCAAGGAGCATTCTCCAGCAGCATCCTTACTGGAGTGTTGAAGGAGCCCTGCACAGCCCCATACAGGTGAGAATAAGCCAGAGGCAGCACAATGAGGCTACAGCATGATAAAGGTGTTGCTACAGTAATGCCAGGTGAGTAGTGCCATCTTTACTCCATCTCCAAATCCTGCAGACTTTCAGATGGGCACAACTGTGGTAAATAGAAAGTTATCTTCATTAAGTGTTCATCTGTTGTTTACAAGGACTCATAGGACTAGAAAAGTCTCACAACCAAATTAAGCCTTATTTATTTCCCGTAACATAAATCATTAGATGCTATGTTGATATTGAATTTCAAGAGTCCCCAAATAAGTTTTGTGAGTTTTGCCTGAGAGTCACTGTACCATCTCTACAGGGAGGTCATGTTTCTTCTGAGTGAATCTAGCTGAGGCATGGTGTGCAGCTCAATAACTGACCAAGCCAGGACACCTTACATGAGATGTCTATTTCTTGATCAAGGTCTGAATTTTCATTGCAGTGAATACTATGTGAGATATTTATAAATTGGCTAGTATTACCAAATTTCTTTGTTCACTTCGTGAAAATGATTTCAAAATGCACATGGGGCTGCTATTCGGACACTAACAACTGGTCATTTGATTAGTAATATTAGTATTTTTTTATTTTAAGGAACCTACTGTATTAGTTTCATATTGTTGCTGTAACAAATTGCATAAATTTAGTGGCTTAAAACAACACAGATTTACTATCTCACTGCTCTGGAGATCAGAAATCTGAAACAGGTCTTTCAAGGCTGAAATCAAGCTGTTGGCAGGATTGGGTCTCTTCTGGATTCTCTAGGGGAGAATCTGTTTCCTTGCCTTTTCCAGCTTCTAGAGGATGCTTGCATTCCTTGGCTCATGGCCCTGCATCACTCCTTCCATCATCACTGCTTTCATCATCACATCTCTTTCTCTGACTCTAACACTCCTGTCTCCTCCTTATAAGTAGCCTTGTGATTACATTGGGCCCACCCAGATAATCTCCCCACCTCAAGAGCCTTAATTTAATCCCATCTGAAAAGTCCCTTTTGCCGTGGTAGGTAACATATTCATAGGCAGGAAGGATTAGGACAGGAACATCTTTGGAAGATCATTATTTTGCATACCATAAGCTGTGTTCTGGCCTCCCCAAATTCATGTCTGTCCCATATGCAAAATATATTAACCCCATCCCAATATCTCCAAAGTCTCCACTCATTACAGCATCAAATTAAAGTTCATAATCGCAACTAAATCTCATCAGTTTAAAAGTTCCAAATCCATCATCTGAATCATCTAAATCAGCTTTGTGTGAGAATCTGGGTATGATCTACTCTGAGACACAATTCATCTCCATCTGTGAATTTGTGGAACTCAAGAAACAAGTTATCTGCTCCCCAAATACAATGATGGCACAGGCATATGATAACAGTTATAGATATTCCCATTTGAAATGGGAAAAAATGGCAGGAAAAAGGGAAGCACTGTTCCCTCTTTCTGTCCCTTTCAGTCCAAATTGGCAGTGTTTCTGCTAGTATAAAATTCTCAAAAATCTTCTAAGTCTCCTATGTATATCTCAGGAGTTCACAGCACTAGACAAGAGGTCCTCCATAAATCTTTCATAGATAATCCAATCTCTATTCCTGGCTTTTGCTTACATGGCTGAGGGTACCCATGATCCACACACCTAATTTCCTCAAAGAGTCATCTGTGTGACTGAATACTCTGACCTTTTGATACTTTTGAGGCGCTAGCAAAAGGTTGTCCAGCCACACCCTTGGCTTTCTCTGAAGAGCATGCTTTCCTGACAGCAAATCTCCTAATTTTAGTGTCTTTTGCAACCTGGATAAACTGAGAATTTCCTAAATCATCAAGTCCTGGTCCCTTTTTTGTTGGCAATTCTTCCCTTACTCTATCTCTTCTCACATCTTACTATAAGCAGCAGGAAGAAAACAGGCCACAACTTCAACAATTTGCTTGGAAATCTCCTCATCTAAGTATCCAATTTCATCATTGTTCTAGTTTCCTGTGGTTGCTATAACAAATTACCAGAAACTTGGTGGCTTAAAACAGCATACATTGGGGCCAGCTCGGTGGCACAAGCGGTTAAGTGCGCACGCTCCGCTGCGGCGGCCCGGGGTTCGCCGGTTCGGATCCTGGGCACACACCAACACACCAACACACCAACTGTCGGGCCATGCTGTGGCAGCATCGCGTATAAAGTGGAGGAAGATGGGCACAGATGTTAGCCCAGGGCCAGTCTTCCTCAGCAAAAAAAAAAAGAGGAGAATTGGCAGATGTTAGCTCAGGGCTGATCTTCCTCACCAAAAACAAACAAACAAACAAAAAAACATACATTTATTCTCTTACACTTTTGGAGGCCATGAATCTGAAACTGGAGCAAAATTGAGGTGTTGGCGGGGCCCTGCTCCCTCTAGAGGTTCCGGGGAAGAATCCATTTACTTACCTTTTCCAGTTTCTAGAGCTGCCTTCCTTGCATTCCTTGGCTCAGGGCACCTTCCTACATCTTCAAAGCCAGCAGCATAGCATCTGAAAATATCTCTCTGCTTTCATCACATCACCTGCATTCTTCTATGTGTAATTTTGCCTCTCTCTTATAAGAATCCTTGTGACTGCATTTAGTGCCTACCAGGATAATCTCCCCATCTGAAGACTCTTAACTTAATCACATCTGCAAAGACCCTTTTTCTGTATGAGGTTATGTTTACAACTTCCAGGGATCAGGAAGTTGTAATATCTTTGGGGGCCATTATTTAGCCCACTACAATCGATTACAAGTTCTGCTTTCCACATAATTGTAGACATAATTCAGCTAAGCTTTCTGTCACTATATAACAAGGATCTCCTTTCCTCCAGTTTCCAATAACATGTTCCTCATTTCCTTCTGAGCCCTCATCAGCAAGGCCTTTGGTGTCCATATTTCTACCAACAGTATGTTTATGACCATATAATGTGTGTTTTCTCTACCATGCTCCTCACTTCTTGCAAGTCCTCACTACAGCATCATTAACATCCGCATTTCAATTAACAGTCTGTTCAAGGCAGTCTAGGCTTTTTCTTTTATGAATCTCAAACTTCTTCCAGCCTCTGAACACTGCCCTATTCAAACACTGCCCTATTCAAACAAACACTGCCCTATTCAAACAAACACTGCCCTATTCAAACACTGCCCTATTCAAACACTGCCCTATTCAAACACTGCCCTATTCATTTCCACCTTTTTAGGTATTTGATACAGTAGCATCCCACTTCCAGGTACCTATTGATGCTGTTATAAATTATCACAAATTTATTGGCGAAAACACAACCAATTTATTGTCTTAGAGGTCTGGAGGTCAGATGTCCACAAGGAGTCTTACAAGGCTAAAATCAAGCTGTAGGCAGGATTGTGTTCCTTTTAGATTCTCTAGGAGAGAAACTGTTCTTTGCCTCTTCCAGCTTCTAGAGGCTGCCTGCATTCCTGGGTTCATGGCCGTGTTACTGTGACCTCTGTTTCTGTCATCACATCTCTTTCTCTGACTCTGACACTCCTGCTTCCCTCTCATAACCACCCTCGTGATTATACTGAGCCCATCTGGATAATCCAGGATAATCCCTCCTATCCCAAGAGCCTTAATTTAATTATATTTGCAAAGCCCTTTTGCTATTTAAGGTAGCATATTCACAGGTTTGGGGGCTTTGGGGATTACCACATGGACATCTTTGGAGGACCATTATTCTGCCTACCACCACCACATCGACTGCATCGATGCAATATTTTCATGTAAATGAAGAAGAAGGCTGAAGTCTGAAGAGAATATTGGGTAGAAATCTGGAGACTAACTCTCTTTTCACACTTATCAACTATTTTTTTTCAGAGAATAAAAGCAACTGTTATTATCTCTCTTTTTCAGGTGGGAAGACTAGATCAGAGAGGTTAGACAACTTTACAAAGGTCACACAGTTAGTTAATGGCAAAGCTACTCTAGAATTTGGCTGTTTTAACCATCTTAATGTGCTCTCCACTGTGAGCTGCCCCAGGTCAAGCAGAGAGCTCTCTAATGAGTTTAGGATCCTAAACCCTCAGTTAGGATGATATAAATCCAAGTTGAAGCAAATAGCTTAACTCACAAAATGCCCCTTTCCTGACCCTAAAATTAAGATGTTGTTCAAAAATGGGACATGATGTTCCCATAAGTTAATGCCTGAATGTCGTAACAGAAATTGGAAGTAAAACAGAAATTTGACCTTTGGAACAAATGCTGGATTCTTGGATCTACCAGTAGTGCAGTGAAGTTTTTTCCTAGGCACATTCCTTAACCTTTTCGGTTTCATTATCTTTATCTGAAAAGTGAGAGTTTCTAGTAGGTGGCCTGGCTGGCCCCTTTGAGCTATGACAATCCACCATTCCATAGAGTCCTTTGATCTCAATTCTGTGTGAAGGAGGTTGCTTATACATCAAGGCACGCTACATTGCAAGGACCCCGTGAATGGAAGCCTCTCTCTTATTCAGAGATTTTTTTTGAGTATTATAAAAGCATAGGCCATTTTTGAAATGTTTAAAGGGATCAAAAATTTAAATGTTCTCTTACTGAGGCTGAAACATTTGCTATTTGGTTATTTATCGCAATAATACATTCATTCCCTAGAGGAGAGACACTATCATAGATGAAGTATATTTTTCTGATGTTTGGAATTCTAATTCTAAGGAGGTCTATTAAAATAGGGGAACAATCCATGCGCCTCTAATGATAGCATTTATTGAGATGGTAATTGTAGAATTACTATCTTTTTTATGTTTTTACTGGAATTATTTTTTCTTTAAAAGAGTTTTCTTTTTAGATCCAGCTAAATTCTGTCCACCTGTCTTTGCCCAGCCTCTCTGACCCCTCCTCCCTCCTGTTGTATGCTAAAAGCAGACTCTTTGGGGTACATTCCTTGTCATTTTTAAACGTCAGTGCAGTGGTTTTCAGAAGGTAGCCAGCTCTCAGGGCTAAATAGCCAGAATAAAGCAGGACATGAGATGCTATCTTTAATAAGAGCTGAGACCACCATGGCAGAAAGGAAGGCTTCTCATCTCTCTTATAAACACATGGTGTTGGCCAAGAGAGAAGGAAGACATGAGGAAAAGGAGAAAAAGCCAGGAGTGGGCAGAGTGCCCATGGCAGGAGGTCAAGTCTCCTTGAGGAGGTGTTCTCTGACAAGTAGGGGCAAGCAACAGACATACCAGCCGGCAGTGCCTCCAGTGGCCCTGGGGATTGAAGCAGAGTCTGAGCACAGAACAAGGGGGAAGAAGAGTTAATCATGCTACATCACATTGTCAAAAACTCGGGCAATAGATCTGGCTTCAAGGTAGCCTCCAGACCAGTGGGCAATAGAGTGTTTTCTGGGGGGCAGAAGCCTAGTTATGTGAGCTGGTAGACATGGCAGTGTCTAGAGAGAAGACTCTGCCATAGATGGACCATCTGCGCCTCATCATGATGGTGGGAGTGGGGCCCATAAAGTTGTTGGGGGGTGACTTGAGGCTGCAGAGCTGGGTCTGCTGATTGAAGTCTGCAGTACCTGTGGCTGGACTAAGACAGGCAGGATGACCTGAAGCTTTCACCCCTATACCCCACCTCACACTGGGCCCACTGACTGAGCCCGGGGTCTTCCTTTCACCTGTGTCCATAAGTTGTTAGAACAGATGGCCATGACCAGCGCCAAGATCCACTCTCCTAATCAGAAGTGTTCTCCTCTAAGCTCCTACAGCACTGTTTTTTCATGTGCTTATTTTCACATTTATTGCTTTGTACCTGGCGTTATAGCTTTATATATACTTCCTAGTTCCCTACTAAAAATTTACTTCTTAAGGAAATTCTAGACTTTCTGAACTCGCTGTGATTTTATTCTCTAGGACATACTTGACTCATTCAAGTTCTCTGTCTCTCTATTGCTTTACTTAAAAAATTTCTTAAGTTTTCTAACAACCAGATAAAGTAACATTATTTTCCTTTGTGTTGGCTGAAAGTCCTCCTCACAGGCTGTGTTTTTTAAGTCCTGATTTTCTTAATTCTAGTAAGTAAATCTTTATTTACATTACCCATTTCGTAGTCTCTAATAATAGTCCTTTTACATAATTTACCCTTGAAGAGGTCCACTGCAGATTATTTATCATGTAAAATAATCTAAGAATAGCTAATTGGTTTAATATCTATCTATATATGTAGATATAGATATATACACACACACACATATATACATATACATATGTCTACATATATATAATGCACACACACACACCTACATGCTAGAATTAAATATTTCACCTTTCAAAGTCATAGTTATGTAGAAATTTTAATGTGGGAAATACTCCTGCTCTAACATTAAAATATACAAAAGACTGAATTTTATATGTCAAGAACAAAAAGAAAATATATGTACATGTAGGAAAAATCTGGACAAAATGTACCAGGTCAAATTATATGTGAAATGATATGTATTTGTAATTTTCTCCTCTGCAATTTTCCTGTATTTTCCCATATCCTTCTATGTACATACATGGCATATCATTTTTTTTTTTTTTTGTGAGGAAGATCGGCCCTGAGCTAACATCTGCCAATCCTCCTCTTTTTGCTGAGGAAGACGGGCCCTGGACTAACATCCATGCCCATCTTCCTCTACTTTATATGGGATGCCGCCACAGCATGGCCTGACAAGCGGTGCGTCGGTGCGCGCCTGGGATCTGAACCGGCGAACCCTGGGCTGCCGCAGTGGAGTGCGCGCACTTAACCACTTGCGCCACCAGGCCGGCCGCTGGCATATCATTTTAAATACCATCTGCCTTCCTGAATGTGAGACTTCTGTGGTGTGTTCTTGGCTATGTGCACTCACACCCTCTGGAAATCACTCCATCGTTCGGGCAATGGTCCCTCAAAGTAGAGGCAGCAAGGATTTCCTCTCTGATGGGCTCAAAACTTCCTTGCACTGACATATTTTGGTTTCATTCAGAGAATACATACATTGACTACTCTGTCTGCAATGGTCAACTGTGAATTGTTTGCCAAATTTAAGAGCTAAAGGTTAATCTCTGTTAACAGAAGGAAATAGTGAAGGCAAAAATGAATGTATTTACAATTTGATTCTCACCCTGGGCACATAGGCAAGATCCAGACTCAGTGTAACAGGGAAGGAACATTAATGTTAATATAATGTTGAATTATTATTTGTCTAAAAATAGAATTATAACATCTGTTTAAAGGCGAACATTTTATATTTTGATTTCATTTTATGTAATTTCAATTCATTTTAAATATTAGAATAAGAAACTAAGAAACAGAAGATTAACTCATTAATGAAATTTAGATTCACTACCTAATTAGTAAAGTCTGTAGAGAAATAAAAGTATCACAGTGTGGCAACTTTGGAAGTGCACAGAACCCAGAACCATGCAGCATGTGGTGGACGTGCCATTAGGGAGCCACTGCAGGGAGAGGGGCTGGCAGCCTGGACTTGAATCGTGGCTCCAAGACTTGATAGCTCTACATTCTTGTCCGGATCCCTTAATCCTACTTTGTAAAGTGGGATGTTAGTAGCAACAAATTTCATGGCGCTATTCTGATTAGATATGTTAATGTAGGTAAAGCCCTTAGCCCAGTGCCTGGCATAGAGCAGTAGCTATTATGACCATGGCTGTTTTGGTCATTGGTGACAGTGGTAGTGGATGGTGGTATTATTATTTGGAAGACCAGGCTTGAATTAAAAACAGTAATTTGTTTGTACCAGAAGATTGCTATCATAGCACAATTTCACCTACTCTACAGTTTCATGACATCAGCCCCAGGACACAATAATTACAGCCAGCTTCTGGCCAAAATATGGACTGTGCATTTGTTCCACATTTATATTTCTTGAGCTTATAAATTATTTTAGAAAATACATATATTTTCAGCCTTGTCAAGGGAAGTTTTTTAGATTACTCTGGGTAAGAGATGGGAAACAAAGCATAAATTATTTTTAAAGGCATCTCAAATTGCTTTACAAGTGGTAATGTATGTACAGACACACACCAAGCCACAGAACTCCTGAGCAGATTTGATTTAAGCTTCATTTCTAAATGATATTCCTCTACAATGCAAACCTATGTAATTTGGTGGAACGGTTTAGACAGTTTCATAAAAGATAGCAATTAAAATAATGAGTGCAGTACTTAATATGGCTTTCTGGAACATAGTGGTTGCTCAGTAAATAGCCAGAGTTATGAGTAATTTAAAGGTCTTCATCTCTTATTTTGCAGCTTGACTATCTCTGCAGAGTGCCCAATGCAACTTGAGGACTTCCCCATGGATGCCCACGCTTGCCCTCTGAAATTTGGCAGCTGTAAGTTATTTTCACAAGTAAGAACCATGGATATACTTTTGGGGTTGTTTCCACATTCATTCAGAAGAATTTAGGTTCTATATGCAATAAGCATGATATGAGCTGAAAAGTCTGCTTGAGAAGATTGGAGAGTGCTGTGGGCTACACACACCTTTGTCCTCGCAGACTAGTTTCCTTGTCTGTAACTGACAGAATAAGAGTGGAGGCACTTACCATCTAGAATATGCTCCTGGGGACATGTTTCACCCCAGACCTTCACCTAGCAGTTCTTTCTTGTTTTCACTTCTCAGATTGCAGGTCACTTCCTCCAAGGAGCCAACCTTCAAGACTCAATTTCCACTACCCAACCAATAATTTTTTATTGCATTGTAGTCATTGCTATGTTAACTCACTTCTTCTAGAATGTTCCATAAGAGCAATGACATTGTCTGTCATGTTCACCATCACTGCTCACCCTATACACATATTAGGAAATATGTGTTGCTTGAACAAATAAATTACTTATTAGGTGCACACTTGTCTGATTCTAGTCCAGATTCCTGGCTTCCAGCCATTCCAGATAGAGTGGTGACACTGGCCTCAAAGGAATGCCTGCAGCCTCATGCTCAATTCAGAGATGCTGGAAGGCAGGGGTGGAACCGATCGACTAATTCTTTCTTTCTCTACATTATCCATTTGTGCTCATGCTATGTGAAGTTTTCATTTTTGAATGCAAAAGAATGTGCTCTTTGAGACTGAGCAGCAGGCTACCTGGGTCTGAATCCTGGCTATCCCACTCCTTTGCTGAGTAACTGTGGCCAAATTAGTAGCCTCTCTAAGCTTTTTTCCTCATTTGTAAAATGTTTGTGAGATAATGTTTTAAAGTGGCAGAGTAACACCAAAGTGCTCAAGAAATGTTCATCTTCATCATCATCATTATCATCGCCATAAAAGTTCACTGTATTTATAGCTTCTTGACAGAATGCACTTCTCATCACTATAAATGACTTTTGTTTGACCCATTTAATGCTTACGGAGCTAACACTTTGTCTAATATTAACATTGCCATATCAGCAATTAATATTGCTTGACTATCTTTATTAATATTTGCCTGGACTATCTTTTTACGCCTTTTTTTCCTAAGTTTCCTGCTTCATTATATACCCAAGCTGAGAAGTTCTGTGTCTTAATGGGAAATATAGCCCATTTTCATTACTGTGACAATCAGAATGTTTAAAAATATTCC
The DNA here is from genome assembly GCF_057802395.1 of Ceratotherium simum simum. Taxonomy (NCBI): domain Eukaryota; kingdom Metazoa; phylum Chordata; class Mammalia; order Perissodactyla; family Rhinocerotidae; genus Ceratotherium; species Ceratotherium simum. The sequence continues at coordinate 73,908,202 of NC_141902.1, read as the reverse complement.
CAAAATATTCATTTTTAAGTATTAAATATTTTATACTTATTGTTTCAGTTATTTTCCTGTCCTTTTAAAAATTAATAGACATTTTTTAGAACAGTTTTAGGCTTACAGAAAAATTGGAAAGTACAGAATTCCCACATATCTCTATGACCCTCCCACAGTTCCCCTTATTTACATACTGTATAAATGTAAATACATTTGTTACAATTGATGAACCAATGTTGATACATTGTTGTTAATTAAGGTCCATAGTTTATGTTAGGGTTCACTCTTGGTGTTGTACATTCTATAGGTTTTGACAAGTGTATAATGACATGTAACCACCATTACATTATCATAGAGTAGTTTCACTGCCCTAAAAATTCTCTGTGCTTCACTGATTCACCCTCCCCCCTAAACCCTGGCAACCACTAATCTTTTTACTGTCTCCATAGTTTTGCCTTTTCCAGAATGTCATACAGTTGGAGTCATGTAGCCTTTTCAGATTGCTTCTTTTATTTAGTAATATGTATTTATGGTTCCTCCATGTCTTTCATGGCTTGAGAACTCATTTCTTTTTAGTGCTGAGTAATATTCCATTGTGTACTATAGTTTGCTTATCCATTCACCTACTGAAGGACATCTTGATTGCTTCCAAGTTTTGCCAAATTATGAGTAAAGCTGCTATAAACATTTGTCTGCAGGTTTTTGTGTGGACATACATTTTTAACTCCTTTGGTTAAATGTCAAGGAGCACCATTGCTGGATCATATAGTATGAATATGTTTAGCTTTGTAAGAAACTGACAAACTGTCTTCCAAAGTGGCTGTATCATTTTGCATTCCCACTAGCAAAGAATGAGAGTTCCTGTTGCTCCGTATCTTCACCAGCATTTCATCGTATCAGTGTTCTGGGTTTTAGCCTTTCTAATAGATGTGTAATAGTATCTTGTTTTAATTTACAGTACCCTTATGACATATGATACTGAACATCTTTTCACTTGTTTATTTACCATCTGCATATCTTCTTTGGTGAGGTGTCTGTTCAGGGCTTTTGCCCATTTTGTTAATCAAGTTGTTCATTTTCTTTTTTTCTTTTTTTGTGAGGAAGATCAGCCCTGAGCTAAGATCCATGCCAATCCTCCTCTTTTTGCTGAGGAAGACTGGCCCTGAGCTAACATCTATGCCAATCTTCCTCCACTTTATGTGGGATGCCGCCACAGCATGGCCTGACAAGTGGTGCGTTGGTGCATGCCTGGGATCTGAACCCAGGCCGCCAGCAGCGGAGCACGTGCAGTTAACCACTACGCCACGGGGCCAGCCCCGGGTTGTTCATTTTCTTATTGTTTAGTTTTAAGAATTCTTTGTATATTTTGTCTACCAGTTCTTTATTAAATATGTGATATGCAAAGATTTTCTCCAAATCTACAGCTTATCTTCTCATTCTATGACAGTGCTTTTCACATAGCAGAAGTTTTTAATTTTAATGAAGGCTAGCTTATCCATTATTTCTTTCATGGATCATGTCTCTGGTGTTGTTTCTAAAAAGTCATTGCCAAACCCAAGGTTATCTAGATTTTCTCCTATATTATCTTCTAGGAGTTTTTTAGTTTTGCATTTTACATTTAGGTCAATGATCCATTTTGAGTTAATTTTTGTGAAGGGTGTAAGGTCTGTATGTAGATTCATTTTTCTTTTTCATGTGGATGTCTAGTTGTTCCAGCACCATTTGTTGAAAAGACTATCTTTTATCCATTGTATTGCCTTTGCTCCTTTGTTAAAGATTAGTCAACTCTGTGTGAGTATAGTTTTGGGCTCTCTCTTGTCTTCTGTTAATCTATTTGTCTATTCTTTTGCCAACACCACCCTGTCTTAAGTACTGTAGCTTTATAGTAAGTCTTCAGGTTGGGTAGTGTCAGTTCTCTGACTCTGTTCTTCTTCGATATTGTGCTGGCTATTTTTTGGTAATTTTTCTCTCCAAATAAACGTTAGAGTCAATTTGTCAATATCTGCAAAAGAACTTGCTGAGATTTTTATTGGAATTGCATTGAATCTATAGACCAAGTTGGGGCCAATTGACATCTTGACAACATTTAGTCTCATGAAAGTTAGTTCATGAACATGGAATAGCTCTTCACTTATTCAGTTTTTCTTTCATCAGAGTTTTTTAGTTTTCGTTATCTAGATCTTGTACATATTTTGTTAGATTTATACATAAGTATTTCATTTTTGGGGTGCTATTTCCAGGAGAATTTTTTGTCCATTCCTTCAAATTTTCTACATAGACAATCATGCCATCTGTAAACAAAGACAGTTTTATTTCTTCCTTCTCAATCTTTGTACCTTTTACTTCTTTTTCTTGTCTTATTACATTAACTGGGACTTCCAGTGCAATGTTGAAAAGGAGTAGTGAGAGAGGACATCCTTGCCTTGCTCCTTATCTTAGTGGAAAAACATCTAGGTCAAAGTTCTTTTTTTTTTTTTTTTGCTATGGATGTCCAATTCCTTTTGCACCGTCTGTTGAAAAAGTTATCTTTCCTCCATTGAATTCCTTTTGCACTTTTATAAAAAATTAGTTAGCCATACTCTTGTGTGTCTATATTTAGGTTCCCTAATCTGTACCATTGATTGTTTACCCCTTCCTCAGTACCTCTCAGCCTTGCTTGCTGTCACTATACAATGAGTATTAAAATTGGGTAGACTGATTCCTCCCAGTTTGTTCTTTTTTTTTTTTTTTTAATAATTTTATTTATTCATTTATTTTTCCCCCAAAGCCCCAGTAGATAGTCGTATGTCATAGTTGCACATCCTTCTAGTTGCTGTATGTGGGACGCGGCCTCAGCATGGCCGGACAAGTGGTGCGTCGGTGCACGCCCGGGATATGAACCCAGGCCGCCAGCAGTGGAGCACGTGCACTTAACCACTAAGCCACGGGGCCGGCCCCTCCCAGTTTGTTCTTTGTCAGAATTGTTTTAGCTTTTCTAGTTTATTATCTTTCCATATAAATTTTAGAATAATCTTTTCTATATCTATAAAAAAATGTTGCTGGGTTTTTCATAGGAAATGGGCTAAACCTGTATGACAACTTGAGGGGAATCTTACATCTTTACTATGATGAGTTTTCCAACCATAAAGACAATATGTCTCTCCATTTATTTACATCTTTGGTTTCCATTATGAGCATATTATAGAAGTCTTATGCATACTTTGTTTGATTTATATTCAAGTATTTATATATTTTTAAGGGAATATCAATGATATTATAGTTTTAATTTTAGGGTCCACATGTTCATTGCTATTATATAGGAAAACAGTTTCTTTTATATGTGTATATTGTATCCTGTCACCTTGCTGAACTTATTAGGTCTAGGAATTTTTTGTTTTTGTTTTTAGATTACCTTGGGTTTTCTACATAGACAATAATGCCATCTGCAAATAGGGAGAGTTTTCTTTCTTTCTTTTTCATCTGTGCACTTTTATTTTCTTTTCTTGCCTTATTGCACAGGCTAGAATTGCCAGCACTACGATGAATAAAAGTGGTGAAAGCAGACATCCATGCCTTATTCCTAGTCTTAGGAAAGCATTCAGTTTTTCACCATTAAATGTAATATTAGGTATAGGTTTTTTTTTTTTTTTGGTAGAAGTGCTTTATCAGATTGAAGAAGTTCCTGTTTATTACTAGTTTTCTGAGATTTTTTTAATCAAGAATTAGTGTTAATATTATCAAATACTTTTCAGGCATCAATTGATATTATCATAGGAGTTTTCTTCTTTAACATGTTAAAATCATGGATTATATCTCTGCCTTGCATCCCTGGAATAAACTACTTGGTCATTATGTGTAATTCATTTTATTTATTGTTGAATCCAATGTACTAATACTTTAAGGATTTTCTGTGTCTCTATTCATGAGGGCTATTGGTCTGAAGTTTTGTGGGTTTTTTTGGCAGTCTCTTTGGTTTTGGTACAAAGATAATCTTGGCTTTATAAAATGAATTAGGAAGTGTTCTTTTCTGCTTTCTGGAAAATACTGTGTAGAATTGGTGTTAATTCTTTTACATAATTGTTAGAATTCTCAGTTAAAGCCATCTGGGCCTGAAAATATCTGTTTTGGGAGATTTTTACTTATGATTTCAATTTCCTTAATAGTTACAGGGCTATTCAAATTATCTGTTTCCTAATGGGTGAGTTTGGTTAATTTGTATTTTTTGAGAAATTGATCCATTTCATCTAAGTTGTCAAATTTATATGTATAGGGTTGTTCATAGTATTCTTTACTATCTTTTTTTTTTTCTTTTTTTTCTGTTGAGGAAGATTTGCCCTGAGATGTTTTTGCTTGAGGAAGATTAGCCCTGAGCTAACATCTGTGCCAATCCTCCTCTATTTTTTTTATGTGGGGCACTACCACAGCACGGCTGGTGAGTGGAGTAGGTCCGTGCCCAGGATCCGAACCCGTGAACGTGGGGCGCTAAAGTGGAGCACGCGGGACTTTAACCACTCAGCCATGGTGCCAGGACCTTTATTATCTTTTTGAAGTCTGCAGCATCTGTAGTGATATCCCTTGTTTCATCCCTGATATTGGTAATTTGTATCTTCTCTCTTTTGTCTTTGTCAGTCTTGCTAGAAGTTTGTCAGTTTTGTTGATTAATCATTAATCATTCATTAATCAGCTTTTCATTAATCAGCTCTTTGTGTCAATGATTTTCTCTGTTGTTTTTGTTTCCTATTTCGCTGATTTCTCTTTTCAACTTTTTTATTTTCTTCCTTCTGATTACTTTGGATTTAGTTTGCTTTTCTTTTTCTAGATTCTTGAGATAGAAACGTAAGATTATTGATTTGGGACTTTTCCTCTCTTTTAATGTATGCATTTAGTGCCTTAAATTTCCCTCTAGCAGTGCTCTAGCAATATTGTTCAAATTTTGATATATTTTGTTATATTTTCCTTTTCATTAAGTTAAATGTATTTTTAAATTTCCTTAAGAGTTCCCCTTTTGACTCCTGGCTTGTTTAGCTGTCTGTTATTTAATTTTCAATGGTTTGGAGATTTTCCTATTATCTTTCTGTTGTTGATTTCTAGTTTGATTTCATTATAGTCAGAGGACACTTGTTGTGTGATTTCAGTTCTTTTACATTTTTTGAGGTTTGTTTTATGACCCCCGGAATATGGGATATCTTGATATTTGTTCTGTGAGCACTTGAAAATTATGTGTATTTTCTGGTTGTTTGGTGGAATGTTCTACAAATATTGACTAGACCCTGTTGATTATACTATTGTTGAATTCTTCTATATCCTTGCTGATTTCCTAACTAGTTATTTTACATCAGTTGCTAGGAAAGAGGTGTTGAAGCCTCCAAATATAATTGTTGATTTGTCTATTTCTGCTTTAAATCAGTCAGTTTTTGTTTCACATATTTTTCAGCTGCTATTTGGTGAATATATATTTAGGATTGTCATGTCTTCTTGGTGCATTGACATTTATAATTATACAATATCCCTCTCTGTCTCTGGTAATTTTCTTTGCTTTAAAGTCTACTTTATCTGATATCCATATAGCACTCTTGCTTTCTTTTGATTAATGTTTAAATGATGTATCTTTTTCCTTATTTTTACTCTCAACATCTCTTTATCATTGTGTTAAAATGAGTTTGTTGTAGATGGCATATAGTTGGGTCATATTTTTTGTTTTTGGTGAGGAAGATCAGCCCTGAGCTAACATCCATTGCCAATCTTCCTCTTTTTGCTGAGGAATATTGTCTCTGAGCTACACCCGTGCCAGTCTTCCTCCATTTTCTATGTGGGATACCGCCACAGCATAGCCTGATGAACGGTGCGTAGGTCTGTACCCAGGATCCAAACCCGTGAACCCCAGACCACTGAAGCAGAGTGCATGAACTTAACCACTATGCCACCGGGCTGGCCCCTGGGTCATATTTTTTAATTTTCCAATCTTTGTCTTTTCATTGGTATATTTCCATCATTTACATTTAATGTAACTATTGATATGTCAGTGCTTAAGTCTGCCGTTTTTTTATTTTGTCTTCTGTTCTTGTTGTTTGTTTTTCTTTTCTCTATTTTCTTTTTCTTGTCTCCCTGTGGGTTAGCTGGACATTTATTATGATTCAGTTTTGATTTATTTATAGTATTTTTTGTATATATCATTTTCTATAGCTATTTTAGTTGTTGCTGTCAAGTATTACTTTATACATACATAACTTATCACAGTCTGCTGTTGTCTTCATTTTACTAGTTCAAATGAAGAATAAAAAATTTACCTCCCTTTATGTCTCTTTACCCTCCCATAATTATAATACAATTGCCATAAAGATTTTCTCTATATACATCTACAACCATATCAGAGAGTGTTGTAATTTTTATTTGAACCATCAAACATAATTTTGAAAACTCAAGAGAAAAAGGAAATTCTATTATATTTACTCATAATTTTACTTATTGTGTCTTTTTTATTCCCAGTGTTCCAAGATTTCTTGTTTTATAACTAAAAATTATTTTATAATAAAGTAATAAAATATTTTATAATAAAAGTTATTTTATAACTACTTAGCAGACTTCCTTTAGCCTTCTTTTAGTATATAGACTGCTGGCAATAAATTTTATTAGGTTTTCCTTCGTCTGACTATGTCTTGATTTCTTAATTTATACCTGAAGGATATTTTTGCTGAATATAGGATTCTGTTCTGATAGTTCTTTGGCACTTGAAAAATGTGCTACTTTATTCTTGCCTCCATGCTTTCTGATAAGAAATCTGTCATTCAAATCACTTTTCCCTTATAGTAAGATGGCATTTTTCCCTGGTTGCTTTCAAGATTTTTTTTTTTGTCCTTAGTTTTCAGAAATTTGACTGTGATGTGTATTGATGTGTATTTCTTCAAGTTTACCTTGTTTGAAGTTTGCTTTGCTTCTTGAATCTATAGATTTTTGCCAAATTTAGGAAGTTTGATCAGTTATTTCTTTGAATATTTTTTCTGCCCCATCCTCTTTCTCTTTTCCTTTCCTGACTTCAGTGACATGAATCTTAGATCTTTTGTTATATTCCCACAGCACTGAGGCTCTTTTCATTTTCTTCTCTCTATTTTCTCTCTGTGTTTCTGATTACTTAATTTCTGTTTCTATCTTTAATTTTACTGATTCTTTTCTTTGTCTCCTCTATCCTGCTGATGAACTCATTGAGTTAATTGAGCTTTTTATTATAGTTATTGTATTTTTCAGTTCCATGAAGGTTACTTTTATGTGTCAACTTGACTGGGTCATGGCATGCCCAGATATTTGGTCAAACATTATTTTGTGTGTGTCTATGAGGACGTTTTTGGATAAGATTAACATTTAAATCAGTAGACTGAGTAAAGCAGATTGCCCTCCCTAATGTGGGTGGCCCTCATTCAATCAGTTAAAGTCCTGAATAGAACAAAAAGGCTGACCTTCCCGTGAGTAAGAGGAAACTCCTCTTGCCTGACTGCCTTGAGCAAGAACATTGGTCTTTTCCTGCCTTTGGACTCAAACTGAAACATCAACTCTTCTTGGGTCTCTAGCCTGCCAGTTCTCAGACTGGAACTGCACCATCATCACCTCTGGGTCTCCAGCTTGCTGACTACATATCTTGGGACTTCTCAGCCTCCATTTTTAAAATGAGCCAATTTCTAATAATAAGTAAATAAATAAATATTTATTTATTTATAGACAGTATATATATCTCTCCTATTAGTTCTCTTTCTCTGGAGAACCCTGACTAATACAGCTTTTGGTTCTGAGAAGTGGGGTGCTGCTGTAACAAATACCTAAAAATTTGGATATAGCTTTAGAACTGGGTTATGGGTAGAGGCTAGAGAGTTTTGTGGTGCATGCTTGAAAAAGCGAAGATTGCTGTGAAGACACTGTTGGTGATACTGGTGAGGGCTCAGAAAGAAAAAAGGAGAGCTAGAGAGATAACTTCCATCTTCTTAGAGAATACATAAATAATCATGAGCAGAATCTTAGTAGAAATATGGATGGGAAAGGTCTTCTGGTGAGATCTCAGGCAGAAAAGAGGGACAGCTTATTGGAAACTGGAGGAAAGGTGATCCTTTTTATAAATTGGCAAAGCACTTAGCTAAATTGTGTTCTAGTGTTTTGTGGAAGGTAGAACTTGCAAGCCATGAAATTGGATATTTAGTTGAGGAGATTTCTGAGCAAAGTGATGAGGGAGTGCCTTGGTTCCTCCTAACTGCTTATAGTAAAATGTGAGAAGCAAGACATGAATTAAAGAAAGAATTGTTAAGCAAAAAGAAACCAGAACTTAAAGATTTGGAAAACTCTTAGCCTATCTATGTTGTGAAAAATGAGGAAGCTAGTTCTGGAGAAAACACAAGGGTGTGACTGGACAATTCCATCATAAAACAGTTATACATGATGTTGATCAGCTATCTCAACAGAAGCCAGGAAGAATGACTCCAAAGGCAATTCAGAGATCATCAGGGCTACTCTACCACCAGGCCCCGGGGAGCCGGGCTGCCTCCACCTTGGTTTCAAAGGGCAGGACTACCACCCAGCAGAGCTGTGTGGACAGGGTCCTTGCAGAGATCCTTGGCAGCAGCACCCCATAGAGCAATTGGGGTGACACTGCTGCCCCAGTGGGGCTGGAAGGCAGAGCATCGAACCAAAGAGGGTTATTTTTGAGCCTTAAGATCTCATGTAATTTGCCTTGCTAGGTTTTAGACTTGCTTACTCACCCCTTTCTTCCTTCTGATATCTCTTTTGGAATGGGAATGTTTATCCTATGCCTGTCCCATCACTGTATTTTGGAAGCATATAACTTTTTTGGTTTCACAGGTTCACAACTGGCGAGGAATTTTGCCTCAGGATGAATCATGTCTCACCCACATCTGATGTAGATGATGTTTAGATGAGAGTTTGGACTTTAGACATCAAAGTTGATGCTGGAATGAGTTAAGACTTTTGGTGCTATTGGGATGGAATCATTGTATCTTTGCATGCAAGAAGGACATGAATTTTGGGAGGCCAGTGGCAGAATGCTATGAACTGAATTGTGTCCCCCCAGATTCATATGTTGAAACCTCAATTCCCAATGTTACAGTATTTGGAGATGGGGCCTTTGTAATTAAGGTTAAATGAAGTGATAAAGATGAAACCCTAATCTGATAGGATTGGTGCCCTGATAAGAAAAGAAAGAGAGAGATTTCTCTCTCTTTCTCTCTAAACACATGCAACAAGGAAAGGCCATGTGAGCACACAGAAAGAAGGCAGCCATCTGCAAGCCAGGAAGAGAGCCAGAAACTGAGTCCGCTGGCACCTTGATCATGGACTCCCCAGCCTCCAGATCTGTGAGAAAATAAATCTTGGTTGCTTAAGCCAACCAGTATTTTGTCACGGTAGCCTGAATAGACCAACATAAGTTCTAAAACTGCTGTTTGGTTTTTCTTTCTCTCTTCTGTTTCTCTGCTGAGATTTTCTAATTTTTCATTTGTTTCAAGCGTGTTTGTAATTGGTCACTGCAGCGTTTTATGATGGCTGCTTCAGAAATTATTTGTCAGGAAATTCTAACATCTCTGTCATATCTGTTTCGGCATCTATTGATTTTTTTGATTCAATTTGATCTTCCTGCTTGTTGGTATGACAAACAATTTTCTACTGGAACCTGGACATTTTGTGTATTATGTTGTGAGACTCTAGATCTTATTTAAACCTTCTATTTTAGCTGGCTGTTTTTTTTTAAACACATTAATCTTAGTTTCCTTTTTAATTTTATTTATTTATTTATTTTTTTCCCCAAAGCCCCAGTAGATAGTTGTATGTCATAGTTGCACATCCTTCTAGTTGCTGTATGTGGGACGCGGCCTCAGCATGGCCGGAGAAGCGGTGCGTCGGTGTGTGCCCGGGATCCGAACCCGGGCCGCCAGCAGCAGAGGACGCGCACTTAACCACTAAGCCACAGGGCCGGCCTAGCTGGCTGTTTTTTAATGCTGCTGTGGCAGGAAAAGATGCAGACAGCCTCTGTACAGGTTTGGGTAGAAGTCCAGGTTCCCCACTCAGCATCCATCTACACAAGGGTGCTTGGGGCTCCTTGTTCCTACTGGGTGGGTGCAGACTTCCAGCTCCATACTAGGCCTCCACTGACACCACGTGGGGTAGGATGGCCTCATTACCACTTAGCGGTGGCAAAAGTCTGAATTTCCACTGAGCCTCCTCTGACACAACTCCGGCAAGGAGCAGGAGGCACCTGTTAACTGCTGGATTAAGGTGGAACTCCAGGCTTCCCATGTGGCCTCCAGCACACTATGGGGAATGGGCGTCATTACTTCCCAGCAGGAACGAAGGTCCTGGCTCTCTCTGTACTTGACCTTCTCTGATGCCACTCCACTGGTGGGTTGGGGCACCTGCTGAGGGTGGAAGTCTAGGCTTTCCACTCTCTTTGCTGGGTGGGATGGGGCTGCAATTTTTCTGTAGTGTTTGACTGGAGTAGAGCAGTTATTGTCTAAAAGTTGTCTGTCTTGATAGGCTGACCCTTTTCCTGGTCCTTTCGCTAGAGAGCACACAGGCTTCTGCTATTGTTACTGTTTTTTGTCTGTGCCCATTGGCATTTCCGAGTCACGAGCTTCTTTAGTTCCAAGTCTGAGATGTAAAAGGCAAGAAGAAAACCTGAAAACTCACCACTGGGTTATCCCTTGGGTCTCTGGTCCCAAGGTCTGTCTGCCTTATTCTCTCTTTCAGATTCTTCCTATATTTATTTTATATGTAATATCCAGGGTTCTAGTTGTAGGTAGTGGGAGGAATAGGGAGAAATACGTCTCCATTTCCCTGGAACCAGACACCCCCCAGATGTGTTTTTTATTATTTTGTATACTTCCTGGGGTTTGTTGAGCCTCTTAAATCTCTAAACTTCTGTCTTTCACCAAATTTGAGGCATTTTGACCATTATTCTGTCTAATAGTTTTCTGTGCAATCCTCTCTTTTCCATCTGGACTTCTAATTCTATGTATTGTAACTTTTAATATAACACCTCAGATCCCTAGGGGTGTCTTCATTTTTTAAAAAAATTGTTTTCCTTCTCTGTTCCTTATATTGGATAATTTTTATTGCTCTGTCTTCAAATTCATCGACTCTTTTGTCATTTCCAATCTGCTATTAAGCTCATAGAGTAAACTTTTTATTTAGTATATTATAGATGTCAGTTTTAGAACTTGTATTTGGTTCTTTTAAATAGTTTCAATGTCTCTGCTAAGATTTACTCTTAGTTTTTTCATTACAAAATATTACATTTTTTCATTTACACCCTTAAGCATAGCCGTAATAGCTGCTTTAAAATCCTTATATGCTAAACCAGCATCTAATCCTCTTGGGGTCATTCTGCATTGATTGTATTTTCTCTTGATTATGGATCATTATTTTTCCTGTTTCTTTTACATTCAATAATTTTGAATTGTTCCCTGGATATTTCTGTGTTATATTGCAGAGATTTTGGATTCTGTTAAATTTAGAGGGTTAATTTTTTTTTTTTAATCCAGTTAATTTGACTGAGCTCAGACTCCACCCTCCATGTTTCCTATGGTAGCAGAAGCTGAAATGCCAAGTGGTTCTTTTACTTTGATTTACTTAGTAAGTTAGACATTTGGGTAGAGTTTACATACATGTCTTTACATCAAATTTGGGCCTCCATCTCTGTGGCTCTTTCCTTTCCAGGATTTTACACCTCACTGTCCAGCTGCTGCTTGGACAGCTCCAGACTGTTCTGGTTCTTCAAGCCAGGGACACTGAGGGATCCACCTGAGCCTCAGCCATCTCATCCTTCTGACTCTCAGCTTTTAAGTGAAAAACCATTTTCTTTATCCAAGTGCCAACTCCCTTCTAGTCTCTTCTTGTATTGTTCACTCTCCAGTGCCTTCAGGGACTTGTTTTTATATGGTGACCAGAGTTGGTAGTTGTTACCTAGGAACAGCCAGTCTGCCATTACTGGCAGAGGAACGTCTTCGGTTCCAAAGGTTTCATTTTATATTACTCCTATCGTTCCAAAGGGATTAGGAGAGGTAAGCTTGTGTGATGAGCCAAAAATTAGGCTGGATGGAAATCATTCATTTTTTTCCAAACTATGATCTTCAAATGCCATAGAGAGATAAAATATACATTTATTTCAGGGAAGCAGTGTAATAGAAAGGGACTCTTGCCAGGATTATTTAAATCACTTGCTGTCATGGGGTGGCTGTGCACTTCAGTTCTTGGGACAAAACCTTCAAAAGATCCCTAAGGCATCTTATTTGGAAATCACTGATTCGTATTCCTGAAGGAAAATGAATTGTTCATGTCCCCAAGAGGAAAACGAGTTGCATAACTTAAAATTATGCCACTCTTTGCACATGAAAATTATTCTCTTGATTTGATGAAAGATAAAACACTAAACATCAGAGGTAGTTATTTTTTCCATAATTAGTTAAATAAGTTCAAGTCAACGTGATATTTGGATTTTATGGCAATAATGGTGTGCAGGGCAGGCAGCACAAAAGCAATGCTGGTAAAGGAAAATATGTGACTCTCTAATCCTCCTTAACTAAATTATCTCATATTCAACAACCCACCCACTGCAGTTAAATCATTTGTCACATTCAAAGCTAAATACGCATCTGATAGGATCTTTTCACTTCTACATTCAATCAAGCCAAATAAGATCAATTAGTGTATAGATATGTATTTCTTGAGATTTTGAACTCTCATGCCAAATTTCTTTTCATCTGACTGATATTTTGAAGAGTCGTTTGATTTAGATGTTGATTGTTTCTTTATATTTGCTGTTAATGTCATTACTATCATATAAAAAGCGATTAGAAGGAATTTATTCATATATCATGTTTGTATACAGTTGACCAAGAGCCAGAAAACTGCACACACTTCCTCTTTCCTCAGCTTCTATGGTTTCAACTCAGGACATAATAATTTTAAGAGAAGAAATGTTATTCAATTAAGTGTTTTTCTTACTTGTCTTTCATCTTTTGGATTTACTAAAAATAGCTGCTTGGCCAAGTAGTTCACTTATACCAGGGGCATCTGAGCATGCGGAGGCTAACTGTGATAGTATAATGGGTTTCAAATTACCCAAACCAACAGTCCTCTGCTATTAGGAGACAAAGGAATGCAAATAGGTGTCATTATTCTAATGAGCCACATGCTCTGGCTTCTCTAATGCAGAACTGAATTAACAGACATTCCTGTTATTGCTCTCTCTACTCTCAAGAATTCAAACAAATGTTGAAATTAGCCTTAGCTTATAGAGGACTAGTCTGTAAGGAAATTCCTTAAGGATAATAGCATGGCTTACATTTGGAAGCAAGTGCTTAAACAAATAAAGACTATTTAGAAAAGAAAAAAAACTTTTTTTTTTTGCTGTGGAAGATTCACCCTGAGCTAACATCCATTGCCAATCCTCTTCTTTTTTTTTTACTTGAGGAATATTAGCCCTGAGCTAACATCTGCACCAATCTGCCTCTATTTTTTGTATATTTTATGCCCCCACAGCATGGCTGGTGAGTGGAGTAGGTCTGCGCCCAGGATCCAAACCTACAAACCTGGGCCACGTAAGTAGAGCATGCAGAACTTGAACCACTTGGCCATGGGGCCAAGCCCAAAACTTAATTATTTTTATTCATTTTATTTGTGGAATGACGCATTAAATATTAGATTAAGTCATAAGACAACATCTGGATTCATGAAAATATATACTAAATTAGACATGGGCACCTCTTAGATAGATATCCAGTGGAGAGAATTTCAGAAAATCGGGGTAAATCTCCCTATCATAAGCTATTAGTGCATTCAAACGTGTGGAATTATGACTCCGCTACTGCATTCATCATGCCCAGCAGAGCGACTCAGCATGAGTGTGGGTGATCTAGAACACAGGTTTCAGGGTGCCTGATGTGCAAACGTTACAGTCTGTGAGGTCTTAGAAACACACTGAAGTTTTACCTGTGTTGTGTCTGAGTTTAGATACATTAGTTAACCTTGATTACTATTTAACAGATACTTTGGGTGTGTTCTGCATTCTGCTAGGTGCAGTGAGAAACACAGAAGCATGAATGGTGCTCTGCTTCCAAGGAGTTGCTGATGGACACATTGGGTAATCGGGTTACATACACTTGTGCAGCTCAAAGTGACTTGGAATTCACAGAGGGGGAAGCTCATCATGGGACTGATGTTTTGAACTGAGCCTGGAAGGATGTGAATAGAAGGTGTACTGAAAATGAGGACAAAGCACAAATGACGGGGATCAGTTAGTGGAGGTGGGGAAGTGACAGGATGGCATTACAACCCAGACAGGAAGGCCCTTAAATATGAAAGTGTAAAAGTAGTAGGTAGAGCAGTGATGTTTGTGGAGCAAGGGGAGGATGTGCTGAAATCACTATTATGGGGGTGAAACCAAGAGCTAGGCATTGCTGTGAAGACGAGAAGTGATGAGAGCTGAAGGCAGGGTGGTGGCCAGATGTGATAAGGGGATATATAGGATCAAAGAGGGACATGAGTCAAAGAGGGCATCATGATTTTAAGACCATGTGACTTGGGAAATACTATTTTCCATGAAGAAATTGGAAGTAATTGAGACAAACTGCTGGTTTGGAGGTAAGAAAACTAATCAGTTTATGAGAGGATGGGAAATTACATGGAGGGGTGTCATTCTAACCTTTTGCTCTGCTTCTCACTCTTCTCCACACGGGGAGTACTTTTTCTGCTAGGAGGGTGACAGTCCTTTGTCCTTCTTCCCTGATTTTGACCCATTTAACTCCATAGGTGCAGAGAGCACAGTCTCTGATTTGCTCTCTCTCAGACCAGTCAGGCAGTGAACTAAAGTAGTTTTACAAGGACTTAACTGTGGGTGGTAATGGGCCATTTGACTAGCAAACCTGTCTTCCAACGTAGCTTCTGTAGCTTCGTTGGTAACGGGGCAGAGATGTTATCTGTTCATCTCCATCTGCTGAGAGCTGCACTTACCTCTCAGTTGATTCTGGGCAAGGAAAATGGTGTGACAAAGCCCCATCAATCTAATTTTTACCTGCTGAATTTAGAGCAGGGATATTGGGTGTCCATAGGCCTTTAGAGATAACATATCTACAGACACTTATCTTTCACAAAGTTTCTAATCTAGATTGTGCAATCCATGTGTCAGGTGTTGACTTGGTTTTCATCTCAGAGGACTGAGGCTCAGGGAGGTTGAGGGACCTGCAGAAGGTCCCACAGGCGATGGGTGGTGAGGTCTTCTGAGGCTCTACTGGCTCCCAGTTTTAGAAGAGAGGAAGGCTGAAGACACGGGTCTCAGAGAACTCAAATCCTGTACGTTTTCAGATCACCAAAATTCCAATTATTCGTTGCATCCTAATCTGCATTTCTTCTAACACCATAGGCAATGAACATGCAGAGCAAAACGGGTTTGCTTTGCACCCACAATTAGAAAGTGAATTCAGGTAGAAAGATCTTTTCCTAAGACTGGATTTGGCACCAAGGAGAAATCCTTCCCAACATAGGGTTGTGTTCCTTATAGCTACTATTTATGAAGCACATACTGTGTGTCAGGCATATGCTAAATACTAGACATTCATGAATACATTTTGCCCTCACAGCACACCTAGGAGATGGGTATTATTTCCCTCAACCTACAGATGGAGAAATAGAGGCATAGAGTGAAAGATGTTATTGAAAGTCAGAGTCATGCCATCATATTCCCCTCATAGTCAGGCAAAGACTCATCGCTTCTGAAAGGCTTTGTAAATAAGGGACTGATAGTGCCATCGACCCCTGCTGTTCAGGATTTGCAATATTAGAAGAGGACAGACAGCAAGTAGCAACCCAGGGGAAGGAGCCCCTCGGAAATCGGTGATGAATTCCCAAGTTGGTTGTGAGTGAAAACGTTTCAAACCTTCTTGCCAGGCTCCGCTGATGTACAGTTTGAGGAGGGAGAGCATTATGTTTCCGGAGCTGTAAGTCATGACAAATGATAGCACGGCAAACCTGATTGCGTCATTTACTGTTGTCCCAGCTAAGAAATTGAATGCCACGCCACTGACACAAAGAGAAGAATTTAGTGCATCTAAATGTCCGTGCTGAAATGCTCAGGAGTGGTCATTTATTCCCACCCTTAATTAGATGAGAGCAGAACTCAGCAATGTTGAACTGACACGCCAGAGGCACGCTGTCGCTTATTGCAATTATTAATGCTCTTAATGTTATTGATATCAATAGGTCATTTAATACTCACTAAGTTTGAAAAGCAAGATCATATGAATTCTTACGCATTGCAGGTGACATTCATACATCGCTTTGTGATTTCAAGTAACTTTTATCTAGTTGCAATTATTATTTTATTGGGTCCTTACAGTAAGATAAGTATTGTAATTCACTATACCCCTAACAATGGAGAAGGAGGCTTGGAGTACTCATGTCCAGGGAGCCTGCAGGTCACAGAGCCAGCCTCCTCCCCAGCTAGCAATCCCTGCAGCACTGGCTTGCTTCCCTGGTCAACATGCCACTTAGCCTCAGAGCCCAAGGAGAGCCATCTCTAACCATGTGCCGTCCCTAATCCCACCATGGAAAGTGATACCCAGCCCTGTAGTCAGGAGAGCAGACGAGGTGGGGGTCCATGCCCCTCACAGGCCTGTCCCAGCCTCCACACCCACGTCTGTGCCTCCACCACCCCACGACTTCCATTTGCATCCTCACGTCTGCACTCGGCCTCCCTCCAGAACTCCAGAGGAGGCACCTGCACCCCTAGACCTCTTCCACTCTCCAGAACACCCCCTGTGTCCTCATGTCCTCCCTCTCCTCCATCTCACCCGCTCTTCACCCCTCTTCCTTTCTTCCTTGAGCAGACCTGGCACCGAGTAGACAGATCCATGAGGGAAGTGTGTTTCCTGTGCTCTGTACTCCCTTTACACACATGTCCACCTGCCCAGATGTTTCCTAACTCTCAGAACTGACTGCGGCTACTAAGACCTATTGCCCCGAGGTTTGAGCTCCTTTTTGAGCTTCAAGATTTACGTTTTCCAACCTACTTGCATCTTCCAAGGGTCCTGGGGACCCCCTTACTTCTCTTGGCCAGAGTCAGACTCACAGCTCCCTGTGGATTGGGAAATAAAATAGGGGGTGTTAAGGGACATCTGCAGCCCTCCTCACTGTGAGCATGGCCATTGGGGGAGGCTAGCTTCACAGCACAGCAGCTCTCCCTGGTACGAGGCAGATGAGCTGGGAGAAGATGAAGACAGGTGCACATGGAAGCTGCCTGAGCCAGTCTAGGGACAGCAAGAAGCCAGGGGACGCTGCCTCATTACCATCTACCGTTTGCTCCACACTCCCAGCCCTGGCCAAAATCCAGTGGGCTGCTCAGTCTGTGTCTGAGAGCCATGGCTATTCCATATTCAGGGTCCTGTAGCATTTACATAATAGGAAGAAGATAGCAATCTCACTGTCATTTATGTAGAACTCAGGGAGTCATCAGAGTCTCAGCATATGCCCAGCAGTGCCCGTGACCAGACATTTAGAAAGCAGCTTGCCAAAATGGAGAGCAACCTCCGCCGCCATGCCTTCATCACATGGGCTGCATGTCCCCCAGTAGAGAAGGGAAATTACAGCAGAACGCACTTGTGTCAGGAGAGCTCCATGCTATCCATGTGAAAAACACACTTCTACGTTACCTACAACTGGAAAACAGAATGTCCTATTAATTTAAAAACATGACAAGAATACCCCTCAACATCCACCTGCAATATGAGTGTAGCATCCACGGCATCTCATCCATAGCTGTCATAGAGTCTCCTCTACTTACCTCTGTTTCATATCTTACTAATATGCAGATAACTATGAGAATCATATCACTAATTCTCATGGTTCTGACCCCACCTTCACCAAGCAACCTTTTGATAAGTTGGCCTCCGCTGTGGCATTTGCTCAGGGATGGGGTGCACTGGGTATTGGAAAAGAGTGTTGAGTATCATACATCTAGGGGGAGAACATCTAGCAAAAGATAGAAAATGATACAGCTTTATTTCAGTATAGAAGACTGTTTTGTGTTGGTGTCAGCCTATTAAAAGTGATATCTGAGACACTCACCTGGAACCATACTACTTGCTGTGAGCCCCACAGACATTTCCCCTAGCAGAGCCAGTGTTGTGGCTGGACCAGCCCAGGTTCTTATTATGATTGTAGGACGCACCTCAGCAACAACCATCAGGGAACTTGGAAAAAACATGGTTTATTACTCACAAGTCTCAGAGGGTACATGGCACACCCGGGGCCACACTGGGAGGTTGCGGATAGAGAGTAGAGAGAGAGAGACAGAGAGTGGAGACCTGGGTTCTGCCTCTACTAGAGTTGAGGGTGGGGTGCCTAGGGTTGCACGGATTCACTCTTTATTGGTGAATTTAAAACATAAGAGAGGAAATTAGGGCACAAGAAGGGAAAACAGGGTCACTCGAGCGGTCAGTTATCCAGGTCACCCAGGGCTTTCTAAAAGGGGAACTTCATGGGTGGGGCAGCCTGGCTCTTTATCTAGGTTGTGTAGCTGGCAATGTGTTTATTTAAGATGGATATCTTTGAAATGGATCCCTCGGCAATCCAAAGCTTAACGTCAGGCACTTACATTACAGTCAAAAAAGCTTATTATCAGGCACTTACACTACAAAGACCTACATACACGGGGAGACACATCATGTCCCTGATTAAAAAGACTCAATACCATAAGATGTCTGTCTCCCCAGTCTATAATCTATAGATCCAATTCAGTTCCAATATAAAGTCTGATCAGAGTATTTTGAAGGAAGCCTGATAAGCTGATTCTAATATGTATAGGGATGAGCAGAGGGCCAAGAACAGCAGGGCCCCCTGAAGAACAAAAGGGGGACCTCGCCCTTCCAGCTTTGGTGTCTTCCAAAATCTGTGCAATTAAGACAGGTTGGATTGAAACTGGAATAGAAAAATGGAGCAGAGCAGAGAACTCAGCAAAGAGAAAACCTGTGCCTGATGGAAAATCTTATTTGGCAGAGCAGGCCCTGCAAATGAGTGGGTGGGAGGTATGGCTTAATGATTTCCATGGCAACACAGAAAACCATGTGGAGAAAATGCGATTGGATACTTATGTGCGAAAATACATACAGAAGTCAACTCCAGGTGATTAAAGCCTTAACGGAGAAAGACGACGCATTCCAACTCTTACAATGCACGTGTGATGTATCGTGACCTTGGAACAGGGAGGGCCTTTGAAATAAGACACAGAAAGATGAAAAGTTTTATAAACTTGACTAATTAAACTTAATGTTTATCAAAAAAGAAAAAACCATGAACGAAGTGGAATAGCCACAAACTTCGAGAAGATATTTGCAACACAGAACAAGAAGAATATGTATCAGAATATATAAAGAAAACGTGATTAAAGTGGGTAAAAAACATGAACAGATTTCACAAAGAAGACATAGGCAAAGCCAAAAAGGACTTTGTTTAGTGACTCCCGCCCAGAAGGTAAGACTACAAAGCAAACAATGCAACAATTATCATAAAACTCAGAATACCACCTTCTGGGGAGAAGGTGAGCTTTCGGTGAGTCGTGCCTGGAGGGAAGGTTCTGGTATCTTTCTCTATATTAAGCTCAGTGTTTGCTACATACATGCCAGTTGTATTATTTTTTCAACTGTTATGAATACTCTTTTGCATGTAAAGCAAGAATAAGGATAGTGACGTACATTAGCAAGGGAACTTTCACACTTTAGTAGAACTCTTGATCGTTCAAGAGACCGTTTTTCTGGCTCCTACACGTGTAGATCTCCGATCCGAGCAGTTTTGCTTGTAAGACCTACCAGAATGGCTGCTCCAGGGACTCATTCACAGTGCAGCCAGCCAGCCTTGCCTACCAGAGAGTCCCAGAGCACGCTGTGTACCTACAGACGCCATCCCTGCCAGCACTGGCAGCAGATCTCTGCAGCTCATCCTCCGTGTCCTGAGACATCTGCAGGTTTCTCACCTGGGAGGGTGCCCGGTTCTGTTCAGTCTGGAGTTAGGGTCGTGCTCTGCCTAAGTAGCTGGGAGAGAAGCATACAGCCTTGTTCAGAAGGTGTCCAAGTGCTGGATGTGGCGTCCATGCAGATTCCCGGGCTAGACTCTGGGCAGGTGTGCTGGTTGACCTTCAGGAGCCTCAAGAGACAACTGCAGCAGATGGGTCCTCGGTTCCTTAAAGCAAACTGGGTTTTGGTCTCACCACCCCTACAGAACCACTCTTGCCTAGGTGGCAGATCCCGCTCGGTCCCGTGGCCACTCCTCAGCCATCATCTGAAGCTTGTGACACAGGCCTCCAGACAGCACATTCTCCATGCCTTCCTATTGCAGTGGCCGCTGCTTGGGTGGCTCTGCTGTTCCCTCCCCACCTTCTCAAACTCTAGACCCTGCAGCACCTAGGAAGTCAGGCTGTACCGCTTCTTTCCTCCACCCCCACCCCCTCCCCAGGTGACCTCACTAAACCATGCTTCAGGTGACATCTGTATGCTGGTGACTCAAGAAGTCTCATCCTCTCCCAGGACATTCCCCTGCACTCCTGACCTGTATAGCCAACTGTCTGTTCAGCATCCCCAAGCGGACCCCTCAGAGGCTGCTCTACTCGGACACAGCAGCACCTGAACTGCTGCTGTTTCACCAGAAGCTGGGTCCTTCCAGAATCTTTGCCACTCTAGTAAGTGCAAATGACCCGTCCAGATGCCAGCCTGGCTTCCTTCTTCCTCTCGCAGCTCACATCTGATTCGACAGCTGATTGGATGAGCTTTTCCTTTGAAATATATCCCTAATTTCTCCTCTTTTCTCCACTTCCAACCACTATCTTCTCTCACCTGGATTACTTTAGTATTGCCCTAAGTAGTCTTTTGTTATTTTTTTCCCTTTCCCACCTACATTCTATTCTCCCATCTTAGCCAGAGGGATCCTTTTACAGCATAAATTAGAATATATCACTTATTGCTTAAACTCCCAGTGTCGTCTTGGCTAGCTCAGAGTAAAAGTCAAAGGCCTTAAACTGGATTTGAGGCCCTGTTTTAGCTGGTCTTTCCCTCTGCCCTCTGCCTTCTCTGTCCAGCCACACTGCCCACTTGGCTTCTTCTAGGGCATTGTGGGCACGTGCGTTCCTCAGGACCTTTGCACATAACAGTGCCCTTTGCTGGGATGTTCTTCCTCTTTAGAGCCATGTGACCAGCTCCTGCACATCCCTTGGGTATCTAAGTTAGGCCTTCCTGGACTACTCCATTTAAAATCACATCTCTTCCTGCTTCATAGCTTGTATTTCTCCATAGTGCTTACTACCACCTCACATATTTCATGTTTTACATATGATATTTGTCTCCCTTCTCCGGGAGAGAGACTTCTGTCTGTTTGTTCTCCATCTACCTGTTCTAGTTCTCTATTGCTGCAATGACAAGTTATCACAAACTTAGTGGTTTAAAACAACACATTTATTAACTAAACTTATTGTGGTAATCATTTCATATGTAGATATATATCATATATATCATTATCACATATATCAAATCATTACATTGTACACTTTAAATTTATACAATGTTACATGTCAATTATATCTCAAGAAAGCTGGAAAAAAAATTAAAAGACAGCTTTATTCTCTTACAGTTCTCTAGGTCAGAATACAGTGGGTTTGCCTGCTGTCTCTGCTCTGGGTCTCACAAGGCCAGAACCTCGGTGTTGGCAGAGCTGTGTTCCTTTCTGGGGGCTCTGAGGGCGAGTCCATTTCCAGGCTTGTTCAGGTTGTTGGCAGGGTTCAGGTTGTTGGCAGGATTCCGTTCCGTGTGACTGCATGGTTGAGGCCCCTGATTCCTCGCTAGTTGTCACCTGGGGGCCATGCTCACCTTCACTCCTTGGCTTGTGGCCCCCTTCCTCCATCTGCAAAGCCAGCAATGGCAGGTCGAGTCCTTTATTTGTCCTTCGAATATCTCTGAGCTGGGTCTCTCTAGCTCCCGCTGGAGAAAGTTCTCTGTTTTTAAGGGCTCAAGTGATCATACTGGGGCCCACTGGGATAATCTAGGATAATCTTCTGATTTTAAGGCCCATAGCTTTAATTCCATCTGCACAGTGCCTTTTGCCATGTAATGTAACATTCACAGGTGTAACAGTCACAGGCCTGACACCAGAGGGCAAAGATCCTGCCTGGACACCCTCCCACTGAGACAGCATGGGACCGCAGGACATGTCACTGTTGCAAAGTGGAACCTTTATAGGAATCGATGCAGTGAGGTGCTGCTCTAAGCTCTGTACACATTATGTCATAATGGGGGTCATGTCATGATAGCAGGAGCCCTAAGAAGTAGGTGTTCCTGCCCCATTCTACACATGGAAGAACTGAGGCACAGAGCATAAGGGACTTGCCCAAGGCTAAAGAGCTTGGGAGCCCAGTACTGTGGTCTCAGAGCCCGTGCGATAGTGCACCCTGAAGAGAAATACATCCCAGGAAGTGCTGAGCACTGGTTTCTGAGCACTCAGACCTTTGAAATGGGCAGGACCTGAACTGCGGTGGCATCTGCCCTGGTCTGACCACCCTGCACACTCGTTAGGTTGTTTAAATTTGACTTTCCAATCATCTCTCTTGCTTCTTCTATAAACATCCTTGGTTGTGTCAGGCTGTAAATGATTCCATGTTTATACCACTTTCTGACCCCCACCCAGATGCATACCCTAATTCTGAAGTCGTCTATGTTTGGACCAATGGGACCACCAAGTCGGTGGTGGTGGCAGAAGACGGCTCCAGGCTGAACCAGTATCACCTGATGGGGCAGACGGTGGGCACCGAGAACATCAGTACGAGCACAGGTGAGAGCTGGTGCACGCAGGATGCCACGCTCTGGGAGACACCACACTGGAGGGTGTGCCACCCAAGCACACCCTATCCTGTCCAACTGCGCTCTCCTTACGATCTGGGGCACGGCTGTTGTGCAGTGCTGGCAGCAAGGAACCCTCCACATTGGGCCCCCCTCCCTGCAGCTGCACTCGGAGGCACCAGCTGCCGCGGCTGGCAGCATTAAGGGCCATGCCAGGCGTTAATCTGTGGCGCGTTGGCCCCTGTGTGAGCAGGCCCCAGCAACCACAGGCCCTGCCTGGTGCCCGCATGGACCTGCTTATATAACACAGCCCTGTCTGAGCAGTGAGCACACAGGTGGCAGTCTCTGCAGGGAAGGTAGACGGCTTCCTGCAGATACTCCCATTACCTGCCCCTCTCCCTCATGCTTTGAACATCTCAGAGAAGATTTCCCTGGGGTTACATTTCGGAAAGCACAATCAAGCAGCATAGAAATAGCTGAGCCCTTCCCAAGAAGGAAGCAGGTGCTCTCACTCCCAGTTGCACGGGGCTGGCCTGAGCCCCACAGGGGCAGTACAAGCCTGGCTTCACCTGGTGCAAAATGGGCAGCATGTCCAAAGGAACAAAATCTATCCCCTTCCTCAGCTTGCAAGGTGTGTCCTCGGACACCTCTGGCCACGGGAGGTCCAGCTCTAGTGGTCACAGTCACAAGGTGTGGCTTTGAGCGGGGGAGGGGACTTCAGGGCTCCAGAGAGTCTCCACATGGCAGGCGAGAAAAGCGTACAGGGATGGAGTGAGCCCTGACTGCAGCATAAGTTCTAATCCTCAGAGGATACCCTCAGGGGAGCTCTGGTCACCATCCCTGTTTGTCAGCATTACCAACCCTCAGAGCTGGCAGGAGGCACAGGGACTTTCAATGCATGTCTCCTCTGCACAGGTGCTCGGTAGAGAGGGGAGAAGGGAGAGAGCCTGGCAGGCCTGGGAGGATGGTGGCTTCACCTGTGGTTGCCATGTTAAGGGAAATAGACCCGATTTTATGGGAACAAGTTAAAAGATGGTATGGCAGAAGTTTTGGGTAAAGAATTGTGATGCTAATGAGGGTGCTACAGTTTGGAGTTGTTTCATATGGTTCTTTAAAAATTTATAAATGAGGTTTCTTCCTGTATTTACACTCTAAAAAGATGGACTTTTTCTTTTTAACATCATCTGATATTGCTACACTCAACTCAAAAATAAAACAAAAATAACAGCTACAACAAAAAAGAGTTAAAAGTAGGAGAGGAATTTCAAATCCTACTGCAAAGAAACAGAAAGGCATTTCCCCTCTTCACGTATTCAGGAGAGGCAAAATTGGATCATTATAAAGGGCCAGCCCTTGCTACTAAACATTTCCCACTCCCCTTCTCTCTGTCCCTGTTTGTTTCTGCTGTGAGGAAGCCTGCTCGCCCCTCTCACCGGCTCTCACTCGCCTGGGGCCATGGGGAAAGTATGGCCTGCCACACTGTGCCTCAAGGCACTGCTGAGAATTTTGGTCTCCTTTTCTGTAAGAAGGCAAATTTGATCACATGTGATCTTAATGGTTCCTTCCATCTCTAACGAACGGCGTGCCATGAGAAAAGGCACAGAGGAACACATCCACACCTGGCCTTACCGAGCTCCGGGCTTCAATTCCAATAGCAAGCATCAGAGCCCTGCTATCAGTCTCAAAGGTCCCAACACTCTTCCCAAGCAGCTGGCAGACCACCCCCATATTAATAGTTGGCCCCATCTGGGGTCTGTTGTAGTGGAGGCCCCAAGCCCCTGTTCACAGTTCCCTGGCCACACCATCTACTCCTTGCAATTCAGCCAAAGAACTTTGTGCTCAGTCAGATCACCTGAACTCTGCCTCCACTTCTCAAAGCATCCTTCTCCCCAGGGAGATGCAAATTCAGGTAACAAAGGAGATTCTCGGTTTAACACCCCTTCACACACCCTCCGATGGCAGTCAGCCCCAGCTCCTTACCAGTTCACCATCAGGGCAGCATCGTTCTCAGCAAAGAACGGGAGGTCTCCGCTGGCCTCCCACACAGCCAGGCAGATCCAGAGAAGGCACTGGGGCATCGTCAAGGAAATGCCCCCTCTCCCTTGTAGGCAGCGGACAGGATGAGCTGCCAGGACCTGTGGCTCCTGAAGCTGCTGTTCCTCACCCTCCACCCAGACAAGTGAGCAGGGAGCCTGTGGGGGAACCGTTGCCTGCAGCTCCTTCAAGCCGACCCTGGCTGGGAAATAGGGAGGAAACCCTCCACCCACAACAGGGCTCTGTGATGTCACGTTATATCTGGAGAGGCTAAATCCTGAAATCCTGATGGCAGTAGCAGCGAGGGGGCGGGTGAGAGTGGCACAGATTGTGACCAGGGATTAGGAAACACAGAAATCTGATTTTACCCAGGAAAGGCATCCGCCAGCAAAGAATCTTTGGAGGCTGAGGGTCAAAAGACTTACTTATAAAATGACTGTTAAGGAATCCATGCATCCTCCATCCTCTCTGTCACCCAAACAATACAAATAAATACTTGTCCAATGGGAAGGTGGAGAGAAGTAAGGCTCCCTGACCAAGGGGCAGGAGCCACAGGCAGGATTGAAGGACTGTAGGTGGCTGACCGTTGATTTCCTTACGTGTAGGTGAATACACAATCATGACAGCTCATTTTCATCTGAAGAGGAAGATCGGGTACTTTGTCATCCAGACCTACCTTCCCTGCATCATGACCGTGATCTTGTCTCAGGTGTCCTTTTGGCTGAACCGAGAATCCGTCCCAGCCAGGACAGTGTTTGGTGAGTGTCCCCAAGCCAGGCCAGGACTGGTGTTTTCTGACTGCTTCCAACCACCCTTAAACAACAACAGCAGCCTCTGAACTCCTGGTGCTGCCTCTATTCTGTGACCCAGAAAACCAACGGACCAATTAGTTACGAATTCAGTGTTAAGGATTAGGATTTAGGATTGCTCTCTGAACAAGGGTTTTGGAATAATGCATGGTCTATTCGATCATTATTTCTGTTTTGAAAAGCCTTTTTTTGAAGTTTGAAATCGTCGCAATCTGTCTTACTTGTGATTTTGCTACAGTATTCTCACAACTCTCTTCAACAACTACTTTGTACGTTATCAGTTTCCTTTGAAATGTGCATGGCACTTTAAAATTAAGTCCCAAGCGGTAATCAATATGTCATATGTGATATGAGAATAATAAATTTTATATATGATATCGTATATATTATCATATATATGTACATATACACATATATATGAGATACATATGTATATATGATATCATACATATATGAGAAGAATCCAGAACTACATCATTTGACATCCCTGAGACATAAATTAAGTTTAGTTCAGGAGATACCCTGACACACCACACATAGTCAGTGTTGACTCCTACTTTGAAGCTCATTTTGTCAAATTCAAGTAGTGATACTAAAGTTTTGCAAGTCAGTTGTGATAATGGATGCTCACATCGTTCTAAACTGTAAAGTGCCATTTGCTCCTCAGCTCTTACTATTGCACTTTCCCTTCCAAAGAAGGAAACCATGGCCTGCATTTTATTTTAATGCTCCTGTAGTGTGAAGGATGCCTGAGAGCGAAAGGGCAGGGAGTTTCCAGGAAGTGGCCCAGGATTGCTCCTGTGGGACCATCTCTCTAGCTCCAGTCACACCCCCAGCTTCACTTGCCTCGCCAGATTGAGCTTCAGGAATATTTTGGGGAGGTGTGGATGTTTGCTCATGGCCAGGTAGTCTCTCCCAGCTCTTTAGGGAGGCAGGGAAAAAAATTTAGTTTGGAAAATGCTGCATATTATTGTCTGTTTCCTCTTGAAGATTTCCAATGCACGTTAGGATGTTAAAGGACCCAAGAAGACACAAGAAGCCTATTGAAGGTCATGCGCAGAACACTTCCCTCCAGCACAATAATAAACTGGATTCCTAAGAAAAATCAGATACCTACTGATTTCTCATTAAGCATTAATTTCATGCATGGTACCATGTTCACTGAGTACTTATAAATACCTTTGAAGGATGACATTGGATGAAAACTATGCTGCTATTACACTTTTGGTGCTGTATTGGTTTCCTAGGGTGGCCACAACAAAGTACCATGAACTGGGTGGCCTAAACAACAGAATTAATTATCTCACAGTTCTGGAGGCTACAAGTTCAAAATCAACACATTGGCAGAGCTGGTTCCTTCTGAGGGCTGTATGGGGAGGATCTATTCCGGGCCTCTCTCCTAGCTTCTGGTGGTTCCTTGGCTGGTGGCAGCATAATTCTAATCTTCACGTGGGGTTCTCCCTGTGTGCGTGTGAGACACCAGTCATATTGGATAAGGGCCTGCCCTAACAACCTCATTTTAACTGGATTACTTCTGTAAAGACCATATTTCTAAGTAAGGAGACATTCATAGGTTCTGAGGTTAGGACATCAACATATGAATTTAAAGGGGTCATAATTCAACCCGTAACAGGTGCGCTGCAGTCACACCCCATGCACACAGTGCAGATTCCTGCAGACAAAATGCAGTAAAAAGGAAGGCACAGAGCACATGGAAGCCACGTGGGCTGGAAGGGTCCAGCAGACCTGGGCTGGATATGGGTTTCATTTGCCAGCAGGCTATTTGGGTATATTGGGTATTTTTTTTAAATATTTAAGCTCCTCACCTGCAAAATGGGGATAATTACACCATCCAGAATGTAGCTTAGATCAGAGTCTGCACTCAGTAGGTGCCTTGTACATGGTCATAATCTGTCAGTCCTAGAGAACGTCCCCTCTAAGGGATCTGGCCTTGCTGGATGGTCTCTGCAGAGTTTCCCAGAAGCCAAGATAGACAGCCACAGGCACCTTGCATGGCAGCCTCGAGGGGACATGGATTCCTCTTGGAGGGAGTGAGGTGCCCAGACCCAGATTCAGACCCTGTGCTTCTGTTGCACCCTGGCTCCTGGGAGTCTGCAGGGTGCGTTAGTCCTCAGGGAAGAAAGTCTGTCTCACTGATCTGCCTCGAGCCCACTGCTTGGAAGGTGCACAGAAATCTTTGTGAAGCACCTCACTAGATGCTGCGTGAATGTCACTGCCCTTTCTCAGTTAGCTGTTGCCCCAGAGCCACGAAGAAACACCACTCCTTTGACCCATCTGTGTTGAGCACCAGCTGTTTGGACGTGGTAGGGGATGCATATAAATCAGACCCACATCCCTGACCTCTCCGGTTTATATTCTAGAGGAAGGAGACAATCGACAAGATAAAGTAAGCAATATTTTAAATGCTATGAACATGTTAAGTGTGATGAAAACTGTAGAGCAGGAGGTCTGGGCTGGGGATAAAAGTGACTGGTTCCTTCCCTGTCTTTGTCTATCATGTTCAGGGGTGTCATACCGGAGTCCGGGTGCTGGTACTGATCCCTGTTTCCCTTCCCCTCTCACCCCCATCACTGACAACCACAGGGGTGACCACAGTGCTGACCATGACGACCCTCAGCATCAGTGCCCGGAACTCTCTGCCCAAGGTGGCCTACGCCACAGCCATGGACTGGTTCATAGCCGTGTGTTACGCTTTCGTGTTCTCCGCGCTGATCGAGTTTGCCACAGTCAACTATTTCACAAAGAGAGGCTGGGCCTGGGATGGCAAAAAAGCCTTGGAAGCAGCCAAGGTCAAGGTACTGACTTCATTTTCCTCCTTATTCCCTTCTTTCGGATTCTCTTTTCTGAGAAAATGTGCCTGATTCTATGTCCAAATATAAGACAGGGTGTTTCTCCTCCCTCCCCGCAAAATGATCCCTTCTCTTATGTTCAAGGTCCTTACAAAGACTTACTTATAATAGGTCCTGTTTCAACTTTATTTTGAATCTCCAGCTTTATTCAAGTGAAAGGTCTGATGTCATGTGAATGGGCTTGTTTATACTCAGGCCTATTATTTTTGCTAAAGTCCCTTCTGCCTGTTCAGGGACTACCTGTCCAGTTTTGAACTGTACAGTCCATTCCTCTGCTCCCTCCTTCACCATGTCACCGTGCAGTATATCTTTTGCAAGGTGGCTTTAAGGTCGTGAAGAGAGCACGTGACTTATTGGAAGCAGCACATCAAGAAAAACACACCCAGTTCCACTGGCGAGATGATGTGGCTCGCTTAAACGACGCACATGAGTTATGGTGGAAGCATTACTGTGTTCAAAGAAATGAATTGTTGAGTATTTGGAGGGTTATTGGTGCCTAAATCTAAGAAATATTTGAAGAAAAAAGGTTGCACAACATTCCAAGCCGTACTATGTCCTTGAGGAGATGAGAATAACATACATGGAATAGAAAATAAAACAGCACATGATAAACTGCTAATTATCCCATGCATAAAACAAGTAAGCACATCCTTTGCTCTGAGAGAAGAGCTGGCCAGAGTTATCAGAGTAGCCTTGAAAGTAAAACTTAGTTTCTTCTTTGAAAAATCAGCATGAAGGGAGCCCTAGAAGGCTTTATGGAAGACTGGAGTTATATGTCCTGACCTCCCAACCAGGCCCACAGACCAGTAATGGCAACCCAAGACACTCCATTTCTGTGGAGGGCACTCAGCTCTGTCGAATCGATGGCCCCCTGCTTGCTTTTTGCATTTAACACTGCTGTTTCCTTTCCTGTGAAAAGTCAGAGGTTCTGACTTGACCTGGCCCCTCTGATTCTTCCCACCTCCAAGCACCATGAGTCTCCTCCCATGCCCAAGTTTCAGTCATGGAAGACCCACTTCCAAGTCCAGCTCACCCACTTGGAGAAAGGCCTAGCGGGACCCATTCTGGGTCCCCTTGAGGAGAAGGGAAGGGAGGGGAGGGTCTTGACAAGTAGAAACCCCTGGGGTGGGTGTGTTTTGAGAGGTGGGAGTGGTTGAACAGGAGTGAGCTGACTGCAGTGGACGATTGGTGGGGAGCTGGGAAAACATTTGTAGAGGCAGGACATCCTCAGACTGTGGGGATTCTTGACAGAAGTGTCTGGACTTGATTATACCAACAGAAGGCGTCATGGAGGATGTTTGTGGGGGGAGGAACAAGAATAGAGTCTGGGGAGAGGGAGCTTCCCAACACCCAGCGCTGTGTTGCTGGAAGGTTAATGTTTGCTAAGGGCCTGGGTCTTGGATGGCCATGTGACAGCGGACTGGAGATAGCCAAGTCTGAAGTGGGAGAGCAGTTGGGAGTCTATTGCAGGAACTGAGGCCATCAGGCCCATGACTGTGAGTCTAGGAGGAAGGTGAAACCCGGGGGTCAATGGAGCGCCCTAAAATGTTGTTGGATGGGCTCGTCATCATGGTCCGCTACCGTGTTCACACTCAGCCACACTGTTGTTACTACTTACCATAGATCTTAATGGAGACTTGGGTGGGGAGGAAGGGATGAAGGGAACATGGATTGTCTAATCCCAGATTACCACTGATTTTCTAGAACAAGCAATGTACCTCAATAAATCTTGTGGAACTTCAAGGCTAAGTGTCATTCGCTAGAAGGCTGTGTGCTGGGAATCCCACCCCTTAGGCCAGAAAGGCTCCATGCTATAGAAGCACCGGGGCATCTCTAGGCATCCAGGCAGGCAAATCACACTGTTATAGACACGGTAGTGAGCATGAATAAGTAAGCATAGTGTTAGATTACTCCTGTAAACTGACTTTTACTTAGAAATAGAGACAACTTGAAAAATAGACTGTATTCACCATTGTTACATGTTGGGATCTCCAGAAGCAAATGCCAGGTCAGAGTTTGAGGTGCAAGATAGTTATTAGGGGTAAACACCTGTGAAAGGACAGAGTTGAGGAAGCAGGATTCGGTAGAGGAAGAAGTTGAAGTTGCCCTTGAAGGAGCCAGAGATGGAGGCCATCTGCTGGCAACTCTGCCTGCAGCTGGGCAGCAAGTCCAACCTAGAAGGAGGACCAGGGGCACATGTCCAGGACCACCACAGCCATTGTGACTGTGCTGAGTCCTGTGTTGCTGCTCATCCCCCAAGTAAAACACATGCTATCAGACAGATTAGTGTCTCTTCTAACGTGTCTGCTCTTACCCGGGTTATACCAAGAGATGAAAGCCATTCACAGCAGTAAGTTAGCTAGTCAGTCATGTTTATTGGTTTCTTCTGGTGGACTAGCATGAGTGCTCACATGATCACGGGTATTGCAAATAGCCGTAGTATATCTGAGGAGTGGCCCACGAGGTCCCTACTCTGGCCTGAGGACTATCGTGGCCTCCTTACCACGTCCCCAGGTAGTCATTGTGCTCCCTGCATCTAGTTCCAAATTTCTTCTTTCTCTCTTTTCACTTGCTTTCTCTGGCTCCTTGCTCCATGCTCTTCCTTTCTGCTTTTTATCTTTCCCATAGTTTTAATGGTCAATATATATATACACATCAATATATATAGATATATAATTTTATATATAAATAAATATATTTAAATAGAGATATATAAAATATATATCTAAAATATATAAAACATTTTTATTTTATATATTATATATTTTTTATATATTTTATATATATTATATACTTTTTTATGTACCTCAATTTTATATATGTACCTCAATAAATCTTATATATATAAAATATATAATATATATTATATAATTTTTATATATTATATAACATATATTTTATATATTATAATATATTTATAATATATTAATATAAATATATTTAATGTATATATAAACTGTAGTCTTATATATAAACTGTACATATACTATATATATAACTTATGAAGTTAGTTATACATAAACTGTAGTCACAATGCTGTACATTACATCCCAGGACTTATTTATCTTAGAACTGGAAGTTTGTACCTTTTAACCACCTTCATCCATTTCTCTCATACCCCACACCCCACTTCTGGGAACCACCATTCTCTTCTCTGTATCTGTGAGTTCTGGTATTGTTTTTTGGTTTTTTTTTTTAGATTCCACATATAAGTGAGATCATACAGTTTTTGTCTTTCTCTGCTTGACTTATTTCACTTAGCATAATGCCTTAAATTAGGTCCATCCATGTTGTCGCAAATGGCAGGATTTCCTTCTTTTTATGGTTGTATAATATTCCATTGTGTATATACATACCACATTTTCTTTACTCATTTATCTGCTGATGGACACTTAGGTTGTTTCCATGTCTTGGCTTTTGTAAATAATGCTGCAGTGAACATGGGGGTGCCGATATCTTTTCTGAGATAGTGATATATATTTTCTTTAATTTACTCTCCTGTGTTTTCCAAATTTTATTTAATGAGACTATATTACTTTGGTAATGGAATATAATTTTTTCCAATATTTAATTATGCAAATTTTCAAACACATACCAATGTTTAAAGAATTTTACAATGAAAATCTGTCTATAATTAACATTTTTATGCTTGTGTCATCTCTATCATCTATCATCTATTCATCTATCCATCCATCCATCCATCCACCCACCCTCAATCCATCTGTAAATCCATCTTATTTTTTGATGCATTTAAAGTGAATTTCAGATGACAGTTCTTTTCCCACTAAATACTTGAGCCTGCATATAACTAGAGTTCATTGTTTGTTTATTGTTTGATTCTTTCAAAGTGAAATTTACGTAGCATGAAATGCACAGATACTAAGGGTACATTTGCTGTGTTTGATAAACATGTTCACCTGTGTAACCCAAATCCCTATCAAGATGGAGAATATCACCAGCATTTCTAGTAGTTCACCATTGCCACTTTCCAGTCAGTTCCCATCCCCACTTCAACAAAGGTAACCACTATTCCAAGTTTCTCCACCATAAATTACTTGGCCTGTTGTAGAGTTTCATATCCAAGACTGGCTGTGTGGGGTTATAGGCTTAGAAGTCTGTGGAGGACTGCCCTCGGGCAGAGCTAAGCTGATGTTTCTCTATCTCTCTTTTGAGAAAAAAACCTTTAGAAGTGAGCTCACAATTACCCACAAATGGCATGCTCTTACATTCTTATCATATTTTTCAGAAAAAGGAACGTGAACTCATACTAAATAAGTCAACAAATGCTTATACTACTGGGAAGATGACCCACCCCCCCAACATCCCAAAGGAACAGACCCCAGCAGGGACCTCGAATGCGTCTTCAGTCTCAGTAAAACCTTCTGAAGAGAAGACTTCTGAAAACAAAAAGACTTACAACAGCATCAGCAAGATTGACAAAATGTCCCGAATTGTATTCCCAGTCTTGTTTGGCACTTTCAACTTAGTTTACTGGGCAACATATTTGAATAGGGAGCCGGTAATTAAAGGGGCTGCCTCTCCAAAATAGCCCACCACACTCCCACACTCCAAGAGAGCCATACTCCCAGTGGAATGGCACCAAGGGGAGGTGGAGCGTAGAGGGACTTTCCATATTTGGGCACTATCTTTCAGGAAATTTTTGCATGTTTAATAATATGTACAAATAATATTGCCTTGATGTTTCTGTATATAATGTCAGATGTTTCAAAGATGTCACATTGATAAACAAAGCAAACAACTTTCTAGAAAAACAAGAGACAATGGCTCTGACACTCAGATGCTCAGTATCTTACAGTGATAGTTTACAAACAAGATAAGTATATTTTTAACTGTTCAAAGTGTTACCTAACAATGTTTTTTATACTTCAAATGTCATTTCATACAAATTTTCCCAGCAAATAAATATTTTAGGAAATGCTCCATGATTATTACTTGACCAAATCTCTCAAGAAACAAAGATCACAAAGAGCACATTTTTCATTAAAAAGGAAACTGTGGGCATTTATGTACAAAATTAATTGCCTTTGATAATTCTTACTGTTCTGAAATTAGAAAGTACTGCATGATCTTACATTAAAAAATAGAATAGGCACACATTTATGTGAACAAATTTAATAACAGGAATACATAGTATGTTAGATTAACACATAAAATATTTCCCCAAGGAAAAATTTAACTGCTTAAAAAATGTTTTGTTTTTTTTTTTTGGAAAAATAAACTTATTTCTCTCCCCCACCGACTCCCCCCACTAACTGAACAATGACCAAGAAAGAAAAGGAGATGTTAAAACAGAAAGTGGTGTGACGGCAGTCTTGGCTTTTGGCCCATGCGTCCACTGTCTGAAACACTGACCACCTCTTGCTGCAGCCAGTGTGTCGTGCTTCAGTGGTGAGAAATTGTGAGTTACTTTCCTTTTTATTTCCTTGTACGTATTTCATGATTGACTTATTGCTCTGTTAGCTTTTGTATATGAACCTTAAATGTTCACTAAAAAATAAAAAATGAACTGATCTTGTGGATAAATGTCATTTTTTGAAAATAATTTCATATTTTGGTGGACTCATTTCCAAAAAGTGACATAAAGGGAACTCATCGTGAAATTGCTTGGAGAAAAACCTCTTACTTGGCGGCTAACCTCTGTTCCAGTCTAATTCCCTGGAGTAGCATGTGGAGAGAAAGCTGATTTCAATCACAGTGAGGGTGAACAGGTAAAACCAGAAGTTCTTTCCCATCACATATGTCTTCACGGTGCAGTGCTCCATGGGTTTCTACTTGATAGAGCCCTACCTGAGGGTGTTCCCAACGTGGGTGCTTGCTATGGGCAAGGTGACTGCTCAGGCCTTGCTTCATGCCTTCCTTTTGCTGTTTGTGAACAGAGATGCAAAGTACTGCATTTGGACCATCTACTTAATGTTGGAGGAAGTAACAAGGAACAACATGCATGAAAGGAACACTTTCTGCCTCCACTGTGATTCACTTG
This sequence comes from Ceratotherium simum simum, assembly GCF_057802395.1. Classification (NCBI taxonomy): domain Eukaryota; kingdom Metazoa; phylum Chordata; class Mammalia; order Perissodactyla; family Rhinocerotidae; genus Ceratotherium; species Ceratotherium simum. The sequence goes on along the minus strand of NC_141902.1, from coordinate 73,873,668 downwards.
CAATTATAAAAGGGAAATTATGACTGTTAGCAAATGGTATCAAAGTTAGTTCTGACCAAATTGATTACTTAATGGTACATAGTTCTTTAACACCCATCCACCTCCCTCGTGTTTGGTAGACACAGACAGGGCCATGGCCATGGACACATGCACAGGTAGATATTCAGCAGTCACTTTCATCTTGAAAAACCATGCAAATGCCCACAGCATCCATTCACTGAAAACTCCAAGTATTTATCCTGAGAAATCTCTTCACAGGATTTAATGTAAGTTATCATATTTTATCAGAGTAGTAGGAGAGAGCCACAGAACTACTGTGTTCTTCAAAAAGACTGGTGCCCAATTTTTGGCATCTCTGGTTCATTAAATATGCAGAGATTCCATTGCCCCTTCTATGCCTGGTTTCAGGATCTCATAAATAGAAGGGTACAGGCCAACAAAAGGGATGCTCTTAAATCTTCATACAAGAAGCATTTCTCTGTTACAAATGATGCTATATTTGTAGAATAATGTGTGTGCTTTCCATTATACCACAGCATAAAATCTGCCAAAACAAAAGGCAAACCCGATGCTCAATGTGAAGCTTCTGTTTTAATTTACCGTTTAGTTATATTTCTCTTATATAGTATTTACAGTTTAGCTTTGCATTATATTTGGATAAAAATATACTATAAGTTAGGTCTAAATGGCTACACATACAAACACTCATTTTAAACATCTCAATCCTAATGGAGAATGATGTCTTCTGAATCAGGTTGCAATAGTTTTCTTGACAAGTTCTAGCCTTTGTTACAGAAAACCCTAGGAGCTCTGCCAGGTAAATTCCAGTTTATAGCTAAGCCTACGGCATTTATATGCTGCTCAGTCTTAAATCTGATGAATATGTAGTGAAAAAGATCACATTAGTTTTCTGCTCTCTGATTTTGTATTGTAGATATTTCAGTGTTTGTTATTTTTAATGAGGATATAACAAAGAATCACCTTGGGAAAAATGATAAGGCAAGAAATAAATTTTTTGAAAATAATTATAAATTACAGTGCCCTATTTTTAGAACCAGAGTATTTAAATGTATCTCATTTGACATCACCATAAATAGAAAGACAGAATATTCTAATAGGACAGCAATCAGTATTACTTCTGTATTTCTCAGGAATCTATGTGTCTATGTAGGGCAGGCTTTGGCTAAAGTTGGCCTAAACGCTTGTGTACTATAATTGGGTTCACATACATCTAGAGTAACTGTCAAAGTTAAAATGGTACAGCAAACAACCTCCACTGAAGATTGACAGGGAGATTGTAAATCTTCTAACCTATTTGTTAGGTTAATGCCTTAGAAATAGTGCTCTGTGTCTCCTATGGGACAAGTTATGGGAAATAGGTACAGTAATTGAGAAATCTCAATTTTATATGTAGGGATACTAAAACCCAAAGAGGTTAATCCCTTGGCTCAAATCATATCACATGTTAGGAGAAAATGCAGGCCTAGATTTCAGTTCTCATAGTTTCTAACTCTAGGTTCACAACTCCCTGCAATTCCTTCCAGATGGAAGTTGATTTAGAACAAAAATGTAACCCAAAATGGAAAATCTTGCTTCAAACCCTGGTTGAATGGTTATCTATTAGAATGCCCTAGAGAAATTTTTTTGCACTGGAAACATGACCTTTAAGTCTCTTCCTTCTTATATCAAAATTCTGTGATCTTAGAAACTCCTTTTGATAGAATGGCCCTGTCAGGGTAGCACCCTCCATCCTCCATCACCATCTAAGAGAGAGAGAGGGAAGGAGGGAGGGAGAATGCAGGGGGGTAGAATGCAGGGAGGGGAGAGAGAGAAGCACTGATTGACTAGAGCCAAGTATCTTGATGTGATTGCTCCTTCCAGAGCACCGATGTAAATGATTATGGTTACTGCCTTGCGGGGGGGGGGGGTCTACCTCAAGGGGAAAGCATAACTACGATGATGTCGAGGCTTCAATCAACATTAGCCTCCATTGTAAGAACTAGCTTCAAATCAAAAAGAACTATTTTTTTCTTTTATTTGAAAATTGGAAATGCCATACTATGCTCAGTGAAAACAGTATTTTAAATATTTAAAAATTAGTCTTAATGTCTTTTTTACAATACTACCACATCTGGGACAATCAATGCCATGAGCAAACATGGTGAGTATTTGAATATGAATTGCTCTGATCATTTCAATTACTTGCCAGGTTTGCAGTGATATAAGGTAATGCTTTTCAAGTGTGCAAAAAGGTTCATTTCATCAACAATTTGCATGATTATCTGTTCGTTACTGTCATTTTCAATAGACTATCTCAACTCCAAACTCATATGTTCTGTAGTCTATTTTGAAATGAGCATGGGTTCTTCACAGAAACTTGTGATTCAAAAATATTTACTGCTTAGAATTTCCCTAATAGGAAAGTCTGAAGAAATGGGCTTCCTTAGCTTTTGTGAGTTCAAATTGAAAGACAAGTAAAACCAAAGATTAGATACTATATTTTGTAATGTACAACCTTAGAAAGGAAAACTTGAAATGAGCTCTAATTGACTCAATATACTAATTTATGTCCAATTTATTCTACATTCTTCATGTTGCTACCACTGTCTCCCTAGCAGCCTGCACTATTCCAGGCCAGTGACAGGTGCTCAGTGAATGTGAACTGATGGAGGGAATGGACACTAGAAAGTGGGTGGACTGGACGTAATGAAACCTCTTTGGGTAGAGGTGGTTGTATCCCACTCAAAGAAAGTATTAAGAGTTTATGAAATAAAAATTTCAGAGTTTTTACAAACCTATCCATATTTGACACAGCAACACTGGGAATACATCCCTACATGGTGGGACAACTGGCCTGGCCTGAGTAAAAGGCTGACCTGTCAGGTAGAGTGACCATATAATTTATTATCCAGAGGTGAGACTTCCAGATGGTGGAGTGAGTACCTCAGTAAATTGTATCTCCCCAAAAAGTAATGACAACACTGGCAAGATTATCAAAAGAAACCATTTCAGAACTCTGCAAATTTAAACAAAGGCACACAACAAGTTGAAAGAGTTTGTTGAAGAAAACCTGCTGAACCTCAGTTAGAACTGAGGTCTATGACATTTTAATTTAGGGATACTCCCATCTGCCTACCAGCTCCCTGGCATGTACCAGGAGGACCAGTAGCCTTGCTGCCACCAGAGGGGGCTGACTTGATTTGGAACTCCATAAAAAGCCTTGACCCCAGGGCTTTGCCACTATTTGACCTGACCTGGAGCTCCATGGAAAAGCTTTATTCCCAGGGCATTGTTAATAACAACAGAAATCAGTAGCAGTCAGTGAAGGTAAACATTACAGCTTCTTAATGTCTGTGCTATCAGCTGGGGCAAGAAAGAACCCAGCCCTAAAATTTAAAAGGGAAGGTCTAGGCAATTACGTGTCCGTAGTGAGCTGTGAAAACTTCTCACATATTCCTGGGGATCTGGAAGGCTGTGTGCATGTTCAGGGCTGTGTGAACAGTCATGAAAGAGCAGAGAGAGCTATGCTGATCCAGGAATGACCCTAGGAAGCCAGGACTAAAAATTAAACAAGAATTAAAACAGAGACTTCACACTACAGGGAATAGAAGCACTACAGAGCTGGTCCAGCAAAGTCACTAAACAAAAAACAAATCTAAATCTCAACAAGAAAAAAAGCACAACAACAAACTGGGGGATGGGGGAGGGATGATGGGATTTCAAAGTTACTAAAATATATGTCGGTATGTTCAGTTTTCCACAAATATTAGGAGATATGCAAAGAAACAGAGAAGTACAGCCCCTATACAAGAGACAAATCAATCAAAAGAAACTGGCCCTGAGGGCCAGCCCCATGGCTTAGCGGTTAAGTGCGCATGCCACGCTGCTGGTGCCCCGGGTTCGGATCCCGGGCGCGCACCAACGCACCACTTCTCCGGCCATGCTGAGGCCGCGTCCCACATACAGCAACTAGAAGGATGTGCAGCTATGACATACAACCATCTACTGGGGCTTTGGGGGAAAAAATAAATAAATAAATAAATAAATAAATAAATAAATATAAAAAAAAAAAGAATCTGGCCCTGAGGATGACCAGATGTTGGACTTAGTAGGTAGACTTTAAATCAGCTTTTTAAATATGTTCAAAGAACTAAAGGAAACCATGTTTTAAGAATTAAAGAAAAGTAGGAGAGCAATGTCTCACGAAAGAGATAATAGCAATAAAGAGATAGAAATCATTTTTTAAAAGAATCAAATAGAAATTCTGTAGTTAAGTATAAAAACTGAAATGAATAATTCACTAGAGGATCTCAACATCATATTTGAGCAGTCAGAAGAAAGATCTAGCAAACTTAAAGATAGGTCAATATAGATTATTCAATCTGAAGAATAGAAAGAAAAAAGAATGAAGAAAATGAACAGAGCTAAGAGACGTGTGAAACACCATCAAGTGGACCAACATATGCATAATAGGAATCCCACAAGGGGAAAAGACAGATAAAGGACAAGAAAAATACTTGAGGAAGTAATGGTCAGAACTCCCCAGAATTGATTAAAAACATTAATCTACACATTGAAAAAGCTCAACTAACTCTAAGTACAGTAAACCTGAAGAGATCCACACCTGGACACATTATAATTAAGCTACTGAAAGCCAAAGACACAGAAAGAATCTTGAAAGCAACAAGAGAAAAGAGACTCATAATGTACAAGGGAGCCTCAATAAGATTAACAGCTGATTTCCCATCAGAAACCACAGAGGCTAAAAGGCAGTGGGATGACCTATTGAAAGTGCTGAAAGAAAGGGAAGAAAACCCATCTGTCAACCAAAACTATTGAGCAAAGTTATCCTCCAAAAAGGCAAGTGAAATAAATACATTCCCAGGTAAATAAAAATGGAAAGAATTAATCTATAGCAGACCTACTCTATGAGAAATATCAAAGGACGTATTTCAAGTTGAAAAGAAATGGCATTAGATGGTAACGTGAATCCCCACAAAGAAAGCAAGAACACCAGTAAAGGAAATTACATAGGTAAATATAATAGAAAATATACATATATTTTATACTCTTTTCTTCTCTTAACTGACTTTAAAGACAATTGCATAAAAAATAATTACAAAACTATTGTTGAGTTTATAGGCAGTAATTTGTATGACAATGATATTACAACGGGGGGAGGACAGGGTGCTATATTAGAACAAAATTTCTATATACTATTGAAACTAAGTAATTATCTGAAATATATTGCTTTAAGGTAAGATGCATATTTAATCCCCAGAGTGACTATACTTTCAGGGATAATCCCCAGAGCAACCACTAAGAAAATAAATAAAAGCAAAAATAGTAAAAAATCTAACAAAAGAAAGTGGTATACTGGAAAATAACAGAAAAGAAGAAAGAAAAGGAGTAACATAGGGACAAAGAGGATACAGTAAACCAAATAGCAAAATGGCAGATGTAAATCTACCATATAAATAATGTATTAAAGGAAATGAATTAAGTACTCCAATCAAAAGACAGAGATTGTCAGACTGGGTTTAAAAAAAAAGATTCAATTATATGCTGTCAATCAGAGGCATGTTTTAGATTCAAAGATACAAATAGGTTTAAAGTAAACAGATGGAAAAGTCTTTGGGTGATGCTAACTCTTATCCTTTGATATCTTGTAACTTAAATAATGAGATATAAACTTAACTATTATTAACACATTTTATATAAGGTAAGGATATAATAGAGGGAAGAAAAAATATTTGTATACACTCATAACATATTCATATCAAAATAAAGAAAATAAAGAAATAACTATTAGAGTCCTCATTTCTGAAACTGGCCACATGGTTACAGCTGGTATTTATAAGTAGCTCCTTCCATTAATCATTTCATATTCCATTTACCCTCAGCAAGCATTTCAGCTGGTCATGGTGCTTTGCCTGATGGAGTGACCCAAAGATCCATTCCTGATGAGTGTCGGCTATTAGCAGTCCTGCCTGAATTAGATTATTGAAGTTTTTCATTGGCTTTAATCACAGGACATGGGAGTACTAAGAAACGCCCTAAGGTATCACTTGTATTCTAGATATAGTCTTCTTTACCTCCATTGTGGAGTAGCAGCCCAATTTCCCCTTGGTAATCAAGATTAATCACCCTGGTGGAAGTATTCTTCCTTTTGGAACTGAGACCTCTAGACCAGCAGAGTCTAAGATTTAGGAGATGAGAAGCAAAATTTTCTAGATATTGCCACCTAGTTCGTGTCATAGCTGAGTCGTTAAAAGGGAATTTGTCTTGATCAGTTCTGGCTTCTACAACAAATTACCATACAGTGGGTGGCTGAAACAACAAACATTTATTTCTCACAGTTCTGGAGGATGGGAGTCCAAGATCAAGGTGCTGGCAGATCTGGTGTCTGGTGTGAGCCCACTTCCTGGTTTCCAAATGGCTGTCTTCTTCTTGTATCCTCACACAGCAGAAAGCAGAGAGAAAGAGACAGCCAGCAAGCTCTTGCACGTCTCTTGTTATAAGGGCACTAATCTCATTCATGATGTCTCCACCCTCATGATCTAATCAATTCCCAAAGCCCCACCTCCTAATACCATCATATTGAGGGTTAGTATTTCAACATACAAATTTTGGGGGAACACAAACAATGCAGTATATGCTGCTATCCACCATTCTATCAAGCCAGCTGCTTTAAAATAATGGGGAACATAGTAAGACTAGTGAATTCCCTGAGTGTGGGTCCATTGTCACATTTTGTTATAAAGTGAGTTCTTTGATCAGAAACAATGCTGTCTGGAATACCATGATGGTGGATTAAGCACTCTGTAAGTCCACAGAAGGTGGTTTTGGCAGAAGCATTACAGACAGCAAGGGCAACTTTATATGCAGAGCAAGTCTCTATTCCAGTAAGAACAAAATGCTGCCCCTTCCATAATGGAAGTGGTCCAATGTAATCAACCCGCCACCAGGTAGCTGGCTGATCACCATGGAAAATGGTGTCATATCAGGGACTCAGTACTGCTCTCTGCTGCTGGCAGATTGGGTTCTCAGCAGTGGTTGTAGCCAGTTCAGCCTTTTTGAGTGGAAGCCCATATTGCTGATTCTATGTACAACCTCCATCTCCATCACTATGGTCACTTGTTTCATGATCCCATTGGGCAATGACAGGGGTAGCTGAGGAAAGAGGCTGACGAGTATCCCAAGAGGGGGTCATACTGTCCACTTAATTATTAAAATTCACCAATTCTGAGGTCCTATGTTGGCGAGCATTCACATGGGACATATATATTTTCCTTCTGTGCACATGCAGAAACGTGTATCCACATACCTCTTCCCTAGACAACCCTGTCACCAATATTTCAACTGTGTTCCCTCCCAGTCTCTGACCGTCCAGCCACACCATTGGCCACAGCCCATGAAATGGAATAGACTCATACCTCTGGACATCTTTTCTTCCAGGAAAAATGGACAGCCAGGTGCATTTTTTAAAGTTCTGCCCACTGAAAGGATTTCCCTTCATCCCTGTCCTTCAGGGGTATCCCAGAGTGAGGTTAAAGAGCTTCTGCTATCCGTTTTCAGGTGGTGCCTGCATATTGTACAGATCCATCTGTAAACCAGGCTGGAGATTTTTCTTCTTTGATCAACTGCTCTTAGGGAACTCTCTAGGAGGCCATAACTGTGTGCTGAGAGAAAGAACATAATGTAGCAAGAGCAGGGCCATGGGCATCTGAATCACTCCCTCTTTTGGAGGGGAAGGGTGATCCAGGTTTCTGTGGACTAAATTATGACATAAGGCTAAAGAGCTGGTATACCAGGGGTTCAGGAGAGGGTAGAGGTGGGAGTGAGTGGGTGTGGCTATAAAAGGGCAACATGAGGGATCCTAGTGGTGATGGAAATGTTCTGTATCTTGATTGTATCAGTGTTAATTCCTGGCTGTGATATTATACTATAGTTTTGTAAGTTGTTTTCTTTGGAAGAAACTTAGTAAAGGGTACATGGGATTTCTTTGTATTATTTTTTACAAATACATGTGAATCTACAATTATATAAAAATAAAAAAGTTTTGTTAACAAAAAATTATGATGATTTCAAAATTTTAAAAAAATGCATAGATTGGGGCTGGCCCCCTGGCATAGTGGTTAAGTTCGCGTGCTCTGCTTCAGTGGCCTGGGGTTCATGGGTTCGATCCTGGGCATGGACCTACACACTGCTCATCAAGCCATGCTGTGGCGGCATCCCACATACAAAAAATAGAGGAAGACTGGCACAGATGTTAGCTCAGGGCGAATCTTCCTTAAGCAAAAAGAGGAATACTGGCAAAAGATGTTAGCTCAGTGCCAATCTTCCTCACCAAAAAAAAAAAAAAAAAAACAAAGCAGAGAAAAAAAGTCCAAATGAAACTTATATTGATATTTCTTTTCTCCACAGCATAAGAGAAACCAGAGGATAGTGAAAGTTAAGAGAAAAAAAGAAACATTCAAATTGAAATTCTATACCCAGGACAACTATATTTTAAGAAAGAGAATATAATGGAGGTATCTTTAGGTTAATAAAACTCGAGATTTTTAATGCCAAATGATCGACACTAAAGGAAAGTCTAGGAAATGAGAAAAAGATACTGTAAGGAAGGTTTTGTTGTTGTTGTTTTTAGAAGAACTGACAGTGAGCATTTAATATATTTAATTGTGGATCTAAACTGAAAATGATGGGAACAAGGGTAGAAGTTTACTGCACAAATGTTAAATATGGTGACAAAGCAGAAAGAATGAAGCTAAAAAATAAGAGGAAGAAGAAGACAGAAAAGGGAAAAAATAACCAGCTCATTGACTGTTGTAGAGATAATAAGTAATAGTTGGATTAGGGCATTCAAAACAGCCATACCAGAGAGTAAAAGGTAAATAAGAAAAACGAAGATTACAAGAACTACAACAAAAATATGAAACTCTTGGTATTCAAAAAATGAAATCCAAAAACAGCAAAGACGACACTACATAAAGTAAGTTCAGACCTGGTACCAAAATGAATCTTATCATAAAAGTGAAAGATTTACCTCTTCTATAAAAATGAAAATATTTTCAAATAGGCTCCTATAGCAGAACCCAACTCTATGCTATATGGAAGAAACATGCAAAACCCAGTGATCCAAAAAGGCTAAATATGAAGGTATCAGCAAAGACATACTAGACAAATGAAACTTATAAGACAGCACGGTTTGAAATCCTGATGTCAGGCAAGGTAGCATTCAGGCGTGAAGTGATTAAATATGACAAGCCACAACTAGAAGAAAAGGTACAAGTTAGAATACCCAGAAAAACACCAAAAAGTATAGCCATCATCCACATAAAGCAGAAGCTAAAGGATATAAAAGGAGACAGAGATATAAATACATAAATATTAGAAACTTTAACAATCCAATATTAGGACAAAATGAGGAAAGAGGACAAAAATTAAGTAAAAGTATACAAAAACTAAACAGCAAAATGAGGTACGTCTTATGGATATATAGTGACATTACATGCTTGTAACTGAGAATATACTTCTCAAATACACATGGATCAGCCACAAAACTAATCACATATTAGGTTACTTACTGATATTGGAAAATGTCAGTACATTTATAAAGTAGAAATTTCATAAACAATACTTTGATCATAAGTAACAAAACTAGAAATTAAAAACAAAATTTAAAGTTTCTTCCAATTGGAAATTTAAAAATTCCTCTATTAAATAGTACAAGGATGTAAGTGAGATGCAAAAATTGACAAAATTTTTTTTTGGTGAGGAAGATTAGCCCTGAGCTAAAATCTGTCACCACTCCTCCTCTTTTTGCTGAGGAAGACTGGCCCTGGGCTAACATCCGTGCCCATCTTCCTCCATTTTATATGGGACGCCACCACAGCATGGCTTGGCAAGCAGTGCATTGGTGCGTGCCCAGGATCTGAACCCATGAACCCAGGGCCACTGCAGCAGAGCGCACGCACTTAACCACTACACCACCAGGCCGGCCCTGACGAAATTTTTAAAAATCAAGTGTAATTTGAAATTACACATAAAAATCTATGGGATACATTTAACGCATATCAGAAGAAAATTCATATTCTTAAACACTTATATCAATACAAATGAAAAAATGTAAAAAACAATTAAATTCCTACTCAAAAAGCTAGAAGCAGAACAATGAAATGAACCAAAAGAAAGTAGGTACTTACCAGGTAACAAAAATAAAATTAAAAGTAGAATTTAATTATGTAGAGCTTATAGAAACAGTAGATCTAACTAATGATTCAAAACTTTGGTGACTAATGAAATATACAAACTACTTAAGAAAAAAGGGGGAACATACACAAAATAAGAAATAAAACTATTTATACAGAGAAAAACAAAAAAGAAGTCATAAGAGACTACTTAGCACATCTTTGTTTAGAAAATTTGAAACATAGATGAAATGGACAATTTCTTGGTGGAAATACAGTTTACTGAAACTGCCCCATTAGAGATAGAAAGCTTAAGAAGGCCATGTTTCATAGAAGAAAAAGAGAAGGTTATCAAAACTTCTACACACACACACACACACACACACACACACAGGGCCCAATGTCTTCACAGGGAAATTCTACTAAACTTTCAGAGACCATATAATCCCAATGCAAATAAATTGTTCCAAAACAGAAAATGAAGGAAAACTTCCAAGTTTATTCTTAGGTGTGTAAGAATGGTTCAATGTTAGGAAATTCAGTAATATAATTCACTGTATTAATCATCTATGGAGAAAATTCATTTGATTATCTCCATTGATGGTATAAAAGTCTGACAAATTTTAACACCCATTCTTGATTTTAAAAAATACTAAAAAATAGTTATTTACAGGCATCTCATCTTTCTCCTCCTTCTATCTGTCTGTCTCTCATTACGAGACCCTAGAGAGCTTTCCACTATGATTTAGAATAAGAAAAGGATGCCCACGTTTCCTCTACTCTTTATCATCATACCGAAGGTATTAGCCAGGGCAATTAGACAAATGGAAACTACTGGAGGCATAAAAACTGGGATCGATGAAGTAAATCTATCCCTATTTGGAGGCAATGTGATAGTAAAACCAGAAAACACTAGAGAATCAATGATAATATTAACTCAAACATTAAGAGAATTCAGAAAGCAAGCAGGTTATAAAAATAATATAAAATAGGAGAAATGTTTATATGCATGAATAATAAGCAATTAGAGGACAGTATGGAAGAGAAAATACTATTAACAATAGAAATAAAAAAGATACAATTTTTACAAATAAACTTAAGAAATATGAAAACCCTATATGAAGCACTTAGGAACAAATAGAAAAAATATTCCTTGCATAGGACAACTCAACATCATAAAGATGTTGATTTTCCCTAAGTTAATTTATCCATTTAATAGAACTCCAATAAAACACAAAAAAAGTTTTTTCTGGAGCTATACAAGTTGATAGTAAAGTTAATTTGCAAAAATAAATATGTGAGAACACATGAAAATATTGAACAAGAAGATTAAGAGCTAAGACCAGCCCAAACAGATATTAAAACAGAGTACAAAGTCTCTATAATTAAAATGGTGATACTAGCACATTAGTAGTAAAACAGCCATTGGAATTAGATGATAATTCAAAAACAGATACAGGTATATATAGAAATCTAGTATATGATAATGGTGCTATTTCAAATCAGTAGGGTGAAGTTGAACTTTTGAATAAATAGTGTGGGGAGATCTGACTAGCCATTTGAAAAATATTAAAATCGCATCCATACCTCACATAGTACAAAAGAATATATTCCAAATGAATCAGAAATATAAATGTAAGAAATTAAATCACATAGGTACCAGAATAAATCATGGGTGAATTCTTTTATAACTTGGGTGTAGGGGAAATGTTTCCAATTATGTATTCATATCGAGATGCAATAAAATATTGATAAATTTGAATACAGAAATATTTTTTAAATGTTCATGATGAAGAGAAAAATATAAGAAAATCAAATGAAAAATGACAAGTGGGAAGAAATTATTTGCAACATATACCACAGAAAAATGGCTATCTATAATATATGAAAATAGGAATTCTTAAAATTTGAGGATAAGAGATGAAGAAATGGTAAAAAAAAAAAAAAAAAAGTGCAAAGGACATGAGAAAATAATTTGCCAAAATAGAAAGTGGCCATAAACATTTAAAAATGTTCACTTTATCTATAATAAGAAAAATGCAAATTAGAACTATGTTGAGATACCATTTCTCACCTCTTAGTTTAAACATTCGAAAATGCACTCTACTGACAAAGCTAAGAAGAAACATAGTTTTGATAGTTGGAAAAAAAAATGGAGGAACTTTCCCTATTGGAAGGAAATTGGGCAACATCTGGCTAAACCACACATGTACTCTTTGATCTAGAAATCCCACATCTAGGAATTTACCCTGAAGACACATTTCCAACAGTATGAAAATAGGCATACACAAGGGTATATGGTCCAGCAATATATGCAATTACAAACTATTGGAAACTACTAAAATACCCCAGCAAAGTAGATTGATTTAAAAACGATAGCATTTACACACGGAGTACTACTTAGCCATGTAAAAAGAATGAGTAAGAGCTGCATTAACTGGTATAGAGTGATTTCCAAGATACATTATTGAGGAAGATGAAGCAACATGCAAAAAGTTTTATATAGCATGCAATATAAAAAAACAAAGAAGGGAAATGAGAAAATAGTAATGCAGATATTTATTTTTGTAAAAAAAGAAAAAAATAAAGTAGAAATTCATGGATTGGATTATTTCCAGGAAGGGTGTGTGCGGTGTGGGGGCAAGAGGAAGGAATGAAGGGAGTGACACTATTCTGGGTATTTCTTATTCTTTTGTTTTGTTTTGTTTTTTTTTTTGAGGAAGATTAGCCCTGAGCTAACATCCAGTGCCAATCCTCCTCTTTTTTGCTGAGAAAGATTGGCCCTGGGCTAACATCCGTGCCCATCTTCCTCTACTTTATATGGGATGCCACCACAGCATGGCTTGACAAGTGGTGCGTCTGTCTGCGCCCGGGATCCGAACCTCCGAACCCCTGGCGGCTGAAGTGGAGAGTGCGAACTTAACAGCTACGCCACCAGGCCAGCCCCAGGGGTATTTCTTATTCTTTTTTGTAAGTTTTGACTTTTGGAATCATGTTAATATTTTACACATTAAAAATAAATTTAAATCTACCATGAAGGGAAAAAACGCTCAAGTTCAATACAAACAGAAACAAATGAACTCAGCTCCGGTTTAAATTAATAGCATAACCACATTGGAGAAAAAACCCTAAACCAAATAACTTTTAAACACAGCATTTGATTTTCTTCTTGTATTCTTAGCTTAAAGAAAAATAAAAAGATTTGAAATGAAATCCTAAATTCAGTCTAGAAATCTGCTTTTCATTGTAGTATGGTTACAGTAATTCTGAAACTACATTGCCTGCACTGGAGGGTTGAGCAAATTAATAAATATATTAATTTCGTTGAGAATTGGTATTCTCACTGAGGAATAAAAGTTACAAAGAGGGAAAGTGCAAAGACAAGGAAAAATCCTATGGGAAACTGTACTATGCACTCAGTAATTCTAGTACATGATACGTTATGAGATATATATATATATATATATATATATATATATAACATGATATAATACTATAGTATAATGTAGTGTCGTATATATATATAGGCCACATATATTCTAGTTCAGTCCTCTAGAAAGCCTCAAAGCAATGACATTTCAGAACAATTAGATCTTGTTTTCTAAACATAATTCCTGATTAAAAGGAACCAGGGAGAAATTGTGGCTTCAAGGACTGGAAAAATGAAATTATGAGTGAGCCTAGAAAATCTTCTTGCCGCAGAAACTAAGGACGTGCCCAAAAGTACATTGGGGACAGGCTAAAAGGAGTTAGGAGTCAGCTTGAAGCTCTTACTGTCTAAATCTTGGGTAATTTGAGAATAGCAATAAAGAAACCACAGTCCACACTGAAAGTAATTATAGAGAAAGAGAAAAGCGCTTCCTTAAAGTATAATACCAACTCATAAATGTCGAAGAAACAACAAAATTAGAAAATAACCATTTTACAACCAGGAGGCAAGAATCACCAATGCAAGCTAAAACTAAAATAATTAAATATTCTCACAGAATTTTCCCCAAAGAATAATTAATAATTTAAAACGAAAAAGTAACTTCACAGTGGAAGAACCTAGCGGGTACCAACTTAACCAACGTGACCCATAATAATAATATAACAAACCATCCTTCTTTGCTCCGACGCAATGCACTGAGAAAACCAATGTTACTTATGCCAGATTTCTGCCAAAAATACATAACCGGAATCTGATCACAAGGAAACAGCAGACAGACCCAAACTGAGCCGCATTCTACAAAATCACTTGTCTATACTGAAATTATTGATGTTATGAAAGACTATGAAAGGTGACAGAATTGTTCTAGATTAAAAACATACTAAAGGGACACAGGGGATGAACTGTGTGGTCCTGAATGGGATCTTGGACCATATGCGGGAAAACGATATTGCAGATGTTATTGGAACAATTAACAAAATTAGACTAGGGACTGTAGACTGTGTTATATTATATGGAAATTTTTGTGTTATTCTTATAAATTTCCTTTTAAGCTTGTGACTATTTCATAGTAAATAGTTAAAAATTTTCAGGAAAATTTACAAGCTAACTTATACAGAAATGCAAACGGCCTAGAACAGTCAAAAGAATAAATTCAGAGTACTAAAAATAATATTAAGAACAATTTTAAAGCTATAGTAATAAAAAATATGTGTGGTATTGATACAAGTATAGACAAATAGATCAAGAGAACAGAGCCCAGAAAAAGATGCATTCATATATGGTCACCTGATTTATGCAAATTCAGTGGGTAAAAAGATGGGTGTTTTAAATAAATCATGCTAGATCCATTAGTTATCTGTTTGAATTAAAAAAATTGACTCATAAATAAAGTCATATACTAAAATCAATGACAAATGAAACCTAGACCTAAAAGAGGAGCTTTCCTATAAAGCTTTTAGAAGAAAACATAGTACACAATCTTTATTACCTCTGGGTAAGCAATGATTTCTTAAATAGGACACCAAGTAATAATATTCATAAAACACTATTTGGAGAATGTAAAGGCAAACCATTAACTGAGAGAAGATATTCATCACACACACATTAAAGGACTCATATCAAAAATACATAATAAGCTTCTACAAACAAGACGACGACGAACAGGCTAGTTCAAAAATGAGCCAAAGACTTGAATGGCACTTCATAAAAGAAGATACTCCAATGGCTGAGAATCTGAAAACAGCTCAGTGAAATTAAAACCTGAATGAAATATCAGAATGGCTATAATTGAAAAGAATGATAAGCCCCCGTTTCATTGAGGCTATGTATGGAATTCATACATAGCCAATAGGCGGTAAATTGATAAAACTACTTTGGAAATCTCTTTAGCAATACCTCTTATCACTAAACATATGCCTTCTCTGCGGTCTAAACATTCCATTTCTAGTCAGACAACCAAGAGAAATGAGCGCATTTGTCCACCAAATATGTACAAATACGTGCATGTCACTTAAATAATGTGTGGTATATTGAATACCACAATGAAAGACCATGTGCAGCAATAAAAACTAATGAATAGCTGCTACATGCAACAACATGGCTATATCTCGCAGACATTATATTGGGTGAGAAAAACCCGGTGTGAAATAGAAGATATTACAAGATTCTATGTGACATTCAAAAGCAGGCAAAACCAGTCTATCGTGACGTGACAGAAGACAGAATAGTGGTCACCTAGGGTTGGTATCGCCAGCGAAGATGGCCTAGCGACTGGAAAGAGGCACCGGGAAAATGTTTTATATCTCAGTCTGGATGATATACGCATGCTATCCTTATGCAGATCATATATACATGTGTAAATATTCATTGGGCCATACTTTTAAGAGGAGTGCATTTTGTTGCAAGTGTATTATCCCTTGGTAATAAATTTTTTAAAACGTTGAGTAGGGAAAGTTTTTTTTTTTTTTTTTAAACTTCATAGTACAACTCAGAGGTATAATTTGGAGAGTGGGAGAGATTTTATTCAAACAGGAAACCCAGAAGCAATAAAGAATAAGATCAACGGATGCAGCGGTCCACTTATGTTCAGCAGCATGGCTCGTTCTGCTCCTTCGCGCCTGTAGGAGGTGAAGCGAGGCCACGAAAGGAATCCTGAGAGGTATGTCTCCGAGAAGCCGCAAAAGGATCCCTAGCCAAGGCAGGCATTCTCGCCGCCCCTTCAGTTTCCTTCCCGCCTCCTGCCGAGATGCAGCTCAACCCTCACGCTGCGCGGGCCAGCCCGGGTCTTCCCTGGAAACCCTGAGTCTGGACCTGATGCCAACACTCGAAACAAACAGCATGCATCGCAGAAGAATGGTCGATATTCACAGAAGTGCATGTGCTTCAGTTGGGTGGATCGATTCCCAACCCTTACCTCTTATGTCACTTTTTATTTCCCTTTCTTTTCCTGCGAACTTGGGGAATGGAATGCAAATCCAGCACGCCCCAGTGGAACTGTGAGCTTTTCTGGGGCTGAAGATGGAGAACACTCAGGCAAAAAACGGAGGGTGAGCACTGCGCATGCTCCGTAAAGCACTCCGCCCCCCCCCCCCGCCCCCGCCCCAATCTCCGCAGGTCAAGCTGGGCTAAGGAGGAAAGTCAAAGCCTAAAAGCTTGCCTTTGAAGATTCTAGATTGTTGACCTTGCATTTTGCTTTCACATTTATGCCCAGGAAGCTTGCTTTGGATTTTCCCTTCCCCTCAACTCACTTAGCTTTACAAAAAAAGAAAAAAAAAGTCTTGTTCCTGACTGCAACATGGGAAGAGGGGCTTTCCAAGGTAAAATGTTCAAGTCTACCAAACTGATCCACTAAGTCTAATAAGTGAAGCAAAGCATTAAAAATGCCAGAAGATACCATGTTGCATTCAATCATAATAATAACACATTTAACATATGCAAGAAAGTAAAAGAATAAACCACACAAGGATGTAAAATGAGCATCACATTTTCTTTTTCATTGGTTAAACTGCAAAAACTTCATAGGACACTTCTCATTATACTGATATTTTACAAAAATATTCAAGTATTGGTCTGTTTCTATTATAAACAAATTGTAAGCATTTGTACTCATGCTCAAATAATAAATAACACAGCATGGAGTCTAAAACATGGCTCAGTCAAAGAAGAAAACAACAAATGTTTACTGAGCTCCTATTCACCTGTGAGGCAGTATGGCATACTCATTAAGACTGAGCCATTGGAGGTGACTGCTGGGTTTTAACCCCCAGTCTTCAACCTCCTAGCTGTGTGATCTTGGGGAAATGACTTAACTTCTCTGTGCTTTTCCTCCATCTTTGAAAGGGAATAATGTTGTGAGTTAAAATGAGTTAATCTATGTAAAACCTTCACATCAATCCTGGGTCCCTATTACGTTATCAATGTCTGATGGTTATTTTTACCTTTGTTCCTATTACTGTGTTAAAAATTGAGGCATAGAAGAATTGTTTCTTTTTATTTGCAGTTTTCTTAACAGCACACTTAAAAACGATGTGGAGATGACATACTTCTATAAACAATTAATGAATGATGTCATCATCTAACTGATTTTAAAAGTGCTCAACTGTGTAACAGAAAAAATTAGAGATTAGAGCAGAGTATGATAAATGCTCATATTCCCCTGAAGCTGGAAAAAGTGTTCAAGGTGTTGGAGGTGGCAGAATGCAGGAGTGTTGGGAGTCTTCTTAAAACAGAAGACCTGAGTTGGGTCTGTGCATGTAAGTAGGAGAGATGAGGCAGGCAGAGGAGGATGCCAGAAGGAGCCCTGGGAAGGGGTGAGCTGGAGTGAGCTCAAGGCCACATAGAGACAGGAAGATGGCCTGCTGAGGCATCCACAGCTCCATTGTTAAAAAAAAAACAAACATATCACCATCAACAACACTCCCATCCACTTCATGACCACTTTCATGTTGGTGAACCCAGGAACAAGGGGGAAAACACCAGACAACTTTCAACTTACTCTTCTCTATGTTTTATGAACAAAGCTATTTGACAATATTAAAGAAATAGTTATCACACACTTTCATAATTCCATGAATAGTTCAAAATATAAAATACTTTTTAAGAACTATTTTTTTTTGCAATATAAAAGCAAAATTCTTAGTGGATTTATTCTAAGCTATGCTGATATTGTAATACTCATATGGTGAAAGACTAGCTTTCTGAGTGATTATTACAAATGAAAACAAATGCATTTTTCAGCTTTTGGAGTATGAAGATACATTGAATGAAGTGCCTTTCGTGGTTCAATCGAACAGAACGTCTTTTGCTTTTTGACTTAGGGTCTTTCTCTCTCCTACCTTTAACATTCATTTTCACCATGTTTATTGGTATGTGTTAGTCTCGACTTTTTTTCCGTGGGAAAGGTACACAGCGAGGGTGCTTTTTCCAAACACTCCCCAGCAAGCCACTTTTCCAAGCATATAATCTTAGTAGTGTATAGGAGTTCAGTCGACTTAGCACGACGTGTGCGATGCAAGGGCTGACTGCTTTCAGCAAACCATCTCACTCCTTCGCTACGGCGTACCTAATTGAAAACGCGCCGGGAGGGGCCGGCTACAGGTCAGGAAGCACCGGAGAACCACCACGTCGAGTTGAAATGACAGGAGGAGCGCATCCCATCCGACTCGGGGGCTCTCTCTCGACGACGGGGTGCCGCTCCCTGGGACCCTACTTCAGGCTCCCTGCGGGATCCCCAAGACTCCCCGCCTCTGCTGGGCCCCGCCCCCTTCCCGGCCTCAAACTCTGAGTCCATTCAAACCTGGCTTTCTTCGCCTCGCGCGTTGTCAAGCGTGTAATTGGGGAAACTCCTCCCCGCCGGGACCGCCTCGGAGGCGCCGCCAAAGCAGCGGCAGCCTCGCTGCCCCCACCTCCGAGCGCAGGGCGGCCGCACACCACGCAGAGCCCACCGCCCGGCCCCGGCGCGCGGCTGGCGGCTGGCGGTAGGGTGGGCTGCGCCGCGCCTGGCCGCGGGGCTGCGGGGCCAGGGACCGCCGCGCCCGCCGGTTCCCGCCGCCCCGCCGCGCGGACCCAGCGCCAGTGCGCGGGCGGGGCGGCGCGCCGCGGTGGCCGAGCGTCCCGCGTGCGCCCCGCGGAGCCGCGCGCAGACCCGCCGGCCGTCGGGGGCGCGGCCGGCCGCCCGAGCCCACACCTGTCCGGCCGCGGCGGCCCGGCGCCTCTGTCGCGCCGCAGTCGGGGGCATCGGAGGCAGCGAGGGCGAAGAGAGCCGGCGGAGGCGAGGCCCGCGCTCAGGAGGAAGCCGCGCCCGGCCGGAGGCCTCGAACCCCGAGCCCCGAGCTCCACCGCACCATGGCCCCGAAGCTGCTCCTCCTCCTCTGCCTGTTCTCGGGCTTGCACGCGCGGTAAGTGGCGCCGGGGCTCCGCATCCCCGGAGGCTCTGAGCCAGGCGGGAGGGCGGCGGGGGGGCGCTGTCCCCTGGCCCGGAGTCCCTGGCGCGCCCCGCCGTCGGCTGGGCTGCCGCACAGCCCGCCAGGCCGGCGAGCAGGAGCCGGGAAGTCGGCCTGTACCTCACCTGTCCCACCTCCCCTTGGACACGGCCATCTGCGTCTCCAGGCTGGGCGGCTGCAGCCTTCTCTGCAGCTGGGAATGTGGGGACTGTGAGGTGAATGGGCTCTTCTCCTGAATCTTTAATGGTCTGGTGGTTTTAAGGGGTTTTGAAAACCAATATCCTAGGGGAGCGTTGGTGTCTACCTCCTTAGCTACCCCTTACCCCTCCCCCCAAAGTGTTCCAGGGGCTCACACACACATTGACCGACAATTCTGTATCATTTCCAGCACTCTGAAATTTCCCAGGACCCAGGAGTCACGGTTTCCTAGCTGTCCAGTTTAGTCCAGTCTGGTGAACCCGGGCTGGAGGCAGGTGGAGGAGGATTGGGGCAAATGGGCAGCTGGGGCTCTGCTTCTCAGACAGGATTTCCCTTCCCAGGTCCTGCAAACACACGCACGTACATGCACACATGCACCCCTTCTAGATGAGCCACTTTTCACACACAAGAATATACACACACCTGCCCCCTTGAAGCAAGCATGTTGAAATTAATAAGGCTTCTGCCTAGTAACTGTAAGAAATTATCTCACCGTAAATACCCTTAACCTTCCTCCTAGAACACCAACCAGCTAATAATAGGAGCTGAGAAAGGTTCCAGGAAGAGGTGAAGAGGGCTCATGAGAATGGAAGGGCAGTGAGACCGGAAGGTTAAACCCTGTTGCTGTAAATATAACTGGAGATTCTGGGTTTGGTTTCTTTAATTGTCTCCCAGAGTACATCTCTGGCCCAGAGCCTGCAGATTGTCCTGTGCTTTAGAAATTAGAGCAGCTCCCTTGCTCTCCCCCCATCATCACCCCAAGAATCTCAGGGCATCCCTATCCCCTAAACACTCTTGTTTTGACACTTCTTCATTTCCTGGATCTGGGAGCTAGAGAGCAAGAGAGCGTCCCTGTGGGCCGTCAGCCCTGCAGGTGTCAGCAAGAAGTGCCAGGAGGTCTTGAGTTTTCACTCATATTTGTGAAGTACGGAGGAGCTAGGAAGACACATTAACAAATCCCAGTCCTTACTCCCCACTTTTGACGGGGGTGTTTCGCTCTGAGGAAGAAATCTCTGGCCCTCCCCTCCACGCCACTCATCTTCACTAAGAGTTGAGAGTGTGAACGGCAGGTGGGGTGTGCCAGGGATGGCAGGCTCGACGGTGACTCACAGGCGGCTCTCTCAATGAGGCAGAGCCATCCTGGGGCTTTTCAACTTCAGTTTCTTCCTGTCTAAGGAGAGAGCTGGGAACGGCAATGCAAGTGCACTTTCTGAGGCTGATTCTACCTGGATGTGTCTCTGTTTAGCGGCAGACAGCACCAGGCGTAACATGGAGGTCTGAAGTCATATCTAGATCTGAAGTCACGTCTACATGACCTTTCTGTTGCCACCGACTGGATGAAGTGACCTGCGGTTCAGGTTTAGATAATCACTTCTTTAGATCTATAGATACTTAACATGGTAGGAGGAAAACTGCCTGTTATCCTCATTACTTTATGTACTTAGTAGGAAAGTATCTTAGTATCTAACTTGAAACAGTCAGGTTTCTAGAGATTCCCAAATACACACCCAATCTCTTGGGATTCTTCATCTTTCCATTTTGCCAAGGCAGATGTAATGATTTTAATATGTTCTGTCTGGGTTGGTTCCCTGGCCTTCATAATAGAGGTTGCATAGCAGTTGAAAAAAATCCAAATTTTGAACTAATTTTATTGCTACATGCCTCTCCTTTGAAAGTGTCTTTGTTCTTTGAATGGATTTTTACAGACATGTAAAATAATCTAATGTCCAGCGTCATCTTTCAAAACTGTTAATTCTCAGAGGGTTCTCATTTGCACTTCAGAATGTCTTCCTGGTGTTGAAGGGCCCTGGAAAGGGTTCTGAAAGTTGTGGTCTATGGTGATGGCTTGGCAACTCCCTGGAGGGAAAAGCGCCCCATTCTGACACCCGTGGATGAGCTTGTTATACATTAAACACGCTAAGTCACACCTGGACCTTGGTAATATTTGGAAGATGCTTAACCGCTTTCTGAGGTTTAGGAGCTCCTTTTAATGTTTAAAAATACTTCAGACTTTGTCTCTGTCCTGCTTGAAGAGAAGGTGTAAGACGTGAAAATAACATCTGAGGGTTGAGCAGTTGTTTGACAATGACACTACATCACCGATTTGTTTTTAAGAAACAGCTAATTGCAGTGATGGTGTTTAGGATCCAACAACCCTGATAACAGAATGCTCATAAAGAATATATATAACCCACTTAGACTTTAGAAAAGCAGAACACTTTTGTTTGGCGCACACTCTGGTGGGTTCCCTGAGATGACATTTGGTTTTCATCAAAGGGAGGATTTTCCTGTAGGGCTAGTGGTCTGGCTCCAGCACTGTGAGGCTTCTGTTTCCTTCTCTGAAGTCCTGCAGCAAACTGACAGGGAATCAGGATTGGGAGGAGCTCAGTGTTGGCCGCTGAGGGGCCAGGAGCATCTCTGCCCACTGTCCACCCCAACCAAGCCACGGAGCTGCAGGTCCCGTGTTGCCTGCTGAAGGGGTGGGAGAGAACACTGCTTCTTTTCCTTTCTCCTGTCCCCGACTCTCATCTGCCCTGGCCTCTAAGGAAGAAGCTTAGGAAATTTCAGGAAAACCCTCTCATCACCACTAGAGGGAGAATTAGGCTCATTGTAATACCTGTTATTGAAGTAGCTAGAGTATTTTTCAGAAGCTAAGGCTGTGTATACAGAGAACTGATGAAGAGTTAGTCAGTGTGCTCAGTCTGTGTCCATATGACCGCTGGGGCAATAGGAAATAACAGAGCATGGTCTGGTCTGTGCTGGTGAGCTGTCTTTGGGTGTGGGGGAGGGGAAAAAGGGAGAGAGTAAGGCAGAAGGGAAGGGGAGGGAGGGGCCAGAGGAGAGAGGAGAGAGGGAAAGAGACAGAGAGACAGCAAAGGGAGAGAGAAAAGCATGGTGGCTGGATTGGAACGTGTCCCGTGAATGTTGAATGTGATTCCGCCGAGGCAGGCTGACCCTGTGTCCCCAGTCCCCCAAATGCTTTCGCTCTGGAATGAATGCCAGCTGTTGGCTCCAGCTATCCATGTCCTACAGAACCTGCTTCAACCTACTTTTTTTTTTTGCAAGATTATAAAATTAATATTCCTGATAAAATAAAATATTCTACAGTGACATTTTAAATTCTGTAATGTTAATTTGTAAAAGTTCAGTTTGACAGATGATGAAATGCAGCATATCACTTCTTGAATATCTGTCCCCAATTTTATAAGTTCCTATTGATGGCAAATAAAAAACCATGGCAATTTATAGTTTCTATGGATGATTTATTTTAGCCTTCTGGCCAATAGGTATTCAAGAAATAGAATTACAGTGTAAGATCAGCCTAGGAAAAACTTAAGTGAAGTCAGTCTGTGAAATATATGCTATATACTATCATTTTTATGTTATCAGAATCTCATAAACATGTGTATATTCATCCAGAACTAGACTATCTGACACTGCTCTAGTCGATGTTAAGGCTAGTTGACACTCATAAAAAGACTCATTTATAGAATATATGACATAGACATATGATTATACAGATAACATATAATTATATGTTATAATTATATAATTATTATTGTAATGATATATTATATTATTATATAGAATATATATGATTCTGAAGATTTAAACAAAATAGAGATAATAAACTTTAAAAAGTTTATTCTTTTCATTTATGTCATGTTCATTATAGGTAATTTAGAAAATTCCAGAAATTAACTTAAAGAAACTTATGTCCAGAGCACAACTGTCCTGAGATGGTGTTAACATTTTGGCTCCTGTCTGGGAAACCAAACAGAAATGAGCTCACACTCAGAACAAATAAACCCCAATGCAGTTTTCTATTCTATCTTGTGCTCCATATGTGAGGAAAAAGTCATTAAGGCAGGCACACTGACATTATAAAGGGGGAAGTTTGTTTTATGAGCTTTCTTGCCGTGGTGAATGGCCGTCCACCTGGAAATGCTGCTTTAAGGCAAACGAGGACTCTCTTCTTTTCAAGCCCGAACGGCCTCACTCACTCAGAAAACTAACTTGTCATTTCGAGGCCTCTCCATTCAAGTACGTCTGTCAGTGTGTATCACCCAGGAGAGGCGGCTGTCATGCTCAGCCCTGCACGAGACAAGCTCAGAGATGCTCAAGCATTCATTTGGACCCATTTATTAAGGGACCAAATGATGAAGATGTATTAGAAAGATCTTAATTTTTAATGTGTGTGTTAGCCTACTCTGTAAGAGATGAATCAGTTTGTGTAGTAGGAGGCGTGTAAGATTGCCAGAGGTTGTTCGCCAGCCAACATCTCTGTTCCTCGTCACCCACATGAGTGCTGTCCAGGCAGACCACCTCATAATGTCCCCATGTCTGCCTAGACCAAAGGTTCCGGTCTCCATGAGAAGCATAGAAGTCAGACTCAACTATTCTCATTGAACACATTCTGCAAAGGCTCTTCTCACCTTCAAGTAATTGAGGTCTTGGCAGTGGGGGGTGGAAATGGCTTGATGAAGTCACCATCTTGCGAAGATCTGGAAGGTTTGTGCCTTGACTTTCAGAGGTTCTGAAGGTGGATCCAAGGAAGGCTGATTGCCTGCTGGTTAATCTTCTGGCATTGATTTACTTATCACAGTGTTCTGTAGTTTAACTTGGACATGGAATCATTTTGTGACATTTAATGAAAACATTATGTCATGTTAATAGCAGTAGCATCTTTCCTGTTGAATTCTTCCTAATTTGTGTTTCATTTTATTTTTTAATTTTGGAGGTGATCCATTGGTTGGGCTGAGGGTCTGGGGGACTTTCTCCATGTTTCCCTGGTGCCCTGGAGCCAATCCTGCAACTTACGTGTCACGCTATGTGCCATAATTACAGATCCAGAAAGGTGGAAGAGGATGAATATGAAGATTCATCATCAAACCAAAAGTGGGTCTTGGCTCCAAAATCCCAAGACACCGATGTGACTCTTATTCTCAACAAGTTGCTAAGAGAATATGATAAAAAGCTGAGGCCGGACATTGGAAGTGAGTATTGATGTTTGGTATTCCAATAGAAAATATACTGTGATGATCTATTTTTTGTTTTCACTTTTAAATAATTATAAATTCACAGGACATTGCAAAGATAGTGCATCATCACACAATTCATGACTGTAGTATGATATCAAAACCAGGAAGTTGACATTGGTACAATGTGTGTGCATGGTTCCATGTCATCTTATCCTGTGTAGATTTGTGTAGCAACCGCTGCAATCGTGATACAGAACTGTTTCATCACCATACGGATCCTCCTTTTGCTACTCCTTTATAGTCATACCCTCCTCCAAAATTCCTAACCCCTGCCAGCCACTAATCTGTTCTCCACTTCTGTATTTTTGTCATTTTGAGAATGTTACATACATGCAGTCATTCAGTGTGTGACTTTTTGAGACTGGCTTCTCTTCACTCAGCAAAATGATTTTGGGATTTATTCAAGTTGTTGTGGGTATCAATAGTTTGTTCTTTCTTATTGCTGAGACATCTTCCATGGTACGAATGTACCACAAGTTGTTCATCCATTCACCTATTGAGGAACATTTCGGTTGTTTCTGGTTTTTGTTTGTTACAAATAAAATGACTGTGTGCATTTGTGTACAAGTTTTTCATTGGACATAAGATTTTATTCTCTGGGATAGATGCCCAGGAATATGATTCCAGGTCAGATGATGAATGTTTAGATTTTTTGAGAAACTGTCAAACTCTTTTCCAAAGTGGCGGTACCATTTTCTACCCCCACCAGCAATGTATGAGAGATGCGGTTTCTCTGTGTCTTCACCAGCAATTGGCGGTTTTACTGTTTTTTTATTTTAGCTGCTCTAATAGGTGTATATCTAATAGGTTGATATCTCATTGTGGTCTTAATTAGCATTTCCCTAACAGTTAGTGATATTGAACTCTTTTTATGTGCTTATTTCCCAGAAGTATGTCCTCTTCATTGAAATGTCTCTTCATGTTAGTTGCCCCTTTAAAAATTGGATTATTTTCTTATATTTGTTCCTGTTGCATATTGAGTTCTTCATATATTCTAGATATGATTACTTTGCCAGAGATAGTTTGCAAATTTTTTTCTCTCAGTGTGTAGCTTGTCTTTTCATTCCTTTAACAAGATCTTTCACGGAGTAAAAGTTTTTAATATTGATGGACTCTAATTTATTGATTTTTAATCTTTTATGGAACATGCTTTTGGAGTAATATCTAAGAACTCTTCATGAAACCCTGGTTCCTGATGATTTTCTCCTTTGTTTTCTTCTAAAAGTTTTATGATTTTATGTTTTACATTTAATTCATTATCTTTTTTGAGTTAATTTTTTATATAAAATCAAGGTGTGAGATTTAGAGCTAAGTGCCTTTTTCTTTTTCCTTTTTTTCTTAGTTTATGGATATCCAGTTGCTCTATCACCATTTGTTGAAAAGATTATCCTTCCTTCCTCTGTCGAATTGCATTTGGACATTTGTCAAAAATCAGTCTTGATTACTATAGCTATATAATAAGCCTTGAAATTGGGTAGATTAATTCAACCTCTTATTCCTCTTTTTTGAAATTATTTTAACTTTTATAATCCATTTATTTTCTATATGAATTTTAGAATTATCTTGTCTGTCTCTACAAAAAATCTTATGTTAAATCTTTATACAATTTGGGGAGAACTGACATGTTTACTATGTTGAATATTGCAATCCATGAATGTGATATGTCTTTTCATTTATTTAGATCTTCTTTAATTTCTTACATCCAGTGTTTTACAGTGTTTAGTGTACAGGTTCTGAATATATTTTGTTAGATCTGCACCTAAGTACTTAATGTTTTTGGAGTGACTGTAAATGGTACGGTATTTTAAAATTCCATTTTACCTGTTTTCATTGCTAGTATACAGAAATACAATTGATTTTTGTAAGTTGATGTTGTGTCTTTGGACTTGTGGAACTCACTTACTAGTAGTTTTAGGAAGTTTTAATTGTTTGTGTTTTGATAGGTTCCTTGGAATTTTCTGTGTACACCTTCATGTCATTCACAAATGACAGTTTTATTTCTTGCTTTCCAATCTGTATGCCTTTTATTTCCTTTTCTTGCCTTATTGTGCTGGCTAGGACTTCCAATACTACACTGAATAACAGTAGTGTGTGTGGACAGCTTACCTTGTTCCAGCTCTTAGAGGAAAAGCATACAGTCTTTCACCATTAAGTGAGATGTTAACTAGAGGTATTTTGTATATATTCTTTATTAAGTTGAAAAAGTTCTCTCTATTCCTAGTTTTCTGAGAGAAGTTTTTTTTGTCTTGAAAGGGTGTTGAATTTTGCCAAAAGCTTTTTCTGGATCAATTAATATGATCATGTGATTTTTTTTTTGGTTGGTTAATATGGTAGATTAGATTGATTGATTTTCAAATATTGAACCAGCCTTGCATCCCTAGAATAAACCTCACTTATTTATCATGTTTAATGATACTATTTTTTAAAAAACTCTGTTTAGGGGCTGGCCCAGTGGCGCAAGCAATTACATGCGCGCGCTTTGCTACCACAGCCCAGGGTTCGCCGGTTCGAATCCTGGGCACGCACTGATGCACCACTTGTCAAGCCATGCTGTGGCGGCATCCCATATAAAGTAGAGGAAGATGGGCACGGATGTTAGCCCAGGGCCAGTCTTCTTCAGCAAAAAGGAGGATTGGCAGATGTTAGCTCAGGGCTGATCTTCCTCACAAAAAAAAAATTAAAAAACTCTGTTTATATATTACTGAATTCTTCTTGCTAATATTTTTTTAAGGATGTTTGTATTTCTATTCGTGAGGGACATCGGTCTTTAGTTTTCTTTTTCCTTTTATTTTTTTTCCAACAATCTTTGGTTTGGGTGTCAGGTAATACTATCTTCATAAAATGAGTTGGGAAGGCTCCCTTATCTTTATTTTCTGGAAGAGATTTTCTAAGAGTTTGTTCTAACTCTTCTTTAAATATTTTATAGAATTCTCCAATGATACTCTCTGGGTCAGGAGATTTATTTTCTGGGAATTTCTTCTTTACAAATTCATTTCCTTAATAGTCGTAAGTGTTTTCAAATTATCAATTTCGTGTTCGGTAAATTGTGATAGTTTTGCTTTTCAAGGAATTGGTCCATTTCTTTTGAAATGTTAAACTTATGTGTATAGAATTGTTCATGATAGGACTATCATAATATTATAATCATTTTAATATCTGTAGGGCCTATAATAATATCCTCTGCTTCGTTTCTGATATTGGTACTTTGTGTCATCTTTCTTTGTCATCTTGCTGGAGGTTTGTTTCATTGACCTTTTCAAAGACCTAACTTTTTGTTTCATTGTTTTTCTGTTTTCAATTTCATTAAATTTTGCCTTTATTTTTACTATTTGCTTTCTTCTGCTTGCTTTGGGTTTATTTTGCTCTTCTTTGAGGTAGCACTTGGATTCTTTACTTGAGACCGTTTTTCTTTTCTAATTAAGAAGCATTTAGTGTTCTAAATTGCCCTCTCTGCACTGCTTTAGCTGCATCTCACAGATTTTGATATGTTGTATTTTCATTTTCATTCGGTTCAATGGATTTTTTTATTTCCCTTGAGATTTTTCCTAACTCGTGGATTATTTGGAAATGTGTTTTTAGTTTCTGTGTGTTTGGAAGTTTTCCTGTTATCTGTTACTGATTTCTAGTTTGATTCCATTGTGATTCGAGAACATACTTTGTATGAGTTCAGTTCTTTTAAATTTGTTAATGTTTGATATATGTCCCAGGATTTGGTCTATTTTGGTGAATGCTCCATGGGCACTTGAAAAGACTGTGTTCTGCTGTTGGATGGATTGGATACTGCTGTTTGATGGTATTGTTGAGTTCTTCTGCATCTTTGCTGATTTTCTGTCTAGTTTTTCTATCAGTTGTTATGATAGATTAAAAGTTGATGGGTTAAAAAGCTGATCCAAGACCAAGATAAGAGTGTGTTTGGCCAAGAGAGAAATGTTTACAAGTGCTGGTACAAACCTGCATCATATTCATGGTTATGGTTAGAGAACATGGAGTTTGCAGCAGGCGTGTTTTGCATATGATGCACCCCGGCTATGGCTTGTTTCCTCTTCTCCATGGTGCTCAATTTCATTTAGCGCCCAGCAGCTTGCCAGCTGTCATACTACCCCAGCCACCCTGTCCCTCTGTTTTTCCAAATTTGAGGCTCAGGTCTCCAGTTTATCTGTAGCAGGACATGGATTTATACTGGTTCCAACAGGCATAGAATTTCAAAATCCTTGTGGTGTAGTGTGCAGAGGGTTTGGAGATGCATGTCCAGTGCGATATTTGAGCAGTCATATTATTTTTCTGTGTTTCACTTGTCCCTTCCATACAATGAAGGAGGCAGACCAAATTACTCTTTTTTTTTTTTTTAATTTTTATTTATTTATTTTTTTCCCCCAAAGCCCCAGTAGATAGTTGTATGTCATAGTTGCACAGCCTTCTAGTTGCAGACCAAATTACTCTTAAACTTCCTTCCAACTTTAAGATACTTATTCAGTGAGTTTATATTTAAATTACCATTGCACAAGGTAAATTCAATTGTCACCACAGTCTTCCCATTATAATTATATAAAAGGTCTATCCAGTGTGAAGAGCGTGCAACAATTCTGCGTTTATATGGAAAGAGAAAATTGAGAAAATATTACTGATTTTCTCATTAATTGTTAGATGCTGTGCTTGACCTTAGACCGAAGATAAATAAGACTCACTCCTTGCCCTTCTGGGCATTTAGTCCAATTGGTCCTTTGCTTATCTTGTGCGAGAACACAGGAAAGCACCTTCTATCCATGGTATTATTTGGTACCACATTCATCCTCTGAATTGGACATGGGTAGAAAGTGGGTGAGGCGGCTTCCAACCCAGATCTCTCTGACTATAGCTAGAGTACTTAGCCACTGCACTACTTATAGAAAGTGCAAGACAAACTTATTAAAAAACAGGGCACCCCTCTTGCACACACATACAACACAACACTTGGAAGGGGATATGTCACATGCTATGGGCAAGCAGAATTCACATTTCTAAGGATTTTATTTTTCCGTTATGTACGTAAGGAGTTGTGAATTCTCTAAATGAAACAGAATAGTACACACTAAGAATGAATGCTTCTTTTTTAGAAGGCAGCTCCTCTAAAGTCTCATGTCATTTACTCCTCAGAAGTCATTATCATATCTCAGAAGAGCTCCGTGGTTTTTGAATGAAAGAGATGTAAAAAACAATTAAATATAAAACCATAAAGCAGGATGCTCCTCTTTGGTTTCATGACTTTAGAGTTCTATCATGCACATTGTCATGGTCCGTGGGGCGGCAGAGTGACCTGATGAAAGTCCCCAGGGTCACTGGGGCATCTTAGGATTCCTCTTCCTGTCTCATTTAAGTGCTAAATAATGCCAGAGTGGCAGAATCCAGCAACTCACTGACGTTCAATCAGAGTAACTGCCCAAGAACAGCTCTCCTGGTAAAAGATACTGAATTAGACACCATTTTCTTTCATAGTTTAGGTCTCTGCTTTAAATTATAATTTTCTATAAAAATCTGAATTCCTTTTCTTTTCTCACTACTTTTTTCACATGTAGCCTATTTTATTTGTTATAATCATCATGCCTCCTCATCAAGGCACAGTCAACTTACATGTTCCTAACATAGTGCTGTACATGGATTTATCATTAGTTTATTGCAATTATCAGTTTATTTGCTCACCTCCATTTTCACTCTCTCCCTCTCTCAGCAAGTCAGCCCATATTTACTGATCATTCACTCTGTACCAAGCCCTTGGCCATGGACAGGTGGCTAGCAACACAGACACTATCCACACTTGGGTTCTTCTGATGGGGAGGGAGAGGGGCAGGGATCTCCAAAGAGCAATTAGGAATCGATATTGGTAGTCCCACTTTAGAGTAAAGCAAGCCTATTTAAGGCACTCTCTGGCTTAAATGTCACGAAAACTCCACTTTCTTCAAGGATAAAGTCCAATCCCCTTAAAATGACATAAAGAGGTAAGCCACCCTCTGGCCCTTGCCTATGTCTCAGCTTTCATTTCCTGACTCTCTGCACCTCACATGTTATACCCTTTGGGGACACCAAACCTTCTGTTTCCCCATCTGGGCCCTTGCTTTCACTGTTTTCTCATTCTAGCTTGCAATTCTCTTAACGCCTTTCTTCCACTTCTGCACTGAGATCGCCTCTACCTTTCTTCAAGCCTTGACTTTATGTCCTATGAGAAGCCTTCTTCCATGACTTGCACCCCCCTCACCTACCCTCCATGGTGGATCAAGTGTCTGTCCCCTGAATTTCTTCCAACACCAGTTTTTCATCTTTAAAATGGGGATAATAGGTTTTGAAGGACTGTCTTGAGGATGACGTGATGTGGTGTAACCATGAAGCAGTTTTTGCACTATTTTTGTGTACTTTCTACAGTGTTGCAGCTGAGAATTGATCTTTTTTTGCCCCTGGGACACAGTTTTCAATTCCCAACTAAAGATGCATCAGTTCACATTGGCATCTCCCAACATACATAGTCCAACTGCGTCCACGAAGATCCAACATCAGGAAATAAATTAAATGGCTCATCACTGTTATTGTCAACAATAAATAGATGGAATCCAGCAGACTCATTTAGGTTGCATAGAAGTAACATATCCACATGGAATCCTCTAATTAGTTTTCATAATACAAATTGTGATCATTATGTTTTAAAAATACTCACTGCTTTCCCAGCTATTATCTCTCCTCAACTAACTTCTAAATTATGGATGTATCTGTTTTAGTTCCTTGTCTTTAACTATCCATCATTCTAAGTAATATTTCAGCTGTGTCCTTTACTACTTCAGGGTTAGGAAGGGTGTAATTTGTCTCGGGAACAGATATTGTCATGTGAGCTCAAAAAGGCTGGAGGAGAATAAACCTTTTAATAAGAGCATTGTGAAAAAGAAGGGAAATGACCTGAGTGAATTTCTCTCCCTTCAGGGTTTGAAGAAATCTGATCCGTCCTCCTGAAAATAGATTATTACAGAATACAAATTCCCTCTCCATAATATGGACAATCTATGCCAAATAGGAATTTTCTTGGGAAAAAGAAAGGCCACGTATTGGCTTTTCAAGAAGAATGGACACTGTGAAGACGTGTGTAATGCATAGAAATGACCGGTTTGTTTAATTCAGGCAGAACGCCTGAATAATCTTCCCTTGGCTGTGTTCATGGCTACAGGTTAATTTTCTGTTCCTCTTCTTCAGGTGCTTGCATATCTGGACTTCTTTTCCAGGCTTTTCTAGAGTTTATTTTCCCAGTTTAGTTAAAACCTCTTCTAAATGTGCAATGATGAACATCCAGTACAAGAGGAAGCTGTTTGCAGGGGTGAGGACGTGAGCTGTGCTACTGCTGTAACTCTGGAACTCTGGCAAGAGACAGGGACTCTAGCCTCCTCCTCTAGGGGGGATGGCCACAGGCCCCACCTGAGGGCGAGCACTGGATAAGATGCCACCTGGAGCTTCTTTCCTTAAGGCTTGCCAGAGCTGGACATGGCACTGGGCACTGACTCAGGAGGACCGAGGTGACCCAGACCATTCCCTGCTGGGTGCCACAGGAGAAGTGCCTGCTCATTCCAGGGTCCTGTTCCAGATGAGGACAGGGAACAAGAAAATGACTAACTAGTGGGAATATGACCCAAGTAAGTCCGCAGTTAGTTTTGCTGCAGATAATATATTTTGAAACAATGATAAGAAATAACAAGTGGGCCTTAAAGTATAATTTTTAAAGCAAGCCTTAAAAAATTATGAGCGTAATTGAATTACCATAGAACTATAAAATGAGTGCATAAAGACTGTTGCTCACAGATGTGATATCTCTGAGAGAGGCCTTGATTAGCCAGTGGAAATTCAGAGAGCCCCACCTGTTTCTGAGCTGGTTCCTGGTGTGTGTAAATGCGATAACTCCTGCTACGCCCTGCCACAGGTTTTGAGAGTTCAAATTGGATCACTGAATTTGAGAGTATTTTGAAATGTGTGGAGGGCTGTGCAAAGAATCAAATGTATTATTAAGATATTATGTTTTATAATGGGTATATACAA
The DNA here is from genome assembly GCF_057802395.1 of Ceratotherium simum simum. Lineage (NCBI taxonomy): Eukaryota > Metazoa > Chordata > Mammalia > Perissodactyla > Rhinocerotidae > Ceratotherium > Ceratotherium simum. The sequence continues at coordinate 73,840,820 of NC_141902.1, read as the reverse complement.
TTGTCTCCTGATGGTCTTCATATTTTAAGAAAAATAAAAGACATGTTTTAATCCAAAGGGATTAAGTACAAATATTGAAGTGTAGGCGCTTATATGTCAGAGGAAGAGGGAGTTGGAGGTAGCGTGTGGGATATTTTGGGGTCCCTCAAAGCATAGTGCACTAATAGAATGCAGTCAAACTGCCCCAGCTGGGTAGTGATTTTCAGACAACCCCCTTACTAACTCAAGTCAGACTATCTTTTTGTTTCTTTTTTCTTTTCTTTCTTTCTTTCTTTTTTCTTTTGCTGAGGAAGATTCATCCTGAGCTAACATCTGTTGCCAGTCTTCCTCTTTTTGTATGTGAGTCGCTGCCACAGCATGGCCACTGACAGATGAGTGGTGTAGGTCTGTGCCTGGGAACTGAACCCGGGCCGCTGAAGCAGAGTGCACTGAACTTAACCACTAGGCCACCGGGGCTGGCCCTCTCTTCATTTCTTAATGCACATCAGATGATGTCCGATGCCTGTGTCAACTGTACATTTAGGTTAGCCTGACTAGTCCTCACCTAAAAACCACAGCCTACTCTACAGGCAGGTTAGTTGTCATTTCCTGGCAATTACCATATATCCAGAAAATAATTCAAACGTATGCACTCCACTCTCAGAACAGATGTAGGAGGAAGGGAAACAGACATTCTTAATTGCTGTGCTTGAAGTAAAAGCTATTACTGTAGACTTAGTTAACTGATTCTCTCACAAAGTTAATTCAGATGCATAGGGGAGGTGGAGAACAAATTTTGTGGGAAAATTATACCTGTCATCTCTATGAGAGACTAATTAGGCATCCAGAGGATGTTGGGTTAAGACCCATTACCTCAGCGCAACACACGTTGGTCGGTGCCCCTTCCCCGTGTATTCCCCACGTTCTGGGCAGTGATCCTTTTTGCACACAGACCTTAGCACTTAGGATTTCACCATGGCACTCGTTTACCTAAGGCAGAATTCTGTGTTAAGGCAAGGCTATATTAGAGCTTTTGCACATAGTTCAGTTCATTAAAAAGATTTTTACTGGGCTATTTTTTTTCTTGTAAGGAACATATAATGAAGTTTCAAAGTATAAATATTTTATTTTTTCTTATATGTAATTTGGTAAATAACTCAGGTCATATGTCCCTAGGAGTAATCTAATGACTGGACTTGATCTGAATATTCAGTTCTGTTTATAGAATAACAAATGATCTGTTTCTTATGTTTATTCATTACTACTCCAGGAACTGAGCAAAATAGCTTCGTGTGTATTAGAGAGTGCATGAGTGAGAAAAGATCTGGATGCAGATAATGGGTTCTGCCAGTTACCAGCAGATTCACTCAGAGAAAGAAACAACCTCACTGGCCTGTAGGTTTCCATCTGTAAATGGAATAATTAAAACTACATCTGAGTCCTGTTGTAAGAATATCAGATTATGACATCTTGCCCATAGTGAGTGGACTGAAAGTGTCAGGTGCCTTCTGTCCACTGTGTTCCCAGACGCACACTCTGTCTCGCCTGCTGTTTCAGTTTGATTTATGAGTAGTGGAACAGAGCCCCTCAGACAGTTCCACTGTCATAAAAACTTTGTCTTATATTGAGATTTCTGTTCAGCTGTCGGCATTTCATCAGTCTGTAATTAACACCCTGATCCAAAATATCTTACAGATCCTTTTATAAAGTATTACTGCGCCCATACTGATTAGGTTGTTATCCTACTAGTTCACATTTGAGGGACAAATGCAGATGTGAAAAATCACAGTTACGTAGAATATCATGGTTTGAAGGGATTCTAAAGGAAATATAGCCAACACTTCACAAATCTGGCATCAGAATTACCTGGACAACTCTTTAAAATACAGAGGTCAGAGACTAACCCAAAGACATACTAAATCAGAATATTTATTGTTTTTCTGTTCTCTTGTTCACTGATGTTCACTTAGATTTGTGTTATTGTTACCGAACCAAGTGGGCTCACATCCTGGTGAGTTAAATAAGCCTCTACACCAGTGGCAGTTGTCTCACAAAGTAAAGTGTATTTGCAGCAAATAGGAGGCCATGAGGAATCATTTCCAAAGTCATGGCGTCCCCAAACAAAGGGAAGCAGGAACTTTTATTTCAGTTGGGGAATCAATGTGCAAAAGGGAGAGGCAGGTATTCGCTTGCACAGGCTCAGTTGGAGAAAATGGTTCCACATAATAAGGCCTAAGCTTCTCCTGGAGAGATCTTTGTATTAAAACTAAGGCAAAGGTCTTGGCCATAGCTCTTGTGGCGAGGCTTGGTCAGTTTCAGGATGGCTGGTGGTTACATCTCTTTAACACACAAAAGGAAAAGAAACAACTTAGAAAAACAGTTAATTGCTTCCAAACCCACCTTTGAGTTTCTGGAGGCACCTATTCCCTGACATTATTACCATTCTTCTTTCTTTGGGTTTAATTTGCTCTTTTTCTAGTTTCTTAAGGTGAAAGATGAAGTCATTGGTTTGAGACCTTCTTTTCTAATATGGGTGTTTAGTGCTATAAATGTCCTCCTAAGTATTACTGTAGCAGCATCCTGCAGATTTCAATGCTTTGATTTCATTTACATTCAGTAAAAAAATACCTAATTAAGTTTTTGATTTCTTCTTTAACCCATGTGTTGTGTTCATGTGATGTGTGGTATTCATTTTCCAAATATTTGAGATTATTCCAGATATCTCTCTGTGATTGATTTCTGAGTTAATTCTATTTTGGTCAAGGAACGTACTTTTTATAACTTGAATCCTTTTAAATTTATTGAGACTTGTTTTATGGCCCAGAATATGGTCTACATTGGTGTGCACTTGGAAAGAATATGTGTTTTGCTGTTGTTAGGTGGAGTGTTCTATAAATTAGATCGATTAGGTGAAGTTGGTTCATAGTTTTATAAAAGTCTACTTGCTGATTTTTTAAAACCTGTTTTTATTAATTACTGAGAGTGGGGTATTGAAATCTCTGGCAATAACTGTGGATATGTCCATTTCTTTTTATAGTTCTATCAGTGTTTGAATCATGAATTTTGAAGCATTATTATTAGGAGTAAAAGCATTTAAGATTTTTATGTCCTCCTGATTAATTGACCAATTTTATCATTAGAAAATGAATATCTGTATTTCTAGCAATATTCTTTGCTGTGAAATCTACTTTGTCTTATATCAAAATAGACACCCCAGCTGTCTTTGGCTAGTGTTAGTATGCTACAGGTCTTCTTATCCTTTTACTTTTAACCTATATTTGTCATTAGGTTTAAAGTATGTTTCTTGTATGCACCAGGGTCTTGCTTTTCTTAATCCAATCTAATAATCTCTGCATTTTAATGAGAGTCTTCGGGCTATTTACATTTAATGTGATTATTGATATGGTTAAATTTGTCTGTCTTGTTTTTATTGGTTTTCTGTAGATCCTGTCTCTTTGTTTTTTCTTTTCTCCTCTTTTTACAATTCCTTTGCTTTGCTATGTTAGTGGTTGTGTTAAAGATTTACAGTATACAGATTTAACTTATCACAGTCTACCTCCAGGTGATATTAGACCACTTTACACATAGTATAAAAACATTGCAATAGTATATTTCTAGCTCTTTCCTCCCAGGCTTTATGCTGTTGTGGTCATTCATTTCACTTAAACTTATGTTATAAACCCTACCGAATATTGTTCTTATTTTTTTTACCTAGACAGTTATCTCTTAAAGAGATTAAATTATAAGAATTTTTTATATATACACTTTCCTTGACTTAGGATATGGTTGTGTCCCAATAAACCCAATGTAAATTGGAAATATCATAAGTCAAAAATGCGTTTAATACACCTAACCTACCAAACAGCATAGCTTAGCCTAACCTACCTTAAATGTGCTCAGAACAATTACATTAGCCTACAGTTGGGCAAAATCATCAAACACAAAGCCTATTTTATAATAAAGTGTTGAATATCTCATGATTAATTTATTGAACACTGTACTGAAAGTGAAAAACAGAATGGTTGTATGGGTACAGAGTGGTTGTAAGTGTATTGGCTGTTTACCCTTGTGATCACATGGCTCACTCAGCTGTGGCTGCTGCCTCTGCCCAGCATCATGAGAGAGGATCACACCACAGTTCACTAGCCCAAAAAAAGATGAAAATTCACAATTTGAAGTACAGTTTCTACTGAATGCTTATTGCTTTCACACCATTGTAAAGTTGAAAAATTGTAAGTTGAACCATCATAAGTCGGGGACTGTCTGTATATATTCGCTCATGTCATTCCCATTTCTAGTGCTTTGTTTTCCTTTATGTAGATCCATATTTCCGTCTTTTATCACTTTCCTTCTACTTATAGACTTCCTGTAACTTCTCTTTTAGTATGTCTGTCTGTGATGAGTTCTTTCAGTGTTTGTATGTCTGAAAATACTTTTATTCTACTTTCTTTTTTAAACATTTTTATTGAGATATAATTCATATACAACAAATTTCATCCAATTAAAGTGTACAATTCAGTGGTTTTTAGATGTTCACAAAACTGTGAGCCATGATTTAAGTTTAGAAAATTTTTATCACCCCAAAAAGGAGACAAGTACCCATTACAGTCACTTCCCATTGTTCCTGTCTCCTTCTCTGAGCCCTAGGCAACTGCAAATCTAATTTATATCTCTACAGATTTGTCTATTCTGGACTTAGAATATAAATGGAATCATAGAATATGTTGACGTTTGTTACTGGCTTCTTTACATAGCATAATGTTTTTAAGGTTCATTTATGTGATAGAATGTACCAACATTTCATTATTTTTATTGCTGAATAATATTCTGTTGTATGGCTATACCATATTTTGTTTATTCCTTCATCAACTAATAATAAAATTCAAGAAGATATTTTGATTGTTTTCACTTTTGGCTATGCTGCTATGAATATGTGTGTATTTTGCGTGGACATATATTTTCATTTCTCATAGATATAGGTATAGGAGTGGAATTACTGGGAGATTTCTTTTTGACCCATTGTTTATTTAGAAGAGTGTTGAGTTTTTTCCACATATTTGTGAATTTACTAAATTTCCTTCTGTTATTGATTTCTAATATAATTCCATTGTGGAATGTGATCAAGGCTTGTTTTATGGCCTAGCATATTTTCTATCCTCTATAATGGTCTATCCTCACTTAAGAAAAATGTGTATTTTCCTGTTGTTGAGTGAAATGTTCTAAAGAAGTCTATTAAGTTTAGTTGTTTTATAGTGTTAAGTCCTCTCTTTCCCTGTTGATCTTCTGCCTAGTTGTTCTATCTATTATTGAAAGTAGAGAATTGAAGTCTCCAAGTAGTATGTATTAAGTTTATCTGTTTCTTCTTTCAATATGTCAGTTTTTTCTTTATGTAATTTTGGGCTGTTTTGTTAGGTGTATAATATTTATAATTATTGTGTTTGCCAGTGTATTGACCCTTTATCATTATGAAAGTCTCCTCTTTATCTCTGGTAGAATTTTTTATTTTAAGTTTATTTTGTCTAATATTGTATAGGTATTTCAGTTCTCTCATGGTTTTTATCGTCTATCTTCTTCCATCTTTTTGATTTCAACCTATTTGTGTCTTTGAATCTAGGATGTGTCTCCTGAATACAACATAGTACTGGCTCTTCTTTTTATATCCATTTGGATAATCTCTGGCATTTGATTGTATTGTTTAATCAGTTTACATTTAGTGTTATTTTTATATGGTTAGACTTACGTCTGACATTTTGCTTTTCGTTTCTGTCTCAAGTCTTCTTTTGTTTCTCTGTTTACTATTTTCTTTTGTATTAAGTGGATATTTTCTGGTATAAAATTTTAGTTTCTTTAATGACTTTTAAAGGCTTCATTTCATTTTTTAGAGCAGCTTTAGGTTTACAAAAAAGTTGAGAGGAAGGTACAGAGATGTCCCTACTCCCGGTCCCCACACATGCATAGTCTCTGTCATTATCAACATCACTACAAGGATGGTGCATTTTTCCAAGGATAAACTTATATTGACACATCATAATCACCCAGAGTCCATAGTTTACGCTTCACTCTTGGTGTTGTACATTCTACGGGTTTAGAAAAATGTGTAATGACATATCATTATATTATCATACAGAGTCTTTTCACTGCCCTTAAAATTCTCTGTGCTCACCTATTCATCTCCCTCCCCCACTCCTGGCAACTACAGATCTTTGTACTGTGTTCGTAGTTTTTCCTTTTCCAGAATGTCATGTAGTTGGAATCACACAGTATGTAGCCTTTTCAGATTGTCTTCTTTCACTTAGTAGTGTATATTTAAGGTTCCTCCATGTCTTTTCATGGTTTGACAGTGCATTTCTTTTTCACACTAAATAATATTCCAGTGTCTGGATGTACACAGTTTATTTATCCATTTACACACTGAAGGCCATCTTGATTGCTTCCAAGTTTTGGCAGTTATGAATAAAGCTACTGTAAATATCCATGTGCAGATTTTTGTGTGAACTAATGATTTTTTAATTATATTTTTTGAATTATTTTCTTAGTATTTGCAAGCCTATTACAAAATAAATTTTCTCAAAATCTTTGCCACTCTTAACAATATTTATATTAGATTATACTAACTTAATTTGTGTTAAATATAGACATTTACACTAATAGCTCCATTCACTCACCCATTTTTGTGCTATTATCCATATTACATCTATATATTAAAAACCCAATAATTTATTCTTATAATTATTATTTTATATAGTCTTATGTCTTTTAAATTATACTTACCATTTAAATGCTATACTTATTTATATTTTCTGATTCTTGTCATTTCTTCCTGTAGGATAGACTTGTCATCTGGGGTCATTACCTATTCTGATATAGCTGTTTTCCCACTATCTTCCTTTGTGCTCTTATTGTTAAATAAATTACTACTTGTCTTTTTGTTATTGTTAAATATAGTTTATTAAATATATTTGTTATGTATATTTTGTTATTTTGAAATATATTACTTGTTATAGGCCTAATAATACAATTATATATGTGTCATTTTTTGCAGTTGTTTTTTAAATTAGTTAAGAAGAAAAAGGAGAAGGTATATGCAATTATACTGTCCTTTAATTACCCACATTATTATCTTAATCGGGGTTCTTTGTTTTTTTGTTTAGATTTGAATTACTGGCTAGGGTCACTTGCTTTCTGCCTGAAGAAGCAGGTCTGCCAGTAGTAAATTCTCTCAGTTTTTGTTTATCTGGGAATATTTTTATTTTGCCTTTATCTTGAAAGAGTTTTTTTTGTATTCAGCACTTTGACTTTGTCATTTCCTTTTGCCCTTCATTGTTTCTGATGAGAAGTTAGTTGTTACTCTTACTGATCTTCCCTTGTATGTGATGCGTTATTTTTCTCTTTCTGTTTTCAAGATTCTCTCTTTATCTTTAACTTTCAACATTTTGACTATGATGTGTGTGGATGTGGATTTCTTTGTGTTTACCTTTCTTGGTGTTACTTTAGTTTCTTGGATGTGTAGATTAATATTTTTCATCTAATTGGGGAAGATTTTAAACTTTATTTCTTTGAATATTTTTTCTGCCCCTTTCTCTCTCTCTTCTCCTTATGATATTCCCATTATGCATATATTGGTGTGTTGTCCTACATTTCTTTGAATCTCTGTTAATTTTTCTTCATTTATTTTTCTTTCTGTTCTTCAGATTCCATTATTTTTTTCAATTTATCCTCAAGTTTGGTGATTCTTTCTTCCACCAATTCAAATCTACTGTCCACCAATTCAAATCTACTGTTTAGCCTCTCTAGTGAGTTTTTCATTTTAGTTATTGCACTTTTCTATTTTGGAATTTCCATTTGGTGTTTTTTCCATTTCTGTCCCTTTATTAATATTCTCTATTCCATGAGACTTTGTTATCTCACCTTCCATTGATTCTTTAGATATGGTTTTCTTGAGTTCTTTGAATATATTTAATTTATAATAGCTGTTTTGCAGTCTTCAATAAGTCCAACATTTGGGACCCCTCAAAAGTAATTTCTGTTGTCTGCTTTTTTCCTCCCCAGGTGTGGGTCACTCCTTCCTCTTTATTTGTATGTCTCATAATTTTTTCCCAAAATATTGACACTTTAGATAATATATTGTAGCAACTCTAAATACTAATCCTCCATCATTTGGTCATTGATGTTGGTTTTGTTTACTTGGTCTTTTATTTGTTTAGTGACATACATGTAGAAACTCTGAGAAGTCACTTTCCCTCAGAGTAGGCAACCTTTGATGTCCTTGCTCAGGTTTTCCTTTCCCCTTACTTTCGTCTTTTAGCTTAGCTACCTGGTGGTTGCCTCTGGCCTGCATCAGCATAATCTACTTATTGGCCAATGGTTATCGGTAAGTCCCCTTGGCCGGGTGTATTTTTTATCAGTGGAAGTCTGTGTGACTTGGAGGCTGCTACCACAGTTTAGAAATTTTACATTTTACCCCATGTTTAGCTAGGGACTAGTAGCTTGGATATTCTTTCTCTAATCACTCTGAGATGTTACAGCCTTGGTCATGCACAGTCTTCCAGACTTCCAGGGATGCAAATAATTTTACTTAAAGTCTGATTTACTTAAGAGTTGCCCCTGGATCAGAGTAGTTTATTATTCAGTCAGCGTTTGGTCAGTGATTGTGTGTATACACTTGTGCTAGTAAGGCTTCCAGTCTTTATTGATGTGTCTGTCTGTGGGTTGGGGACTGTTTACACTATACCTCATGTCTTGCTCTGATCGTTCCTAAGTGGGTATAGCTTAGCACATATGCACAGAGTATCTGACACGTAAGGTTGACTGTGATTCTAGGAGGCCTCTTTATACATGTGTCTTTCTCTGGTTCACTTAGTTAAACTTCTGGTTGTTCTATTGTTTTACTTTTTGTTACCAGTATCATAAAGCTAAGAACACCCTCTTAATTGCTCTCCACCAAGATCTCCATTGTTTTAAACAACACCCCTAGGCATGGAATTCTTCACACTCTGTGCCAAATAATATCATCCTCTTTATGTAGAACTGCAGAGTACTTCATATTTATGGCCTTTTTCTTCTCCTGGGAAGAATCTCTGTGCCACTGAATAGTTCTGGGGACTGGGACAGCAGCCCACTACTCCCAGAGTGACATCTCTGCTGTACAAGCACTGGGGGGGAGGGGAGTTGGTAACTCCTGGTCTTCTAGCTTTGCTCTTTCTAGAGTGGAACCTCTACCCTACAAGTGAACAAGGCATGAGCACCTGGAATGAGCTCCTCACTATGAGGAAAGCTTTGGTGGAGAAAGGGAACATCAGTCCTCTAGACCATGCCTACCTGAAACAGAACTTCTGAAAAATGAAGCTGGGAGTGAGAAACACTGGTGCCCTTCCTTTCCCAGGGTGAAATCATAACCCTCAACTCAGAGCCTATGGGAGTGGGAGGTCTGCTGTCTTGGCCAAGCCCACCCAGCACAGAGTGCCAGAGTAGAGTTTGTGTAAAATGGATCTGGGGATGGGGCAGAGAGAGCATTTTGTGGCTAAAATGCCACAGACTCTCACTGTTCTCACTGATATTTAGTAGAATTTCTTGAATGAATATTTATCCATTTGCTGTATGACCTTAGGACAATTTCCAGGAAATTTCAATGCCTTTTTCAGCTTTATTGAAGTATATTTGTTAAATAAAATATTAAGATATTTAAACTGTGCTTTGTGATGATTTGTTATACATATATATTGTGATGTGATTCCTCCCATCTAGTTAGTTAATACATCAATCGTTTATATATATATATATATATATATATATATTTTTTTTTTTTTTGTGAGGAGGATCGGCCCTGAGCTAACATCTGCCAATCCTCTTTTTTGCCGAGGAAAACTGACCCTGGGCTAACATCCATGCCCATCTTCCTCCACCTTATATGGGACACCGCCACCGCATGGCCTGACAAGCGGTGTGTTCGTGCACGCCTGGCATCCGAACCGGCGAACCCCCGGGCCGCGCGCGGAGCGCGCGCATTTAACCACTTGCGCCACCGGGCTGGCCCCAATCATTTATATATTTTGATAAGAACATTTAAATTCTACTCTCTTAGCAAATTTCAATTATACGATTAAGTGTTATCAACTATAGCCACATGGTTATACATTAGATCCTAAGAATCTCCAGTTAAATGGCTCTTTCATCTGGGAGAGGGCCTACTGAGCTCCTAATTTTGCCATTCTGGAAGTCCTATCTCTTGCTTTCAGTTTTGATATAGGATTCTGGATTAAAAGCCTTTTGTTTGTTGTTGTTTTTCCTTTCAGTAGTTAAAAGGCATTGCCCTACTGTCTTCTCACTTGCATTATTTCTGGTGAGAAATATACTGCCATACTTATCTTTGTTCTTTTATATTTTGCATGCTTCCCCCTTATGGATTATTTTAAGATTTTCTCTTTATTACGAGATCTGAGCAATTTGATTATAATTTGCTGTGTGACATGTTTCTCATGCTTGAGTCTTCTTGAGCTTTTTGGATTTGTGGGTTTATACTTTGTATTAAATTTTGAAAATTTCAGCCATTATTTCCTCAAGAATGCATTTTTTTTTCTGATTCCCCCACGTCTCCCTGCTGCAAGGACTTTATTTTTTATTTTTATTATTTTGCTGAGGAAACTTCACCCTGAGCTAACACCTTGTTGCCAGTCTTCCTCTTTTTGCTTGAGGAAGATTGTCCCTGAGCTAACATCTGTGCCAGTCTTCCTCTATTTTTTGTTTATAGGACACCACCACAGCATGGCTTGATGAGTGGTGTATAGGTCTGCGACCAGGATCCGAACCTGTGAACCCTGGGCTGCTGAAGTGGAGCTTGCGAGCTTAACCACTACGCGACCGGGCCAGCCCCTTCAGGGGCTTTAATTACACATATTTTAGGCTGCTTGAAGTTGTTCCACAGCTCACTGATGCACTTTCCATTAAAAATTTTTATTTTCTGTGAGTTTTATTTTATTTCATTTTGTTATGACCTTATTTTCCATAAGTTTCTATTGCTATATCTTCAAGTTCACTATTCTTTTCTACTGCCATGTCTAGTCTACCATTAATATTTTCCTGTGTATTTTTCATCTTAGATATCATAGTCCTCACCTCTAGAAGTTTGATTTGTGTCCCATTTATATCTTCCATGTCTCTATGTAACTTTTTGAACATCCCTGTTTTTTTGAATACATAGAATACGGTTAATAACTGTTATAGTATCCTTGCTTCTAATTCTAACATTTGTATGCATCTGGGTCAATTTCTATTGATAGATTATTCTCATCATGGATTGTGTTTCTGGCTTCTTCACATGCCTGTTAATCTTTGTTGGCATTTCAGACATTGTGAATTTTACCTTGTTGGTTGCTGGATATTTTTGTATTCCTGTAAATGTTCTTGAGTGTCATGCTGGGGTGCAGTTAAGTTACTTGGAAACAATGTGATCCTTTAAATCTTGCTTTTTTGATTTCTTAGGCAGATTTAGAGAAGTGCTCTGGCAGGTTCTAGGGCTAATTATTCTCTACTGTTGAGTCAAGACTTTCCTTCATACTCTACCAAAGCCCCCATGAATTTTGAATTTTTCCACTCTGGCTTTTAGAACAGGCACTGATCCCAGTCACATGGGAACACAGGAAACCATTCTCTAATCCTTATGGATGGTTCTTACCCTGGTTTCAGGTAGTTTTCCTCACGCACAGGGACTAAGTGCTCTGCTGGATACCAAAGGGAGGCCCTCTGCAGATCTCCATGATTCTCTGCACAGCTCTTCCCTCTTCTGAGTTGTGTTCTGTGAACTCTTAATTGCCTGAGTCTCCTTAGACTCTCGGCTTTGCATCATCTCAGGGAATTCACTGATTTCTGCCTGGGTGCCTCGCCATGAGCCACAGCCTGGAGTCTCTTTCAAGACAGTAAGCTGGGGCAATGGTAGGGCTAACCTTGCTGGTTTCCAGTCTCAGCGACCACTTTCTTTCATTGCCGGAAGGCCAGTGTCTTGAAAACCATTGTTTCATATATTTTGTCTAATTTTTTCTTTATCATTTCAAGTGAGAGAATAAATCCAGCTCCTCTTACTCCCTCTTGGGTGGAAACAGAAGTGTCCATCTTCCTGGCTGAGTTTACTGTTGCAAGCCTATTACTTCTCTGTAGGCCAATATCTTTGGACCTTGAATTTGTCCTAGCCACTTGATTAGAGCAGCTACTGCTTAAATTGGGGGTAGCAGGAAGATTGTATGCTTCTTTTTAGCCACTTTCTGACTGGGATACTCCTTATTATGTCATGTTTGTCACAAGGCAGAGATGGGCAGTAGTTAGGAGTATAGTTATGCTCATACTGGTTTTATATCCACCACAGTCTGTGCCCAAACTAGTGTCTAGGAGGTTGTGGGAAGAATGGGAAAAGTGAGGAAATATGTCCCTTCCCCAGTGGTCTGTTTTCTCTGAAACAGTCCCTGAATCTGGATAATCAATGGACCACTGCCTGGCTTAGGAGCAGATGGAAGAAGGGGATTTCTCCTGAAGGGAGGTGCCCATATTCAGCCTTTTAGGATCTGGTCCAGGCGAAGTGGACTCTTCAGGAAGTGTTTGGATATTATTAGCTGGTGGCAAATATTGTGTGATAAGTATTGTATGTGGGAGTTATATATGTTTTTTACATTGATTACATAGGAAACCACTTATTTTTACCTATGTCAACCATAACAATGGAAAAGCTTAAGCTTTTAAAGTATTCCCAGCAGTAAACTCAACCGTCTTCCAACAACAAACACGTTTCAAAAATAATCAGTATTTGGGGGCCGGCCCAGTGGCATAGCGGTTAAGTTTGTGTGCTCTGCTGTGGTGGCCCAGGGTTCGCAGGTTCAGATCCTGGGCACGGACTGATGCACTGCTTGTCAGGCTATGCTGTGGTGGCGTCCCATATAAAGTAGAGGAAGATGGGCACAGATGTTAGCCCAGGGCCAATCTTCCTCAGCAAAAAGAGGAGGATTGGCAACTGATGTTAGCTCAGGGTTAATCTTCCTCACACACACACACAAAAAATCAGTATTTTATTCAAATATTCAAAATCTTCCTGCCATTATGTCATTCAAGCCATAACTATAATATAGTTTGTTGAAGGCTACTGTCTGAAACACACAGTGACAACACCTATAGTGTTTTCTGTCAGGGCTCATTGGCCCAAAGGGGGATTTTCCAATGTCATCCCGGGGCAGAGTCTATTTAGTGTCTGAATCCATCTCTGTCTCCCTGGCAGCAGCACAATCTTCACAGGTAACACTTTCTTTCTAAGATCATTCTGATTTCAAAAGCTTCTTTAGAGATTTTTGCTACAAGATTATGGTCACATTTGTTGAAACTACTTAACATTTTCCCTCAACGTTTAAATTGTTCAGTATCTTAATAAAGTAATCTGCTCTGGGTGCAACATTTCATTTTTTCTTCTGGTTATTATTTTTATTTTTAAGTTAACAAGACGTTGTATTGTAAAAAAAAATGAGATATGTGCAGTAGTATAAAAATGAAAATACCTCGCCCTCCTACCCAGAAGCTATCACATGTGAATATTTTGACATAATTCTTTCAAACTCTATTAGGTTTTTAAATAAAGTGAAATTGAAGAATTTAGTAGTTTCCCTTTTTCCACATAACATTATATCATTGGTATTCAAGTGTCATGAAATATTTTTAAAACTGCAATTTGTTTTATATTTCCCTGTTGTTGGACATTTATTTGATTTTTCATTACGGTAAACAACTCCAATGCATCAATTTTTATCCACATTTGAAATTGCTGTAAAAAAACCACTCCAAGTTTTAGTGCCTTAAAACTGATTATTGTTTTAATTGGCAATATGAGCAGGAATCAAGTGGGATGGTCTCAACTGGAGGGTCAGCTGGGGGCTGGTTGGTGCTTGGTGGTCTCATTGACCTGTCTAGGCCTCCAATGGGATGATTGGAATGGACAGGATACGTGGGCCTCTCTTTCCATGTGGTCAGTCTCTCCACGTTGTCTCTCTTCCTCAAGGTGACTAGTCTGGGCTTGTTTACAAAGTAGTAGTTGGAATTCAAGTGGGACTAGAATCTGGTCTTGTGTAAAGTCACACAACATCACTTCTACAATATTGTTTTAGTCAAAGCGAGCCACAAGGCTGACCTAGATCAAATAGATTCTACCCTTGCTGGTAAAGTTTTTGGTTGTTTTCAGTCCCCTACAACAGCTTTTCCTTAACTTGAATTTGTAGAAGTATAACTATTTGGCCAAAGAACAGAAACTTTTCAAAAGAATTGCCTTGATATATACTTCACTAGCAGGGCATGGGAGTGAGTGAGCATCTCCCAAAACTTGCCAGTGTTTTCCCAGTTCTAGATCAAAGCCTTGAGCATCATTAGCAAGAGAAATGGTGAAAGGGGATAACTTTATATGGTTTCCTAAATAGTTATTGACTCCTATCTGAACCAATGCTTTGGACTTTATCTAGACATATTTTCCAAGAGCAAAATCTTGGGAAAAGTTTCTTCAATAAATCTTACCCACTGTTCATCTTCTCTTTCTAGAGAATAATACAAACTACCAATAAACATATCACAGATACTGTTAGATATGACACTTGTAGTGAATTGAAATTAGCTTCAATGTTCTCAGGGTATGGGTCATTTAAAAGTAATTCAGCTAAATAATTATGTTCGGTACATTATTTTAAAATGTAACAGAAAAAATCCACATCTAGAATCAGTGTTGAAAATACGTAAGTATGTGTTAGCCTACTCAAATATATTAGAACATAATTGCTGAATATTTGTCATTAGTGTGTACTGTTATTCTGTAAGGTTAACAGTGAACCCAAATGGCTAAAAACAGTGACTGACTCTTTAATAGTCTCACGTTCTGAATATTTGGTTTGCACATTCAGGTGAATATTTCTTATCATTCAAATAATGTGCACAAGGCCTTAATTTTGATTCCAAAATTATAATGAACAATTGTTCTTCTAAATATAGATGGAATAGGAAACTTTTGAGTGATAATCACTCAGAGGTTCAGTCAAGAGTGGAAGCTGGGGTGCAGTGGCCTCGATTCAGCTCTGATAGGAGCTGGCAGGCCTGTGAGGCCTCCATAAATAAAACTACTTATTCTGGCTGTTTTGTTATATTCTCAAATTGCTTGCCTAAACATTGGGTGCTGGCAGCATTTCTTTTTTTTTTAACATTCTCCACTCACCACTTCCTACAAACTTCTTGCAAAGAGGCACACAGAATTTTTTTTTTTTAAGTTGGAAGGAAAGGAAAGGGGATAAAATTAACGTGATAAATGTCACCACCAGAGCATCCTCTTGCTTGCTTTCAGGAGTTGCTGTGAGCTGATGCTTCTGCATCACAGAGTGTCACTCAAGGGCGAAGCTCAGCTGGTGACACAGTGGGTTCCCCTCCTTCTCAAGAGAACCTAGCTAGAGGCTGGGTCAGAGGAAAGTCCGGAATCTGTTCCGTTTCAGTACAGCTGCGGGCCCCCTGGTATGAGGAACATTCTCAGAGAAGAGAGTTAGGAGAGGGTGAGGGGAAGAGCAGGGAGAGGCAAAGGAGTGAAGGGGAAACACCCTCTGAGCAGGTGCAGGCTCTGCTGGGGCCCTGCCCCTGGTTCTGTGTAGAGGAGGCTTTGTGCACAGCTTACTCTCCAGCTGCCTGGAGCATCTGCAGAAGCTCCTCAGGTGCACACTGCGGAGGGCTCCTCTATGTTAGCGTAAAGAATCCCAAGTTTATACAGCTTGTGTTGACCACAACCCATACAGAATGATTATCAGTGTTGGGATAGAGTGTGTTGGTCTTTGGAGTCTTCTCACTTTTCCTCTCAGTTTTGTCCTGATTGCCCCTTACCAAGCTGGTTATGTACATTGGAAAGTGCCAGTCCTACCAAGGGTTTTGTATTTTATCAGGTGACACACGGAGATTGAAAAAACTGTGAGATTTCAATACGTGCGTACATACATACATATCTACATAGGTAGGTAGATAAACAAGAAAACTAAGAAAAGCTCTAGCCAGGTAAGAAAGAAATTTGAGAAAGGCAGGGAATGTTGCCCATGTACTCTTTTTTTTCCTGAATTTATTTATTTATTATTATTTTTTTATTATTAAGGTAATGCTGGTTTATAACATTATGTAAATTTCAGAGGTACATCATTATATTTCCATTTCTGTGTAGATTACATCATGTTGACCACCCAGACTAATTACAGTCCATCATCACACACACGTGCCTAATCATCCCTTTTGCCCTCCCCTCCCCTCACCTCTGGTAACCGCCAATCCGATCTCTGTCTCTATGTGATTATTGGTGTTTTCATCTTCTACTTATGAGTGAGATCATACAGTATTTGACATTCTCCCTCTGACTTATTTTGCTTAGCCTAATACCCTCAAGGTCCATTCATGTTGTCACAAATCGCTGGATTTCATCATTTCTTATGGCTAAGTAGTATTCCCTTGTGTACATATATCACATCTTCTTTATGCATTTGTCCCTTGATGGGCACCGAGGTTGCTTCCAAGTCTTGGCTATTGTGAATAATGCTGCAGTGAACATAGGAGTACATGTATCTTTACACATTCATGTTTTCATGTTCTTTGGATAAACACCCAGCAGTGGAATTGCTGGATCATATGGTAGTTCTATTCTTAATTTTTTGAGGAGTCTCCATACTGTTTTCCATAGTGGCTGCACCAGTTTGCACTCCCACCAGCAGTGTATGAGAGTTCTCTTGTCTCCACATCCTCTCCAACACTTGTTGTTTCCTGTCTTGTTAATTACACCCATTCTGATGGGAGTGATGTGATATCTCATTGTGGTTTTGATTTGCATTTCCCTGATAGTTAATGATGTTGAACATGTTTTTTTTTTTTTTTTTTTTTTTTTTTTGCTGAGGAAGATTGGCCCTGAGCTAACATCCGTGCCCATACTTCCTCTACTTTATATGGGACGCCACCACGGCATGGCTTAACAAGTGGTGCATCGGTGTGCGCCTGGGATCCGAAGCGGCGAACCCCGGGCCACTGCAGTGGAGCGCGCGCACTTAACCGCTTGCGCCACTGGCCGGCCCCATGAACATCTTTTTATGTACCTGTTGGCCATCTGTATATCTTCTTTGCAGAAATGTCTGTTTGGGTTTTTTGCCCATTTTTTAATTGGGTGGTTAGTTTTTTTGTTGTTGAGATGTGTGAGTTTTTTATATATTTTGGAGATTAACCCCTTATCAGATATGTGGTTTGCAAATATCTTCCAGTTGTTAGGTTGTCTTTTCATTTTGTTGATGGTTTCCTTTGCTGTGTAGAAGCTTTTTAGTTTGCTGTAGTCCCATTTGTTTATTTTTTCTATTGTTTCCCTTGCCCAGTCAGACGTGGTACTTGAAAATATGTTGCTAAGACCGATGTTGAAGAGCGTGCTGCCTATGTTTTCTTCTAGAAATTTCATGGTTTCAGGTCTTACATTCAAGTCTTTAATACATTTTGAGGTAATTTTTGTGTATGGTGTAAGGTAATGGTCTACTTTCATTCTCTTGCATGTGGCTGTCCAGTTTTCCGAACACCGTTTATTGAAGAGACTTTCCTTTCTCCATTTTATGTTCTTGGCTCTCTTGTCGAAAATTAGCTGTCCATAGATGTGTGGGTTTGTTTCTGGGCTTTTGATTCTGTTCCATTGATGTTTGTGTCTGTTTTTATGCCAGTACCATGCTGTTTTGGTTACTATAGCTTTGTAGTGTGTTTTGAAATCAGGTTGTGTGATACCTCCAGTTTTGTTCTTTTTTCTCAAGATTCTTTTGGCTATTCGGGGTCTTTTGTTGTTCCATATAAATTTCAGGATTCTTTGTTCTATTTCTGTGAAAAATATTGTTGAAACTTTGATAGGGATTGCACTGAATCTGTGGATTGCTTTATGAAGTATGGACTTTTTAACCATGTTAATTTTTCCAATCCAGGATCATGGAATGTCTTTCCATTTCTTTGTGTCTTCTCTTTCTTTCAACAATGTTTTATAGTTTTCAGTGTATAGACCTTTCACCTCTTTGGTTAAATTTACTCCTAGGTATTTTATTGTTTTTATTGTAATTGTAAATGGGATGGTATTCTTAATTTCTCTTTCTGCTACTTCGTTGTTAGTGTATAGAAATGCAATTGATTTTTGTAAGTTGATTTTGTATCCTGCGACTTTATCATATTTATGTATTATTTCTAAAAGCTTTTTGGTGGATTCTTTAGAGTTTTCTGTATAAAATTGTTAGATCTGCAAATAGTGACAGTGTCACTTCTTTCCTTCCAATTTGAATCCCTTTTATTTCTTTTACTTGCCTAATTGTTCTGGCTAGGATTTGCAATACTTTGTTAAATAAAAGTGGGGAAAGTGGGCATCCTTGTCTTGTTCTTGTTCTTAGAGGGAAGGCTTTCATTTTTTATCCATTGAGAATGGTGTTAGCTGTGGGTTTGTCATATTTGGCCTTTATGTTATGAAGTACTTTTCTTCTATACCCATTTTGTTCAGAATTTTTCTCATAAAAGGATGCTGTATCTTGTCAAATGCTTTCTCTGCATCTATTGAGATGATCATGTGATTTTTATTCCTAATTTTGTTAATGTCGTGTCTCATGTTGCTTGATTTGCAGATGTTGAACCATCCCTGCATCCCTGGAATAAATACCACTTGAGCACGGTGTATGATCATTTTAATGTATTGTTGTATTTGATTTGCTAGTATTTTGTTGAGGATGTTTGTATTGATGTTCATCAGTGATATTGGCCTGTAATTTTCTTTTTTTGTGTTGTCCTTGTCTGGTTTTGGTATCAGGATAATATTGGCTTTGTAGAATGAGTTAGGAAGCTTCCCCTCCTCTTCAATTTCTTGGAAGAGTTTGAGAAGGATAGGCATTAAGTGTTCTTTGAATGTTTGGTAGAATTTACCAGAGAAGCCATCTGGTTCTGGACTTTTATTTTTGGGGAGATTTTTGATTACACTTTTAATCTACCTGCTGGTGATTGGTCTATTCAAATTCTCTATTTCTTCTTGATTCAGTTTTGGAAGGTTGTATGATTCTAAGAATTAATCTATTTCTGCTAGATTATCCAGTTTGTTGGCATATAGCTTTTTGTCGTATTCTCTTATAATCTTTTGTATTTCTTAGGTGTCGGTTGTAATTCCTCCTCTTTCATTTCTGATTTTATTTATTTGAGCCTTCTCTCCTTTTTTCTTGGTGAGTCTAGCTAAAGGTTTGTCAATTTTGTTTATCTTTTCAAAGAACCAGCTGTTAGTTTCATTGATTTTTTTCTATTGTTTTTTGTCTCTATTTCATTTATTTCTAAACTGATAATTTATTATTTCCTTCCTTCTACTGATTCTGGGCTTTGTTTGTTCTTCTTTTTCCAGATCCTTTAGGTGCACTGTTGAATTGTTTATTTGAGACTTTTCTTGTTTGTTGAGGTAGGCCTGTATTGCTATAAACTTCCCTCTTAGATCCACTTTTACTGTATCCCATAAATGTTGGCATGTCATATTTTCATTTGTCTCCAGATACTTTTTGATTTCTCCTTTGATTTCTTTATTGACCCAGTCGTTGTTCAGTAGCATTTTGTTTAATATCCACATATTTGTGACTTTGCTGATTTTCTTCCTGTAATTTATTTCTAGTTTCATACAGTTGTGGTCAGAAAAGATCCTGGTATTATTTCAGTCTTCTTAAATTTATTGCGAGTTGTTTTGTGGCCTGTTATGTGATCTGTCCTGCAGAATGTTCCATGTGCATTTGAAAAGAATGTGTATTCTGTGTTTTTTGGGTGGAATGTTCTGTATATATCTACTAAGTCCATCCGGTCTAATGTGTTGTTTAAAGCCAATGTTTCCTTATTGATCTTCTGTTTGGATGATCTATCTGTTGGTGTAAGCGGAGTTTTAAATTTGCCTACTATTATTGTGTTACTGTCTATTTCTCCTTTTATGTCTGTTAATAATTGCTTTTTATATTTAAGTGCTCGTATGTTGGGTGCATAGATATTTACAAGTGTTATATCCTCTTGTTGGATTGTTCCCTTTATCGTTATGTAGTGCCCTTCTTTGTCTCTTGTTACAATTTTTGTTTTAAAGTTTATTTTGTCTGAGATAAGTATTGCTACCCCACCTTTCTTTTCATTGCCATTTGCATGGAGTATCTTTTTCCATCCCTTAACTTTCAATTTATGAGTGTCTTTAGGTCTGAAGCATATCTCTTGTATGCAGCATATGTACAGGTTCAGCCAACCTCTGCCTTTTGATTGAAGCCTTTAGTCCACTGACCTTTAAAGTAGCTATTGATAAGTATTACTTAGTGCCATTTTGTTACTTTTTTTCTGGGTGTTTTAGTAGTTCTTCTCTGTTCCTTGCTTCTTCTCTTGCTCTCTTCCCTTGTGGTTTGATGGCTTTCTTTAGTATTATGTGTTGGTTCCTTTCTCTTAATTTTTTGTGTATTTATTATAGGTTTCTGGTTTGTGATTACCATGAGATTCATATATAATAACCTACTATATAACAATCTATATTGTTGATGGTCTCTTAAGTTTGACCTCTTACTAAACGTCCTACACTTGTAATCCTCTTCCCCCACATGTTATGTTTTTGATATCATGTCTAACCTCATTCTTTTGTGTGTGTGTATCCATTACTCTCTTATCATGAAAATAGCTAATTTTAGTACTTTTGTATTTTGACCTTCTAATTATCTTCATAGGTGGTTGATGTGCTACCTTTACTGTATTTTCACCTTTACTGGTGATTTTATTGTTTGTTTTTTTTTTGATAATTTTTGTATTCCTATTTGTGGTCTTCTGTTTCCCGCTTAAATAAGTTCCTTTAGCATTTCTTGTAAGACCAGTTTCTTGGTGATAAACTCCTTTAGTTTTTGCTTATCTGGGAAACTCTTTATCTCTCCTTGCATTCTGAATGATAACCTTGCTGGGTAGACTATTCTTGGCTGTAGGTTTTTTCCTTACAGCACTTTAAATATATCGTGCCACTCCTAGCCTATAAGGTTTTTGATGAGAAGTCAGCTGTTAGCCTTATGGGGTTTCCTTTGTATGTAACTTATCTTTCTCTTTCGGCTTTTCGAATTCTCTCTTTATCTTTAATTCTTGACATTTTAATTCTGATGTAACTTGTATAGGCCTCTTTAGGTTTATCTTGTTTGGTGCTCTCATGGATGTCTGTTTCCTTCCTTAAGTTAGGAAAGTTTTCAGCTATTATTTCTTCAAATATATTCGATACCCCTTTGTCTTTCTCTTCTCCTTCTGGGACACACATAATACGAATGTAAGTGCACTTGATGTTGTCCCAGAGGTCCCTTAGACTGTCCTCATTCTGTTTAATTCTCTTTTCTTTTATCTCTTCAGCTTGGGTGATTTCCTCTAGTCTTTCATCCAGCTCAGATCTGTTCTTCTGTATCATCTACTCTGCTATTGAGTCCCTCTAGTGAAAATTTCATTTCCAGTATTGTATTCTTCATTTCTGATTGGTTCTTATTTTATATTTTCTAATTTTTTGTTGAAGTTCTCACTGAGTTCATCCATTCTTCTGCCAAGATCAGTGAGCATCCTTATGACTTTTTGCTTGAACTCCTTGTCAGGTAGATTGTTTATTTCTGTTTCATTTAGTTCTTTTTCTGGGGTTTTGTCCTGTTCCTTTACTTAGAACATATTCCTTTGCCTCCTCATTTTGCCTCTTTCTCTGTGCTTATATCTATGTGGTAGGTAGGTCAGCTACATCTCCTGATCTTGGAGAAGTGGCCTATGTAAGAGATGCCTTATGAGGCCCAGCAGTTTACTTCCCTTTCGTCACCATTTCCAAATGTTCCGGGAGTGACCCCTGTGAGAGCTACATGTGTCCTTTTGTTGTGACAAGGTTGCTCTTGCTGCAGGTGCCCGCGGAGGCTAGGCTGTGCCGCTGGCTGGCTGGTTGTATTTCTCAGCTGTGTGTGGCTGCTGTGGACCCTTTGGTCACTTTATCGGGCATGGGGAGCCACAGCACAGTTCACTGCAAAGTCTTATAGCACATTCCTGTTGCAGTTTTTCTGTTAAGTGAGTAGGTCCCCAGCATGGCTGGTCGTTAGGCTCAGGGGCTTACAAATGCTGTAGACCTCCTGCCTGCAAAGCTGTTGTGAGCTCACTCAGGATTGCAGCTGGATGGGGCTGGCCCTAGGCAAAGGGAGCACCCACTTGTTTCAGGCTTTGGAAGGTGGGGCTGATCCCTTATGTGGCTGTTGGAGAAGCACAAGGCTTCTGCAGCTGACAAGCCCCACCACCCACAGGGCCTCACACACGTCAACATAGTCCTCTTCTGTGTGCATGCACCCTGACCCCCTGAAGAGGACCTAGTTGCCCTGCTGCAGAGGCCCCACACACTACACCAAGGCCCCACACACTCCACCTGCTCCTCATACACTCCCTGCCCCACTGAGGCAGACCTACTCTGCTGGCTGCAGAGGATTCAGGCACCCTGCCTAAGCAGGCCCACAAGTTGCCCGAAGGCTTGTTGTTGGGTGGGGCCTGTCCCTCGGGTGGGCTCCTTGCCCTAGCTGAGCTGGATTAAATCTCTGTGCTCTAGTGGGTGGGGCAGACCCTGGGCTATCAGGCCAGGGGAAGAACTCCAATGGCGTCTGCCAGCATCTGTGTCAGCACGCCTTTACTAGATCACAATAATGGCTGCTGCTAGTGTCTCAGTCTCTGGAGACTCTGGAGAGGTGTCTCACCAAGATGCACCCAGAGCCTATCAGGTGAGTCTCTTCACCAAAGGACTGTGCACCTTTCTTTCTGGTGATTTTAGATTGCTTTCCGAAATGGGTGAATTTGTGCATTGGCCCTTTAAAAGTTGGCTTTTGTTCCTCTTATGTCTGATAGCTTTTCTTGGGGTATTCCCCATTGTTGTTAGTAGCCAGCAAAGCCAGATATTGTGACACTTGTCTCGATTGTGCTGAGTCCAAAAGCTGCTTATTATGGTAACGCTCCCCCACTCAGAACCCCCACTCCTCCAGGAAAGGCTGCATACCTTCAGGTTGCTCCCGGCTGGCCACGAAGCACTGCAGCTTGTGAACGTGGCTTATTTTTCTCCAGAGAGGAATTTCTGCCTCTTCCACCTCAGTCAACACTGTCCCTTTTTCTGGAGTTCTTTTTATCCCGTTTTCACTTCTCAGGGATAGTTGTTCCAAGAGTAGTTGTAAATTTGTTGTGTCTGTGGGATCAAGTGGATTCAGAGTCTGTCTACGCCACCGTCTTGACACCTACCTGCCAATGTTCTTCAACTTCTAATATGTATTCACTCGCCTAGAACTTTACCTAGTGAGCTTTCTGCCCAAACCATAATCGTGTTATAAATGCTCAATAAATGCTAACTATTGTTGGTCTTACAGTTAAGACAGTCCTCATCCTCAAGCCAGAACCTTGTGAGATCCAATGTTCCAAACACGGCATCATCCATCCGCAGTTTGGGCTGGATTGGAATGGACAGCCAAGAAGAGTCAGACATGCTCCAGTGATCGCATATATGCTCCAGCAGAGAACTGACCATTTCTCCAAAGATGTAAAGCATTCCTAGAGTGAGAGCCCCATATTCTCCAGCCAACGTCTCTTAACCTTGAAAGGCTAACAATGCTTGATATGTTGCATACCTATGCTGATGTGTTGCATACCTAGGCTGAGGTACTGGATACCTAGACTGAAATGTTGGATATCTAGGCTGATATGTTGGATACCTAGAACCACCCCCACCCCCATGCGTATACACATACACATCTACCCAGGAACTTTGTCCTCCCTCTGTTAATTCATTGCCCTGAAAGATTCTTTGTCATGGAATGCCCTGGCCATGGGGTTAGAGAGGGCCCTACCTTCAGCAATCAGAGTAAGCAGCTAATTAAATATTCTAGAAATATATTAACTTTTCTAGGTCCTTTTACCTAGAAAAACTGAGACAGCTTCACTGTGGTCAAAATAATTTCCCCAGACATTCCAAATTAAAAGGAGATCTAGGGTAACATCAGTTTAGATTTTGGGAAATAGCAGACTTAGATTAAATTAGGTTTGGGAAGCTCCATGCTCTTGAATCATTTCCACATAATGTTCCACCTTCTCTCAGTGACTTCCCTCTCTTCATATTCACTTTGATCCATTTATCCTCTTCTTTTTTTCTCATCTCTGTTTCCCTCTTTTTAACAACACACCTATGTCTCAAACACCTTGTCAGAGATCCAGGACCTACTCAGTTTTAAAGAGCTTAATCTCCATTCTGTTTCCCATTCCACTATCTCAAGATTTAGTCCTTGACATAACTCAGAGCTGCTTAAATACTGAAATTCTTACTCTTGTTTTAAATTCTGACCACAGCATCTACTCTTTTCAATTCTCTGACTCTCTTAGCCCCTTCAAAAATGTTGTCTCTTCACTTGCATTCTCTAGAACCTTGACGTGTACTTCATAGCAACCTATCTCTTTCTTTGCTTCAGTGAAATACCTTCTCTTGTCTTACTATCACCTTTCTGGCATCTCTGCCTCCTCCCATCACCTAGATTCCTGGCCCTTCAGTAAGTTGTCTTTCACTCTCTTCTCTTCTTTGTATACAATCGTCTTTAATTTGATAGTAACATCGACATTTGTGGCTTCAACCACCATCCTCATGTATTGATATATATTTTCCAAAATGGATTACTTTGGCTTAGACCACTTTACTACTTAGATTACACTTGTAGTTTACTTCTGGGTATTAGAGGTGCGTGGCTATTCTGTCAGACTCTTTAACTTCATGTATGTGAAACATTGTAAAATAGGTCTCAACTGGACTGGCAATTACCCATCTCATCCTTACAGCTTTCCACTGTTGCCAGGACCATTTGGATAGAGTCAGTTGTGACACAAAGCCTTTCCTTGTTAAAATTCTTCAACATGAAAGTCAAACTTGTTATTCTGGCAAGAAACTTTTATAATAATTTTTATCATTACCAACCTTTCTTCCAAACATATTTTCCCTTCTTTCTTTCATGTGTGCTAAAAACCAGTTAAAGACAAAGGAGCTATCTAATGATCTCAGTATGTATTTAGCAATTTCCATGTTCTAGGCAGCTGCTCCTACTGTTCTGACTACCTGGGTTACCTGTTTCTATTAGTGTAGCTTCACTTCAAAAGGTCACTTTCTCCACTGGGCTTTCTCTACAAACCAGAGTAAACTGTGCAATACATGTGTAATTTTTATAGAACATATTACTTTCAACTTTGTTCTCTACTCAGACATGTACATCATATTTTCTTTACTTCACTGTAGGAATCTCAAAGGCAGTCCGTCTAATTTGTCCTTATTTTCCCCTTGATATAAAGTTTTTTCATAGTAGGGCCATAACAAATTTTGATTGAATTAAATTAAATATTGTCTGTAACTGCATAGCCAGCCTTTTCTGGTGCTCTTCATTCCTTCCTGCAGATTTAGGTTTCTATATGCTATGATTTATTAATTATGTGGAGAATTTCTTTTAATGGTTCTTATAGTGTAGATCTGCTGCAGATGAATTCTCTCAAATTTTGTCTGGCTGAAGATATATTTCCCTTTGATTTTCAAAGGATATGTTTCCGGGTATAGAATTATATAGGTTAATATTTTTTCTTTCAGTAATTTAAAAATCTTCTGTCATTATTTTCTGGCCTCTGTTGTTTCTTATGATGTATTAGCCATCATTTTCCTTCTTTATTTAACACGCCTTTATTTGGCTGCTCTTAAGATTTTTTTCCTTACTGACTTTTTAGCAGTTTAATAGTGATGTATTGGGGCCGGCCCTGTGGCATAGTGGTTAAGTGCGTGCGCTCCACTGCTGGCGGCCTGGGTTCGGATCCCAGGTGCGCACTGGTGCACCGCTTGTCAGGCCGTGCTGTGGTGGCATCCCACATAAAGTAGAGGAAGATCGGCACAGATGTTAGCTCAGGGCCAGTATTCCTCAGCAAAAAGAGGAGGATTGGCATGGATGTTAGCTCAGGGCTGATCTTCCTCACAAAAAAAATAAATAAATAAAATAAAAAATAATGATGTATCTAGGTATAGTATTCTCTATATTTATCATTCTTGGAGTTTTATGAATTACTTAGTTCAGTGATTAGATGCCTTTCATCAATTTTGGGAAATTCTTGACTATAGTCTCTTAATCTCAAAAGTTTTTTTTATCCTAACATCTCTTTTTCTGGGACTCCAATTATATATCTATATGTAATATATATAAATATATATTCTCTTCATAACTTGTTAGGTGTAATTGGACTGTATGCTTACTCAAAACCAATTGCAGTGAAAGCTATGTCAACTGTATAGGATATAATGGCTGTAGGCGAGTAAACCACAGTGTCCAAGTTAGGCTCCCATCCCCGTACCATAGTCATTCCTCATCTCAGTACTTAGGTTTATTCCCTTTGTAGTACTCATCACTATCAAAACATCTGGTGTATTGATTAGCTTACTTGTTTCATATCTGTTTAACCCACTATGAGTTACACTCTGTGAAAGTAGGAGCCTTATGTTTTGCTTATGGTCTAGACAGAGCTAGACAGAGCTCCTAGAACTCTGTCTTGCTCAGTAATCACCCACTGATTATTTGTTGAATGAGTGAAGAATGAGTAGTAGGAAGGCAAGAATAGGATTTACCATTTACTCTTAGAAAGGAGGCTACTAAAAGTATTAGTGAAACCATTAATTTGTAATACTGGAAAACTGAATTGTAAAAGTAGATTGGCAAGTGAAAGAAATTTGAAATAATTCAGTGAAAAATATTTTGTCCTATTGAGGCCTAACCAATCGTAATTGTACTAGAACCATAAGATTTCACAGCTGGCTTTTTGACTACTTTAGGTACTTCATGTTAGTGAAATAACGCAGTATTTGTCCTTTTGTGACTGGCTTATTGCACTCAGCGTAATGTAAGCAAGGTTCATCCATGTCATAGCGTATGATAGAATTTCCTTCATTTCTAAGGCTGAGTAGTATTCCATTGTATGTATACACCACATTTTCTTCATGCACTCATACATTGATGCACATTTAGGTTACTTCCACCTCTTGGCTATTGTGATGGGCAGAGGTTTTTAAGTTTGATGTAGTCCCATTTATCTATCTTTGCCTTTGTTGCCTGGGCTTTTGATGTCATATCCAAGAAATCATTGCCAAATCCAATGTCTTGAAGCTTTTCCGACATAGTTTTGGGAGTTTTCTGGGAGTCAGAGTATTAGGTCTTACATTAAAATCTTTCATACATTTTGAATTAATTTCTCTATGTAGGGTAAGGTAAGAGTCTAGCTTCATTCTTTTATGTGTAGATATCCAGTTTTTCTAACATCATTTGTTGAAGAGACTGTCCCTTCCCCATTATGTAGTCTTGGCACGCTTGTCAAAAACATTTGGCCATATACATAAGGGTTTGCTTCTGGGTTCTCTATTTTGTTCCATTGGTTTATATATCTTTTTTTTTTTTTTTTTTTTTGGTGAGGAGACCAGCCCTGTGTTAACATCTGCCAATTCTTCTCTTTTTTTGCTGAGGAAGACTGGCCCTGGGCTAACTAACATCCGTGACCATCTTCCTCCACTTTATATGGGACGCTGCCATAGCATGGCTTGCCAAGCAGTGCGTCGGTGCGCGCCCGGGATCCCAACCGGCGAACCCCAGGCCGCTGCAGTGGAGCGTGTGCACTTAACCGCTTGCGCCACCGGGCCGGCCCCTATATATCTATTTTTATGCTGCTACCACACTGTCTTGGTTACTGTTGCTTTGTGGTATGTTTTGAAATTGGTAAGTATAAGACTGCTAACTTTACTCTTTTTTTTTTTAAAGATTATTTTGCTCCTCTGGGTCCCTTGAGCCATATGAACTTTAGGATGAGTTTTTCTACTTCTGCCAAAAATGCCATTGGTATTTTGATAGAGATTGCATTGACTCTGTAGGTCACTTTGGGCAGTATGGACATCTTAAAAATATTATCTTCCAGTCCATGAACATGACATGTCTTTCCATTTATTGGTGTCTTCTTTAATTTCTATCAGCAATATTTTGTAGTTTTCAGTGTACCAGTCCTTTGCTGCCTTGGTTGAATATAATTATTCCTAAGTATTTTATTCTTTTTGATGCTATTGTAAATGGAACTGTTTTCTTAATATCTTTTTCAGATTTTTCTTTGTTAGTGTATAGAAACTGATTTTTGTTCGTTTTACATCCTGCAACTTTGATGAATCTGTTTATTAGTAATAACAGCATGTGTGTGTAGAAACTTTGGAATTTCTACTTATAAGTTAATGTCTCTGTAAACAGAGATAATTTTTTTCTTCCCTTACAATTTGGATTCCTTTTAATTCTTTTTCTTGTAAGCTGTGCTTGTAAGCTTTTCAAGTGTGGCCTTTCTTCTGTTGAGGTAGTTTTCCTCTGTTGCTAGTTGATTGGATGTTTTTTTTAATTATGAAAGGGTGTTGAATTTTGTCAAGTGCTTTTTATGACTCAATTGAGGTTGTCATGTGTTTTTTTCCTTAATTCTGTCAATGTTATGTATTAAATTAATTGATTTTCATGTGTTGAAGCTACCCTGCATTCCAGGAGTAAATCCCACTTGGTCATGGTGTATAATACTTTTTAATTTGCTGCTGAATTCTGTCTGCTAGTATTTTGTTGAGGATTTTTTGTTAGAATTCATCAGAGATATTGGTCTGTGCTTTTTATTTCTTGTAAGGGCTTTGTCTAGCTTTATTATCAGAGTGATGATGCTGGCCTGAAATAATGAATTTGGAAGTGCTTCCTCCTCTTCAGTTTTTTGGAAGAGTTTGAGGAGGCTTTTTTAAAATTATTCTTTCAATATTTGGTGGAAATCACCAGTGAAGCCACCTGGTCGTGGGCTCTTCTGAGTTAGGAGGTTTTTATTACTGATACAATTTCTTTACTAGTTACTAGTCTGTTCAGATTTTTTATTATTCAGTCTTGATAAGTTGTATGTTTCTACAATTTTATCCATTTTTTGTAGTGTATCCAGTTTGTTGATGTATAATTGTTCATGTTGGTCTCATTATCTTTTTTATTTGTGCGACATCAATTGTAATGTCCCCACTTTGATTTATAATTTTAGTTATTTGAGTCTTCTCTCTCTCTTTTTAAAGTTAGTCTAAGGGTTTGTCAATTTTGTTGATCTTTTTGAAGAACCAGCTCTTGGTTTTGTTGATTTTTTTCTATTTCATTTAACTCTTCTATCATCATTATTATTTTCTTCCTTCTGCTAATTTTATTTAGTTCTTTTCTTCTGGTTCCTTGAGATGTAAACTTAGGTTATTGATTTGAGATCTTTGTTTTTCTTAATGTAAGTGTTTACTGCTATAAACTTCCACCGTAGTACTGATTTCACTGCATCTTTTAAGTTTTGGTATGTTGTGTTTTTGTTTTCATTTGGTTCCAGATATTTTTAAATTCCTTTGTGATTTCTTCTTTGACCCATTGGTTGTTTAAGATTGAGTTGTTTGATTTCCTCATATTTGTAGATTTTCCTGTTTTCCTTCTTGTATTGATTTCCAGTTTCACTCCATTGTAGTCAGAGAAGATACTTTTTAAGTATGACTTCAGTCTTCTTAAATTTGTTAAGACTTGTTTTGTGGCCTGACATGTAGCATGTCTTAAAGAATGTTCCATGGCTTTTGAGATGAATACGTGTTCTGCTGTTATTGGGTGGAGTGTTCTGTATGTCTGTTAGGTCCAATTGGTCTATAGTGTTGTTCAAATCCTCTGGTTACTTATTGATCTTCTGTCTGGTTGTTCTATCCCTAACTGAAAGTGGGTTATTGAAATCTCCTACTATTAATGTGTTGCTGTTTATTTTTCCCTTCAGTTCTGTAAATGTTTGCTTCATATATTTGAGAGCTCTTTAGCTGCATGTATATTTGTAGTTGTTGTAATTTCCTGGTGAATTGGCCTTTTAATCATTATACAATGACCTTTTTTGTTTTAAAGTCTCTTTTGTCTGATATAAGTATGGCACCCCTTCTCTCTTTAGGTTCCTGTTTGCGTGGATATCTTTTTCTATCCTTTCACTTGTAGCCTCTATGTTCTTAGATCTAATGTGAATCTCTTGTAGACAGCATATAATTGGATCTTGTTTTCTTATCTATTGAGCCAATCAGTGTCCCTTAATTGGGGCATTTAGTCTATTTACATTTAAAGCAATTATTGATGGAGAAGGCCTTACCATTGCCATTTTATTAATTGTTTTCTGTATGTCTTACAGTTTTTTTGTCCCTTATTTCCTCTCTTCCTGTATTCTTTTTCATTTATGTTTTGTAGTGGAATATTTTGATTCCTTTCTCACTTCCCTTAGTTTATATTCTGTAGATATGTTCTTTATGGTTACCATTGCAATTACATAAAACGTCTTAAAGTTATAACAATCTATTGTTAAACTGACAACAAGTTAACTTGAATTGTATATAAAAACTCTACTTCTTCACATCTCTGTCCCCCCTTTATGCTATTGATGACACAAATTACTGCTTTTTATATTGGGTATCTATTAACGTAGATTTATGATTCCTTTTTAGGCTTTTGTGTTTTAAATTCTATACCGTATTTAAAAGTGATTTATGCACCTACATTACAATTTGTCTGTATGTCTTTACCTGGGAGATTTTATATTTTTATATGGTTTCATGTTGATGTTTATTGTCCTTTTGCCTCAACTTGAGGGATTCCCTTCATCATTTCCTGTGGGACAGATCTAGTGGTGATGAATTTCCTCAGCTTTTGTTTAGCTGGGAAAGTCTTCATTTCTTTTTCATTTTTGAAGGACGGTTTTGCTGGGTAGACTATCCTTGGTTGGCAGTTTTTTTCTTTCAACACTTTGAATATGTCATCCCATTACTGTCTAGCCTTCAAGTTTTCTGCTGAGAAATCCAGTGATGATCTAATAGGAGCTCCCTTATACATGATGAGTCACTCTTCTCTCTCTGTTTTCAAGATTCTCTCTTTATGATTTTTGACAGTTTGATTATGATGTGTCCCTGTATAGATCACTTTAAATTTATTCTACTTGGAGGTCTTTGAGCTTCTTGAATTTGTATGTCCATATCTCTCCTCCAATTTGGGAAAATTTTCGCCATAATTTCAAATAGGCTCTCTAACTTTTCTCTCTTTCTTCTCCTTTTGGAACTCCCATAAATTTTGGCCATGATTTCAAATAGGCTTTCTGCCCTTTCTCTTTTTCTCCTTTTGGAACTCCCATATCCATATGTTGTTCTGCTTAATGGTATCCCATAAGTCCCTTAGGCTTTCTTCACTTTTCTTCATCCTTTTTTCTTTTTGCTCCTCTGTCTTGGTAACTTCGAATGTCATGTCTTTGAGTTCACTAATTCTTTTTTCTGCTTGATTAAGTGTGCTGTGTAGTCCCTCTAGTGAATTTTTCAATTCAGTTATTGTATTCTTCAGCTCTAGAATTTCCATTTGGTTCTTCTTCATAATTTTTATCTCTTTTTTGATATTCTCATTTTGTTCACATATCATTTTCCTGACTTCATTTAGTTGTTATATGTACACTCTTTCAATTCATTGAGCATCCTTATAATGGTTATTTTGAATTCTTTGTCTGATGATTCATATATTTCTGTTCTTTAGGGTCATTTTCTAGAGATTTAATTTGTTCCTTGATGGGACCGTGTTTCTCTGGCTTATATGCCTTGTTATCTTCTGTGGGACTTTGGCATTTGAAAAAGTAGCCACTTCTCCCACTCTTTATGATCTGGTTTTATACATGGAAGACTTTCACCCATCTTCTCAGCTAGAGATTCTGGAGACTTCTAAGCCTTTCTGGGGGGATGCATCCTCTCTGGACTCCTACATGTAGTCTCATTGAAGAGATTTGCCAGTTTCTACCCAGCAGCTTGCCCTGGTGTCTGTCTATGATACTGAGGCCTCTCTGGTGCTGTAGTAAGTCATGAAACTGGAGCTCTCTGTATTGTCTCTCTGTGGTACTGCAGACTCTGCTGATAGACCAAACCATATTGATGGCTTTTGTTCCTCGTAGTCTTCAACCTGTCAGTACTTAAATTCAGGCAAGAACGTAGTCTCTTGTGCAGTCCCCCCAGAAGTCAGAATGTTTGGCGTATGTTCCATTCTTCTCATTCTTTTTTCAGGAGGAAATAGGAGCTTGGAGTTTTCTCTCTATGACAGGCCATGCTGTGCTGGGAGGTCTCTGACAAGTGTGCGCCATGCATTGTCCTACTGGGTTTCCATATGGTTTGCTTCAAGCTCACCTGGGGTACATGAACCTCTTAACTGGCTTCTGGATTTCTCAGAAAGGCAATTGGTCCATGTATTGTTGTTAAGTTGGTGTCTCTTGGGGAAGAAGGATCTGGGGCTTCCTATTCTGCCATCTTGCTGATGTCACTCTGTCATTGCGTTGTAAAGTACAATGAGATCTGTGAAATACAAGGCCTCTCATGCTATTCTCAATGTTTCCGTTGTTCAAAGGTGTAATTCAGGGGGCCAGCCCTGGTGACCTGGTGGTTAAATTCAGCACAGTCTGCTTTGGCGACCCTGGTTTGGTTCCTGGGTGCAGACCTACACCACTCATCTGTCAGTGACCATGCTGTGGTGGCGACCCACATACAAAATACAGGAAGATTGGCAACAGGTGTTAGCTCAGGGCGAATCTTCCTCAGCAAAAAAAAAAAAAAAAAAAAAAGGTGTAATGCAGTTACTGAAAACTCTGGGGGTGAATGCAGTTTGATATTTCCTGTCGGGTAGTAGAAAGGAGAAGGCACTGTCATGAAGGGAGTTGTTAAAAGTTATCTTTCCTATTGTAGCTAACAGAGTTCGTGGTTGGAAGGAAAACTTACTTCAAACATTCAGTTCACAGATGGAGAAAATGAGCCCCAGAAAATAAATTACTTTCACAAGGTCATATGGCTACTTCAGACTAAAATTTGTAAGATTATAAAACTTCATACCCACAGATGATTTTCTCAAGTCTCTTATAGTCTTACTACCAAACTCTTTCAAGAGGTATAAATTTAGGTCTGAGCTTTTGAGCACCTACCCATTGGAGCTCTGAAGGATTTGTGGTTCTGAACTTTAACACCAGTGCTCTTTTCATTCTTTTGAGAATATGCATTCTCAAGCTGTCTGCTTTAGTAATAAATTTTTATATGAGTGTGTACAAATGCAGAATCTCACTGTTTCCCTTCTTCCATATTACTTATTACGTCTTACCCAGGTTTGCGGCGATGACAACTTTATCTTGATCTTTATACACTCTTGTTGGCTCACTCATGATCACATGCTGAAAAGATGATTGGGAAAGAAGTGAGGAGTTCAGGTTCTAGGATTAATGGAGATGGGATTAGCTGTAAACGCTGTAATCAAATGTCAGAACCAAGTTAATTGGCCAAATAGGAACTCTAACAGAGCTGAAATGGGACCCATCCTAGTGGCTTCATCATCTCAGTGCTCCAATACTAAGCTATGTAAAATGTTTTTGCATGAACCTAGAGTCTTGACAAAACTATATTAACGAAGTTTGCGCATTCCGTGTACCTCTTACCCAAATCCCTTCGTCTACCCCCCATAACCTACTATTCTCCAAGCTAGAGAAAAGCATTTGAAAACACATCTCCTCTGATATGGTATAGATGGAGTTAATATAAGCCTCAGAGACAGAGTATTTGCATTTTCAGAAGAGCCTGGAAAGATTTTTTTTTTGGTGAGGAAGACTTGCCTGATCTAACATCTGTTGCCAATCTTCCTCTTTTTGTATGTGAGCTTCTGCCACAGCATGGCCACTGACAGACGAGTGGTGTAGGTTCACACACGGGAACCAAATTCAGCCTGCTGAAGCAGAGCATGCCAGACTTAACCACTAGGCCCCCAGGGATGGTCCCCTGGAAAGTTTTTTGCAGTGAAGATGATGATGATGATAAACTTCCACTGAAGTCATTGTTCCCCAGAATCCCTTTAAGCCTCATTATCAAAGTTAAGTGTCTGGAAGGTTGAGAGTAGAACCCTGGGATTTTGTTTTGGTGAGGCTACAGAGTCCTGGATAAGTCACCTCCTCAATCATGTTTTGACTTCCTGTCTGTAAAATGAGAATGGAAATGGTATTACATACTGATTAAATGCTTATTACAGTACCATTTAATAAGTGTTAACAATAGTTTTGTCTGTGGCCGTCAGCAGAAGGATTGGAGGCAGTACTTAAAGGGAAGTTGGCGATAGAGTGGGGGGCAGTCTGCCTAATGCATCGTCTTGCCCAGGGGGGCTCTTAGTTCAGCTAAAGCAAGGGGGCAATGAGCGAGAGAGGCTGATAGCAGATGAGCCCCCACTCCATTTCCCCAAAGGCAAGGACGACTGGATGGGAGGTGCCCAGCTATTGAAGGAGCCCTTCTATTTAACCCCCAGGAGCATGAGACCTGGGATTATTTCTTCTTCTTCTTTTCTGTTCATTTGCTGTTATTTAAATGTTTCTATCAATATATTTAAACTTTTCAGGAAAAAACAGAAATTCAAGTGACCAAGGGGACTTTTAGATGTAAATATTATTTGAAAGGCTGCAAATGCAAGATTTTGCCATTCTTTTCTGTGTCTAACTCCAGGGGCCCCAGCAGCCATAGCAAAAAATGTGCTGAGCACCTTTTACTTACTTCAAAAGAGTGTAACTACTCCCCTCCCAGCCCCCATCATGAATTAGTTTCTGTTATCAGCTCATCTTACGCATAGGGGACTGAGGCACAGAGATGTTAAGAAACTTTTCAGATTACAGAACTGATGAGCAGCAGAGCCACTCTGCAGCCAGGCAGCATGCTCCACTGGTCATGTCACCTCACTTGGCGTATCTGCTCAGTGTTCTTTGGGGTCTCCATTCCTCATCCCTATTGCTGTCAGCCTGAGGGCGGTGCATTAAGGATTGCCTTCCGTGAATAGCTATAAGCACCTGGACCTTTCTCCCACTCCACAGTTTCTGTCCCTGTCACCGCTTACCAGTCCCATATCCCATCTATTCTAATCTGCATTTCTGTCATTGTCTATTTCTTTCTGGTTTATGAATGAATATAAATGGTTTCATTTGCTCTCCCAATGCTACTCTCAACTTTTTCCTCTCCCAGGGAGTTAATATAATTTTCGTTGTAACAGATGCCTATTTTCAGGAGTAGCCTTGTGTTGGAGGATCTTTTATCAGCTCTTTGCCCACTTGACTGCTTGGGTCAGCTCACAGTTGTCATCAGCTTCTGGGGGACATTTAAAAATTCTTCTTCTTCATGTTTCAGTTTGTAATCTCATGTGAACATTTAACGTGTAAAATCCAAGTAAATATAGTAACTTAAAACCACAATTTTCAGGAACCATAGATATGCAATATTCAGTGAGTACCTACTGTGTGGCAGGAACTGTGGCAGATGCTGTGGGGAGGGGTGTAGATCACATGTAGACCTTCCTCTCGAAAGGCCAGTCCTTCTCATTGGGGATGTTAAGGGATGCTCATGACCTAAAAATGGAAAGTGACCTAATAACGTGGAGCTTCAGGGAAAGGCTATGCGTCTTTTCTTCTCAGTTACTACATGTAATATAAATTTTCCTAAAAGACCCCAGACACTTACACAAAATTTGTGTGAGACTATCTTTTGTAAGAGGTATTAATCAAATGACTCAAGAAAAACCAAATGACTGTTAGTACTGGTCCTGTGGCCTTTGAGGCCTGGGCGTTTTGTATAAATCGGTAGCCTCATTCCTTCAGGGGTGGGCGCCAGCCCTCCTGCTTTCCCTAGAGGATTGACGCAGATCTAGGGCCCCATGAATCCACAGTGTGCCAAGCTTAACTCCTCTGTTTTCTACTGTCTTTTTACTTTTCTCCCCCAATTTTTGTAAAGTAAAATATGCCATCATAATTCTATGGTTTTAGAGAGAAACTTCTGGGAGTTTTGAGAAGCCAGCTGGATATAACTTTCCATTTCACCTTGGGAAAGTTAAGAGAAGATCTTGAGTCAGATCAGCCAGGCTGCCACTTTCCTTGTTAGGAGAGAAGCTCAGAGTCGACCTTGTTTTGAGGGGTGTGACATACTTGATTCATTGAGTGACATTGGTGCCCACCTCTTGGGGGCCAGGGCCAAAAAGTAACCACTAAACTTGGTCAGGCAGAAAAATGAAAAATATTTGTTAAGATTTAAATTCTATCAAATTGAGAAACTGTGAACTGGTGGCAGGTAACACAAAAATGTTTTTATTGCCTGTTTTATTCAGAGTTGGCATTTAAGACATGTGCTAGGAAGTACCTGTTTATGACACCTAAATGGGGCCCCTTAACATAACTTGTTTGGCATTTTGGAAATAAAAATTGATTTATTTTTCTTTTCACAAGAGGGGATGAAGTTTGGTTTAACAGGAACCTCATACTATATTAAATGTGGTTTTGGATGCCAACCCCCTAAGAGATCGACATCAGGAACTTTCTTTCATTAAAATATAATTTATTTACTTTTTCTCATGACAGGATTCCTTTTGTGTCTGCAATAAACCCGACAAAGAATCTGTTTACCTCCAGGCTCTAAACAGCATTTTGGAGAGCAAAGTTCAGCCATGTGCCTCTAGGTCCATCAGTGAACAGACCCACCCTGGCCCTACATTCTTCTCCCAACAAGGCCACTCTGATGGGTGCCATCACCTGTCTATGTGTCTGGGTCGTTTCCTCAGCTTATGACTAATAGTTCAGATAGTTCTCAAATCTTGTTCTAGGATGAGGTGGAGAAAAATAACCAAAGGGGTATTTGCATTGGTTTTGTGATGGAGGCAAGAGAAAGTGCAGTCAATATAACTCCCCTTAGGGCCACCTTAGTCTTTCAAGGGAACAAATGTGGTTGATGCTTATCAGTGCATCTTTGCAATGTTCATTTACGCTGCACAATTTATGAGTTTATGACTCTTCTCAAACATACTGACTCTGAATTTTTAGGAAATAATGACATCCAAGCAGATAAGGTAGAATTCAAATGAAAATTGAAATGTGAATCGATTTTTGAACTAAATGTATGGGGACCAATTCCGTCAGCCCTATTTTATATTCTACCTCAATA
The DNA here is from genome assembly GCF_057802395.1 of Ceratotherium simum simum. Lineage (NCBI taxonomy): Eukaryota > Metazoa > Chordata > Mammalia > Perissodactyla > Rhinocerotidae > Ceratotherium > Ceratotherium simum. The sequence goes on along the minus strand of NC_141902.1, from coordinate 73,803,736 downwards.
GAATTTGCCCCCTCTCACTCAGAAAATTACCATCCCCTCGCTCCCTATTCCTGACTTTTCTACCTCTGTCTAACTCCTCATCCTTCTCCCAACTACCCAAAGCTTATTCTTTTATTTTTTTTTATTGTGGTAAAATACGCATAACATAAAATTCACTATTTTAACCATTTTTAAGTGTGCAGTTCAGTGGTGTTAAGTACATTCATCTTCTTGTGCAAGCATCACCACATCCATCTCCAGAACTCTTCATCTTTCAGAACTGAAACTCTGTACCCATTGTACAACAAAACCCCATTCTTTCCTCTTCCCAGTCCCTGGCACCTACCATTCTACTTTCCGTCTCTATGAATTTGACGACTCTAGCTACCTCATATAAGTGGGATCATACAGTATCTGTCTTTTTGTGACTGGCTTGTTTCACTTAGCATAATGTCCTCCAGGTTCATCCATGTTGTAGCATGTGTTAGTGTATTGTATATACATATACATACATATATGTATATTTTAAATTTTTGGTATATTATGATGTTTTGATATCTTAAAAACTCTTTCTGGCTAGGGAGAGACTGCCCTTCCCAGAGCTTAGAGATAGCAAAGGGCCGAGCCAGGAGCATGCCTTTCACATGCAAACCAACCAATCCAGAGCCATACCTCCTCTGTCTGGCCCATACACCCCAGGAGCCAGTATTCTTATGCCTTAATCATCCCAGGGCTGGGTACCACACCGCTGGAGACCACCTCTAGAGCCCAAAGCCCACAGAATTATTCAAACTAGCCAATCCTAGCTGTTTACCCTGCCCTGCTGTGCCTTTCCCTCAGAAACTCCACTTAAGATCATGGCCTAAGTGCCACCCCCGCCCCCGACCTTGACCTGTCTTCTGATTCCTGACCATCCTGGTGTCTTTCACAAGTGGCTCTGCAAGACGTGCCAAACCTCCTGTCTCTAGGACCTGTGAGTATAATAAACTTGTTTTCCTGAGACTCTCCTCTTGTGGCCACACCTGACTGACCATCACTTAAAAGAATACAACACAGTCAGTATTTCCTTCGTTTGTAAGGCTTCTGAATAATATTCCATATGTATATACTACATTTGGTTTATCCACTTATCTTTCCATGGGCACTTGGGTTGCTTCCACCTTTCAGCTGTTATGAAAAATGCTGCTATGAACATGGATGTACAAGTATATGTTTGGATCCCTGCTTTTAATTCTTTTGAGTATATACCCAGAAGGGGAATTGCTGGATCATATGGTAATTCTATGTTTAATTTTTTGAGGAACTGCCGTACTGTTTTCCAAAGTGGCTGTATCATTTTATATTCTCACCAACAGTGCACAAGTGTTAGTTTCTCCATGTCTTTGCCAACGCTTGTTATTGTTATTTTTTTAATGGTAGCCATCATAATGGGTGTGAAGTGGTATCTCATTGTGATTTTGATTTGTGTTTCCCTAACGGTTAATGATGTTGAGCATCTTTTCATGCGCTTGTTGGTCATATGTGTATCTTCTTTGGAGAAATGTCTAACTCCTTTGCCCATTTTTAAATCAGGTTCTTTGCTTATTTGTTGTTGAGTTGTAGGAGTTCTTTTTATATTCTGGATGTTAACCACTTATCAGATATATGATTTGCAAATATTTTCTCCCATTCTGTGTGTTGTCTTTCTACTCTGTTGATTGTGTCCTTTGATGCACAGAGTTATAATTTTGGTGAAGTCCAATTTATTTATTTTTTTCTTCTGTTGCCTGTCCTTTTGGTGTCATATCCAAGAAATTGTGGCCAAATCCAATGTCATGAAGCTTTCCCCCTAAGTGTTTTTCTAAGAGTTTTATATTTTTAGTTCTTATGTTTAGGTTTGATCCATTTTGAGTTAATTTTTATATATGGTGTAAAGTAAGGGTCCGGCTTCATTCTTTTGCATGTGGATGTCCAGTTTTCCCAGCACCATTTGTTGAAGACTGTCCTTTTTCCCATGAGTGGTCTTGACACCCTTGTTGACGATCATTTGTCAGGGCTTACTCTCGAATCTTTGAATTATAAAACTTGAGCCGCTTGTAACACTTGTACCTTGTACCACTGTTAGAGCCACTTTCCTAAATGCTCCTTTTACTTTAGCATCAGGCTGCTTAAAAGAGTGTTTGCTTAAAACAGTTCATTTCCCCCGGGTTTTGTGTGCGTGTGTGTGCATATGTGTGTGTGTTTATTCCAAACTCTTATCTCTTAAAATCTTTATTGCACTATTGCACTTAATACTCATTTGACACGTCCCACTTAAAGTTCTTAAGGCTTTATGTCTGTATGTCCTTTTTATTTAATGAGATTAAAAGCTCTGGAAGCTTAATAAATACCGTGAAACAACCAGAAAAGTCTCTTGCAGAAAGTAGGTCCTCAATTGACTGACTTACCGCAGCCTTTCATATGATATCACCAAAGGTTATACAGTGTTGGGAGACAGAACACTTGCCGAATCCAATTAAGTTGAAGAAATATGCTTCTTCCTATTCATAGTAGTTAGTAAAGCTCAGCCTAAAATGAAGAATAGTCCGTTTATGAAATTTAAGCACTATATACATAGTGCATGGAATTGGCTTGGGGTGTTTTCCAAAATGCCAACAGCCCTTTGAAGCTAGCGTGACTTGGTTGTACTGACAGATGTTGGAGTTGTTGGTTCAAAATGATAATCATTGTTTTCATTTTCATGGAGGTCTGGAAAACATGGTTCAGGCTACAGACTGCTGCATATGCAACTTAACAAGGGACTGTGAGCTCAGAAGTGCCACTCGTCATTCCAAAATAGAGTGCAGAAATCCATTTGTGAGTGATTATTTAGCGAAACTGAAGGAAGCTCATTGAAATAATTGTAGATACAAACATTCTTGTTTCCATGGAAACAATCCATTTCATGTGCAAAGGTTCAGGAGTCTTGTTCATGTTCCTCCTGGGCAGAAATATTCTGAAATTGGTGCTGTCCTCCCCTTTATCAGTTGCTGAGTACTGAGGAAAGGGAGCCTTCTCCCTTTCAGAGGACATGGGCCCCTGACTCAGAGGTTGTTCATCTCAGCATCCTCATTACTGGTTTCCCAAATTCCAGTGCTGCCAAGGGAACAGAAATTAGTTTTCTTTAAGGCAAAACGAGACAATTTAACCTCTGATGCACAATGTTAAATATTACAGTTTCTAATTATATAAATTTTATGCACTCATAGTTCTAACTATAATTCCTTGACTCACTAAAGTGTTACTCTTTTTTGAATTGTAGGATTTTAAGACTATGATAAATGTGTGTATGTGTCTTTAAGTCATAATAATAACAATATACAATATTTTTTATTCCCCTTTGATGTTTGTACTACTCTCTAGATCTTGGTTTTGAGTTGCTGTGCTTTGGGATGATAGCTAGGCAGCCATGTGATGGATAAATAATCTGAGTGCATCTCTGATATTGCCCATCACTTGGGTTTGGCTTCACAGCAAAACGTTGACGTTAAATTACTTATGCAGTATCTTATATTTCATCTTTTTATGTTTTTTTTGCCATATAATCAGTGTAACTCATGTTACAGACTATCTATAGTCATCTATCACTGGCAACTTGCAGTGTATAAATATCTTGATTTCCTAGAATCTTTTAAAAACAAATACAAATCTCTCATCCTTTGAGAATTTTAAAAGGAAAGACAGGCAGGGTCTGAATTGTAGTTACAAGACAAATCTCAAAGAAAAATCCACCCCCTTCCAACATATCTTTGAGGTGTTAGTGCATGAGTCAAAGGCAGTTGAATAGTGCTTTCCTCGGTCTCTCTGGCACATAGTATTAATACATGTATTTCTCTCCACAGTAAAACCGACCGTAATTGATGTTGACATCTATGTTAACAGCATTGGTCCTGTGTCCTCAATAAACATGGTAAGAAACTATTTTCTTTTCTAATCTGATGGGCTTTGCATCAGTTCTTGCTTACAGTCTCATTGTGGATTTCTGTTTGAGATTTATCATGCAGGTTTAAAACTCACAATTGGCTTCTTAAATCTGTAGCATTTCTTGGTAGTTTAAATATTGAAAATGGTAAAAGTCAGGAGGCTGAGCTTGTGACACTGCAGTGAAGCATTGCTCTCATGATTAAGAAGTGTCTGGCCCTTCGTCTCCACACACGAATCTACTGCATATAGATTTTCAGATGGGATTGTTTGTAATTATGCATTATTGGCTATATCTGACCTCGTTAATCCTAGGGATGAATGTAAATGACAGTTTTTTGACTTTTAGTTCATTTTTTCATGATCCAAGAGACCTGACTTTTAGTGTTTCTCAGGAAAGGATCTGAGGTTACCCAGTTTATACTTCTGTTTCAGTTTGAAGAGTGAGGGTAAATAAACTGTCTTTTTTTTTTTTTTTATGGGAGAAAGTATGGGACCAAATATATGATTTCCCCAGTAGGGTATTTCCACAGACTTAAAAGCAAAATGAGCTCCTGAAGTAACTGTTTGCATGTAGAAGTCCTTCCCTGTTTTTTAGTTTTAGCCATTAGGAAAGTGCTGGAGTGTTGGAGTACGTTAGTGTAGACATGTCCTGTCAGGAAACGGGCCTCCCTACGTGCAGTGTGCAGGGTTCCAGGAGCAGCACGTGCCTTTGTGGACCCAGTGGTGTCAGGAACTCCTCTGGTTGGGGCCTTGTTTGTGCCCACAGCTGCGTGTTTGCTCCTGCTTTGGGGGACGTGTGATGCTGAGGATGGGGGATTGCCAAAATGCTGACTTAGATGCCTTCCTTTCATTGCAATGTTCTGTGGATGGAAATAATCCCTCCAAAATTAGTAGCAAAATCATTTCTTTTCATTGCCAGATTTTAAAAGTGTTCATCTTTTCTCTGATGATATAAAGTTTCCATGGAGGGGTAAAATTATATTTATGGGTGACTCACTTAAAAAATTCCCCCAGGTCCTCCACAAACTGCATATGGGGCACTAGCTAAGAGGTGAAATGGATAAAAGGGAATTCCCTTTACATGACCTATGGGCTGCAGGTAGTAAAATGTAAATGATAAATGCAATATTCCCTTTCCCTGATAAATAATGATTCAGCTGAGGGCAAAAAGAGAGTAATCACTTGTTAGTTTATTTGTTTCTTATTCTGTAGTTTTATTTTCTTACATTTGTTCCGCAACACTTAATTCAGCACCTTTATCTCTAACGTTAATTTAAGTCTAACGCTAAAAAAGAAGTGCCTCTTTAGATATATAGTTACAAAATTATTTTAGGAACAGGTGCTTGCATTCGTATATCTAGGGATTTTCATGAACTCCTATAACTTTGAAATCTACTTTGTGCCCTGTATTAAGCTTGGCTATTGGAACAAATGGAAATTTCTGCGTGTTAATCATAGACTGCGGAGGAGGAGGCTAAGTAAGTGACAGTTATCCACCAGGTGATGAAGACTGCTGATGGCAGGCACCCTCCTTGGGAAGGTCAGCAGCAATTGGAATATTCTCTGATGAGGTCTTCTCAGTCTGAAACTTGACCTATAGGCAGGAGTTTGCCAGGTGGAACAGTGTGGCAAGATCTCTGAGAAAAGGAAGGATGGCAGGATGTGTGGTGCAGCTGGGGCGTGAGGATTGATGTGAAGTTCAAATGCCAAGGGGGTGGGTGCAGCTGGGCAGCACCCTGGACCTGCCAGGGACTGAGAACTTGAAGCCTTGCTGAATAGTCAGGCATCATCCTTGGATTTGCCCCAGACTGATCCCAGCACTTGGAAAGTGTGCAAACCCACCTCCATCTTAGATATGTGCAGGTCAGATTTCATGAGATTAGTTCAATTTCAGCAAGATCTCTAGTCAGATCCTCTTTCTCCCTTATGACACAGAGCTGAAATTATGACTTAAAATCATGATTTAAAATCATTAGCTCTGACCCCTCCATTAAAGGGTGGAGAATGTTCTTAATCAAAATGGTCTGAGGCATTGTAAGACTTCCATCCCCTGAGAAAAATGCATGAGCATCAGTGTTGTGTATGTCTTGAGGCAGATTGAACCAATTATCAGTGTTAGACTTTTAACAGCTGGGATTGAGTAGAAATCTTTTCCAATTAACCCTTCATTAAAAATAATTGCCCTGGGGGGCCAGCCCCATGGCCTAGTGGTTAAGTTCAGTGTGCTCCGCTTCGGTGGCCTGGGTTCAGATCCCAGGCATGGACCTACACCACCCGTCAGCCGTGCTGTGGTGGCGACCCACATACATACAATATAGAGGAAGATTGGCACAGATGTTAGCTCAGGGCGAATCTTCCTCAACGAAAAAAAAAAAAGAAAAAAATTGCCCTAAATATCTTGAAAATTCATTTGATCCAATTTTTTTTCTTCCTAGGATGCATCTGTATTTTAATAAGAGGGTGGACCAATAAATGTTGGTTGCCTTTTATCTTGTGAAACTGAAGCCACTATCCAGGCAACAATGGGCAAGCTGAATGAGAGGAGATGCTTTACTCTGGAAATGGTGACACGTTTATAGTCAGTTCTCAGCAGAGCTTGTTTTCTAGGCTGTTCCCATGTCTACTTCCATGAGGAAGAGATAATGTGCTGCTAACTTACCTCAGCTAAGCAAAGCATAGGGGAAGGCAAGGGTTTGTTAAAAAAAAGTTGATCTAGATCTAGATGCACACATACACATATCTAAATAGTTAATTGCTGTGTATGTTCTATGGGGGCGAATTTCCCTATTTCTGTCTTTGTTCATTCAGTTAACATTTGCCATACGACCACTGTATGTCATGCTCCATGCTGGATGTGGGTCAGACAAAGATGAACGAAGTCCCACTTCTTGCTCTGGGGGAGCAACTCCAGATCTGTAAACAAACCGTCATGGTACACAGGGGGCCAGAGCAGAGATGGATGCCATGCCGAGCAACCCAGAGGAGGTACTAGCCAACCACCCTGAGGGAGGTTTCAAAGGCTTCATGAGGCAGAGGCTTCCAAGTTGCTGCTTTGTTTTTAATTTAAACATTTATTTTACTTGTTTTGCTTGTTATTATTGTTGGTTTTTGCAGGGAAGGATTCACTCTGAGCTAACATCTGTTGCCAATCTTCCTCTTTTTTTTTTTTTGTTTTCTCCCCAAAGCCCCAGTGCATGGTTGTAAATCCTAGTTGTAAGTCCTTCTAGTTCTTCTGTGTGAGCCGCCCCCACAGCATGGCAGCTGACAGACGGGTGGTGTGGTTCCATGACCCGAAAGCGAACTTGGGCTGCTGAAGCAGTGAGAGCGCAGAACTTTCACTGCTAGACTATCGGGGCTGGCTCTAAATTTTTATTTTTTAAAGACTGTTTTCTCAGAGCAGTTTTAGATTCACAGCAAAATTGAGAGGAAAGTAGAGAGATTTCCCATATACCCTCTGCTCCCATACATGCATAATCCCCCCATTATGAACTTTTCGCACCTGAGTGGTAGATTTGTTACAACTGATGAAGCTACATTGACACATTGTCACCCCCAAATCCGTAGTTTACATTAGGGTTCACTCTTGTGTTGTCCATCTAGGGTTTGAACAAATGTATAATGACGTGTGTCCACCATCATGGGATCATACAGAATAGTTTCACTGCCCTAAAGTTTTCTGTGCAGCGCTGCTTCTTGAAGGATGAGTGCTTTTAACCTTTGCGCTCTGAGCACTTTGCTTGGAAGTCAAAATGATAAAGGACTTCTTCTCCCATTGCTGAATATATCACATATACCCACTAAATCTGTGAAACCAAACTACACAGTTTCAAGAGCATTTAAAGTGCTTCAAAGTGGACCTCATAAAAAAATAGAAGCAATTTAAAAGTAGAGAAAAGACTGTGTAAGTGGATATCGGGAATTGAATTGGCAATAATAATAAAAAGGGATGAATATGAGAGAGACTAAAACAATCAAATTAAAGAACCTATGATGGGAAAAAGGCACAATTTAGAGATGTGTACAGGATTTAAGGATGTAAATTGTTATTGCGATTTTGATCATAAAGCTAAAGCCTGATCAGATTATGACTTTTTCCCAAATATTCATTTAACGATCAGTGAAAAAGAGGAAAATGACAATTTCTTCTTCTTGTTCTCCTCCACTCCACTTTTCTGCTTTTATTGATACTAATATTGAAGATTCAGTTTCAGAAGTTTTCTCAATTACTTTATTTTTCATTTCTAAAATTTTAATTTGATTGTCTCTAATAGATGTCAATTCTCTGGTGAAATTCTCCCTCTTACAATCTATTTTCCTCGAACACATTAATCATTAAATTCATGGCTGATAGCTGCAGTATCTGTGGTATCATTTCTATTGTCTGTTTTATTGCTTGGCCCTAGTTTTTGGTACTCCTGGTAATTTTGATTGTGTACAAAAACCTACAGAGGCTTCAGGGGATCTTCCCTCTCTGTCTGGAGGTCGGAGCGGGCATGCGGCTGGTCTCTAGTTTTGCTGAGGCTCGGTTGGGCTCTGTTTCCCCTTCTTCTTGGGGATGGCTCCCCAAGGATCTCAACGGAGGCCCTGGGATGCTTCCACTCCAAAAAGGTCCTAAACTCTAATTTTTGTGTTTCTGGCACAATAAATGGATGAAAAGTCTGCTCTTTTTAAACCATTTTTACAACTGCTTTTTAACCTCTTCTCTCTGCAGCTCAGTGCTCTATGTGGTCACTAAATGCATTGAGGGAAACCACTGTTGTTTGGCTCACTTCCCCATCATTTGTGTCCTCTGAAGCCTTAGCCTCTCCTATTTAATAGGACTCTTTGGCTGCCCCAAAAAAACTCCAGTTTTTGCATCAACCTGCTCTCCACCCAGCTTCTCCACATCCTGCGCCACCGCACCAGGAGATGAGTCCTGGGGAGAAAGCCACGTGTGGGAAATGTGGTCTCCCCTGGTGAGCCTGCCTTCTCAGAATTTGGCCTCTTCAAATAGATATTTTAAATGTATGTTTTATCTAACTTTTCTGTCTGTTCTTAGTGGGGGTATTGGTCTATGACAAACTATTCCATCATAGCCATGCACCTTTGGTTTGAAATGTTGCATTTAGATGGAATAAGGTTTGATTCACAGTAGACAGCAAGGAGGTAATTTGGGGCCAAGAGGAAAGCCCTAATGAAACTTCACTGAATTTCCTTCTTGCTTTAGTAACCCTCCCAGATGCTTCAGATTAGTGAAGAAGAGAGAATTTTCTGGAGTCCAGTGTGTCCAGTTTTTTCCTGTAAAAACTGATTTTTTAAGGGAACCTAATGGAAGTTAATTATGTATTTCTTCTAGCAATATTAGTTTTAGAGGAACAGAGCACTTGTCCATTATCAGTTGTTTAAGAGGATGATCTGTATGTAGTTTTAATATTCCTTTAAGAAATGAAAAATGACACTTTTACACATAAAGCTTATGTGTTCAAGATTTAATTCACCTCTAGACAGAAAAACCCTCTCCAAGATAACAGCAGTAAAAATAATTATAATAACATCTAAAATATACATATTAAATCAATAGAATACAGACTGGAGGAGCCACATAGTGTAAATAGGAATGATTTCTGGAACTTAAAAAAAAAATCTCCAAGGATGAGAAAGAAGACGTTTAAGGGCTTTTTAAACCTGAGATCCAGCGAACCTCGGTCTGTAGCAGATGCCCGTTTGACTGTGAGCCCTTGAGGCCAACACTCACATCTCTTTTTGATCCCCCTAGGATTCAGTCCAGAGGCCCTGATAAGTGTTTGTCAAATGAATGAATAAAAACTATCTTCACCCTCTGCCTCTCCACGTTCATATGCATTAGTATACCTTTGTGTGAACACACACGCTTCCTGCACACCCTACACTTTGCTGTCTTCAGCTTCCGGTTTCATTAGTTAGTAGATTCACTTCTACTGCTCTAATAATATCAGCTAACACTTACTCAGTGCTTCCACTCTTTCAACAATTTAATCCTGACTATCAACCTATGAGGTTATTGATGTCACCACCCAAGCTTATGGCTAATGGAGCTGAGGTTTGAGACCCTCATGTCATGTCCCAAAGACCATCCATCTGGAAGATGACAGAACACCATTCACACTTTAACGTGAGAGGAAATCAATGTGAGCTGTGATAATGGGCACGTCTTACATGTAAAACCACTGCATTTTAAACCTACACTAGACGTCCTCTTTTCTTTTTCCCCTGATGTCTTGGAACTTTTTTGCCATTTATACAAAATGTCATTAGAGACGCTGTCTGGTAGGCTGGGGCATTCATGTCCATTGTGTGAATGGATGTGAACTTTTCAGCGGTTTAAGAACACTGAGATATCTGTAATAATAATAAGACGTCTGTCCTTTGTCAGCAGTGGTCTCGCACACTAACTCCTTCAAATGTGTGAATAGCTTCTTGTTTTTCTTTTTATCTCAAACTTTTCCATTTCTGTTGGATATTTCACAATTTATATCCCTTATTCTTCACACTATGGTCTACATGATGTACCTCTGAAAAGAGCACCTTCTTTATATTGTATATGAAAACCTTTTTCTGAAAGGGAGGGCCGTTGGATCGGGATTCCTTATTAGAGAGTCTGAAGAAACTCTCCCATCTCACCTTTACGAGGTTCCCACAAGCCTTCACACAGGTCTAGCTTGCCTAGAGACAGGGAACCACATGCAGTTTGCTACAGCTGGGGTGTGCATCTCCGGATTAGAGCATGGGAGGACAGGTGTGCCATGCTGAGGTGTTGCTGTAGGTGGCAGGGTGCCATTATAGGATCCTAAGGGTGGTTGGTCACATGCATCTTGCAGAGAAATCCCTCTGGTAGCATTGTGTGGAATGATGGTAGTGGCTGGCAAGACTGGCTTAGGGAGATGCGTTAGGATTTTCATGGAAATTTAGGGTGAGAAATGGTGAGTCCTGAACCTGAGTAGTGGCAGCGAGCTGTAGAGGAGGGTGTGGATTTGAGAGTTGTAACTTCCAAGACATGATAAGTGACTACATGTAGGCATTAAGGAATGAGAGAAGTCAAGGGTGACCCACAGGCTAACAAAGTTTGTTAATCCAGTAAATGTGACTGAGCATCTGCTGTGTGCCAGATGCTGAGGCAGGTAATGGGGACACAGTGGTGAAGAGAATGAATAAGGCCACAGCGTTTATGCGACTTCAACTCCTGTGGCGTAAAACATTGAACCAACACGAACACCATTATTTCAATTCATGGACAGATCCCTTAAGAAATTAAACACATGGATGAGACCACACAGTCAAGCTTTCATTACGTGAGAGTGGAGGGAGCTTAGGTATGAGAGCCCATAGATGCCAGATCACAGTGGGGCTTTGTAGACCATGGCGAGGTGTTTGGATTTTATTCTAGGTTCGGCAGGAAACCTACGAAAGGGACTAAACAGGTAAATTATGTCATTTATCCTTCAAAAATAATGCTGTATCCTGATGATGCAAAGGATTGGAAGACCAGTCTATCCCCTCTAGTTCCCTGGAGGCAGCAGAGAGCATCTACAAATCCTGTTGTGGGGACTGTCCTCGGTTGAATTGTGTCCCACTCCTTACCCCCAAATCATCTGTTGAAATCCTTTCCTAAGTGCATTTGAATGTGATGTGATTTGGAAATAAGAGTCATTGCAGGTGTAATTAGTTAAGTTAAGATGATGTCACACTGGGGTGGGGTGGGCCCTAATCCATAAGACTGGTGTTCTTATGAAAAAGGGAAGTTTGAAGACAGATGTGCATACAGGGAGAACACCATACGAAGATGAAGGCAGAGGTCTACAAGCCAAGGAATGCCAAAGATGGCCAGCAGCTAAGAGAGAGGCCAGGAACAGATGCTCCCTCACAGCCCTCAGAAGGAACCAACCCTGCTAAAACCTTGATCTCAGACTTCCAGCCTCCAGAACTGTGAGACAATGTGTTTCTGTTATTTCAGCCACCCAGTTTGTGGTACTTCAATATGGCAGTCCTAGCAAACTAACACGGAGCCCATCCCCTATTTTTCAGGTCCTGTTCATTTATGAGATTGTCACTTTCCCTATGACACTGACTTACTGGAGGCTGCAGCTCACCAACCGCCCTTACCCCTCTCTTGGGACTCAGCATCACAGCAGACTCTGACTGACAGTTCGGTGGGATCAGCTCCCTCTTTGTACAGCTGCTCTCCTAGTTAGATTCTGATTTATACTGTATCACTAGTCTCAGAACAGCCCTCTGAGTGAGGGATCACCATTCCACTTAATAATCAAGAACACGAGACCCTCCCATGGAGAGGAAGCAGAAGCAGGACTTGAACCCCAGGCTGGTCCTAGGGTTGTGAGTGATGCTTCCTGCATTCCCCATCCTGAGAAACCAACCTGTTCACTGGCTCTGAAGAAGCTGTAGCTGGAGACTGTGACCAGGTGGGCAACCATTCTCAGCTCACGGGCAGTGAGGATTCCTAGAAGGGCAAGGGGGTGTTGGGATGGGACACTGGACACAACCCCAGGCTGAGAGGGACTTATGGAGAAGGGAGAATAGCAGTACCTCCCAGGGAGACACCCACTGTTGTCAGCCCCTTCTGGCTACTGCAGTCCATCTCATACCTCGAGTGAGGTCTGCAGGGGCTGAGTCCCATATCAAGATGGGCCCCATGCATTATGGCCCTTCCCCTGTAACCTCTGTGGACACCTCCACATGTTGATAACCACTTGTTTTCAGACCTGTCTCTCCCATGAGACTCAGAAGTCCCCCAGGGCACAGATTTGTGCTTCTCTTCCATCCCCCAACCCAGCACAGATGTGTGATTCAGCAGACTTCCAGTTAGTGAATGGGGAGCCGTGGATGAATGAAGGAAGGAATGAAGCAGTCTTAGAAGCAGGTTAACAAAATTGGGGGGGTAATATTTAAGGATGTGGGTTCTGGAGGGCAAGACCTTTATCATCTTGTTCACTAACACATCCTAGTGTCTGCACAATGCCAGACACAGAACACTGAATACCTGTGTTGACTGTCCTGAAGTATACAGAACCCGCCTGGGGTAACATCAACTACATGGCACTGTGCTCAGGGCTTTACTCTGTTTTTTTAATTTAATTTTATTTATTTATTTTTCCCCCAAAGCCCCAGTAGATAGTTTGTATGTCATAGTTGCACATCCTTCTAGTTGCTGTATGTGGGATGTGGCCTCAGTATGGCTGGAGAAGCAGTGCGTCTGTGCGCACCCAGGATCCGAACCCGGGCTGCCGGCAGTGGAGCGCGCGCACTTAACCACTAAGCCACGGGGCTGGCCCAGGGCTTTACTCTTAACCGTGGTGTTCTGTAGCCAGGTCTTATCGCTCGCTGATCTCAAACATTCATTGGTGGTGAAGGAGTACGATGAATAAGGGCATGGCCACTAATATGGGTCCTCCTCCTCAGCAGTCCTGGTCCCACTGCCAGCGGCCCATGGTGCTGCATCGCTGCCCTCCCTCTTTCCTTGAACTGACCACTGTTGACACCTCTGGCTTCACCTGGTCCCTGTCGTAAGGTCGACAGAACAGCCTGGACAGCAGCAGCTGCATGAAACCTGTTGATAACTCTCCCACTTTGGGAACGACCACCGTGCTTTCCCCAGTATCGGGGGGTGTGAGCCATGCAGGAGTGCTTGGAGCCTTGCTCTTGAGAGGACAGAGCACAGATGCAGAAGGGGACGGAAGTGTCAGAGTGATGTCAGGAAGGCTCAAGGTGAGCCACTGAGGTGGGAATGTCGGCAAAGAGCGTATAAGGAAAACAATGATCGTTCAGGAGAAAGAGTGCAAGTGTGCATGTTTTCTCTTCCTCCTATGTGAGGAATGAAGAATGAGCGAGGGAGGCCGGCCTCTGGGGAAGATGCCGAGCTTTCCCTCTGTGCTTCAGGGACTGTGGGTGGTGGGGGAGAAGGCTTTGTTCACATGGGGGCTGTCAGACTCCAGACCACACCAGCCCCAGCAGCCTTCGTCAGGCCTCTCTTCCCTTAGCCCATCTCCCTCCCCTTATCCTTGCCCTGGGGTGGGCTCCCTCAGCCGCCCCTGCCCTCCCTCCAGCACTGATGGCTCTGCCTTCTGCTCCCTTGAAGCTTTGCTCCAGGAACTGTTTTCCTTGTTTCTATCTTTAATTTTTTCTGCTGCCTCTTTAGGCTTGTATCACGTTTAGCCTGGGATACTTTAGTTTGCTAATGGGCTTTCCTGTGTAAATTATTCTTTCCCTCCCATAGCACCTTCACACAGATGCTGCAGTGTCCTTCTGGAGGTGAGTCTGAGTTTATTGCTCCTCTGCTTGAAAACTTTCTGTGGTCCCAGGTGCCTGTGGTATAAAGGCTCCTTGGCCAGCACTGTGGATCTGGGTTTGCCTCCAGCCTGTCTTTCAGCCTCACCACCCACTACGCCCTCAGAAACGTGATGCTGTGGGCGTGCTGAACTAACATCATTGCCCCAGTTCCCGCTCCTCTTCCATGCCTCTGCTCATCCTGTTCCTCTCCTGGAATGATGCTCCAGCTTTACTTTCTGTAAAGATTGTGTTCACTCTTTCAGGCTCACATTGATGCCTTCCCTCCCTCCAGAAGACAGCCCCCTCCCCACTACCTTTCAATCGATTCCTTTTCTCAGCTCCTGTTGTAATAAAAAAAAAAACAACCCTCAATTGTGGCACTCAAGCCATACTCCCCATGTCCTAATTAGCTGAATATATGTCTGATCCCTAATATTTTAAACTACTCCTGGAGGTCAGTGCTCAGAAACTGTTCTTTTTTGTCTCCTGCTGTGATTTCCTGGGGTTCGGTGCACATGGGAGATTTAATGCATACAGGTTTGTGAAATTCAGTTGTAGGAAAATCGTCTTCAAACCAGAAAAGATGTAATAAATGTTAAGAATTAATTCAACTTTGAAATTAAAGAGAAGTTTTTTATTTTTAAGTACAGGTGTCCTACTCCAGGCTAATCCTGATTCTAGGATCCTGAAAAGGTTTGTCAATGTGAGCACAAAGCCAGTGTCCATGATATTCGAGAAATTATGGAAAATAAGGCAGATAGTGGATGATGATGGGTAAATATTGCCTTGATTTTCAAAAAGGGGAGAAAGGTCAATAAGAAAAATCAAAGTGTGGTGATTCTTGATGATGCTTCTCATATAATTCAGTAAGCTGTTTTATGATCCATGCATTGGAAAGTGGTGGTTTCTGGAAGCCAGCCTGGTGTCTGCAACACTCTTCCTTTTGGAGAGAAAACACTGAGGACAGGAGCTGGACCACAGGGCTTGCCTATTATAGAAATTGGAATTCTTGTGTTGAATGAGACAGGGAGGTACCAGGGGGCAGGTGACCCTCATGTAAAGATGGACCTGGCAGCCCAGCCACTTCCCTGCTGGCCAGCACCACAGAGGGGCCTCAGGGCCTCTTGCTGCTCAGCGGTTGTGTGTAAGGAACTACTGCTCCAGATAGGGGGCCGAATCCAGTTCCACAAAGATGAAGATGTTATGAAGACGTCAAAAGGAGCCCTTCACAGCACCGACTTTGACTCTTCAACCTCCAGATCAATTTTCTAACTCAACTCTAAGCAAAGCCCACTGTTTAATAATAGCACATTGCATCTGTCAGGAAAAGTACCGATTTTTCTTTTGTCAGCTTTTTATAGTCTTTTAGGAGGCAGAACCGTATTCCTGAGGCCTTTTTTAAAATAAATATCAGACTTCGTAGGCGTGAAGGAGTGCTGACCTTCACATGCCTCTCCTAGGGGGCCGCCATTGATGATGCATGGATGGTTCAATGATGCTGCTACTGAGGCTCAAACCCAACCCTGAAATCCCACTGTGGAGTTCCCTTAGACTTACTGAGCTTCTCACCTGAGAGAATCTGCTTCTTATTTTATCTCCCCAGAAGTTCTTCCTGGTTTAGACACTTTGCTTCCCTTTTCTGCTCTTGCCGTCCTCTCTTTGTTCAGCTTATCTTTTCTTTGCCTCTGCCAAGCCTTTGCTTTGGTAGTGCAGCTGCCCCACTGCTCTCGTCCCTGTGCTTGGTGTTGCCCTGCAGCTCTCGACAGCAGAGCAGGGCTGGGCCTGTTAGGATGAGGTGTGTGCCTGGGCAGCTGAGAGTCTGGCTGATCCACCGCCATTTGCTGAGTTCACTGCTCTCAGGTTGCTGGGCGCCTGGCGCTTGGAGGATCCTGAGACGCACTGCAGTCTCCACAAACCACACTGCCCACTATTTTGTTGTCCACTGAAGAGCACTTGAAATTCTGCGAGACAGCAGAACTGGAACAAAACTAATGGCTGGGCCTTGGAGGGGGCAGATTGCACCTTTGCTCCCATAGGGCAGAGCTGACTGCTCCCAGGTGATAGGGGGTGCCCCGTGGAAACCAAGGTGCTGGGAGCATTGTTGGAGAGAAGAAACATGTGCATGTGGTGGCCTCTCTGGTCTCTTCCAAAGTGAATTTCCTATGATTTTATAAGCGTATGATGCCAAGAGTAAATTTGATTTTATAATACTAGGGAAACTTTTTAAAAATTTCCTACCAACAATTAATGTTGCCAATGATTTGCAATCACTCACCTTTTGTTTCTAGACTCCCTAATCTGCTCCATCCTTCTCTTTCATAATACTGAAGTCTAAAGATAGACTTGTCCTTGGAGCTATGCAAGGAAATGAAAGTGAATTGGAGTTATCAAAGAAAGCAGTAACATGCTGTTTTCCTTTTATTTTGGCTTCAAAGTTAAGTTAGAGATTTTGAGAAAGACATTTGATTGAGGAAAGTAATTAAGATTTAAGTGTTTGGAAGGAATTTACATGAGATGAAAAGTGACCCTGTGAATTTGGTTCCCCTTTCTTTCTCGTTCTGACATTGTCCAGCCTTCTCTGAGAAACTCTGTCCTGATGAATTGACCAGCAAGACCCTGTCTCTGTGAGGAGCTGGCCTTTCTGTGAGGTACCCTGGTGGGTGAAAACTCTTCCAGTATCCAATATTCAAGCAGCATTTGTAGACTCTATTTACTGGAAATCTCTCTCTCTCTTTCTCTAGCAATGTTAGATGGACTAAAAGCCACTGAAGAGAGAGAACTTTAGATGCTATATGCACCATACACAATGCTCCTTATTTAAAAAATTCTGTAATTTGAGCATCTTGTGAATTTTTTTAACCTAAGCTGTAGACATGACTTCTGACTTCTTCCTAGATCTCATGTGGCTATCCAGTAACTGCTCCTCACTCAGCAAGCTCTTAACTGAACATCCCAACGTGTCCATCCAAACTTCCCCTTCTTGGCTTCCATATTGTTATCAACATATTCATTTACAAAATCAGCCAATCAAGACAAACTGACAAAGTCGGAATCATCTTTGATCTCGTGTCTCTTACCGTCTGCATATGTCTTGTCACCAGGTGTGCTGGCCAGGTGATGCTACCAGTGTGAAGTTTGAGCTCTAAACTTGTCTCTACACCTACAAGAAGACATAGCACAAGGAGGGGCGCCGTCAGTCCCAGGACTTAGGTTACCGCAATCCCTCTCTGGTGGAGCCATCCTGTTCTTGAAGTGGTGCAGGAAGTTTTCTGATAGGTCTTCATATGGATGAAGGAAGGATGGCCTCCTTCAAAACATCCCTTTTCTACATGTAAGGCAGGTCTCCTGTTTCGGGTCTTCTTTTGTGATGTTTGGTTTCTTTAGAGGAAACTGAGGCAGAGAGCCAAAGCTGACCTCAGTGAATGAGGTTCTCGAAAATCAGGTCTGTGTGTGAAGACACAGCACCCTGGCGGCCTAGTTTGATGCAAAGGACTGCCCTCACGGGTCCCCTCTGTGTCCCCATTCTCACCTGGTGATGGAAGACCTCATTGTTCATTGATTTTCACTTAGACCAGAGAATTTCATTAGAGTATCTCTACCACCCTGCCTCTTTTTTCCTAAATTCTTACACAGAACCCAGGTATATAAAACTGATGGAAGTTGGAGCTTCTCTAATGCATGTAGGAGGAGGGAGCTGGAGCTGTGCCACCTGGCCCCTCCCACCACCTCAGGGAGCCACCTGTCCCCCGGGGGCCCATGGAACCCAGTCTGAAAACCCCCAGCTTAGAACCCTGCAGCCCCCTCCTGCTGCTCCTCACTTCAGCCGCTTCCCCTTCCATCCCTCCTTGACATGGCTGCCATGTCACCTTCCAGAATGGGCAAAGCGAGCCTGCTGGCCCACTGCTGAAAAACTTTTAAGGAAGCGCCATTGCCCCTTTCATGTTGTTGTGTGATTGCAGCTGGCTCACCTTCCCTGGGCACCATCCCTGCTCCCCGCCTTCCCTTCCACCCATCCAACTTACCACTGAGTCTTGCTGGCATGGTACTGTAGGAACTCACGGCCACTCCTCATGGCCACCTCATCACGTCCTCTTAATAGTTTCCACTGATTCTGGGCTCAACTCCAAACTCCTGGTGTGGATGTCACGCTCTCCATAAGGTACTTGAGACTTTGTCCCTTAGCTGGTGCCATTGCCTCCACCGGCTATATAACTCTTACTTTCCATCCACTCCCAAGAAGTCTTCCGCTATCACTCCAGGCTGGGCAGGGGCCTCTCCTGGTGTGAGCACAGAGCCCTCTCCACATGTGTGTTAGACACATATCAGATGTCATTGTCGACTTTCTCTCTGTAGGTTTGTATATTACACTCAGTCACAAGCCATCAAGGGCAGGGGTCCTGCATTTGTGTCACCAGCCACTCACTCAGTGACTGGCCCTTAGCAGATGCTCAGTAACTACCTTTTGTTCCAGCTGAATCCAGCTAACTTGTGTGTGCTCTTTCTGCTGCCTGGAGGCTCCTCCCTGCCTGGCGGAGTTATTTCTGTCTTTCCAGCCCAGCTCTACTACCCCCTCGTTAGTAAAGCTTTCTTTAGCAAAGCCCAAGCAGATTGAATTGAATTTGGTGGGATACTTCTTTTCTCTACAACTCAGAAAAACACCACTTTTTTTTCCTGTTGCTTGGATGTAAATATGTATTTCTCCATCAGTATGCATTTCTCCCCCAGTACGTATTTCTCCATCAGGTTAGGAATATATAGTTAAGTGTGGGTTAGATACCTGTTGCTGTATAATGTGTTATCCCAACACTTAGTGGCTTACATGACACATTTCTTACCTCCTAGTTTATGTGGTCAGAAATCTGAGCAAGACTTGGCTGGCATCTCTGCTCCGAGGTCTCTCACAGGCTGCAAATGAGGCTGGGCTTGTCATCATCTCAAGGCTTGACTAGGGAAGAATCTGCTGCTTCTGGGATCACTCACGTGGCTGTTGGCAGGAGTCTGTTCTTCACCAGCTGTTGGACTGAGGGTCGCATTTCCTTGCTGGCCTTTGCCTGGAGCCTCCCTCAGTTCCTGCCACGTGGGCCTCTTCACAGGGTGGCTGGTTTTATCAGAGGCCTCAAAGAGAGAAAGAGAGAGGGAGACGGAGAGAGAGATACAGGTAGGCAGACAGAAAGAGAGAAGGAGGGGAGGAGAGACGAGAGGAGGAGGAAGAGCCAGGTTTTTATCATCTAATCTGGGACTGATACCCCATGACTTTTGCCATATTCTGTTTGTCAGGAGCTTGTCACTAGGTCCAAACCCCACAGGAAAGGGGAGGATGTTCTCAAGGGCTGGAATGCCAGGAGAGAGAGATATTTGGGAGCCATTTAGAAGCTGATGACCAGACACGTGTTCTGTGCAGTCACTGTGCTAGGAGCAAAACTAGACACAGTCTCTGAAATCCAAGTGATAAAGCCTAGAAGATATGGTAGTCATTAGTTCACATAAACACTGAAGTAGATTATTTTACAAGTCCAGATGAGTTTTTTTGAAGGAATGAGTGAGCAGCTTTTTTTTTTTAATTATTTTTATTTATTTATTTTTCCCCCAAAGCCCCAGTAGATAGTTGTATGTCATAGTTGCACAGCCTTCTAGTTGCTGTATGTGGGACGCGGCCCCAGCATGGCCGGAGAAGCGGCGCGTTTGTGCGCGCCCGGGATCCGAACCCGGGCCGCCAGCAGCGGAGCACGCGCACTTAACCGCTAAGCCATGGGGCTGGCCAAGCGAGCAGCTTTGAAGCCACGTTATGACAGAGCTTGATCTAGATCAGAGGTCATTGGAGGATTACTCAAGTTCCTCCACTTGAGGAACTTGTGAGAGCTGAAGGGATGAATTCAAGTTAACCAGGTGGAGGGCGTGGCGGGAGGCTTGCTGGTAGCATCGGGGTGTCCTGAACAGGAGGGAACAGCAGGTGCAAAGACCTCGTGCTGAGTGCTTCACGGCACATTGCAGACCCTCAGAGAAGGGCAACGTATCCCACCAGCTCTGACCAGGGGAACAAACTTCAGAAAGTCAGTCCCTTATGCTCCTTCCTTATTGGTTTGCACACAGCCTAATAGTGTCTCTTCATCCATGTCCTCTTTCTGGAGAGCACCTAGCATCTATTGCAAGATAAACTATCTAGAATGAATGAAATGATATATGCTTTGGCAGCAATCAGTTTAAGCAGTTTTTGGCTAGAGCACCAAACCATAAATCTGCTGAAATTGCTGGGTATCGGGGGACGTCAGCAATTGCACTGCTTCACTTTATCAAAAGCAGATGTGCATTCAGTGAAGGAGAAAGAGAAAGGAACTAGCATCTACTGAGTTCCCAATACACGCCAAAGAATTTACCCATATTATCTCATTTAGTCCTCACAGAGCCCCACGAAGTCAGTATTGCCAGCATCTTTTCAAGGACAGGGAATCAAGTGCAGTTAGACACTGGCCCGAGACCCATGCCCAGGTCTGTCCACTCCAGAGCAGCATGTGCTCTGCAGGGCGGCTCGTCTTCTCCTTGCAGAAACACTGAATTCCCAGCAGACGGGCCAATTAATTCTAAAGGCACGGAGAAACCCTGTCTGACTTTGGCACAGAGTTTCCATCTCTTCATCTGCAAATGGTGATGTTAATTTCGTCTGCTGTGTCAAAGCGAGTGGTGGATGTTAGCTTGACTTGAGAACTGTAGGGGGTTCAGAGTTCAGAGTGGTGACAGGGAGCAGGCAAGCGTGCTCGAGATCTTATACACCTCTTACAATTATTTCTTCTTCCTCAGTGTCTCTCTGGCTGGTTCCTGTATTCTCCAGTAATGTGAAGATAGCCATGGGGGCCAGCCACATGGCCTAGTGGTTAAGTTCGGTGTGCTCAACTTTGGTGGCCTGGGTTCAGTTCCCAGGCGCAGACCTACACCACTCGTCGGTGGCCATGCTGTGGTGGCAACCCACATACAAAATAGAGGAAGATTGGAACAGATGTTAGCTCAGGGCAAATCTTCCTCGAGCAAAAAAGAGGAAGATTGGCAATGGATGTTAACTCAGAGTGAATCTTCCTTGGCGAAAAAAACCCACAACAACAAAAATAGCCATGGAACTTCCTTTACTCTGTTTAGCATCACTGTGCACTCTGTCTTGTCCATCTCTTGCATCTTCATGCACGCCCTATTTCCTCTTCAGTCTTTGGTTGGCAGCTGCACGTTGCAGGAGACAGCTGATCGTTCATCCTTCCTTTGCTCTTTAATATATTGATAGGAAATTCTTTGAACTCCAGTTTCAAAGTCACTGCATGTTCATGTTTCATTGCTCGTGGATATGAGAGGTATGTTTTTTAGAGATCTGAAAATAGGCACATGCTTTTAAAATATTGTCCCAGTCTGAGAGTGGAAGAGAACGTTCATTACACTTTTGTCTTCCAGCCTTCTCCTGGTGGAGGTAGAATGTGATCAGGCACATCTGCAGCTCACAAACACTTAGAATAATTTGATGTCGTCCAGAAAAATTGTATCCAAACACAGCTATTATCATGGCCATGCCTATGTGCCTTTCTTGTTTTACACATTTTATTATTTATTTAAAATCTTGCTTCAGTGAGTCTTCTCTTTAACACTCTGAGATGGTGAAAGACGATATAGGTGATGTCTGCACTGGGACCATATGGTATCAGTTGCTTACTCAGCTACTTGTTGCATAATTTTTCATGCTTGCTTTCTTTCCAGAGATAAACCACCACACATTCATTTGAAATCCAATATACTGGGTGTCGTTGTGGCTGTGCTCTGAAGGAACGTTCTGGTCAAGAGTTCCTATCCTCAGTGAGACTTTTCAGTCTTGTGGTTCTTGCATCACCCGCATTATTGAGGAATAAAAATGCATGTGGTGTAAAGGATACAGCTCACTCTCACAGGTCGTCATTGTCTGTAGACTCACTGAAGAAGTAGGCCCAGCGCCTCCATTGCTGTACTTCTTAGGTGCTGACTCTCAATTTGATGAACAAAGATGTGCCCATGGCCTGGCTTAGAGGGAGCCCTAAGGGCATATCATAATTAATTATACAAATCAGATATGTGTTCATGATTCTCAGTTCTCACGTGTCTGTTTCATGTGAAAAAGTTCAGCTGAAAGACAAGGGCAGTTCCATTTGTATCAATGTTCCATGAATTTTCAATACTTGAGACATATTTGCCAATGCACTTTTAAGTTTTTCCAATGTACACTTTGCAAGCATCCTTAAAAAACAGTTTTTAGCTACCAAGAGTCATCGTGAGGCTCTATTTTCAAAGAAACAAGCCAGAAATGATATTGTATTTGCTATTGTGCTGCTACTGATGTCCCTGATCTGAGAGGAGCAGCGTGAATCTGTTTCTGCACTAAAAATGGAGTCAAGATGGATTGCCTCGGTCGAGGAGACAGCCTTTAATTGTATACTTTATCTTTATTTGGATCTGTTAGGTTTTAATCAGAGGTCATTTTGCTAAATGTTTTGAACCTGGATAAGAATTTAATTTGTGAAACAACTGAATTACAGAAAATGAGAGAATCAGATGGACAGGGGTCCAAGGAAATGAATTGAGAATAGCTATTTATATTTAGTAAAGTGATAACACAAGCAGTTGGTGAGAGAGGGGTAAGAGGGGGACTACCTGGGAGGGCTCCTGTGACTCAGGGAGGGGTTAGACAGAGGGGGCTCCATTTGGGGAGCCAGGGTCCTGCTCCAGCCTGGAGGAGGCTCTGGTAAGGGGCCCTGCAGGGATGGGGCAGAAGAGCCCCACACCCCGCCTGAGGGCTGTGTCCCCACTGCCCCTGGAAGTAGGGTTTGTGCCTCTCACGTGCTCATAACTCTGCTGAGGGCCTGGAGGCCTAGTCTCTCTCTTTTCTTGAGAAGGGCCATCGACACGGCTTCTGGGCCAGCCTACCCTCTGGTCCAGAGCCTTTGGACTTGGATGAGGTAGACCTCAGAAACTCCAGGGAAACACTTGTAAACTCCAGGTGCCAGGCCCGCAGTGGATCTCATGAGCCGAGGCCTCGACAGGGCTATGTTTAGAAAGGCCACAGGGAGTTAATCTGTCCCCCAGCCCTGGCTCTCTGGGACTGGGCCCTGGAAAGGAGAGGAGCCCACAGGCCCAGGGGCCTGAGCGAGTGCGACCCCTCCATGGAGGCTG
This sequence comes from Ceratotherium simum simum, assembly GCF_057802395.1. Lineage (NCBI taxonomy): Eukaryota > Metazoa > Chordata > Mammalia > Perissodactyla > Rhinocerotidae > Ceratotherium > Ceratotherium simum. The sequence goes on along the minus strand of NC_141902.1, from coordinate 73,780,342 downwards.
CCACTGGGGCAGCCAGGGTCCCGCTTCTCTCTGCTCCTCCGCCCAATTCCCTGTGATAGTAAACATGAGCATTTTAGCTGACTGAGAAAAATGTGTAGGTTTCAGTCTTCTGAGACTGCTATTTATGCCATTTATAGCATAAAATCATAACATCAGTCAGCTCCCCGAGAGCCAGCATCGTGATTCTCCTTTAAAAAGAAAGATGTGGTTCTCTTAAATGACCTTCTGGAAGCTACCTTAAATTTAAATCTCCCCGCAGAGATGTAGGGGGTTACATATTGTCACCATGATGTGACTTGTGTGCTCAGCCAGGTCATGGCACTCATGAAAGTCCCTGACTTTCCTCCGTGAGCCTTGGGGCTCTCTGTACCCACTGTTACCACAGCCCAGGCTCTGCATGCCTCCTTGGCGTGCACAATCTGTTGGAGGAAGTCTGCACTCCGACACTAGAGAAAGGATGTGGCTTTGAGAGGTCAGACTGATGAGAAATGCCCAGCTGCCTTCAGCAGGTAGCTGCATGGGTGAGTGTCCTGTGCTGGCACATGAGCCCCCCATGGGTTCAGTGCTCTGGTGTCTCTGTCGTCACATTCTTAATAATTTTTGACCAAGGGGCCCCACATTTTTCTTTTGCATTGGGCCCCACAAATTATGTAGGCAGTCCAGTTTCTGATGAGTCTGTACTTTCAAGAATAATTGTACTGTTTCACTTGATGTGGTTACTCAGCCTGTAATCACACAAATTGGAGCATCACTTATGCAAACTCTTGTGTAGTCATACAATTTCAGAGTCTTCTAGGAGGACCTGCTAGTATCTATTGTTCACACCGTTTGTATCAGTGTCTTCCAATTTGTAACATTACAACTACTAACCTAGCAGCTCATTTCCTTCCCAGGAGCCTTCCCAATCACTCGCCTGAGTTGGGGACCGACTGTAATAATTTAGAGATGCACAGGTGGTCGGTCAGGATACCTGCACAGTGCACTGCAGAGATGCTGAGATGAGAACAATCGTCGGTCACAGAAGAAGAAACATCTGGGCTCAAATTCTAACTCCCAGTTGTGGAATATCACACTTCTCGTTTCCTATATTGGAAAAGTGGGTACAGTAAAACATCTATCAAATAAATTTAGAATTATATCAGATATATGTAATATGTACATAAATATGTACATATAGTTCAATAACTAATAGTTACTTCCTCAAAGAAGAGTAAGTAAAAATGAGTGAAATTTGCAAATTGCTAGAATAAACAGGAGTGGAGTGCATGGAATTTTTAGTTGGGAGCATGGGGGAGCAGTGGGATGGGATGAAAGGCAAGGAGTCCAGGAGTGACCATGTCCAGTCTTGTGACACCAGGATACTTGTGTGCCCTCCTTGAGCCTCCGTTTTATGTTTGTTAAACCTTATTATAAACAGGTCGATTGTGGGTTAATGTGATAATTATACCAAGAGCTTGCAATGCTCCCTGACATATGTTGAATAAAACCTATTACAAGTGAGTTCCTTTCCCCTGTTCTGAGATGGGCCTTTCCAAAAACAGAGATGAAGCAAAGAGTCTTTTGGCAGAGGAAGAAAGTTTAAATATAATTTGTGGTACATCCGTTCATTCCAATACCTGTGTATATGCAGATTCTTAAGTGAGATTTAGTCTTTATAATAGGCATGGATTCAAATAGCATCCACTTGTGTTTGGATGACACACAAGGAGATTAGCTTTAGAAAAAAAAAACCCACGATTTTATTTCCTGTATGAAAGAATGCATTTGCATTGGACTGTTTCCTTCTCCGTATGCTCTTGCATCTGAAACTGTCTCTCAGCCCCTGGGATCAGCGGTGTTGGCTTCATAAGGTACTTCACTCCTGTCCCCTGGGGCAGGGGCAGGCTAAGCCATAACATAAGCCCCAAGGGCTCCCGCCAGCGCTGGCAGCTCCCTCCACCTGGGCTATGACAGCATGCTGCTGCCTCCACCTGGCTCCTTAGAGGGGACGCCACATTGTATCTCCCTGCTGTTCTTGGAATAAAGCCTCATCCTCAGGTAGATCTTAGGAGGATTGTATGGATTTTAGTAATAGTAAAGCCTTTACTAGCCAAGGAGAGCAAGATTTCCTCAGATCAGTAAACAAATTAATGTAGATGCTGCTGAGTTAAAACTCTAAGATTAAGACTTCCTGGAGATGGTTATTTTCATACTTAACGTGTTTTATTTCCAAATTGATAACAATATATCACTTTATAAGGTTATTCTATTTAATCATGATATTTTATTAACTAATTGTTCATTTTAACAAATTATAAACATAATAATTATGATGAAATTGTAATCTATTATGGTAATAAAATATTACTTTTAGTTAATAAATTATGTATTTAATATTACAAATAGCTGTACATAAGTAGTTTCCTCACAATATAATCTTTAATATAGTGGTCGCACTCTTCTGAATTTGGTGGTTTATTAATTCATATGAGAAAGCTAAGAGATTTGTCTACTTCGTAGGGTAAAAGAAAAATGATTCAAATATTGTTAAATTTCTGTTTTCAGCTATTGATCGGCTCTAGTATGTAAGTGCTGCACAAAGTTGAAGTGTAATCAGATGTGTTCAGGCAGTAGGACGAAATCTACACATTTTGTACACTTATTATATGTCATTAGTGCATTTTTTTCTACCTGTCCTCTAAGTTCTATGGGCTTGCATTCCAAAACCAAGGTATCTAGATAGAAGCTACAATTGTTGATTCTCTCGACTTGAATCATTTTAGGTCCTGATTAGACCTGTGGCCTCCATTCCTAAATTTACTTGTCGTTTTAGAACTTCAGAAGAAATCTGTTTATATTAGTCAGAGTTCTCCAGAAAAACAAAAGCAATAGGATATATAGAGATATATAGGAAGAGATTTATGATGAGGGATTGGCTCAGAGGATTATGGAGGCTGAGAAGTCCCATGCTCTGCCATCTGCCAGCTGGAGGCCCAGGATGGCATGTGGTGTAGTTTCAGTCCAAACCCGAGAACCAGGAGCACAAGTGCCTTAGCGCAGGAGGTGGATCTCCCAGCTCAAGCAGAGAATCAGTTTGCCTTCCTGCACCTTTTTGTTCTGTTCAGGCCCTCAATGGTTTGGATGGTGTCCACCCGCATTGATGAGGGTGATCTTCTTTACTCAGTCTACTGACTCAAATGCTCATTTCCTCTGGAAACACTCTCACAGACACTCCCAGAAATAATATTTTACAAGATACCTGGGCGTCTGTTGGCCCAGTCAAACTGACACATAAAATTAACCAACACAGTGTTTTATTGATTTTATTTTTTATTGAGGACATGTCATCAAAAGTACATACGTCTATCCAAAATACAAACCATAGTGAATTGGCCATTTTTTAAAATAATAAATTAAGAAAAGTGCATTCTCTTGAATAGTATCTGTCACGTCACCTTATTTCCTTTGCTGTCAGGAGTGAAGGGCATGAAAATGTCATGTCTGGTAGGACATTATTCCCTTGTCCCACTCTCGTGAAACTCCTGACTTGGACCAGTCTTGCTCTTTGTCTCCTGGGGCAGGAGTTACCTTGATGGCGACCCCTCTGGCTGTCTTTAAGGGAGGTTTCTCACTTCCTTGCCTCAAGTGGAGACCAGGTTGTGAGGAAGGACTCAGACCCCAGGCTCTGTGACCTCAGGGTGTGGTACTGAGGGAGGGAGAAAAACTTCGAAGTCTGTGGTCCGATTGTGGAGCGTAAAGCCTGGTGAATCACAGACAATTCCTGCGTGTGAGACATTATTCCTCTGGTAACTCCTTAATAAACCGTCCCAAGGCCCTGGAAGTCTCTATGATGGTAGACTGCTTCCCTTTTACTGCTTCCAGAAGACAAGAAATCTAATATTGACAAACAAAAATAAATGTGCCAAAAAGATTTAGCAAACAGATTAGCCAGTAATTAAACAATACATAATGTGCAGCTTTGCTAATAGTTTTTTTTTTTTTGGAGGAAGATTAGTCCTGCGCTAAGATCTGTAACCAATCTTCCTATTTTTTCTTTTTTCTCCCCAAAGCCCCAGTACATAGTTGTGTATCATAGTTGTAGAGTTGTAGCTCTTCTATGTGGGACATCGCCTCAGCGTGGCTTGATGAGCGGTGACTAGGTCCGCACCCAGGATCCAAACCAGCGGACCCCGGGCCGCCAAAGTGGAATGTGTGAACTTAACTGCTTCGCCACCGGGCCGGCCCTGCTAATAGTTTTAAAAATCTAGATAAAGCAGACAATTTGTGGAAAAGATAAATTGTAAAACCTGGACCCAAAAGGGAAACAAGTAACATTGGGAAAAATTGAAAGTTGTCAAAGAATTTCCTCCAAACGATGTCAGAGCCAAATTCATGTTTTTCAGATTTTTCTCAGAATCAATACTCCCAAAACTATAAAACTTGATGGGGCATTACAAAGAGAGGGGAAATGCAACCTCCTTGTAATACACTGTTTATTTTGTGGTGCTACTGTGATCGTAAATCAGAAAGCCGGCAAGGACAGTAGAGCACTGCAGATCAGTCAGATCTAATGAATATAGGTCAGTCTCAATGCAAACGGCAACGCTTGCAAAAACAACTCCAATTACACTGACAGGATTTTCCGAGGATCCCGGGGACAGGTTGTGAGGTGCTTCTGCATTGAAGGAGGAGGAGCAGTAGCTGTGCAAACATCGCAGCTGTGCGACAAAGAAGCAGACACTTGTAATCATTCAGACTGACTACAAAAACTCAAATGATAAATACTGCCCCCTTTCCACGGGGACCCTGAGACGGACCCCTGGTGGGATGAATGTCGGCCTTAAAGCAAGAGCATCAAACTTGGGTACAAAACTGCTTAAGGTTTGGTAAATTACAGCCCATGGACCAGATGGGGCCAAGACATGTTTTTTTTTCCAATGATCTGTCAGCTAAGAAAAATCTTTACAATTTTAAAAGATTGTAAAAAACAGCAGCAATGACAACAACAAACCCCCCGCCCCCCCAAAAAAGAAGAATGTGTGACACAGACTCTATGTCCCACAAAGCCTGAAATTCTTGCTCTCTGGGCCTTTATAGAAAAAGTTTGCTGTTGCCTGCTCTAGAGGCATCCCTACCTTTCTGCCTTTAAAATATAACACTTTTTTGGATGTTAAGATCAATCAGTACAAAGAGTAACATGAACTAGAGGAGGCATAACTTGGGGAAATTAGTTCTAAAATTATTTGCTAATGACATGATTATGTATTTAAGAAACCAGAAAGAGACAGTGAAAATGTTAGATAATGATAGAAATTATTAAAGGTTTGAGAACAAAGATAAAAGAGTTTTCAAAAGTCAATAAGGAAAAAAAAAAATCACCATCACCCCAGAAGTACTGGGAAAAAATATTTTTAAAAATCTACAAAAGAAGAATCACGAATGGGAAATAGAGATAGAAAAGAATAATTAAATCAGTAAACAAAGAAAGTCACTCATTTAACAAGTACGTATTGAGTGCCTTCTCTGGGTCAGGCATTGTTTTAGGTGCTGAAATCAAAATTAACATCAAAAATTCACTCTGGGAATTGGCAAAGACGTTCTCAAAGATGATAACGCAGTGCTGGCAGGGGCTCTGGGGAGAGGTGAGGTATATCGTCCAGTGTTGGTGGGAGAATATGGCTGGAGTTTGTGGAGGACAGTTTTTATGTCATGTCTGCTAGCATGTCTCTCAGGCCGAGTGGGAAGCCCTGAGCCCCACCACAGCGACACCCACTGCAAACAGAAAACCAATACATAGGCAAGATGAGAGAGGTGGGCTGATGAGATTTTTTTCATTATATTTGTCATATTTATTCTGCAATAAATAAAACTCATTTGTATAGTGGATTTTTAAGGATAGTTCTAGCACATTTTTCTGGATTCCTACACTGACTCCTCCTAAGACCCAAGACTTTGATCAAGCAAAAGCAACAGCAGGTCACCCAGTTCCTGTGTATACAAGTGCTTGAACTTTCCTCAAAGAAACACATCATAAAAATGTTGTGCATTTTTCGCTTCTTCCAGACTCTATACTCTTCCCTGCTTATTTAAAGGGTTGAGGATCCAATGGAGTCTAGAAGAAGACAGTGCTCTTCTCTATTCATTGTCCAGATGGAAAAATAAAACCCTCCAGCAAGGGGCCAGAAGCCCAGAACCCTGGCCTGTCTTGAAACATTTAGTTGTTGATTCCATTTTTTTGGTCACGGGGTTTTTAGCTGGTGTTCTTCCCAAGGGCAGTTCTTCCTTCCTACTTGGGAGCAGACGGATTTGAGATGACCCACGAGAAACCCTTCAGCTTTCTGTGCCCCCCAGTCACTGAGAACTTCAATAAAGACGTTTTCTAATTGTGTCCTTTTCACAAGCTGGGTCAGAACAAGTCATCAGACACATGGTTTTTATGGGATTAAACCATTTCTGCTCTTGTAGTTCCAATAGACAATGTTTTTTGAATTCAATTAACAAGAAGGCTTTAATCACTATGGTAATGGCAAATGACAAATAACTAGAATGTCTGAGATTTATTAAAACAAAAGAATTCCAGAGGATATGTCAAGGAGTCATTTGAGGTTTGCTCAGTTGTCTGTGCTTTACACATCTACAGGGCTGCACAGTCCTGAAAGATGCATCTGTGCTGCCTAGAAAGACTGGAGGGTAGAGGGCGCTCGTGATGGAGAAAGTGAGTCTTGGTCACCAGGTTAATCCTCAGTGCTCTCTTTGTGCATGCCCTTCATGAGTTTCATATGTAGAACGTGGTGGTGTTTTAAAGGAATCTTAAGCAGGTACTCATTCTTTGGAAACTTACCACGCTGGTAGGTGTAAGACGATGTAGTTCAGGACATTTGCCATTTAATCCAAACATGGAAAAGCCAAGTTTACTTGCCTAAAAGAAATCCCAGGGACAAAGAAATAAAAAAGAATTTTCCATGTATGTCCAGACGAAAGTCATTATACCCAGCTTGCATTGCAGTGCCAGGAGGGCCTTTGCTCTGCCCTATGTAGGCAGCCTTGTTGCATGATGTGAGAACGCATGAGGTCCACTGGGAGCTGTTTATTTACTCACGCTCATGGTGAATCTCAAGGATATTTCCCAAAGGTGAAGAGGCATGCAGATTTTGCCAACAATTGGATGGTGAGTCTATGGTCTTTTATTGAAGAGTGTGCTAATCTGCTCCATCTACAAAGACAGCCTTTGCATTTAAAGTTCTATCTTATTTAATTCCCCTGATGACTCACAATGGTAAGACATCAGACCACACAGATCTTCAATGTACCAGAATAAAATAAGAGAAATGCTAATTTCCCCCAGGAAGTCCAGGTATTCAGGTTTACCCTGCCTCTGAGAATGGAGCAGATGGTGACAAGAGTCCACAGCCAGCTCTCTCGGCAGAGTTGTCCTCAGCTCCGTGGAGTTACAGATGGCAGAGTCTTACTGAGTAATTGTGGATGAGGGTAAAGACTTTTGAGTATGCTTTTCATTTTAAGTTTTTAGATGCACCCCTTCGGGTGAAGATCTCAGCAGAGGTCTGAATCATCTAATTTCTCAATTTGACTAAGTTCTAACAAACCCGTTGAACAGGAAGTGAGCTATGTTATGCTCATCCAGAAGTCACAATATCTCTGAATTTGGGAAATTAACGTATAAATCCCTAGCTTTCTTGCTACTCCTCCAGTTTCCAGACATTGTTTTGATCTGTCAGAGTACTTAAAAAAAAAAATAAAATTGCCATAATGGAAACTAAGACCCACCATCTTATAAACAATCAGGGTAACCATAGAGATGTGCTGTCTGAATGTATCGCTGTAGTTCTTAAGACTAAGTTAGTCTATTAGATTCTAGTATGTTCATTGCCTTGATCAAAATTGATAAGTGATTAGCACTATGTCTGTAACTATGCCATTTTATATAAAGTAAAATTGGTTTTTAATAGCTTTTGTATTGCTATGGTATGTATTTTCTTTTATTCTCAGCTTTATTGAGATATAATTGACAGATAACATTGTGTAAGTTTAAGGTGTACAACGTGTTGATTTGATTCATTTATAAATTGCAAAATGATCACCACCGTGGTATTAGCTGCCACCTCCATCCCATCACATAGTTATCATTTAGTGTATTTTCTAAAAGCTCTTAGGCTAAATGCAACCATTGTCATCAATAAAACTATTTGTGAAGCCTGCGCACGAATGAATTTCGGATTGCATGCACACTATTAAAATAATTTTAGACCCTGATTTGTCGGTTGGGGAACACTAAGCTGCTGTAACAAGAGACTCTAGGTAATTCAGTGATTTAAAGAGTATGGAAATTTCTCACGTAGGCATTCTGCGGTGAACATTTCAGGCTGGTAGGCTGCTCCGGTCCCTCAGTCGTTCTGGGAAGAAGGCTGACAGTGGACACTCTGTCTTTTCCAAAATGTGGCTGCAAAGGTTGCTCTAGATAACTTTTTAGCCAGTGGAGGACCTGCAGGTATGCTTTCCTGGGCCTGGCCTGGAGGGCACTTTCCACTTCTGTGCACATTTCCTCTGGGGAGAGCTAAGTCCCAGGTCGACGTAAGCTGGAGGGGCTCTAGGAAATGGGTTTCTGTCTGGCAGATGCCTCCCACCTGCAGCCCCGCTGTTACAGAAAAGTGGGAGAGTGGATTTGGGTGGGCCAATAGCATTCTCCACCACTATTGGTTTAGTTTATAGGTTAAATCCAAGTTATGAGAATATTATGTTGACCTGTAACTTCTAAATTGCTATTGATCACTGGGATAACTTCAATTTATATTCCAATTTGAAAATGTGGTTCAATAAATATGGAGTCGAGGATGTTTTTCCAGATTGGCTCTTTATCATGTTTTGTAGCAATTTCTAAACCTCTTTCTTTCACTGTCTGCACTCATGGTGGTGGTGTCCCCGCCGTGTAGTGACAGTGCACAGGGGCGACTCTCCTGGCAGGGCTGAGTCCTTTTCATTTCCTCCTTGACAATGCGTGCCACAATTCTCAGAGATATAAAGCTGCGTTGATATAAATATGTCCGATTATTTTCAGACCACCTGGGTCTGTTTTGAAAGGTGATATTAACAGGGGCTATGGCCAATAAACCCCATATCCTCTTTGGCTCTACTGAAGAAGGTGGCTAGATGTTTATTCTCACAACGAGTCCTGAAGAGAAGGCTAAAATTCTATTGACAGTCAATCAATATTTGGATACCAACTGCATTCTTCTCTCACACTGTCAAGAAACCTGAAGAAGTTTGGCAAATACCCCTTTTCATTTCTACCCTAGATGTCCAAGAAAGGAGACATGTGCTCCGGGACTGTAGTCTTGAGATGTTGTGAAGGTAAATTATGCAAAGTAGAAGGTGTAAAGGTAAATTATGCCCAGTAAAAGGATTTACAACCATATGCATAGCGTTCAGCTCGCCTGAGGATGATGCCCTCAGTTTCTGTACTAAGATGCAGTTAGATTGTCGAACCACCAGGTGGCACCGCAAAGAATGCAAATGTTTGCACCAATCATCAGGGCAAAGGCTTGCTCATTGCTTAAGTCTCTCTGTTTCACAGCAGCAAAACTTGGTCATTCCTAGCACCTCTGCGCAGTCAAAGCTTATTGGAGGAAGCACAATGTTCCCCCTTCTAGTTTTTTCCCTAAAATATGTATGAACAAATATTGTCATGTTAATTACAATCTTTTGTCAATATTATAAAATTAAATGCTAGAATATTGACAGTGCATTGTGGTTATGAACCAAGAGATGAATAATAGTAGAAACTCGGTAATTTTTAAGTAGGCACTTCAATTTACCTGACATTAAGGAGAATTTAAAATCCAGGCAATTTTTCAAATTTCCAAGATCGAACCACTTGTGGCCATGAACTTTCATGAGAGGAGAACTGGACTATCTGAACCTTCTTCAAACATAAACCCTCGAGGAGGGGCAGGGTGGTTACCTATTTGAAGATACCCCACGGCCTGTCAATGCGCTTCCTCATTGGCTGACTGGGCCTTGGGCAGGGCTGAAGCTCCGCTTTGCTGGTTCTTCAAAGTCAGGGCATGCTGCTCTGGGAAGCTACTCTTTGGCAAACAGCTGGCAGCCCCGCAGGCCTTAGAACTAATAGACTGTGTCATCACATGTTGCAAAACAGTCCCTGCCCACAAGGGCTCAACTCAGCTTCAAAAGATCCCTGAGATTTCTAGAATGTCAATGGATCTGTGTGTTAACAAGCAAGCAATTCATTGAACTCTGTTTATTTACTCCATGTTAAGTGTTAGGTGGAGTGGGGATGATGCCCAGACCATTCCTGGTGAGTGCCTGCCCAAAAGGAGCATCAAATGATGAGGCAGCAGGAGCCCGTCTAAGGAGAATCACATGTACTGGGCTGTGAGGTAGTGAGGAAGGAGGAACTTTGTTCCTTTGCCGGCTCCACTCTGCCAATCTTGTGGATACTTTGCGCTTGAAAATAGGCTGACCTGATAGCCCCGAAGCTTCCTCTCTCTGTAAAGGGGCTGGTTTTTATATTTCTCTCTTCAGCACTTCTGTCTTCTAACAGTTCTGACTACAGTTCCGTTATTTCTCCTGTGTGGTACTAATAGGACTTTCAGTTTCTGGGGATGCCACTAAGTGCCGTTAAATACTCTGTAGTTTACTTAATAAGGCAATGGGCAGTGCCTCAACATAATTCACGAGAGTGAAGCCGTAAATAAAACATTTCAAGTTTAATAGATGAGAAGGTCATGATACAAAGTAGGAATATATTAGGAATGAGTATTGGTGTTGCAACTTGATGTTGCCCTCCTGTGTTGAATATGTTGTTCTCCCAATAAAGGTAAATAATATATGGACAAATGTGGCTATGCTAGCAAGAAATGAAAGACCACTTTGTGGAGACGTTATTGTGTGCTTTTAATGATAACGGGAGTTTTCACCAAATGTATGTTCTTATGCTGCTGGTGCAATGAACTCCTTGGTTTCGTGGATCCCTCAAGGAAGCCCAGAATGGTTAATTGCAGCAAAATGCCATACTGTTTGACCTCACACCCTGTGTTGGGCTGGGGGATTCTAAACTCTGGCCATCTAACTAATCAGGGTTTTTAATAAGACTATGAAAAAACAATGTTGCATTGAGGTAACTACTCTTTTTCTGTTGTTGTTAAACATCAGATTTTACCATTTAACTAGAAAATGAACTGTTTGGCTGCAAAAAACTTTTGCTGCATAAAAACTCTTTAGATTATGACCACAGCTCTCCCAAGTTTAATCCAGGTGCTTATGAGTCCTGTTCTTACATGCCTGTCAGATGCAGCTGAAGATTTATCATCAGCACCGGTTTCAGAGGAAACGCTCAGATTGATTTATGGAACCAGTCTCCTTATCTTCTATCTTCCTGCCTCTACCTCCTACCAAAAAAAAGAAAATAAAAGATTTCTCCTGCTGACTAAAACTTCAGCACTGACCCCAGCTTAGTCGATAACCCTCAGTAAATTGCTTTCCAGCAGCAAACCTGTTTTTATAGGGTAGCTGGGACCTGGTAGAGCCTCAGAATAAGGCTCCTCCCTGGGTAGAAAATCTTCCTGAGGGGGATCACCTACCCTCTGCTCTAATGTTTTCAGAAGGAGACGCTTCCATTTTTGAACAATTCTAATTACTAAAAAATTCCTCTCGTGAAGCTAAAATCTGCTTCCTTTTTACCTCTGTCCACTGTCCCTTCATTTTGCCCTCTGGAGTCAGAATAAATCTAACCCATCGCCCACAGGCTGCCTCGCAACCACTTGAAGGCAGTCATGTTCCCTGAGTCTCCCTGCCCTGCCTGCACATCCTCAGCCCCCATCATCTGATGGAGTTTCCTCCCCAACTGCCTTCTCTGGACGGGCGTGAGTTTGTCTCCTTCCCACAGATCGAGTCAAGTAGTGCAGAGTCACTGGAGAAGAAAAATGCCTGTGCAAACGTTTGTGTGTGTGTGTTTATATGGGTGCCTGTGATTGAACTAGGCTGCTTTTAAAAGCCTGGGAATATTTCAGTCTTTGGCTTGAAATTAGGAATAGATATTTTTTACTAGACTTGGATAAATAGTCAGATATTTTATACTCATTTGTAGGCACCTTGAGGACCAGATATGTTCCATTAGTATTTACTAGTTAATGCTGATTAATATTTATTGAACTGAAAAGGATGTTTTTTAAAGAAAAAGTAAACCCTAAAAGAGAAATTTAACAAATTAAAATCTTTGGAGATTATTTTATTTTTAAAGTAAGTGGATTCAGCTGAAATATATCTGAGATCCCTTTCAGCTCTAGTACTCGCTGATGACTTACATATAAAAGAAATTCATGTATTGTAGTTCAGTCTCATGAGAAGTCATATTTTGCACTGCAAAATGTAAACAGCAGGTGGCACATGACTCTTTTTTCCCTCTAATGAGGGACAGGCTGAAAGAATGAAATATATACTTTTAATTTGTCACTGGCCTAGGCCTGGCTAAAATGTTGCATGGCAGAGGCAAACTTGCAAACCATGGCAAAATGGAAACTTAAAAAAAAAAAAGTTGCGTATTTAAATGTCAAATGTCTATGCCGCAGCAAAGACAACATATTGATGTCTTAAAGTATACTTTTTCAGATGGGAAATCCAAATATTCATATGCCTTTGGGAAACCTTGTGCAGTGCTTCAGAAATCAGTGACCACAGCCAGAAATCATTGCTTTCCTTTTAATGAGCACAGAGTGCACCCCCATGGACAGCCCTCTACATCTGACCTCGTGAAATTCAGGCTGATCTGGAAGGTTCTCGGAGAGATGTGCTGGTGTGGCCTGGCTGCCCTGCCTGTTCATCTCCCTCTCTGCACCCCTTCTCTTTTACATCTTCTTTACCACCAAGGGGCGTAACTTCAGGGTTGATGTGAAATCAGAGCCTATCCCTTACTGCTCTCTTGAGATAAAAAGCTGTTTTGACAGATAAGAGCACCTGTCTGTCCCTGATCAGAGAAATGACCAACCAAGCTATTGTTTGGAGGAACAATAAATTAGTTTAATGTATTTACTTCAAGATGCCTTGGGTTTCGGGAGAAAAGAATGGAAAGGATCAGATGCATGGAGTGTGTGTGAGGGGGGTGGGGTGGAAGGTGGAGGCATAGAGGAGGCAAATGATTTCTAAACAGGGGGGCAAAGGTGATGAAAACAAGTTTTCCTCACTTGGAGTTTTGACTCGGGTGAATTGCAAAAAGAAGGTGAATTAATCAAGTTTCACTATAGTTATAAAAATGAAATTTTTTTCAGATGAATTAGGTCTTGACTTGACCATCAAGTTTGAGGGGTCCAGCCAAGCGAATAACAATGGTTAAACATGCTGGATTCTCTGGAGTCTTTATCTAAAACTGGTAGGTTGACGCAGCTTTTCTTATCTTTCCCCTTTACCCATGAATCCCACCATTCTTGGGAATCCCAGCCCACTGCTTCTGGGAGAAATGGACCGCTCGTCTTCTGGCCTTTGCCTACCTTGGTGGGGTGATCTTGGTGACCTGCTGGCCCGTGGCCTGTCGGGATGAGTTAGGACTCAGGTCGGCAGTGTCCTTTGGCCCCACTGTTTCAGAAAGCATGCTAAGTAACAGAGGGCATTGCTGCCTGATTATTTTGATTGTCCCCAATTCAATTCTCTTTTCATCCCAGCTAGAGGTTGAAATCATTCACTTTGCTTCCTTAAAAAGTGAAAGTGGAGCATGTGGCTAACAAGGGGCCTCATTTTGGCCCTTCTCATCAGAGCATAATGTTCAAAGGCAATTCCAGGAATAATCACCTCTGCATACCATTTTGGTATGTTTGCAATATTGTATGATTTTCTAACCGTAAGCAACTAATTATTGATGGTGTATTAAAAATCAGTCCTCGTTCCCACCTTCTCTTTATGTCAATCATAAAAGTTTATCAAATAATATTCCTCTTTTTAATCAATGTAAAATTGACACACTAATTTTAATCGGTTTAACCAGTAAACTTGATTCCTTGAAAAGAGTCACCAATAACAGAAGCTTACATTGTCATCTCTCCTGAGAAGGCTTACATGCCATGTCATATAAGGGAGGATCCCACACGGCTTCTTTGAGGCACCCTGTTATTTCTTCTATAGTTTACAATCACTGGTACCTATATTCCATAGTGTCTACCACTCCACCTGGTGACGCTCAATGAGGAAAGGTTCATGTAGTTGTTTACATTGCAGTTAGGATAACGAATGGATCAACAAATGAATGAATCAGTGTGACTCAATGAGCAAATGGATACACGGATTTGATTCTTCCTTATTATTTGTACAAGAAAATTCTTAAGTAGGTCTTTGCTGTTGTTTCTGGACTGGGACTTTCGTTTAACAGAGTGGGAATTAGATTCATCAGAAACCTGCTCCTAGACATATATATATATTTCTGAAAAAATACCTATATCTGTGTTTCTGAAAGCTTGTGTGAAATTGTTTCATTATCATAGGGAGAATTGGAGGCGGAGTTCCAGGAATGTGTGAGTTTTCCTCTGGTTGGTGAGTGGTGGTTTTTACTGCTAAGGACATGGGGCCAACTTCCCTCTTTTCTGTAGATCCCCTGAAAGCTGTTCTCTAGAACAGAGGGGTGTCTGTTCCTCCCATCTGTGACATCCGTGGGATTCGACCAGCGATTTTACATGAAAATTGGGAGTCAACTCAAATTGTCTTTACCTGATTTTTGTTGTTTTGATGTGTGGGGTAAGATTTTTTTTCTGGGGAAGTAATGAGAAAAGAGAAGACCAAACAGAGCTGAGCTGTCTGCTGAGTGACAGTCGGGCAGTCGCTGGGGCCAGAATACAACCTGATAGATCACAGCACTTCACATGTTTCTTTTTGAGAAACAGCAGAAAAATAACCCCAACTTACTTTCAGCTTTTATCTCCACTGGAATCCTCCTTGGGGAATTTAACTAGACAGCTATAGCATCGTGTGGACCTCTCTATTCATATAGACAAAATCCTGGTCAATTTAGAAATGTCAGCTTGGATTTATACTTTTAAAGGGAAAAGCATTCTCTGCGGGAAGGTGTACGTTGCCTCCTGTGTACATTCCCAGAAAATGACAAATTTTGCATGATCATATTTCTATTATGTTGCTCAATGATAGCTGAAATAAATGAGCTAAAGTGGCACTGGCTGTTTGCAAGGATTAAAAATTAGGTTTCTGGAGAAATCCTTTGGTCATTTGGTCAAAAATCCAACAGTCATGCTATTTCAGACTTCTCTGAGATTTCTCTTTTTTTCTAACCCCTGACAGAGCTAGCGGTTCTTACTGTGATTTACAGATGTTCACACAAACGTTGCTTAATACTCACTATATATCTTTTAAGCATCAAAGTTATCAGTTTTATTTATTTCACCCTTTTCTGCATATTCTTGAAGTCTTGGTGGTCTTTTTTTTTCTGTGTTTATGGCTTTTTGTTGTTGTTGTTGTTGAGGAAGGTTCGCCCTGAGCTAACATGTGATGCCAATCCTCCTCTTTTTGCTTGAGGAAGATTCACCCTGAGCTAACATCTGTGCCAGTCTTCCTCTATTTTGTATGTGGGTCACCTCCACAGCATGACTGCTGACAAGTGGTGTCGGTCTGCGCCCGGGAACCAAACTGGGGCTGCTGAAGCAGAGCGCGCCGAACTTAACCCTAGGCCAGCGCCTGTTTATAGCATTTAGAGGCATAGTGTTGCTTAAGGTTTACCACCGCATTGTCTGGAAGACCAGCGGGCTTAAACTTTAGACAAGATAAAGCACCTCATTAACATTCTGGAACAATTGAGAGTGTTTTTGATGAGATGCTTATACGTGTTTTGTACTGGGATTCAAACATTCCTGGAAGAAAAAGAAGGTGTCATCAAAATGGAAGCATTTAAAAGTAGACTCCAGGCCACCTGAAGCACTTGCAGAAAAGTGTTGCCCACACTTACGTGGAAAGACTTCAATTTCTTGGCAATTTTAAAATAGTTTTCAGTCTGAAGCCCACTCAACTTGAAACACTGAAGTCTTCCTTAAATAACTTTTCTTTTTTCTTTTTTCTGTTCTTGGTGAGGAAGATTCTTGCTGAGCTAACATCTGTGCCAGTCTTCCTCTATTTTGTATATGGGATGCCGCCACAGCATGGCTTGATGAGCGGTGTGTAGGTCCACGCCCGGGATCCAAATCTGTGAACCCCGGCCACTGAACTGGAGCACATGAACCCAACCACTACACCACCAGGCCAGCCCCCTTAAATGACTCTTCTTAAATATCTATACTGTGTGTTTTCCCAAAGCAATTAAAAAAAAAACTTTATAATTTACTATCAGTTGAAAAGGTGTCTTTTTCCTTTCTGCTAGTCTTTTTGTTTCCTTACCAAAATTCACTAACCTTGAATGTTTGTGAAATTTAACTTCAAGTGCAGAATACTTGACTTATTTAAAGCTAACTTTTGTTACTGATTCAACTATAGATTGTGATGACATTTTTTCTGTCAAAAAACTCTTCTATCTATGTGGAAAACACACTGAAACAAATCCTGATCAAAAAAAATGTAAAGACCTCTTAACCTCAGGGTGGGTATCAGAGCTGTCACAGACAGAGAAGCCACTGTGATGGCTGGGAGAGGCAAGAGAAGGCACCTGGATCACTTTTGCTGGATTCCCACTCCACTTCATCTTGGAAAACAGCATCATTTTCGTGTGCATGTTTCCAGAATAATCCCTGTCCTGATTTTATCCTGTTAATTCTACATTCCAAGTTAGGAGTGAAGAAATTGATAATATTTCTTTAAAATGTTGCATAGCTAAACTTCTGCTGTGTGTTGAAATGTTGGTAAATAGCATACCAAAGGCGAGTGAGACAAACGAAATCAAAAACAAGCAGTAAACCAACACATGGACATCTTCAATGTGAGCTCAACTTTGGGGGACATGGGGGACTAATTTGGCTACTATCTTCTCTCACAAAAAGTAAAAGCATTGATGTATACGTAAATGAAATATTCCTAGGTTTTTACATTCCAAAAACACATCAGAACATATTACAAACCCCACTGCCTTCCTCCCGACAGCTTCCCTTTCCCAGTCAAGGGAGCGTTTTGTAAGATGCTATGCTCCGATCCTGCAAAACAAGGGGATCTGATTAGTGAAGATATGATACGTTTTGGAGTTGGATGGACCTGGATTCACCTGGATAAAAGCAACAAAGAAGGCTAGGGAGTGTTTCAGCTCTTTGTGTGCTCCTGTCATCTTATGTTTCCCTTCAGGGCTGGCTGTGGCAGGGTTTGCCCGGGTCCTCATTTCCATGTCCCTTGTGCACTTGAGGCTCCTCTTTCTTTCCTTACTTCTCTTACGATGTCTCATGGAGGAAGCTGCTTCTGTGTTGCTGGCTGAGGGCTCACAGCTGCCCCTTTCCAGAGAACATCCCTTGGCTGAGTAGAGCCACCCTACTTGGGAGGTTTTGTACCACCATCCCCAGGACAGGCAGTGACTGACACTGGTACAGGAGGCTGGCCCCTTTGCCACAGGTGGAGTAATTCTGTAATAAAGTCCATGCTCCAGAGTGCTCCCATGGGGCCAGCTTGCCCCCAGCTTAGACCTCATCCTTTCTTGTCTTTTTCCTCCTGCCCTACTTTGCTTCCCTCACTCTCCTGCCCCTGAGGGCACTTTCTCAATGTATCACCTGCCAAACACCCTCATTTCAGGCTCTACTTTTAGGGAGCCTGACAGAGGTCAGAGACTTCCCATCAGCATCTACACCTAGAACCCTAGATCTGCTGAGGTTGTCCTCTTTTCCAAGACTGGTCTTCAGGCCTCCCCTTCGTGCTGTAAACTGCCAAATATCCTCCACTAATCTCTTTTCTGTTCTTAGTTAGGTAGAGTTGCTGTATGTCATTTGCAACTGCAGAGCTGTAACAGCTTGATGCCTGTATCTGTCAGGGTCAGGTCAGGAGAGAGAAACCGCATAGTGGTTTGAACAGGGAAAGTTTAATATAAAGAATTACTAACCATAAGAGAGGATTGGAGTAAAGAGGGATTGGTTAGTAAGAAGTAAAGAGAACACTGAAAAATGCAAGAATAGCGGATCAAAGGAGATAAACATAAAAGGAAGAGGCCCCAGGGATGAGGTGCAGAATT
The DNA here is from genome assembly GCF_057802395.1 of Ceratotherium simum simum. Classification (NCBI taxonomy): domain Eukaryota; kingdom Metazoa; phylum Chordata; class Mammalia; order Perissodactyla; family Rhinocerotidae; genus Ceratotherium; species Ceratotherium simum. The sequence goes on along the minus strand of NC_141902.1, from coordinate 73,762,206 downwards.
GTAGGAAGGGCTGTGGCTGTGGCTTGCTGGATGACAGAGGAGTCAGTGTGGTCATGCAACAGTGGAACTTGCCAGAAATCCACCCTCCAAGTTGCTAGGAAAATCTCTTCACTGAGACGTGGCTGAGTAGGAAGTCATTCCACTACAAAACCACCCCAGGAGGGTGCTGGGGGAGCTGCTGGCACGGGGTGCTATTGACTGCACTGGGTGCAGTGAGGAGCCAGGAGCTGGAGGAGCCTCCCACATTGCAGGAGCTGGGCACTGGGGAAACTATCTGCTGCAGGAGCCCGGAGCTGGAAGAGTCATGTGTGCTGCAAGAGCTAGGCCCTGGAGATGCCACCATGTTGCAGGAGCTGGATGCTGGAGAAGCAGCACATGCTGCAGGAGCCTGCTCAGAAAACTCCAGAACCAAGAAGCAAATCCTTCGCAGTGTCTCTCCAGCATCCCTTGGTGAGAAAACTCTCTGCTGGTTGGCCAAGGAAACATACTTATGGGGCCCATATCCATTTTCATGAATCAGGTAATGAAGGACAAATGTAGAGCTGAGAGGCGATAAATTGATAACTGGATCAATGTCCTGTTTCCTCACCTGACGGACCGGCAGGAACTCTTTCCTAGTCATGGATTGGACAGGGAGTGTGTGATAAATATGCAGTGGAATTGTGAAAGGGTAAGGCACCGCAGGGGATGAATTGTAAGCCTTTCAAAATAGAAAGTGAAAAGCATTTGCCTCAGAACTGTAGTAAGAGTGTTTTATTTAATCAGAGCTGCCTAATCTCTCACTCTGCTAGGCTCTCGGAATCTTCTGAGATAGATGATACCTGGGGGTCTGAGTGCCACATTTTGCTGTTTTTCCAGCCAGCACACAGCTCAGGCATTATTGTAGAAACTCCTCACTTTAAATAGGACATTGTTTTCCCCTCTGGCAAATGGGACTCCAAATCCCAAGGTAAAGAAATGACTGGAGGCCTGCACACTCTGTGGATCAAATTATCTTGCTTCTGTTCCTGTTCTTGGAAGCTTGCAGTCCTGTGCCTTGAATGTCACAGAAACAGCTACATGGATGCAGTGTGCCCTTGAGCCATGGGTCTGCTCAAAGAACCCTTAAGCAGCTCGATGCTTTTTAACAATGTTTAGTACTTCTGGACTTTTGTACTTATGATTTTTCCACGGTCTAGTGTCAATTTGGGATGAGACACTGTGGAAAGATCATTGCACTCAAAGGCAGTCTGTCTCCCTCCATACGTAGCTGGGTCACTGTGAAAAGCCGCTCCAGGTTTCCTGTCTCATTTGCTGCATCCATAAAATGAGTGAGTTGCATTTAAAGGCTCTAACGTATTGTGTACTTGTACAGTTCTACTGTGTATCAAAGAGTTGTATTCTGTTAGAGAGACTAGTGCAGGAATCAAAACTGTACACTCACAACCATCTCTTCCCTTTCACTCCTGTCCATGCATGTACGTGCGTCTGAGTGTTTTTATATGTGAATATGTGAGGAAAAGATTGGCAGGGTATAGACTAAAATGGTAAATGTCATTATTCCAAGAGATAGGATTACAGATGATTTAAATTTCCTTCATACATTACCAAGTCTTCCAAATGTTACACAATCTGAATGGCATAACAGTTGTAATCGGAAAAAGCAGATCTTATTTAGAAGCGATATTCACCTCATCATTTTGTAGAAGACATGTTCCAGTGTTACACGTGCAAAAATGAAATGCCTTAGTAATCCGCACTCACTGGAGGGTGAGAACAGAGAGCTTGCAACAGTGCCTATGCGTCTATGCTTTCTCCAAATGCTCTTCTGTCTGCTGGACAGAAGCCTGTTTTCAAACATCCTCAGCTGTTTCTGATCACACTGGTAATTCCATCGTTTGAGGATGATCCAAGCTGCACTTCGCAGAAGAAGCAGAAAGAGAAGTGAGTTAGAGAAGAGGAAGAGTTTTGTAAGACTGTTGGGGAAACAAGAAAGCAAGGAGGCAGAGGGTGGGTGTGCAGACTCCCTGGAGGGAAATTGTCCCCCAGTTGAGGGAGGAGGGGGAAGTCTCCAGTTTCCACTTATACCACCTTCTCTGTAAAATAAAACATTATTTCAGCATCCTGAATGCAGTTCAAACCTTGCTTTGTGCCTTTAGTGCCAGTATGAAAAGAGACAGAAAATCGATTTGGGGTGTTGCTTCCCATTGATAAGATATCACTGCATCTGATATGGCACAGGGACTGTTCTGGAACAGGATCAAGTAGTTATGGCCATCTGTCACATTGTGAGTATCTGTTTTTCATCATTGAGGTTTTCATCATTGACTGTGGCCACGTATGACCTGTCACCATGTCATACTTTCCTCCTCTTTACAATCAGACTACATCCTAAAGCATGAGTGAAACATGTTTTAAAAGAAAAGTCATGTAAACATAAATTTCACATCAATAAGATTTCTTTTTCTTCATCTTTGGGAATGGAATTCTGCTTGTAACCAACAGTCTGAAGAGTTTTTGGTCAATTCATATTGTCTTAGAGATTAAAATAGTGAATTGCATGAGATTTCTAAGGCTCATAATAATTGGTATAAATGCAGAACCTGGAACCTGTTTCTGGTTGGCCCTGAGCAACCTTGTGACTCTAGAGGCATCCTGGGAAGCCAGAAATGGAGTGAACTCGTAGGATGTGTTTATTTAGTAAATAGGACTCTCTGAAATAAGGCACTAAAGTACATGTCTCAATGATAAATGGCCACATTTTATTCTGAATTTAGAAAAAGAGAACTACCCAATTAAGGTTCTTTGTGTTCAAACATAGTCGCTCAGAGTCCCCCACTGGCTGGTGAAAACCAGCCCCACTTTGCTAATTCAAATGGCACTGCAAGGCCCTCTCCCACCTAACGACCTCCTGTGGCCCCGGGAGAATTGAGAGTCAGCTTGGTTGCTGCATTCTAATTTTCCTTCCATCTGACTAATTTGAAAGATGTCTGATCTTGCATTCAGTGTCTGTGTTGTTTTTCAAAATCTGGGCTCCCTTGTATCCTAGGCAACCGTTTGGAGCAGAGATAATCCAAAGTGGGGGGCCTCCTGTGTGTTTCTGTCACAACCCCTAGGCCTAACTAATAGTAACCATCTTCATATTATCATTTTGACCCTTTGAGGTCAAAGCTGCCAGTAGCCTGTGGCATTTGGTGGCACTGGATTGGGCTTAGAGGCCAAGGAAGGAAGACTTCTATCCTTTTACCACCTCCACCCCCTCCTCCCCTCTTTTCTTTTAGTCCAATCTGCTTGGACAGAATTGCAGAGAGGTCGGAAAGGAGGAGGTACTATGCTACGTACACAGTTACTAACATAGTGCCCAATCTCTGCTTTTTGTCTTTACGGATAAATACACCAATGATACTGCAAACTTGAGTATTCTTAATTAGGGAAGCCTGTTTACCAGTCCTGATTTGGTACTGTAGCTTGATAAATTTCTGACTTTCAGTACCCTCTCCAAAAACATGCTCTTCATTAACTGGGCAGTCTGCAAACTGTGGGAATGCCAGGACAAACACATTAAACATTGCTAACATCTCTCTCCTCTGGCTTTAGTATGGAGAGACTGGGTTTTTCCTCTCTCAGTGATGATGCAATACCCACTCTAAATATGCTGAGGACCTATTTTCTAGAGATGCCAAAATTGCCGTGTTTTCAGTCAGATATGGATATTTACTCTGAATTTTGGTTGTTAAGATATTACCTTCTTAGAGTGTATCTTAGAGCTGGAACATTTTATTCAGGAGTTCTATGACAAATTTTCTGGTGAATAGCAATTACTTTCCTCTTTCACAGTTGTGAGAATAAGAAAAAAATAGTCTTGACACCTCCTCTAAGGCGGTACTCATTCATGCAAATGAAACATCACCGAGTCTTCTCTGCCCATTGGCCAGCCTCAGGGAATGGACAGGATATCTGGGTCAAGTCTAATAAATCAGGACAATATTTAAGCCACATGCAAAGATGGACCTCAGTTCATACAGCCTTGCTTCTCTTGTCCTACCCTTAGAAATGAGAACCCGTTACAACGCCCCATCTGCTATCATGCTGTTTGTGACTGTCACGACAGCTCCCTGCTCCTCCTTGTCTGGATCCTGGAAGGCTGGATGCTCTCCATTAAGCATACTCATGATCTGAAGACTCTTACCTGAGAGGAAAGACATGATGTGTTTTTCATTTATAAACGGAATTCCTCTCTGTGGCCCCAGTCCATTTTCTAATATTGTGAAGTGGATAAAGTTCGTCTGTAATGTCTTATCACCTTCCCTTTGAGGCATCCTTCTTATTCTTGGAAAGTCATTTGTAACCACCCAGGTATTCATCTTTTTCTAGGATTCTACAAGGCACTCAAAACAGCCCCCAAATCACATCTCTTAGGGGACATGCTCAATTCCCAGGAAAAGTTTTACCCTGTGGAGTGGAAAACATGGCTTCTGGTGGGTGGTCAGCCTTCCCTGCAACAGTCCACCTCTCTGGCCACCAAATATTCAGGCTCACCCTATTTTTGAAATGTATAACAATCACATTCACCACTGCCCTCAGCAGATAGCCACGTTCCTGTCCAGGACTGTGTCCAGTTCAATGACCAAGATGTTTGGGTCAGTCTGTCCAGTCTGGTGTGACTCCTTGTGTCCAGGGATTTATGAATCACAAGATGTCTGGTTCCCTGCACACCTATCCAATATGTGGTGGGGAAGCAGAGAAAGAATCATCTCATAAAAACCCCCTTTCTGAAGAAGAGAAGAAAGGGATTCACACAACCTTTGGGAATCCAGCCTCATGAAGTCCCACTTGGGAGATGTTGAGCAGCGTCTCTGCCCTGGCAAAGGAAGAAGCCCCTGGCACTGGCTCTGCCTTCTGGACGTTCTCTCTTATCCACGATCCTTCATGGCCTTAAGTGAGGTGGGCAATGGTAGGGTGCCTTCCTTGGGGGTGGCACAGTGTGTGCAGTTTGCTTCTGCTTAGTGGTGGACACATTGAAGCCATATGGAACAATAAGCTTGGTTTAAAGACAACATCATCTGATGGTTTATGAAGTGCTGAGTCACTGGGTTTGACTGAGAATTCTTAATGGGCTTTTGTTGCTCAACGTATTTCATAATTTTACTTCATGTCATTGACTTTAGAAGCACTTTCACCATTCCTAAAGGCCCCGAATTTCTAGATTCTCTTTCTCTTCTACCATTTATTTCTGGTTTTGCACAATCCAATATTTGATTGAGCTTACCTCTTTCTTCTAATACCTTGTCAACTAGTTAGCTATTGCTGTGTAATTGTATTACCACAAACGCACTGACTTAGAAAAACACATATTTGTTATTTTACATATTCTGAGGGAGAAGAGTCCAGCCATGGCTTGGCTGGGCCCTCTGCAGGACTGAGATCAGAGTGTCACCCAGAGCTGTGTTCTCATCTGATGGCTCAACTGAGGAAGGCTCCACTTCCAAGCTCATGTGCTTATTGTTCAAATGCAGTTTCTTGTGGGCTGATGAACTGAGGGCGTTAGTTAGTTATTGACTGTGGCAAGAGGCTGCCCTCAGTCCCTGCCACAGGGGCACATCCAGCATGGCTGTTTGCTTCATCAGAGCCAGCCAAAAAGAGATTGTCCTAGCGAGATGGGTATTACAGTCATAATCTTGGAAATGACATTTGGTCACTGCATGCTGTTGGTTAGAAGCAAGTCACAGATTCTGCCCACACTCAGGGGCAAGGGATTACACAAAGGCTTGAGGACTAGGAGGTGGGTATAATTTCAGGCCATCTTAGAGCCTTTATTGAAACTCTACTATTTGTGAATATATACTGTAGCATTTACTTTTTACACAAAAATTGAGGCAATTGCCATTGTCCTTATCTCACATATAAGAAAATTTAAGTTGAGATCAATTAGTAACCTGACAGTAAGTGGTTTATCAAGGGTTCAAATTTAGTATATAGTGCAACACAGTTAGGAGTGTGTACATGTGTATATGTGAATGTGTGCATGCATGTGAGGATGTGCATGTGTGTATGGAAAAAATGATAGAGATAGGTAGAAAGTGAGTAGAAGGAAGTGAAGCTGAGAGGATAGGTTGGGGTGGGTTTGTAAAGAGCTTGAATGTCACACTGAAGCTTTATCCTGAAGTTCCAGGAGGAACCACAGTGTTTGAAGGACTGAGAATATGTACACCCTTCAATTAGTTTTGAGTAATAGTCATAGTCATACCTAACAGCTTATGTTCAAAGTTGATGATAGAAAAAGATAATTTTTACTGATACCCATGTGTGAATCTTAAATAATCAACTTGAAGTTAAATATAAACATGATTTTTAAAACAATATTTTAAAACTTTGGTTGGCTGTTTTGGTTACTGTTTCTTCTCATTTGTTTGGAGTAATATCACTGACTATTAATAGTACTTGAGGTTATGTGAAAATTATTGAACAGAAAGACTTCTCTCTTTTATTGAGCAAAACATTTCAAAGTATTTAGTGTGATAGTTTTATGTTCATTTTAAGGCATATTAAAATTTGAAAACGTACATTTTACTTGCAAATGGTTAAGTGTGCAGGCTCTACCTTGATTGAGCTACACTGTGGATTCTTGAGGAAAGAAACTGAATCTTGTTAATTTTGGCAACTCAGCACCAAGGACAGTATCCACCACATCGCAGGAGCGCAATGCTGGTTTGTAGAAAGATGACTTATATAATTCATCTTCAACCTAGTGCAAAAATGAAGGCAGCTCCCAAGAGGTGACAACATTGGGCAGTCCTCAGAGAACTCTTTTGATGGCGTTTGTGTAAGAAATCCATTCTTCCCTCTGAGTAATTTATTGAACCTGAAAGAGTCAAACAATTCAAAACACAGAAGGCAAGGTAGAAACGATGTTCAAAGTTACATAATTTAGAATATGTTTTTAAGTCACATGACAGGGAAACGCGATCTTCGCTATTCAAAGGATTTATAAGTCTTTTTGTTGAGGAAGAGCTTAATTTTCTATGGGAGAGCCAGGTTGGCTTCCTGGTGGAGATGATATTTGTGCTGGGGGGTAAGTCCCTTGTCTGTCAGACAATGAGGGATAGGAGGGATTCCAGTCTAGGAGAACCACAGCTTGAATGTCCTGATGTGGGGAACTGCCATCCAGATGTTATGTATGTCTGGTCTACCATCTACTAGTCCCTTCAAGAAAGAAAGGAGACTCAGAGAGTGGAAGTGCTCTTACTATATATTTGGCATGTAGTTTCTGCACTGAATGTTGCAGATTTATTTCTATTTTCTGGGCTGCTTCACACTCCTGAGCTTGCTAGACTTTAACCCCTGGATGCCCTTCCTGCAGGCTCTTTATGCTGTTCCATCTCTCTTGGTTTCGCAAGAGTGCTGGCACCATATCACTTCGTTTTCATTGATTCACAGAGCATCAAAATTGCATGGGTCTCATAGACTATCTCACCCAGCCCTTCTGCGAGAGGCTGAAAAATGGCTCCTCAAAAGATATCCACGTCAAATCCCTGGGACCTGTGAATGTTGCCTTTATTGTAAACAGGCCTTTGCTGATGAGGTTAAGTTAACAGTTTTGAGATGGGTTCATCTCAGATTATCTGGGGTGTTCTAAATCCAATGAGAAGTGTCCTTGAGAGAGGCAGAGGGAGATGTGAGGCAGACAGAAGAGGAGAAGATGGTGTGAAGACAGAGGCAGATTGGAGTGATGTGGCCACAAGCCATGGAATGTGGCAGCTGCCAGAAGCTGGAGGAGGCAAGGGAAGATTCTCCTCTGGAGCCTCTGGGGAGAGTGAGGACCTGCCAACACCTGGATTTCAGACTTCTGACCACCAGAAGTGTGAGAGAAAAAAATCTGGTTGCTTTAAGCCACCAGGTTTGTGGTATTTTGTTATGGCAGACACAGGAAGCTTCCTTAGTGACAAATGAAGAAATTGATTTTGGAGAGTTCAGGTGACTGCCCTGACCTCAGGCCTCCCCTTGGTGTGTCCATATATATCTTTTTGAGCTTGGATTCTGTGATTTCTCCCAGGATTTCACACCTGTCACATTTGTCTTCCTCTGCCGTTTTCCAGAACAGACCATCCAATGATGCTCAGCAGTGGGCAGTCTTAGCGGGATCGTGCCTGGATGTTAGTGGAGCAGCATCACCCAGAGAGATACAGTTTCTTGAAAGCACTCTGATTTCCACCACGCTGGGCAGTCACTGTGTGTGTGGTGTACGTTTCATCAGCCATGTGGTTTCAAATGTGCTGGCATCTCTCTGTCTCATAAGGTCTTTCGTCCAATGAGAATTAGGACTGAAAGCCCTGCCTGCACCCGAGGGCCCATGTAGCCAGACACTGGCTTGTTAGATTCGTTCCAGCCCTGCTGCATTTTCCAGAGCAGCTGGATTCTCATTCTCTCATTTTTTTTCTATTCTGTGCTATTCTGGGGGGCATTAATTTTAGAAATACTAAGACAAATGGGGACTAATTTGCAAATGCCCCTTATGGCTTAATTGATTGTTTTCTGCACTGACCTTTGTGAGAAAGTGGCAGCCAGCAGGAAAATGAATATCCTCCTCATGCCCTCCATGAGCCTCCTTCCCTGTTGCCTTGTCAGTTTCCAAAATGCTTTGAGGAAATTGAGTAAAGATAAGAGAAACCATTTCCTGAGATGGCCAGTGATTTTTCTAGGCTTTGTAAGGATCAACTGATCTCGCCTCTTATTCAGCTGCAGATCACTCTGGAAATCAAAGGAAGGGCTTTTTCTCTCTTGTGCTAACCATTGTTTAAGGCTGAGGCCTGCGAGGACCAGAGAGAAAGAGAGGGCTAAGAATGGATCACTCTGGAGAGCAGTTTTGAGTGTTACAATAGTCTGGCAAATACTCGTACAGTAAACCTGGCAGCACTGGCTATGCCTTGGTCCTACAGGCTGGCCAAGGCCTCCTTGGCTCAGTTTTCAGGTCAGATGCTTTAAACATGTGCCATGTTAATATTTCCCTGGGGCTCTCAGGGATGGTGAACACACAGAATGTGGGTTTTCCTTGCGTGACGGTTAATTTTTTTTGCTCAGGAAGATTCACCCTGAGCTAACATCTGTTGCCAATCTTCCTCTTTTTGCTTGAGGAAGATTTGCCCTGAGCTAACATCTGTGCCAGTCTTCCTCTATGTTGTATGTGGGTCGCTGCCACAGCATGGCCACTGACAAGTGGTGTAGTTCTGCACCTGGGAACAAAACGTGGGCTGCCAAAGCAGAGTGTGCTGAACTTAACCACTAGGCCTCGAGGCCAGCCCCATGATGGTTAATTTTATGTGCTTGAGTGAGCTATGGGGTGCCCAGATATTTGGTCAAACATTATTCTAGGTGTGTCTGTGAGGGAGTTTTTGGATGAGGGTGACATCTGAATTGGTAGACTGAGTAAAGCAGATTGCCCTCCCTAATGTGGGTGGGCCTCATCCAATCAGTTGAAGTCCTGAATAGAACACAAAGGCTGACCCTCCCCTGAGTGAGAGAGAATTTTTCCTGCCTGGTGGCCTTCAAACTGGAACATCAGGTTTTTTTCCTGCCTTTAGATTCGAACTGAAACATTGAGTCTTGATGCCTTGAGCCTGCCAGCCTTTGGATGAGAACTACATCATTGTTTCTCCTGGTTCTCAGGCCTTTGGACTAAGACTGGAACTACACTATTGGCTCTCCTGCTCTCCACCTTGCTGACTCACTCTGTAGATCTTGGGACTTGCCAGCCTCTATAATCCCATGAGCCAATTCCTTATAATAAATCTCACTAGGTATACATCCTATTCGTTCTGTTTCTCTGGAGAACCCTAATACACCTGTTTCCTCTTATCATTTGTAACTTTGATCATTTACTCATTCTTCTCACGATGTTTCTGACTTTGGAAAACCAAGTTCTTAGCTCTTCTCTGTGCTGTGGAAAAACCCATATTTATGGAGGGAAAAATGTGCTTTAACCATATTGCGTTATAGAAATCGTAACACATTAAGAAATCTGTAGAACTAAAATGAAACTGTGGTGGAGAAACTGGAACACAAGCCATACACAGAATTCTCAAGTTACAAAAGGAAAATACTGCTTCTGAAGGATGTAACACCAGCATCACTGGGTCATTGCCCAGGGTCTTGTCATCTGTAAAGTGGGAATTATCATAGTCTCTCCCTGAGACCATTGTTGTCAGGATGAAAGGAGACCGTGTTGAAATGTCTTTTGCTTGGTAACCTTATTACAGTTCAATAAGCATCAGTTGGTCAAATAAAGAGGCCTGTAATGGGTTGGATATCGTCCCCCACCCCTCCAATTCATATCTGTTTTAAAACCTCAGAATGTGGCCTTATTTGGAAATAGAGTTGTTGCAGATGTAATTAGTTAAGGTCATACTAGAATAGTAGGGTGGGCCCTTAATCCAGTGTGACTGGTGTCCTTATAAGAAGAGGAGGGACACAGAGACAGAGACGCAGGGAGGATGCCTTGTGACAAGGGAGGCAGAGATTGGAGTGATATATCTACAAGCCAAGGAACACCAGGGATTGCTGCCAACACCAGAAGCTGAAGAAGGCGTGGAACGATTCTCCCCTAGAGCCTTCAAAAAGAGCATAGCCCAGCCAATACCTTGATTTTGAGCTGTAGGCAAGATCAGGTATGTGCACAGCTATGGCACTTTGGGAGCTAGGCCTGGTGATCGGTGAGCACGTTCATTAATATCCCTAAGCCAAATACTTTGTTACTAAAAGAAAATGCAAAGGTGAAGGGTAGAGAGGCAACAAAGAATTAGCAAGCAAGGCACAAAAAACCTGTTCTACAAAATTGAAGAACCGTTGAGAGTTAGAATGATACTTTTAAAAATTAAATGCAATTTAAAATAAAGTGGGAGCAGGGAAGCATAGGTGTTTGGAGAAACAAGTCTTCATTAGGATTTAAGAACAAAAGCTGTAAATAGAGTAAATTCAGAAGATGCTGTATGGGGTGGTGTGTTGTGCGTGCATGAGATTTCACTGGAAGGTGGATTTAAATAGTGGCAAGGGCCAACAATCAAGCAGCTGGGATAAAAGGAATCAAGATGACAGTTCAGCAGTTTTCAAGAAGAGGCCTTATGGGAGTTTGGCAGCAACTTGACTTTCTTAGCCAGTGGAACCAGGTCCAGGGCTTGCTATTAATAAATGTTATTAAAAAATAATAACTAACACTTCCATCACCTTGCTGGGAAGCAAGGTAAATTGAACATACCACCTCCAACACTGTCCCAAAACAATTCCGAGAACTGGCTCATGCCAGACTCAAACATAGTGTCATCAAGACCTTTAATGGCAAAGGATGGGTTGGTGGAGAATTAAACAAAAGTCAGCTCTCACCTTTTAAGGTTTATTTTTCTCTTGATCATATTCTTGGCAGAAAGGAATCCTCCCAAAATAATTCCCAGTTCACTCTCCGCATGCAGAGGTTGATTTTTTGAGGGGCTGGCTTTTGGCTAAGGATAATCTGTAGGATCAGGTGAAATGTGAGGTGATATAGGAGCATTTCAAAGGAGTCAAATCTATTTGGAAGAAAATAATCTCTATAGAAAAGATGCATCCACTTTGGAGTCATTCCAAGGCCCCCAGAGCTACAGGAAAGCCCATCGGGGAGTGCACGAAAAATGACAGCATTGTAAAGTTCAATAGATAGCTTGAATGATTGCTTATAAGCAATGGGCATAGTTAGGCTCCTCTCTGTGTTCATCTCCCTCTACAGTGTGACTTTTCAAAGTCTGCAGTCAGAGGTGGAATCTCTTTCTCCATCCTTTGCATCAGGCCTGGCCTTGGGACTTAGTTTGAGCCTTAGAAGGTAGTGGAAGTTACCCCTCAGTTCCAAGCCTGGGAGGCAAGAGGCCTTGTGGTTTCCTCTTACTTGCTTGGAACCCTTCCCAGCCACCCTGGAAACCAGGCGTGCTAGCGTGCTGGAGGATGAGAGACCACATGGAACAGAGATAGTCCATCCCAGCTGAGGCCATTTTAGGTGAGACAGCCCCTCGTGGGGGCCGACAGAACCCTGTTGAGTGAACTCAGCCAAAATTAGCTAAGCCTGGCCCACATCAGCAGGACTACCCAGTTGACCTATAGACTCATGAGCAGTAATAAACGGTTGTTGTTTTAAGCCGTTAAGTGTTGGATATAGTGAAAACTAACAGATACACATGCTAATCCTGACAAACAGTTTGCAAATTAGGAAACTGAGACCCAGAAGAATGCCAGATGCATAGTGATAGAACGAAGGCCTCCTTATTCTGGTGTTTGGTTGAGGGCTTCTCCTACTTGATCAGGCTGCTTTGGATTGAGAACCTAATGAATTATAACACACATTCTGGTAGAGTTGGTGGTTTCTTTAACTATTATACCTTTATAAAAAATTCATTAAATATTCATTCATTTATTGATTCTAAAATAAAAATAGTCTAAACATTTATCAAGAAATACATTCACTCATTGGGGCTGGCCCAGTAGCGTGGTGGTTAAGTTCGGCGTGCTCCACTTTGGTGGCCCAGGTTCACGGTTTGGATCCTGGGTTTGGACCTACACCACTCATAAAGCCGTGCTGTGGCAGCGACCCACATACAGAACAGAGGAAGGTGGGCACAGATGTTAGCTCAGGGTCACTCTTCATCAAGCAACAAAGAGGAAGATTGGCAACAGGTGTTAGTTCAGGGCCAATCTTCCTCACCTAAAAAACAACAAAAAAAGAAATAGATTCACTCACATTCTTTGCCCCCACAGTTGTGCCTTATATGGCCCTTCAGAGCTCATGGACCAGAGGGGGCTGGTCCCTAAATGGGTATTGGGATACATCGTGAAATGCTCCTTAGCTCTATGAACCAGGAGGGAAAGAAAGGGTGTAAATGGTGAGTGACTGGGCAGGGCTGAGATCCCTCCCATCCTGTTACAGTACCAACAGCACATGCTTTCCAGAGTCAGCGTCTAATAGCCTGTAACTGAACCCCTCTGCTACGGACAGCACTGCTCACTAGGGGAAACATGCCTCGAATGTTCTTGGCTTGACCGCATGAGTATTAAATAGATTTTTAATATTAAAGAAGGCCCTTGGAGCTGTATTTGCTGGTGTGGCAGATCCCTCTAGTGGCTATTGTCTGGGCACATCTCACTGAATTGAATTTTAATCCTCAGTGAGAGTTCTCTTGGGAACCCAGAATGTGCTTAAGTTATATACTTTATCTGAACATGTCCTGGTGAATTTTTAGTTGTGAGGCAAGGCAAACAGTCACACCACATTGTAAATAAAATATGTAGCTATCATCAAGAGAAGTTCTGTCTTTCTCTGTGATTATGAAGATTCCCCGTGTCCAGTCCTGGCTGAGATGTATCCAGATAGGATCCTTACGCCTGCTGCCCTATTCTCCCCCCAGGATGACAGAAGCAATCCTCTCTGCTTCCTCACTGTGGCGGATGGTATCAGGCATGACAAGTCTTATGAAAAGTAAGTCACAGCGCGTTTGGCTTCTGATCTGGCAGCCTGCACAATTCTCAAATGAAGGTGATGCCTGTATCCTGCTTTTAGTCCAAGGAAATGAAGGCACAGGTATAATCATAGCCAGAGAAGAAAGAATCCAGCCTTTAATGTATAACCTTTCATCTATCTGGGGGAGTATGTGAGCTTGTATGACATTCATGAGGATTCTTAACCAAATTAAAAATAATAAATAAAACAAAAAACTCCTATTGGCCAGGTTCCAGATCAGAAGTGTTGTTTTAAGAGGAGTCATGATGAATGGGTGCACTGCATTAAATGGAACCTGATTCAAAATTACTAATACAGTGACTGGGCCTGTCTCTGATGCCCACAACTGAAGAAGGACGTCATAGAGAATTTAAGATCAAGGGAAAACCACGGTGTCATTAAGTAGTTGGCAGAAAATGTGATTTATGTGGAAAGGATAAAGAAAGGGAGCTTATTAGCTTACAAACAGAAGGATGAGAAATAACGCTCAGAGATCACGAGATGCCTTTTAAAGTCCTCTGCGATAAAAGCCAACGTAGACCCCTGGCTTGGTGAAAAAAGACCAGCTAGGACAGCGGTAGGAATATTGATGGGCTTGGTGGAGCTCTGCTCCCTGCAGCACCTGCTCCCCCAACTCTGTTTCCTGCACCTCGTCTACCAGAGTCCCGCTGAGCTCCCTGGATCTCTGCACCTCCTGTAGAGTCCTCGGTGCCACAGGTTTTCTCCATGAACCATTTTCTTTGCTTGAAAAAGCCTTGGTGTGTATGTGTAGTATAATTTAGGTTTTATCATTATACTTTATAATATGAGGAAAAGATCAAACCAGCCTAAACTATGTAAAATATATTTTTCATGTTTTTAATGGTAACTTACAAGCTGGGCTTGTTAGCATTACATAAATGAGGCAGGGAAAAATAAAAGACAGTTTTCGTTACTAAAATAGCGCTTGCAGGCAAGCAAGCTAACCCCCATTAACAACGGTTAAGATCATTTTTCCTGACTTTTATTCACAAAGGAAGCTACATAACTACATGAAGATTTTAGTCATCTGAACTGACTGATGGCAAAATTTGAATTACTGAAAAAAAAGAGTCATTGACTGTTTTTCAAGAAAGTTTCATCACTTCCCCGTGCCTATAGTTAACTGCAAAAGCCAACATACATGGCTTCAGTAAGGGTGAGTCTCCCCAGCACACATCCAAGTCCACATATGGATTCTTCCCAAATGGTGCCACAAGACACTAGACCCTATCTGCAGTGTCATTTCACCATATATGTGGAGCATGGGTGCTTTTTAAAAAAAATTTTTTTTATTGTGAAATTTTTGTTGTACATTATTGTTTATCAGTCACCATATAAGTGCATCCCTCCACCCCTTGTGCCCACCCCCCGAGCCCCTGGTAAGCACCAGACAGTTCTGTCTGTCCGTCTGTTGGTTTATCTTTCACGTATGTGTGAAATCATGCCCTATTTGTCTTTCTCTTTCTGGCTTATTTCACTTAACATATTACCCTCCAGGTCCCTCCATGTGGTTGCAAATGGGACAATTTTGTCTTTTTTTATGGCTGAGTAGTATTCCGTGGTATATATATATACCACATCTTCTTTACCCAATCATCAGTCGAGGGACAGTTGGGTTGCTTCCATGTCTTGGCTATAGTGAATAATGCTGCGATGAACATAGGGGTGCATATGCCTCTTTGGATTGTTGATTTGAGGTTCGTTGGGTAGATACCCAGTAGTGGGATAGCTGGTTCATAAAGTATTTCTATTTTTGCTTTTTTGAGGACTCTTCATACTGTTTTCCACAGAGGCTGCACCAGTTTGCATTCCCACCAGCAGTGGATTAGGGTTCCCATTTCTCCACAGCCTCTGCAGCATTTGTTGCTTTTTGTCTTGGTGATTATAGCCATTCTAATGGGTGTAAGGTGATATCTTAGTGTGGTTTTGATTTGCATTTCCCTGATAACTAGTGATGTTGAGCATCTTGTCATGTGCCTATTGGCCATCTATCTGTATATCTTCTTTGGAGAAGTGTCTGTTCATTTCCTCTGCCCATTTTTTGATTGGTTTGTTTGTTTTTGTGTTATTCAGTTGTGTGACTTTTTTATATATTATGGAGATTAATCCCTTGTCAGATATATGGTTTGCAAATATTTTTTTCCCAGCTGGTGGGGTCCCTATTCATTTTGATCCTGGTTTCATTTGCCTTGTAGAAGTTCTTTAATCTGATGAAGTCCCACTTGTTTATTTTTTCTTTTGTTTCACTTGTCTGAGTAGACATGGAATTCAAAAAGATCCCTTTATGGCTGATGGCAAGTAGTGTACTACCTATATTTTCCTCCAGGTGTTTTATAGTTTCAGGTCTCACCTTCAGGTCCTTGATCCATTTTTACTTAATTTGTTAGTATGGTGAAAGAAGATGCTCTACTTTCATTCTTTTGCAAGAGGCTGTCCAATTTTCCCAGCACCATTTATTGAAGAGACTTTCCTTTCTCCACTGTATGTCCTTAGCTCCTTTGTCCAAGATTAGCTGCCCATAGATATGAGGTTTTATTTCTGGACTTTCAATTCTGTTCCATTGATCTGTGTGTCTGTTTTTGTACCAGTACCATGCTGTTTTAATTACTATCGCTTTGTAGTATGTTTTGAAGTCAGGGATTGTGATGCCTCCAGCCTTGTTCTATTTCAGGATTGCTTTAGCTATATGGGGTCTTTTGTTGCCCCATATGAATGTTGGTATTCTTTGTTCTATTTCGTGAAGTATGTCCTTGGGATTCTGATTGGGATTGCATCGAATCTGTAGATTGCTTTAGGTAGTATGGACATTTCAACTATGTTTATTCTTCCAATCGAAGTGTGTGGAATATTTTTCCATTTCTTTATGTCATCATTGATTTCACTCAATAATGTCTTCTAGGTTTCATTGTATAGGCCTTTCACTTCCTTGCTTAAATTTACTCCTAGATATTTTATTCTTTTTGTTGCAATTGTAAATGGGATTGTCTTCTTGAGTTCTCTTTCTGTTAGTTCATTGTTGGTATATAGAAATGCAACTGATTTCTGTAAGTTGATTTCATACCCTGCCACTTGGCTGTGGTTGTTGATTATTTCTAATAGTTTTCCAATGTATTCTTTAGGGTTTTCTCTATATAAGATCATGTCCTCAGCAAACAGAGAGAGTTTCACTTCTTTGTTACCTATTTGGATTCCTTTTATTCCTTTTTCTTGCCTAATTGCTCTGGCCAGGACCTCCAGTACTGTGTTGAATAAGAGTGGCAAGAGTGGGCACCCTTGTCTTGTCCCTGTTTTCAGAGGGATGGCTTTCAGTTTTTCCCCATTGAGTATGATGTTGGCTGTGGGTTTGTTATATATGGCTCTTATTATGTTAAGGTACTTTCCTTATATACCCATTTTGTTGAGAGTTTTTATCTTAAATGGATGTTGGATTTTGTCAAAACCTTCTCTGCATCTATTGATATGATCATATGGTTTTTATTCCTCGTTTTGTTAATGTGGTGTATCACATCGATTGATTTGCGGATGTTGAACCATCCCTGTGTCCCTGGTGTAAATCCCACTTGATCATGGTGTATGATCTTTTTAATGTATTGCTGTATTTGGTTTGCCAATATTTTGTTGAGGATTTTTGCATCTATGTTCATCAGGGATATTGGTCTGTAGTTTTCCTTCTTAGTAATGTCTTTGCTTGGCTTTGGTATCAGGGTGATGTTGGCCTCATAGAATGTGTTAGGAAGTGTTCCATCTTCCTCTATTTTTTGGAGTAGTTTGAGAAGGATGGACATTAAGTCTTCTTTGAATGTTTGGTAAAATTCTCCAGAGAAGCCATTTAGTCCTGGACTTTTATTTTCTGGGAGGTTTTTGATTACTGTTTCGGTCTCTTTACTTGTGATTGGTCTATTCAGATTTTCTGTTTCTTCTTGATTCAGTTTTGGGAGGTTGTATGAGTCTAGGAATTTATCCATTTCTTCTAGATTGTCCAATTGGCATATAGTTTTTCATAGTATTCTCTTATAATCTTTTGTATTTCTGTGGTATCTGTTGTAGTTTCTCCTTTTTCATTTCTAATTTTATTTATTTGAGGCTTCTCTCTTTTTCTCTTTTTCTCTTGGTGAGTCTGGCTAAGGGTTTGTCAATTTTGTTTATCTTCTCAAAGAACCAGCTCTTTGTTTCATTGATCATTTCTACTGTTTTTTAAATTTCAATTTCATTATTTCTGCTCTGATTTTTGTTACTTCCCTCCTTCTGCTGACTTTAGGCTTTGTTTGTTCTTCTTTTTCTAATTCTGTTAGGTGTAGTTTGAGGTTGTTTATTTGGGCTTTTACTTGTTTGTTAAGGTGGGCCTGTATTGCTATGAGTTTCCCTCTCAGGACTGCTTTTGCTATATCCCATATGAGTTGGTATGGTGTATTTTCATTTTTATTTGTCTCCAGATATGCTTTGACTTCTTCTTTAATTTCATCAATGATCCATTGGTTGTTCAGTAGCATGTCATTGAGTCTCCACAGCTTTGTCACTTTCCCAGTTTTTTCCTTGTGGTTGATTTCTAACTTCATCGCATTGTGGTCTGAAAAGATGCTTGTTATGATTTCAATCTTCTTAAATTTATATAAGCATGCCTTGTTTCCCAACATATGGTCTATTCTTGAGAATGTTCCATGCGTGCTTGAGAAGAATATGTAATCTGCTGTGTTTGGATGGAGTGCTCTGTATATGTCTATTAAGTCCATCTCATCTAGTTTTTCATTTAGGTCCATTATTTCATTATTTATTTTCTGTCTGGATGACTTGTACATTGATGAGAGGGGGGTGTTAAGATCCCCTGCTATTATTGTGTTGTTGTTAATATCTCCTCTTAGGTTTGTTAATAGTTGCTTTATGTACCTTGGTGCTTCTGTATTGGGTGCATATATATTTAAAAGTGATATGTCTTCTTGGTGGAGTGTCCCTTTTATCATTATATATTGCCCTTCTTGGTCTCATTACCTGTTTTATCTTGAAGTCAACTTTGTCTGATATAAGTATGGCAACACCTGCTTTCTTTTGTTTGCCATTAGCTTGGAGTATTGTCTTCCCTTTCATTGTGAGCCTGTATTTGTCTTTAGAGCTGAGATGTGTTTCCTGGAGGCAGCATATTGTTGGGTCTTGTTTTTAATCCATCCCACCACTCTGTGTCTTTGATTGGAGAGTTCAGTCCATTTACATTTAGGGCAATTATTGATATATGGGGGCTTGTTGTTGTTATTTTATCACTCTTTTTCCGGTTCTTTTGCATTTCTTTTGTTTCTCATCCTGTGTGTTTCAGACTACTAATTTAGTTTGGTAGTTCTGCAAGGTGGTTCTCTTAGTTTTCTCTTTCTTTGTTGTGTGTGATTCTGTTCTGATTATTTGGTTAGTGGTTACCATGAGGTTTGTATAAAAATTCTCATGGATGTGATAGTCCATTTTTTGATGGCCTCTTATTCCCTTAGACTAAGTCGATTCATTCCCTTTCCTCTTCCCCTTCTACGTTACTGTTGTCACATTTTATTCCCTCTTGCATTGCGAGTTCGTGTTTAACATGATGAGGTTATATTTATGCCTAGTGCTTACCTTCCCTTGATCTTTGGTTTTATAATTAAGTATTTGCTAATCTATTTTGATAAAGGACTGCAATTTTTCTGGTTTTGTCGACCTGTTTTCCTCCTTCTTGAAAACTTTGAATCCCCTTTCTCTTTTTTTCCTCAAAGGGCCTTCTTGAGCACTTCTTGTAGTGGGGGTCTTGTGGCAATGAACTCCATTAGCTTCTGTTTATCTTGGATAGTTGTTATTTCTCCATCATATCTGAAGGATATTTTTGCTGGATAGAATATTCTTGGCTGAAAGTTCTTGTCCTTCAGAATTTTGAATATATCATTCCTCTCTCTCCTAGACTGTAAAGTTTCTGTCGAGAAATCGGCTGAGAGCCTGATAGGAAATCCTTTGTATGTTAGTTTTTTTTGTCTAGCTGCCCTTAATATTTTTTCTTTGTCGTTGACCTTTGCCAGCTTTACTATTATATGCCTTGGAGAGGGTCTTTTCGTGTTGATATATTTAGGAGATCTATTTATTTCATTCACTGGTATTTGCAGCTCCTTCCCCAGGTTTGGGAAGTGCTCATCTATTATTTCTTTGAATAAGTTCTCTGCTACTTTTTCCCTCTCTTTTTCCTCTGAAATACCTATAATCCTTATGTTGCATTTCCTAATTGATTTGGATGTTTCTCAGGGAGTTTCTTCATTTCTTTTTAGTCTTAGTTCTCTTTCCTCCTCCATCTGGAGCATTTCTGCATTGCTGTCCTCAATATTGCTAATTCTTTCCTCCATATTGTAAGCTCTGGTGCTTAAGGCTTCCAGATTTGTCTTTATCTCCTCTATTGTGTTTTTCATCTCTGAGATTTCTAATTGTTTTTTTTTTTATAGTTTCAATCAGAAACCCTTGATTTCATTGAATTGTCTGTCTGTGTTTTCTTGTGTTTCATTAAACTTTTTTATGATGGCTATTTTGAATTCTCTGTCGGTAAGGTTATACTTTTCTGTGCTTTCTGGGTTGACTTCTGAGTGCTTGTTATTTTCCTTTTGGTCTGGAGATTTAATATATTTTTGCGTGGTGCCTGTCAGTGTTGGTTTACTTTTCCTCACAATGAAAATATATGGTCGCAGTTTCCTCTTGCTGCCGCTGTCTGGGGGTAAAGGGCTATGTATGCTGGCCCTCCTCAATCCACGGGCGCTCTCGTCGGCCCCTGGCTGATCTGAGGTGTGGCTGAGTGGAGGCTGCTGAGGAGGAAGCATGGGAACAGCTGGAGCTCCAGTGTGGGAACAGCTGAGACTGGAGCACAGCTAGGCTGAAGCAGCTGGGGCTCGGGTGTGGGTGGGTTGAAGCAGCTGCAGCTGAAGTGCCCCTGGGCCAAAGCAGCAGGGGCTGTAGTGCCGCTAGGCCAAAGAAGCAGGACTTGGAGCACCGCTGGGCTGAAGAAGCTGGAACTGGAGTGCTGCTGGGCCAAAGAAGCTGGAACTGGAGTGCTGCTGGGCTAAAGAAGCTGGAACTCGAGTGTGCTGGGCCAAAGAAGCTGGAACTGGAGTGCTGCTGGGCCAAAGAAGCTGGAACTGGAGTACACTGAGCCAAAGAAGCTGGAACTGGAGTGCGCTGGGCCGAAGCAAGAGGAGCTGGAGTCCCGCTGGGCCAAAGAAGCTGGAACTGGAGCATGGTGGGCCGAAGTCGCTGGCATCAGGTCAGCTGGAGCCTGAGCACAGGCCAAGCCGAAGCAGCTGGAGCCAGGGGGAGGGTGGGTGGTCAAGCTGAAGGAGCTGGGGGCGGGGCAAGTGGAGCCGGGGAAGCTGGGGCCGTAGCTTCGTCCCGCTGGAGCAGCTGAGGCTGTGGCGTGGTGGGGCCTGAGCTGCCACTGTCCCTGGTGCAGGGGCACAGGCTCCTGCCGCTGCCGCTTGGGCCCAGACACCTGGGGGCCACTGCCTGTGGGGGTGGCGTGGTCACGCCGCCCCTGCTGGTGCGGCACGGGTGCCTGGGGGCTGCTGCCTCTGGGGACAGGGCTGAGCTGAAGTGTCGCTGTGCTGAAGTGCCAGTTGGGGGGGGGGGCGGGGGGAGGCGCTTACTTTCGTCTCCCCCATCTCAGAGGTTTCTTGCCTCACTGTCACTCTCAGCTCTTGAGGGGCTAGCTTGTTGAAACTACCCTTGCAACAGTTCTGCTCCCTCCATAGGTGGATCCCCTCTGGCTGTGAGGGATCTTGGAGAGCGCCATTTTTTACGTGGTGAGCTGCCCCTCCCCCTCCTCTGAGAGCCGTGTGGTCTCAGTCTCTGGGTCGCCGTCCTTGGGGAAGGAAGGGAGCTCCTCTTACCTCCTTCCACTTACTCTGGGGATTCCAGCACCTCAGTCCTCGGGTGTATGGCTGCCTGGGTGCGTCAGACGTCCCCTGTGTTGTGTGAATAGCTTTGGTTGGAATATGAATGTCCTTTTTGTTGTGTCTTAGAGGGGGAGAGTTCGCTGTGGGAAGCTCATTGTCGTGATGCTGACATCACTCCTATGGGTGCTTTTTGAGTTTAAATTTTTGTGTTCTAGATTTGTTTTCCATTATATGTATTCAACAAGCCTCATTTTTTTTTTAACATGGTGCAAAGGTAAATAGCTAAAATTTTCTGTCTACACCATCATAAATCCATTTACTAATAACTTGTGCATTACACGGTCCACAGCAAAGGGTGTGGAGGCAGCCTGGTTTGGCTTCTAGGTGCAGTGGAGAGACTCAACTTGTGCCCCCACTCCACCCTGAGGACACTGGATCCCAGTAGGACCACGTTTTATCTGTCTAACCCAGCCCCTGTCTTGCCTCAACCACTGTACTGATGCTTCCCCTCTCCCACTGAAAACCTGTCCAAATAAACCAATCTCCCTGAAATGGCTCATTGAGTCCAAATTCAAATGCTGTCTTGTCCTTGAACCATTCTGAATTATCCCAGATGTCTCCGAATTCCTGCAGTTCTTTGTCTCTCCCTTAGACCTTTTGTTGCAATCTTTTTTTTTTCTTCAGTTTCCCATGCATGTTTCTCGTTCCCTGGATAGGACGAAATTCAGGGAAGGATCCTGAATGTCTGTGTCTCCACTGCATCTGGCAGGATGCCTTCTACAATCCCTCCAGAACAGAAACGGTGTCTGTTCTGTCCTGGCCCTGGGCTGGGACATTGACATATAATAGAAATTACCTTGGTCTTTAACCCAAGGTGCTTTTGTATTGAGAAAAATAAGGAGACACTTAGAATACAGGGCCATCCTACAACAGTGAAGGTGAGCACAGTGCCCTTTAGGTTAGCTTGAGGCTGGTGGTTCCAGAGTAAGGGAAGCTTCTGGAAAGGTTAATGTACACCTGATAAATGCTCATAAATCAATTAATTGTGTGTTTTAGATCATGGAAACCAAAGAATTAGGTAACAAATTTGGATACAATGTGGGCAAAAACTCCTCATTTTTGTGAAGCAGACACTAAGCTAATTACAACTGGGCTCAGTAAGCGACCATGTCCATCCCCAGTGAAATCTCGAAGCCCCTGCATCTCCGAGGAGAAGGCCACGCTCTCTGAGGAGCTCCTTCCTTTGCTTCCTGAGCAAATAGGATTACCATAAAATGTGCTGCTGCTTTTGACGGTGGGGTTTTCTAATTATCTGTTTGACTGCTCAGCACTTGGAGCCTCTTTCACAGCAAAGACGGTCTCTAATCTCAGCAAGTCACGTAAGTGGTTTATGGCAGAATCTGTCGAGAACTACTTCAAGGTCATTACATACTTGGCAGGTGCATTTTTGAATGAGAGCATGACGTGCCATGTAAGAGAGCAAATGGAGATTGTATTCTGAGGACAATTTGTGCAGTTATTATCACAAGATCCTGAGAACCCTGAAGGGAAAGTTGGAGATGAGTGGAGTGCAGCCCCTTGGGCTGCCACATCTCGAGGCTGTAATTTTGTTGGCTGTAAATTTTTTCATCAAATAGTTTTTAACGCTCATTTGGTTCTAAAACAGTAGACCACCTTTTACGTAAAGTTAATAGGTTTTCCACATTCTATTTCAGTGGTGCAAAGTATTCTATAGGATGGATACATGGTCTGTTGTTTAACTAGCATGCTATTGATGGTGTGACTAGTTTTTCTCTAAACAAATCAGTTGGAAATAAGTATATGTATACATTGACCCTTACATACATGTGGGGTATTTCTGTAGGATACATATCTAGAAATGCAGTTGCTGTTTTCAAGGTCTGTGCACTTATTTGTGTAGTTATTGCCAAATTTTACTTGAAAAAATTTTAAGATGTTGTTCCAAATTACTACCATCATTAGTGTACAGGGTTGCTTTTTTACACTCACAAGCACTGAGTCGTAACGATTTTAACTTAAAAATTGCTAATCTAACGATGAGTAATGATTTTTTAAAATGATGTATGACAGGGAGAGATCGAGTGAGATAGCATATATGTGTACATTAGAGGGGAGTGGCAGCAAGCCTCATTTAATTTAAAAATATTAAAATAGTAATTTAAAAATATAATCAAAATTCCTTGGCTTATTTGTATGCCTGGTATATCATTTTAACAGTGAAAGACCTTCCTATGATGTGTAAACTTTACAATTTACTCCCTTCTCCTAAATCTAAAATTAAAATTTATACTATTTGAACATATTGTGCTCTTTAGATGGAGGATAGTGACTCATGTACTTTATAGTAACCTACAACAAACATTTTATTAAAGAATGTAAAACTGACTCCAAATGAATATTATAAATGGCAGAACTCAAACTAACAACTTAGTATTCTCCTAGCTTCATCTCCCTTAATTCTCCTTTTAAATTTTTATTTTATTCTGGTAAGAGCACTTAACATGAGATCCACCCTCTTACAAAATTTTAAGTGTGCAGTGCAGTTGCTGAGATTAAACATTACATATAATTTTCAAAATAGAACTTTTTGGAATTTTGACAAATCCCTTCCTTCTATAAAGCACATGGGGGTGGGGAATCAGATAAATGAATGAATGTGGATCTGTACATGTCAGTCACCACTCCAAGCAGCACTTTATTAAATGTTCCCTGGGGATGGGAAGTGGGGAGGGAGGCAGCTGTGGAAGGAGGACACCCTCCTGTAAGCAGCCTGCGCCAGTTGAGGGAGGAGCACGGGCTGAGCTGCCACTGAGCTGATCAGAAGGCGATGTGGACCGTAGAGCGCTAGACTGAGGACTGGAAGACATGCCTCATTGAAACTACCAAGCTTGAGGCCCAGCTTCTTCCTCTGCAAATGACGGCAATAATTATTACCTGGGCTACCTTATTGGGATTTAGTGAAAATCCCAGGAATAATACGCGTGACAGCATGTTTCAAATTGGAAAATCCTATGCGACAGAAGTGTGTTAAAACTGTCATACATTTTGGCTTTGAAAGGTAACAACAATAACTATAGTGCTATATTAACAACTTTTTAACATATACAGTTAGGTTTGTTAGACCAATACCTTTTCAATGGACAGTTTGTTTAAATTGCTACTTCCTAAGTAAATCATGAAAAAATATCTAGGTTTGTTTGGATTTTCTGAGTTATTTTTGACATATTTAAAATGTAATCTTTGTGCCGATCTCCAGTTTGCAGTGTTGGAGCTCTTAAGACCCCGTCTGGGGTGTCTGTGCTGGGTTCTCAGAGCCCTGCTAGGTGGCATTCTTGTCTCCATGCCATCTCTGCCGACCTCTCTCCATACCCAGGTATCCAGCACAAATGGAGGCCCTGGGGACATTCCACCCCTCCAGGAAGCAGGGACTTCCATTCCCAGAGAGGTTCCACAGGCAATAGAAAACTAGCTGGTGCCTAAAATACGCTGTGGGTATGCCTCGACAGAGCAGTGCATCCTCTAGTGGCACGTTGTGCTGTCGCTGCCTGCTGCTCTTCGCGGATTGTTTCGACTGCAGGCAGACGTGGCTAAGGTGACCTCAGAGGTCCCTCCCAACCTGAGCGATACAGTTTGAGCTGATCATATGTACATTTGACCTCAGGTGAACCTGCAATCAGTAGAGCCGAACAAACACTTCTGAATAACTTCTGGGCATGGAGACCTTGCTGGGCTGAGAGGTGGGCTCTGAAGGGTGAGGTCAAGGTGGGCTATAGTGGGACGCCTGAGTCAAATCCCAGCCTCCGCACTTCCTGACTAGGTCTAGAATGCTTTTTTTCCTGAGCTGCTTTGTTCAGTAAACGTTTACTGGGAAACTAGTTGTGCCATGCATTTCTCAGGATGCTGGAAATGTAGCAGTTGACAAACAATGTCTTTGCATTCACAAAAGCTTAAATTCTAAGGTAGGGGATGAGACAGTTTTAAAAAAAGCAAATATATGATATGCCAAATGGTGATAAATTCTATGTGGAAAAGCAAAGCAGGGAAAGGGAATAAGGAGGGCCTGGAGTGTATGTGTTTGTGTGTGTGCATATGTTTGTATGTGTCTGTGTGTGTGTTTGTATGTGGGCGTTTGTGTATGCCTGTGAGTGTGTCTTTGTGTTTGTATGTTTGTGTTAGTGTGTATTTGTAATTGTGTGTGTGTGTGTGTGTGTAGAATGAGAGACCTTAAGTGACTGAGGGACAGCTGTGTGACTCTGGAGAAACAGCATTCCAGGTGAGAACAAGCTTCTGCAGCAGGAGCTCTCTGGAGTGTTCTAGAACAGCAAGGGGACTAGTGTGTGTGGAGGAAAGGAGTGAGGGAGCAGGATGGACATGGTTAGAGGAGTGGTCCTCATCCTAGGGGCCGCCAGGGCCCTGTGAAGACCTGAGAGGAAAGACAGTGTGCACCATCTAGGAGGAAAGACTCTCTGGGGGCAGGTGGGTAGGGGTTCTGCAGACTGAGGTGGTTTTCCTCTGGCCACTTGGGGTGCAGTGTGCAAGGCAGGAGAAGACTGGGCACTTCTGATTAAGCAGTGTTGCATTCTGCAGTAGAGGACAAAGAAGAGAGAGGGGGCAGATGATTAAGGGGGATGTGAGGGGAGGGACCCTGACCTCCACTGGGGAGAGAGGGGAGGGACATGGAGCGGTGTGAGGCCGTGAAGGCGAATGAGCAGACTGGAGGGCTTGGTGGGTGTCAGGCTGGTTGACTGTCCTTTCCTTCATTTAATGGTCTTGGCATCCTTGTCAAAAATCATTTGACAACATATGTGTGGATTTATTTCTGGGATCTCTCCTCTATTCCATTGGTCTATGTATCTGTTGTCTGTAGGTCTATTAAATTGGTTTTTATCCCAATACCAATGACTGTAGCTTTTGTAGTAAGTTTTGAAATCAGGATGTGTGAAACCTCCAACTTTGTTCTTCTCTTTCAAGATTTTGGCTATTCGGGGTCCCTTGAGATTCTATGTGAATTTTAGGATTTTTTTTCTATTTCTGCAAAAATAGTCATTGAGATTTTGATAGAGATTGCACTAGGTCTGTAGATCACTTTGGGTAGTAGGGACATTTTGACAGTATTAAGTCTTTCAATCCACAAGCATGGAATGTCTTTCCATTTATTTGCATCTTCTTTAATTTATTTCAGTACTGTTTTGTAGTAGTGTCAGTGTAGAAGTCTTTCACCCTCTTGGTTAAATAATTACTAAGTATTTTATTCCTTTTGATGCTATTGCAAATAGAGCTGTTTGCTTAATTTTCTTTTCAGATGGTTCATTTTTAGTGTATAGAATTGCAACTGATTCTTGTCTGTTGATTTTGTATTCTGCTACTTTCTGAATTGATTTATTAATTCTAACAGTTTTTTTTTTGTGTGGAATCTTTAAGACTTTCTACATGTAAGATCAGATCATCTGCAAACAGAAATAATTTTACTTCTTCTTTTCCAATTTGGATGCCATTTATTTCTTTTTCTTGCCTAAGGGCTCTAGCTAGAACTTCAAGTACTATGTTGAATAGAAGCAGTGAAATTGGGCATCCTTGCCTTATTCCTGATGGTAGAGGAGAAGCTTTCAGTCTTTCACCATTGAGTATGATGTTTGCTGTGAGTTTTTAAAATATGGCTTTTATTATCTGGATATATTTTCCTTCTATTCTTAGTTTTTTGAGTATTTTTTATCATGAAAGGGTGTTGAATTTTGTCAATTGCTTTTACTGCATCAATTGAGATATCTTTTTTTGTGTGTGTGTGTGAGGAAGATCAGCCCTGAGCTAACATCCATGCTAATCATCCTCTTTTTTGCTGAGGAAGACCAGCTCTGAGCTAAAATCTATTGCCAATCCTCCTCCTTTTTTTTTTTTTTTTCCTCCAAAGCCCTAGTATATAGTTGTACGTCATAGTTGCACATCCTTCTAGTTGCTGTATGTGGGACATAGCCTCAGCATGGCCGGAGAAGGTGCGTTGGTGCGCGCCCGGGATCCGAACCCAGGCCGCCAGTAGCGGAGCGCGTGCACTTAACCACTAAGCCACGGGGCCGGCCCTTTTTTTTTTTCCTTTATTCTGTTAATGTGGTGTTTAACATGGACCAGTTTTCTTATGTTGAACCATCCTTGCATTCCAGGAATAAATTCTACTTGGTCACAATGTATAATCCTTTTGCTATGCTGCTGTATTTGGTTTGATAATACTTTGTTGGATGATTTTTGCACTAGTGTTCATAAGGGATATTGGTTTGTAATTTTCTTTCCTGTAGTGTCTTTGTCTGGCTTTGGTATCAGGATAATGCTGGCCTCATAGAATAAATGAGGAAGTGTTCCTTCATTTTCAGTTTTTTGGAAAAGTTTGAGAAGGATTGGTGTTAATTCTTCTTTAAATGTTTGATAGAATTCAGCAGTGAAGCCATCAGGTTCAAGCTTTTCTTTGTCAGGAGATTTTTTGATTACTGATTGAATCTCCTTACTAGCCATAGGTCTATTCAGATTTTCTGTTTCTTTGTGTTTAGTCTTTATAGGTTTTCTGCTTCTAGGAATTTTTACATCTTATGTAGGTTATCCAATTTGTTGCTGTACAATTGTTCATAGTACTCTCTTATAATCTTTTTTATTTCTATAGAATCAGTAACAATGTCCCCACTTTCATTTCTGATTTCAATAATTTGAGTTTTCCCTCTTTTTTTAGCTAAATATTTGTCATTTAAAAAAATCTTTTCAAAGGACCAACTTTTGATTTCATTGACTTTCTCTATTGTTTTTCTGGTCTCTATTTCCTTTGTCTCTGCTATAATCTTTATTATCACCTTTCTTCTGTTAGCTTTGGTTTTAGTTCTTGTTCTAGTTCCTTTGGTTTAAAGTTAGGTTGTTTATTTGAGATCTCTCTTTCTTTCCTTTTTTTTTTTTGTGAGGAAGATCGGCCCTGAGCTAACATCTGCCAATCCTCCTCTTTTTGCTGAGGAAGACTGGCCCTGGGCTAACATCCATGCCCATCTTTCTCCTCTTTATATGGGATGCCTGCCACAGCGTGGCCTGACGAGTGATGTGTCGGTGTGCGCCTGGGATCTGAACCAGTGAACTCCGGGCCGCCACAGCGGAGCGCGTGCACTTAACTGCTTGCGCCACCGGGCCGGCCCCTCTTTCTTGTTTTTTAATGTAAGCATTCATAGCTATACATTTTCCTCTTAGCACTGCTTTTTTTGTGTCCAGTAAGTTTTGGTATATTGTGTTTTTGTTTTTATTTGTTTCTAAGTATTTTCTAATTTCCCTATGATTTTTCTTTGATCCATTGGTTGTTAAAAAATGTGTTTGTTTAATTTGAACAATTTTATGAATTTTCCAGTTTTCCTTCTGTTATTGATTTCTAACTTCATTCCATTGTGGTTGGAGATGATACTTTGTGTGATATCTAGCTTTTAAAATCTATTCAGGCTTAATTTGTGGCCTAACATAAGGTTTATCCTGGGAAATGTCCTATGTGCACTTGAAAAGAATGTGTATACTGTTGTGTAGAGTGTTCTGTATATATCTATTAGATGTGGTTGGTTTATTGTGTTGTTTAAGTCCTCTATTTCCTTACTTATCTTCTGTCAGATTGTTCTTTTCATTACTGTGAGTGGGGTTGAAGTCTCCAACTGTTATTGTAGAACACTGTTTCTCTCTTTTAATTGTCAGTTTTTGTTTCATATATTTTGATGATCTGTCAGGTGCATAAATGGTTACAGTTTTTATATCATCTTGCTGTATTGAATCTTATTAATATATAATGTCCTTTGTCTCTTGTAACCTTTTTGACTTCAAATCTTTTTGGTCTGATAATAGTATAACCACTTCTACTCTCTTTTGTTTACTATTTGCATGGAATATCTTTTTCCATATTTTCATTTTCAATCTATTTATATTTTTCGATCTAAAATGAGTTTCCTGTAGACAGCAATAGTTAGATCATGTGTTTTTATCCATTCTGACAGTCTCTGTCTTTTTATTGGAGAGTTTAATCATTTGCGTTTAAAGTCATTACTGATAAGGAGAGACTTCTGTCATTTTGCTGTTTGTTTTCTATATGCTTTATAGCTCTTTTGTCCCTCAATTCCTGCATTAGTCTTCTTTTGTGTTTAGTTGATTTTTTGTAGTGAAATGTTTAAATTCCTTTCTCATTTACTTTTATGTGTATTCTAAGGCTATTTTATATTTAGTTACCATGGTGATTACATTTAACATCCTAAAGTTATACACACTCTAATTTGAATTTATATTAGCTTAACTTTAATAATATATAAAAACTCTACTCCTTTGCAGCTCTGTTCCCACCCGCTTTGGTTGTTGATGTCATAAAATTACCTCTTTATACATTGCATGTCCCAAAACATGAACTATTAATTCTTTTAAATGCATTAGTCTCTTAAGTTATGTAAGAAATAAGGTTTGGAATTACAAATCAAAGGTACAGTGATACTAGCTTTTAGACTAATAATTATTTTTTCTTTTCTTATTATGCTAATCTCTTAAATCATGTAGAAAACAAAAGTGCAATTACAAACCATTGTTGCAATAATACTGGCTTCTATAATTGCCCATGTATTTACCTTTATTTAGATCTTTATTTCTCCATACAGCTTCGAGTTCCTGTATAGCGTCATTTCATTTTAACTTCCAGGACTCCCTGGAGCACTTTTTGCAGGCAACTCTAGTGGTAAGGATCTCCTGCAGATTTTGTTTATCTGGGAATGTTTTAATTTCTCCTTCACTTTTCTTTCTCTGTTTTATTGAGATATAACTGACATACAACATTGTATTAGTTATAGGTGTATTCTCCCTCATTTTTGAAGGACAATATTCTGGATATAGAATTCTTGGTTGAAGTTTTTTTCTTTTAGTGCTTTGAATATATTGGCACACTGCCTTCTGGCCTCCAAATTTTTTATGAGAAATCTGCTGATAATCTCATTGAGGATCCCTTATTTGTGATGGTTCACTCCTGTCTTTCTATTTTCAAGATTCTCTCTCTGTCTTTGTCTTTTGGAAGTTTGATTATAATGTGTCTCAGTATGCATCTGAGTTAATCTTACTTGGAGTTCATTGAGCCTCTTTGATGTTTAGATTCATGTCTTTCATCAAATTTAGGAAGTTTTCAACCATTATTTCTTCATATATTCTTTCTCTCTTTTCCTTCGAGGACTCCCAAAATGTGGATATTGCCCTGCTTGATGGTGTCCCAAAGGTCTCTTAGGGTGTGTTTGCTTTTCTGCAATATCTTTCTGTTCCTTAGACAGTAATTTCCATTGTCCTGTATTCAACTTTGCTAATTCTTTCTTCTGCTTGCTCAAACCTGCCTTTGAATCTCTCTACTAAATGTTTCATTTCCTTAATGTACTTTTTGGATCCAGAGTTCATTTTTGTTTCTTTTTAGATTTTGTATCTCTTTATTGATGTTTCCGTTTTGCTCATATATTGTTTTCTCCACATATTCCTTTAGTTCTTTGAGCATCTTTATTATAGTTGTTTTAAAGTTTTTGTCTAGTATATCTGCCACAAGTTTTTCAGGGACAGTTTCTCCTTATTTTTTTTCCTTTGAATGGACTATACATTTCTGTTTCTTTGTATGCCTGTGATTTCTTGGTTGAAAACAGGACATTTGAATATAAGAATGAGTTACTCTGGAAATCAGATTCTTCCCCTTCCCCAGGGTTTGCTCCTTTTTGTTATTGTTTTGTTTACTACCCTTGTTTTTTTTTTTGTTGTTCTAGGCTGTCTGTATGGTGAGGATCAGCCTGATGTGTAAACTTAAGGTCTTCTCAGATCTTTTCTGATCCTTTCCTTGGTCATGAACAGTCACTTTCTAATTTTCCTTGTATATGCAATTGTTTTTGAATGTCCTAGTCTTTAATGTCTGGCTTTCCAAATAGACAAAAAGAGAACGTGAATGTGGGGAGAAAAGGGTGCTGGCTTTTTAAATCCCCTTGAAATTATTTCAGCCAGAGAGGGAGGGGTTTTCAACAATGAGGGGAGTTGCAACATGTTCATGTTGAGTGTGAGTACACACTCCTGAAGACAGAGTAAGCCAGCACTTCATCCTTTTATCTTCCCCTGTTTTAGACAACCAATGTTTTAATTGCCTGTTCCAATTCCCGATCAAACTAGTAGTCTGAGGAGGATATCTCTCTACCCAAAAATGCCCGCCTACCTCTTTCTTTGCACTTCTGTCATCAGAAGCAGCAATCAGTGATCAGCACGCAGATCTCTAATATGTGGAAGACAGAGTCCTTTTTGCCCATCCTGGCTCCCACAAGCCATGTGAAGGCTGCTCCAGAAACATATGCACAACTGCCTGTCATGAGGCTGGGGTGAGGGATGGGTAGCTGCTACTGTGCTAAGATCTGAAATTGACTGAAATTAACTTCAATTTACCATCCAAGTCTTCCCTTGGAAGTTGCAAGCCATCAATAGACCCTAGAATTCCAAAATAGTTACATCAGACAGAGTCTTCCAGTGAAATTGTTGTCTAGGTGAGGAGACAGATTTTTGGTGCTTCCTACTGTGCCATCTTCCCAGAATCCCCTCCCTTATTGTGTTTTTGATTTGCATTTTCTTAGTGACTAATGATGTTGAGCATATTTTCATGTGCTTGTTGGATATTTGTATATCTTTTTTGGAGAAAAATCTATCCAAATCTTTCGAACATTTTTTTAAATTGGGTTGTCTTTTTAATGTTGAGTTGTAAGAGTTTTTTTAAAAAATATATTCTGGATACTAGACTCTTATCAAAATCATGATTTGAAAATATTTTCTCCCATTCTGTGTCTTGTCGTTTCACTCTCTTGGTAAAGTCCTGTGATGCACAAGTTTTTCATTTTGAGGAAGCCAGATTTATATACGTAGTTTTTATTTTGTTGCTTGTGTTTTTGATGTTATATTTAAGAAACTGTTGCCAAATTCAAGGTCATGAAGGTTTACTTCTATGTTTTCTTCTAAAAGTTTGGTAGCTATAGCTCTTAAATTTAGGTATCTGATCCATTTTAAGTTAATTTGTGTATATGATGTGAGGTAAGTGTCCAACATTGTTTTTTCGCATGTGTATATTCAGTTGTCCGAGCACCATTCATTGAAGACTATTCTTTCCCCATTGAGTAGTCTTGGCATTCTTGTTGAAAATCAACTGACAATAGATATATGGGTTTACTTTTGGACTCTAGATTCTATTCTGTTGATCTATATGTTTTTCCTTATGCCAGCCACTACTACACTCTTTGATTATTCTACTTTGTACTAAGTTTTGAAATCAGGAAGTATGAGACCTCCAAATTGTTCTCCTTTTATAAGATTGTTTTGGCTGTTTGGAGTCCCTTGAAATTCCATATGTATTTGAGGATCAGATTTTCTTTTTTTGCAACAAAAGCCCCTTGGGATTTTGGTAGGGATTGCATTGAATATGTAGATTGTTTTGGATAGTAGCAATGTTTTATAGTTTTCAGTGTATAAGACTTGAATCTCCTTGATTAAATTTATTCCTTGGTTAAATTTAGATTCTTAAATGTTTTATTCTTTTTGATACTATTGTAAATGGAATTATTTTGTTAATTTCCTCTTCAGATTGTTCATTGCTAGTGCATAGAAATACAACTAATTTTTGGCGAGTTGATCTTGCATCCTACAACATTGCTGAAGTTGTTAGCTCTAACATTGTGTGTGTGTATGTATTCTTTGGGATTTTCTATATATAAGATTGTGTCATCTGCAAATAGAGATAGTTTTACTTCTTTCTTTCCAATTTGGATGCCTTTTTACATCTTTTTCTTGCTTAATTTATCTAGCTGGAACTTCCAGTACAGTGTTGATTGAAGTGGCAAAAGTGGGCATCCTTGATTTAGTAGGTTCCTCATCTTAAGGGGAATGCTTTCAGTCTTTTGTGATTGAGATTGATGTTACCTGTGAGTTTTTAATATATGCCTTTTATGACTTTTAGGAACTTCTCTTCTATTTCTAGTTTATTGAGTGTTTTTATCATTAAAAGCTACTGCATTTTGTTAGTTGCTTTCGCTGCATCTTTTGAGATGATTGTGTAGGTTTTTTCTTCATTCTATTAATGTGGTGTATTACATTAATTTTTGTATGTTGAACCTCCGTTGCAGTCCTGTGATAAATCTCACTTGGTCATGAGTACAATCCCTACTGCATTTGGTTTTCTAGTATTTTGTTAAGGATTTTTGAATATGTACTCATAAAGGATATTGTTCTCTAGTTTTCTTGTGATGTCTTTGTCTGGCTTTGTAATGATAACCTGATAGAATGAGTTAGGAAGTATTCCCTCTTCTTTTATTTTTGGAAAAGTTTGAAAAGGAATTCACCAGTGAAGCCATCTGATCCTGGGCTTTTCTTTGCTGGAAGGTTTTGATTGCTGATTCAACCTCTTTACTTGTTATGGGTCTATTCAGATTTTCTATTTTCTTTGTGAATCAGTCCCTGGCATCAGTCCTTTAGGGAAACCCCTCTCAGGTCAAAATCAACAAACACAGTTTCCCAGGTAGAAGGTCTGCTCTGCTCTCTTTGGAACCAGATGCTCACACAGGGAACATGGACTGCTATCTTCAAGATGCTGTACTGGGTAGGAGCATTGTCCTAGTTAAGTTAAAATCTCACAATGTTCTTCTGCTCTGTTTCAATGGCATTTCTCCTGGCTCAGCGTTTACTTGTTTATTATAAACCTTTCACTAGTTTTGAGAGTTCTGATAAGGTTGATTCTGACAATTTTTGCCAAGTTTTTCTGTGTTTCTTGGGAAGAACATTACCAAGGTCTGTACTCTGCCATTTTTGCTGATGTCGATACTATCAAATAAACTTGTGATACACAGTCACTATTTTCTCCAACATCAGTTCTTTTAATCTGGAATTTTAAACATTCTCATCGTTTTACTATCTTATATAAGCTCTCTGCTGAAAGCACTCTATTACATCCATTAACCCATGGCTTTTGTGTCTGGGTCACATTATATCAGCTAATAAACCAGCTGTTTTATCTTCATGAGACTTGGTTTATTAGCTTTTCATTTCTTTTCTGACTGAAATGAGCAATCTTTGCTTTAGGGGACATAGTCCCTCAGATCTGAGTCTTATAAAGAATATTTTTGTGTGGCAGATTCTCAGTATATATACAAGTGTGACATGGAATGTCTTTCTCATTTGATTTCTGTGTTATCATATTTTTACAGATCCTGGAACATGTGTGTACATCTCTTCTGCTTTCCCCTTCCATTTTCTGAGACCTCATTCTGTCTTGACACACCTGCCGTTGACAGCTGTTACTAACCTACAGCTGCTGTGTAAGGATCCGTAACACTCTCACTTTGTGGTTTTTCTTGTTTTCACCAGCAACCATCTGATGTTCTGGAGGCTCAGCCTGGTGCTTCTGGGTCCACGTGGGCTGGCTGTACTCAGTCTCTGAAGATTTCGTGCTGGTGAAAACAACAGACAGGCTGCCATTGAAAAAGAGATGTGCTTATTAAATATTTGTTTCCTTCGTGTGCAGGTTGAATTACAGATTTTTT
This sequence comes from Ceratotherium simum simum, assembly GCF_057802395.1. NCBI lineage: Eukaryota > Metazoa > Chordata > Mammalia > Perissodactyla > Rhinocerotidae > Ceratotherium > Ceratotherium simum. Next base: position 73,727,233 of record NC_141902.1, on the reverse strand, counting down.
AGAACAGAAAGGGACCTTTGAAATCTTCTGTTCAGTGTCTTCATTTTACAAATTAGGGAATGCAATTCACAAAAGTCCATCAGCCAGCAGATCCCTCCACCCCAGGAGAGCATACCCCTTGCTGCACCGCACAATTGCTGGTGTCTTCATCTAGATGGTCCTTCTCCAGAGGTTTTCATTGAGCCTGATCTGGCAGCTGGAATGTCAGATCCTGTGTGGTGCAATTTAAAGGGAATTGCGAAGGTGCCTCCTTTCCTAACATGTTTTCCTTGCATCTTGCCTCAGTCCTTGAAATCCTACCACTGTTCATTCCTCTGGACCTGTAGTGGTTGGTATGAATGAGGGTGTCTCCTCAGGAGGGGTAGCTAGTTCAGTGCATCAGTGCTTGAGGAAAAGACCCTGGCACTTGGGGCTTGAAGCGGGAGAGGAAAGGACTATGTAAGTGAAAAGGGATCAAACTAAAGGCAGTTTCAGTCAGATAGGTGAGCCAGAGGCAGAAGAGCAGTGGAAAAGTGGGAGGGGCTCAGCCAGGCTGACTCAGGTCAAATCCTGGCTCTGCCACTTATTACTGTGTGACTTTGAGCAGACTGCTTAAATACTCTGCATCTCAGCTTCCCCATCCATACAATGGGGATAGTAATAGTAGAAGGGATTAATGAGAAAAATATACCAAGTGCTTATAACAGTACACTAAGTACTCTATGAGTGTTAGCTGTTATTGCTTCATAATTACTGTTTGTAAACATGTATTAAGCACCGCGGCTCCCTGGCGGATTGCGGGATCGTGCGTTTCGGTATGCACAAGGCCCTGTCCTGAGTGCTTTCTCTTCATCTCTACTGTTGGCTCTTCTACTGGATGTAGAGAAAGATTATATATGCTGATACCAGGATCTTTTTGTGTAAAGAAAGGCCTTTAGAATTTTTATTTTTTTCATTTTAGAAAGATACCAGGATGGACAATTTTGGCAACAATGCTTGGGCACTCAAAATTAAAACCAGTTTTCCATATTATAGAGGCTCAAAAAGTTAGAGAGTGACCTAACTGGCCATAGAGAAGGAAGTCCAGATGGTATCAACACTATTGCATCCTATAAATATGACTTCCCTTCAGTGCATTAATGTGTTCATGATGTCTTACTTCATGCAGGGAGGCGGCAGAACATAGTGACTCAAAGTTTGGTCAGATGACCTGGTTGCAAGGCCGACTCCGTGGGATCATGAGCAAGTATATAACCTTGTGAACCCCATGCCTCCTCATTGAAAAACGGGGATCATAGTAATTATGCATTCCTCCTAACAGTGTTCTGACAACAAAATTGGTTTTATGCTTGCAATTCATGTAGCAAAGGGCTTGGCACATAGTAAACATACATAATTAACATTAGTGGTTGCAAGTATTTACTCAATACAGTCAACAGACCTTTATTAACTGGCTGCTTCCATGTGCCCCACCCTGGGTACTGAGCCAAGGACTCAGGCACTTGCCCTTCCCATTTCAATTGAGTGATCAATTATTCAGAGGCTGCAAGTGTTACTGTTATTTCCTTGTTATTCCTTTGGAAACCAGAGCTCAGAGAGTCTCAGAGCATTGCCCAAGGCATGTGGGAGGACATAGGATTCCAAAAAAGTGCTATCAGACTCTCAAGCTTTTCACAGCACCAGACTGCCTTCTTGAAAAGTTGTCTGCCGTGGTATTTGTAACTTGCTTAGTCCAGAAAGCAGTGTTTCCCAATCTCAACCAAGGAAAATAGATGACTGGGTTGTGACCATACAGATGGGATTGCCTTTCCTGGGTTCTGGTTAAAGGCTGCGGCCCTGGGGAGAGGAAGCCCAGGTTCTAGGGACCCAGAGCACATAGGCAGATGGCAGTACTGGCAGTACTTCTGCAGTGAGCAGGGAGAGTCAGATGCCTTCTTATCTTGATGCAGTAGGGCCTAAGAGCATTTTTATCCCCTTGTGTTTATTCTACCCACAAATGGTTATTTTAAAAAATCTACCATGAAGATTTTTTTCTTGTTCACAAAAGTAATAGATGTTTACTGTTGAAATTTGAAAATACAGAGCAGCATATAGAAGGAAAAAAATCCTAAATATCACCATTTACATTTCAGTATATACTTTTACAGATATATACATTATAACGTACACACGTATACATCTTCACGGTTTATGCTGAAAATACCACTTTACCCCCTACTTTTTACACAAAGCACGTCATAAGTAGCTGTGCAAGTAACTTCTTCCACACTATGGTTTCTTATAGCCATGAGTTAAAACTTTGACCTCTATATATGACCTTAATATAATCTCCTCCCTGAGAGGCAAGATCTCTGCAAACGAATAATGCAATACAGGCTTACCTCGGAGATATTGCGAGTTCAGTTCCAGACCACCGCGGTAAAGCAAATATTGCAATACAGTGAGTCACACAAATTTTTTTGTTTCCTAGTGCATATAAAAGTTATGTTGACACTATACTCTAGTCTATTAAGTGTGCAATAGCATTATGTCTGAAAAAACAATGTATGTGTCTTAATTAAAAAATACTTTGTTGTTAAAAAATGCTAAGCATCATCTGAGCCTTCAGTGAATCATAATCTTTTTTGCTGGTAGAGGGTCTTGCCTTGTTGTTGATGGCTGCAGACTGATCAGGGTGGTGGTTGCTGAAGGTTAGGGTGGCTGAGGTAATTTCTTAAAATAATACAGCGATGAAGTGTGCCGCATCAATTGACTCTTCCTTTGACAAACGATTTCTCTGTAGCATGTGGTGCTGTTTGATAGCATTCTACCTACAGTAGAACTGCTTTCAAGATTGGAGTCAGTCCTCTCAAACCCTGCTGCTGCTTTATCAACTAAGTTTATGTAATATTCTAAATCCTTTGTTGTCATTTTAGCAATCTTCACAGCATCTTCACCAGGAGTAGATTCCATCTCAAGAAACCACTTTCTTTGCTCATCCATAAGAAGCAACCCCTCATCCGTTAAAGTTTTATCATGAGATTGCAGCAATTCAGTCATATCACATCTAACTCTAATTCTCTTGCTGTTTCCCCCACATCTGTAGTTACTTCCTCCACTGAAGTCTTGAACCCCTCAAAGTCATCCATGAGGGTTGGAATCAATTTTTTCCAAACTCCTGCTAATGTTGATATTTTGACCTCTTCCCATGAATCACAAATGTCCCTAATGGCATTAGAATGGTGAATCCTTTCTAGAAGGTTTTTAATTTACTTTGCCCAGATCCATAATAGGAATTACTATCTATGGCAGCTATAGCCTTACGAAATGTATTTCTTAAATAATAAGACTTGAAAGTTGAAATTAGTCCTTGATCCATGGGCTGCAGAATGGATGTTGTGTTAGCAGGCATGAAAACAACATTAATCTCCTTGCACATCTCCATCAGAGATCTTGGGTGACCAGGTGCATTGTCCATGAGCAGTAGTGTTTTGAAAGGAATCTTTTTTCCTGAGCAGTAGGTCTCAACAGTGGGCTTAAAATATTCAGCAAGCCATGTTGTAAGCAGATGTGCTGTCTTCCAGGCTTTGTTGTTCCATTTATAGAGCACAGGCAGAGTAGAGTTAGCATAATTTTTTAAGGCCCTAGGATTTTCGGGATGGTGAATAAGCATTGGCTTCAACTTAAGTCAGCAGCTGCATCAGCCCCTAACAAGAGAGCCAGCCTGTCCTTTGAAGCTTTGAAGCCAGGCACTGACTTCTCCTCTCTAGCTATGGAAGTCCTACCTGGCGTCTTCTTCCAACGTAAGGCTGTTTTGTCTACATTGAAAATCTGTTATTGAGTGTAGCCCCTGTCATTAATTATCTTAGCAAGATCTTCTGGATAATTTGGTACAGGTTCTACGTCAGTACTTGCTGCTTCACCTTGTACTTTTATGTTATAGAGAGAGCTTCTTTCCTTAAACCTCATGAACCAACCTCCGCCAGCTTCCAACTTTTCTTCTGAAGCTTCCTCACTTCTCTCAACCTTCATAGAATTGAAGAGAGTTAGGGCCTTGCTTTGAATTAGACATTGTGGCTGGTTTGATGTTCTGTCCAGACCACTAAAACTTTCTCCATATCAGCAATAAAACGGTTTTGCTTTCTTATCATTCCTGTGTTCACTGGAGTAGCACTTTTAATTTCCTTCAAGAATTTTTCCTTTGCATTCCCAGTGTGGCTAATTGTTTGGCTCAAGAGGCATAGCTGTTTGGCTCAAGAGGCCTAGCTTTTCAGCTTATCTTGGCTTTCAACATGCCTTCCTCACTAAGTTTAATCATTTTTAGCTTTTGATTTAAAGCGAGAGACGTGCAACTGTTCCTTTCACTTGAACACTTAGAGGCCATTGTAGGGTTATTGATTGGCCTAATTTCAGTACTGTTGTATCTCAGGGAATAGAGAGGCCCAAGGAGAGAGAGAGAGAGAATGGGAAACAGCAGTTGATGGAGCAGTCAGAACACACTCACAATATTTATTAAGTTTGCCATCTTATATAGGCATGGTTCGTGGTGCCCTAAAAAAATTACATTAGTAACATCAAAGATCACTGATCACAGATCGTCATAACAAATATAATAATAATGAAAAAATTTGAAATATTGCAAGAATTACCAACATGTGACACAGAGACGCAAAGTGAGCAAATGCTGTTGGAAAAATGGTGCTTATAAACTTGCTTGACACAAGGTTCCCACGAACCTTTAATTTGTAAAAAAAATGCAATATCTGCGAAGTGCAATCAAGTAAAGTGCAATAAAACGAGGTATGCCTGTACTGGGTTGTCTGCCACATTGATGTCTCCCGTTGTCAATGTTTGAAAAATGAAATGTCAGTTAACAAATTCCACAAGGACTGGGATTTAGCCTGTCTTGTTGCCATCATATCAGCAGTGTCTGGCTCAGGCCTCTGTGTAGCTAGCTGTCAGCAACTCCGTTGAATAAGGGCATTAATGTGGTTGTTTTGGCTAATGTGTATGGATTTTGTGGAATTTTGTAGGATTGTAAGAATGTGTAATATGTATGTGTGTTTGTGTGTATATATGGGTATATATGTATATAATCTTCTATAGTGACAAAGGGGAGTTCTAGGAATCAAGATCTACCCTATAATCACATCTGGAAGCTCTCCACAACAGGCATTCAGTTTCTCTCCCGTCACGACACATCACTTTCCTACAACAGATATGCGAAATATAAGCTTTCTCATTTGATATTGTTTTCTTTGGCTAGATATTTGGTCATGTGCTAAGCATGGTAGTATCTTACGGTGGAATCCCTTCCTTCTGGAATCACATGTGTTTGTCTCTCATTATAATTTGCAAAACCTTTCTGGAGTTCTCATGACCAACTTTATACTAATCACTTGCTAGCAAAGAATGATGCCACAGCACAGGGAGGGGAGACAGGTATCATCTGCTCCCTACTCTTTCACTAAATTTAGTTTTTTTCTCTTGGGATGCTGTGTTCTGTGGAGCGAGTGTTTGGGAATTAGTCTCTTCAAAGAGAAGCCTCCAGGGCCTGCCCCTGTGGAGAGGTCCCAGACACTTGGGTGTGCCCATACCTCTTCCTTCTGGCCCAAGGGCTGCACTCCCTTAACTGGAAGCCAGAAAGGACATCCATTCCCCTGGATCTCTCTGCTCTCCTGCCTTCCTCTTCACACCACCCCAGTCCTTGGACACAGATGCCCGATTGATGTCTTTCCTGCATTTTGAGACTGAATTCCTCCTGGCTGCAGAGTTTCCCCAGAGGCCCGCCTTCCCTTGTTATGTGCCCACGACAGCTCTTCATTTTCCAGCAGTTCAGCGTGACCTGGATTCTCACATCTGATAAACAGCCACCATATGGTCAGCCTGGCAGGCTTTGGATTCTTGCATTCAGAAATGCTGCAATTCATCACGTACCCAGCAAAATGTAGACCATCAGCTCATACTAACTCATGACAAACTGTTCCTTCACTGATTCACAGTAGATGCCATCACACAAAGCAGGGTCCTGGTTTCCATGTGTTTTTTCCTCGTGTTTATTATTCAATTTAACAAATATTTATTGAGTACAGCTGTGTAGAGGCCTTGGACTCAGATTTTTCAAGGCTGCTGAGCATGGTGAGAGAAGGTCTCTTCCCTTCAAGAGTATCTAGTCTGCTGAGCAGCTAAAATGTGCATAGAAACATCTGGTAAACCAGATGAGGTGTTGTGCCTCTGTTGTATTTTGGAGATCAGGAAAAATTGGATCTTTCAGCAGAGAGATGATGGATTGATTATTCCCCCTTTTTTGCTCATGCTTCTTGTATCTTTGGACTTTGAAGGCAGAGCTGCAGGGCTGCAGGCTTAACTGTGTTAAGATAAGAATATCTAGTCAAAAATAGGCAACTCTAGATAAAGCATGAAATTAGAACCAGCATTTACCTGCCAATTGTCAGGAGCTCTGTACACACATTTCATTTGTATGTTTTCTGAGAAGGAAAAATAATCATGAGATATTAATTTCTCTTTGTAAATTTATTTTTCAAATCTGGAACCACTTCTAAAATAATTAATAAATTTGAACTGGGTCAGAAAAAGGACAAGGTTTAAATCCTATCCACCTCCTTTTGGGGTTTGTTTTTGTTTTCTATTGCTATATCGTCTCCATCTCTATGTTAAAATGTTTGTGAACCACGTGCTGATGTGTTATTTGCATCAGTGCCTTCTACTAGATTCTGAGCTCTGGTGGACGGGTACTTGGAGGTTCTGACCTGCATCCTGGCACATAAGAAATGTGAATGATGGAGAAAGCTGCATAGAGAAAGCCTGGGATGAGTGGAACAAAGTGGTTTGGGGCAAGGGGTGTGGGCTAGTGGGAGCCTTGGGTACATTGAGCTTAGTAAGAGGGACTTATTTACCTGAGGCATAGCCACATGGGTGGAAAGGGTTAGGAAGAAAGAGCATCTTCCCTGTAGACACAGCTCGCCTCATTCACAATTTTTTCTGAGACATAGAAAAAATTTTCCAGTTATTTTTAACCCTTTTTTCTCTCCCCTTTGTCTCTCTCTCTCCTTCTCCCTCCCTTGCTTCCCTCTCCCTGTCCCAAATCTTTCTTTCTTTCAGGGCTCTGGCTTTAACTTTAACATTCTCTAAATTATCTGTTCACCCTACAACAGTGATGCTCAACTAGGCAATTTTGCCTTCGCCTCCTGGCCCCCCCCCCCCCCACTTGGCAATGGAGGACATTTGGCAATGTTTGGAGACATTTTTGTCAGTACAATGTGTAGGGTTGTGCTGCTGGCATTGAATGAGTGGAAGCCAGGCATGCTGCTAAATATCCTACAACGCACAGGAAAGCCCCCACCCCACCCCAAATAAAGAATTATCTGGCCCAAGTGTCAATAGTGTCAAGATTTTGAGAAACCTTGCCCTAGAGAATAAGGATATCCAGGATAAAGGACATCACAATTATATTCCAAACCTATTGTCATTATTAGCCAAAAAATTCTTTCCTGCTTAACTCTGTTTTTCTTTTCTATCAGGGATGTTACAAGAAGAGATAGTGGAATTACAGAAACAAAACAGTAACAGTGAAGTCCTGGACAACACACAGATAGTGTTAGGCCTGAATAATTTGGAGTTGTCACAATTTTAGCATGTTGCATTTTTATAAATATGCTCTATAGAAGAACACAAGAACAGAAGATTGAGCCTCTAAAAAAAATATTGAATGTTAATATGACGGGGACTAACTTAGAAAATACCCTCTCTTTTTTTTTTTAACTAACCTGAGTCAGACATCAGGAAGAGAAAGTACTTTGTTACTTTTTAAATAAGAGATTCAATATAATTATCATTTAGATTATTCTTTAAATAATTTGAGCCTTTCCCAAGCCTGTTTCCAAGATTTAGGACTGAAACTCTCCCAAGTCTGATAGGACAAGCAGAGTCTCTACTCATTAAAGTAAATTAGAAATTCTTATGAAATTCAGATATGGCAAATTTCCATATGGAAAATGGCAAAATAAATGACCAAAAAGATAGAAATATGCAATATACTAGGCAAAATCTTTAGAAATATCAGAGAGATTTCTAGTTCCAGTAAAGGTGGAACATCCCCATCACTCTCAGGTCCTTCTTCTTAGGACTAAAAATCCCTGGACATAACGTAAAAAACCACATGTAGGAGGACAGAAAGATGGGAAGAAGGCAAATCTCCTCGGGACTTTAGGACTTAAGGAATGACACAGCAGTGAGTTAGCCCCAGTGCCGTAATATGACATCGAGAATGTCCCAGATACAATCAACTCATTCATCATACAATCAAACAGGAAAAGCACAACTTGAATGAGAAGAGAAAATAAACAGATGCCAACACCAAGATCAATAAGATATTGTAACCATCAGCAAAGTATGTAGTATGTAGAGGAAATACTTAGGCATTTATATTTTAAAAGTGCCTTTTATATTTTAAGTTCTCTATGCTTCCCTCAGAGTGATACCATGTCAATACCAGTGGGCTGTGGACTGTGGTAGGTTACTGCATTGGTCTGCTAGAGCTGCCATAACGAAGTGCCACAGACCGGGAGGCTTAAACAACAGACATTTATTTTCTCACAGTTCTGGAGGCTAGAAGTCCAAGGTCAAGGTGTCTGCAGGTTTGGTTCTCCTAAGGTCTCTCTCCTTGGCTTGGAGATGTCAGTCTTCTCCATGTGTCTTCATGTGGTCTTCCCTCTGTGCATGTATGTATCCTATTCTCCTCCTCTTATAAGGACACCAGTTGTATTGGATTAGGGCCACCCTAATGACCTCATTTTAACTTCATCACCTGTTTAAAGACTCTATCTTCAAATACATTCACATTCTGAGGTACTGGGGCTTAGGACATAAATATGTAAATTTTAGGCAGGACATAATTTAGTTACATATGCATATTGTAGTATATAGAGCAACCACAGAGAAAACTATACAGGTGATATACTAAAAAAAAAGAAAACTAAATAAGAAGGAACCCTTAAAAATGTTCAAGAATCCCTAGAAAGATAAGAATCCTAGAGAGATAAGAAAAGAGAAACAGAAGAATAAGAAACAGAGGAAAAATAAAAATGAGAAAGAACCCCGCAAATCACCAATATTAGGAATGAAACAAATTATATCACTATAGATCGTATAGCCATTAAAGGGGTAATAAGATAATACTACAATCAACCTTAAACTCATAAATTAGTAAGATAATACTATAATCAACCTTAAACTCATAAATTTGACATTATTCTAAAATTAGAATAAATGGACCATTTAAAAAATACCTACCAACCAAAACCAAAACCAAGATGAAACAGAACACTTGAATATTCTTATAACCATTAAGTAATTGAATTAGTAACTAAAACTTCCTCAAAAAGAAATCTTGAGTCCATATCATTACGCTGGAGAATTTTACCCAACAGTTAATGAAAAATTAACACCAATTTTACACAATCTCTTCTTACACAAAAAAAGGAAGGAACATTGCTTAACTCTTTATGAAGCTAGTATTTTCTGACAGCAAAACCAGATAAAGACAGTACAAAAAAGAAAAACTACAGACTAGTTTCTTTCGTGAACTTAGATGCAGAAATCTTCCATAAATATTAGCAAGTAGAATCCAGCAAAGTATAAAGAATTATCCACCATGACCAAGTGGGATTTATACCTGGTATGGGAGGCTCGTTCAACTTTCAGAATCAATCAATGCAATTCACTACGTCAATGGGCTAAAGAAAAAAAATCATATGATCATATCATTTGATACAGACAATGTATGTGACAAAACCAAACACCTATTCATGATAAAAACTCTCAGCAAACCAGGAATAAATGGAAACTTCCTCAGCTTGATAGAGAACATTTACAAAATTCAGACAAACCAACCAACCTACAGCTAACATCATACTTAATGGTGGAAGATTGAAGATCAGGAACAAGGCAAGAGTGTGTGCTTTTACTAGTTTTATTCAACATAATGCTGGAAGTCCTAGCCACTGCAGTCTGGCAAGAATAGGAAATAAAAGGCGTACCGATTGGAAACAGTAAAATAGAAGTGTACCAGTTTATAGATAACCTGATTGTCTCCGTAAAAATTACAGGGAATCTATAAAATACACCTAGAACTAATGAAGTCAGTAAGGACTTAGGACAGAAGATCATCACACAAATGTAGACACAAATTTAGATTTGTGTATAATAACAAAGAACATATGGAAACCAAAATTAAAAACACAATAGCGTTTACAATTGCTCCAAAAAAATGAAATACTTAGTTATAAATCTAACAAGACATGTACAGATTCTACATGCTGAAAATTACAAAATGCTGATGGAAGAAGTCAGAGAAGCCCTAAGTAAGCAGAGCTATTTTGTTCCTGAATTGGAAGACTCAAAATAATAAAAATATCAATTTTCGTCTACTTGATCTACAGGTTTAATGTAATTCCTATCAAAGTACCAGCAAGGTTTTTGAAAGATACAGACAAGCTTCTTTAAAAATTTTTATGGAATAGTACAGGCCCTAGAATAGCTGAAACAATTTTGGAAAAGAAGAATAAGGTTGGAGGAACTGATATACGTGATTTCATGACTTTTTCTATAGTTATAGTAGTCAAGACAGTGTGGTCTGGCAGAGGAACAGACAGATAGGTCAGTGGAATAGAGTGGAGAATCCAGATATAGACCTGTAAAATTATGCTCAACTGGTTTTTGACAAAGTTGGGCATCTATAGGAAAACAGACAAATAAGCAAAACAAAACAAAAACCTCGACATTAACTCCACACTTTATATGAAAATGAACTCAAAATAAAATGTAAAACTGTTACTGGATACATACCCAGGTTCTTTACCCGCCACACAAGAGGGGCCAAATAAAAACTGGAAAGCCAGGCTTACGGCAAAGAAAGAGTTTTTATTTCAGGTGACGTCAGCCAGGGGATGAGAGCTCTCAAATTTGTCCCATCTCCCTGAAAGTTGGGAGGCAAGGGATTTTAAAGGTTGTGAGGGATGTGGCTGCTTGTAGGGAGGGGGAGCCTGTGGCCTTGCTGGTCAGCGCTTTCCCACCAGCCTGAGTTTTGCCTTGTGAGGCTGCCGGCAGGGAGGAGGATGGTGAGATAAGGGAATCCACAGGAGAGTGTCCTTCAACCCTCTCTGTCTCTGTCTCTGTCTCTGTGGTGGATGATGGATTCCGGTACCAGGAAGCCAAGGAGTTGAAGTCTGAGAAGCTTTAGCTTCTTGATATCAGTTTCCCTATAACAAACTTCAAGAACTGGGAATTAGCCAAAACATCAGGGTGAGCCCAGCTTGAGGCCACCTGGGCTTTTAATAATTAGTAACTTCTATCTGCCTTGTGAAGTTCAGGGATACAAAAAAAACTGATAGTTACATATGAATGTAACTTAGAGAAGCCGGGAAAGAGGATGAGTGCTTTTGGTTTTAACCCCATATATTCTGGGTTTAATGTAGGGGAACTGATAGCAGGGCTGGTATCAAAACTATAACCTTTTATTTTTAAAATGGAGAAATTCTCAGGACTTAGGGCTAGTCAAAATGATTCTTAGACTTGACCCACATTCATAAAAGGAAAAATTGATAAACTGACCTCATTAACATTAAGATCCTGCCAAAGACCTTTTAAAGAGGATGAAGTGACAAGTTACAGACTGAGAGAAAATATTTGCAAACCACATATCCCACGAAAGACTAGTTATCTAGAAGATATAAAGGAATCTTAAAACTTAACAGTAAAAAACCAACCAACCAAACAATCCAGTTGGAATATGGGCAAAAGACGTGAAGAGACATTTCACCAAAGAAGGTATACAGATGGCAAAAAGAAGATGTTTAACATCATTAGCCGTTAGGGAAATACAAATTAAAATGACAAAAAGATTATCACTACAGACCTAGCAGAATGACTAGAACAAAAGAATAGTGATAATGCCAAATGCTGGCAAGGATGTAGAGAATCCGGAATACTTATATGTTTCTGGTAAGAATGTAAAATGGAACAGTCACCCTGGAAAATACTTTGACAGTGTCTTATGAAACTCAGCATGTACTTACTGTTCAACCCATTGCACTGTTGGACATTTGTCTCTGAGAAATGAAAACTTGTGTCTGCACAAGAACCTCTACACCCCTGTTTATAGCAGGTTTATGTGTAATAGCCCAAATCTGGAAATAGTGAAATGCTCCTCAGTTGTTAAGAATGGTTAAATAATCCGGTACGTTCTACCATGGAATACTACTCAGCTATGAAAAGGAATGGACTATTGATACACAGAACAATTTGGATGGTTCTCAAGAGAATTATGCTGACTGAAAGAAACCGAGAAACCTACTCAGAAGGTTACATACTGTATGATTCCATTTATATAAAATTATTGAAATGACAAAATGATAGCAACAGATTACAGATTAGTGGTTGCCAGGTGCTGAGTGGAGGAGACAAAAAGAAGGTGGCTATGGATTTAAGAGATGCTTGAGGGATCCATGTGATGGAACAGCTCTGTGTCTTTACAGTGATGGAGGTGACATGAATCTACACATATGATACAATTGCATATAACTAAATACACACACCTACACACACACGCACACACACAATGAGTGAAGGCAAAACTGGTGAAATCTGAAAAAAGTCAGTGAATCCTGGTTGTGAATTTTTACTATAGTGGTTTTGCAAGATGCTTCCTTTGGGGGAAACTAGGTGAAGGGTACATGGGATCTGTCTGCATTATTTCTTAAAACTGCACATGAACCTACAATGATCTCAAAAAGAAAGTTGAAACACATATCAGAAAGAGCATGTTTTTCACATGTATGTATATGGATGTGTTAAGAATGATTTGGACATGATTGTATCCAGTGAAGACTTGGATAGGCTGGTCTGAGGAACGCGCTTCACAGCAGGCACAGCTGTGTGCACCATGTGAGTACCCGCACAGCCTGCTGCGGGGAGCCCACCCAGGAGTGAATGAGGCCCTCCTGGTGCAGAGGTCTTCCAAAGCGGCCTGTACCTCCTGAGCTCAGCTTAGCAAGGGCCACGTGTCCAGTTAAATATGTTAGCTGCTGTCCATGTTAGAAGCTCATGGAGCCAGTTAATTTATGTTAATCTTAAAAACGTGAAATCCTGAAAACTGCGATTTTCCGCACAGTTTTGGAAATGAGAGTCTTTGTTATAACTTGCCTCTTTATTCCTAGTTGTCTGGTTATTTGATGATTTCGGAATAACTAATGAGAATTTCCACTGAGGAGTTAAAAACTCAAACATGGCTCTGAAAAATGATTTGGAGGCATATTCTTTCTCCTGAGTGGTGTTCAGGTAAATGCCCAGGGTCCATAATAATAATAAATGATGATGATGATGATAATAATAATAATGGGCTTTCCAGGAGAGGGGATTTCACATAGTGGGGGGCATTGTTATTCCAAGTCTGTTTGGTCAATTTATTTGAACCTTAGGCTGAAGACTCTTCTGTGGTCATATAATGATGAATGAGTTGCTTTGTGTACTATGTGCTTCAGGGATAGGATGCTATGCGTTAAATTACAGAATTGTCACCACATTAACTAATGAGCTCACTTCTCCCAATAAAAGTGCTGACAGGGAATACATTTCAACACTCATTACATTTAGTGTATGTGATTGCTGATGTCTGATTTCTCGACATAAATGTATAATCTGGGTGTGTGTTTGTATTTGTTCCTCCACAGTCCTCCCAAGGGTACTACCTATATTAAAATTAACCATATCTCAGTTATTGAAAATCTCAGGAAAAACAAATAAAACTGACACTGATAGAAATGACACAGCATGATTTCTAGCTAATAGTTCCTCCTATTGTTTTTGGATTATTATCTTTTAAAAAGTTTAAAACCTTAATTGTGGAAAGCATTCGGATTTGTGAATTATGAAGTAAGTATCAGTCATTGTATAGGAAACACACTCCTGTATTTCTCCTTTACTCTCATACTATTTGTTACCACATTCACCACTTCTGACACCAGAGGTGTGGGTTTCTCCACACGACAAGCAATTCTGTGACACCAGCTGGGTGTCCTGTAATTTAGCTCAAGCCGACAGTATCTACGTGGGGGTAGCGTCAGATCCCGCAGGTTAAGAACTCAGTCCCAAAAGACTGCCCCCACTTAGATGACCTGTACTTTTGACTGACTAAATAAATCAAGGTTCCCATGACCCCTTCCTTGGGTTGGATAATTTGCTAAGATGGCTCACAGAACTCAGGGAAACGCTTACTTATCTTTATTGGTTCATTATATAATAAAGGATATGATAAAAAATACAGATGAACAGCCAGATGAAGAGGTACATAGGGCGAGGTCTGGGAGAGTCCTGAGCGCAGGCGCTTCTGTCTCCGTGGAGTTGGGGTGCACCACCCTTCTGGCACAGGGCTGTGTTCACCGACCTGGAAACTCTCCAAACTCCATAATAGTGAGATTTTTCTAGAGGCTTCATCATATAGGCATGATCGATTATTAACTCCATTTCCAGTTTCTCTCCACTTCCTTGAGGATGGGAGGGTGGGGGTGGGTCTACAAATTCCAACCTTCTAACCATGGCTTGGTCTTTCTGGTGACCAGTCTCCATCCTGAAGCTATCCAGTGCCCACCAAGAGTTGACTCATTAGAACAAAATACACTCCTATCACCCAGGAAATTCCAAGAGTTATAGGAGCTCGGTGCCAGGAACTGGGGGCAGAGACCAAATATATATTTTCTATTATTTTATAGTCATATTCATAATCTTTCTTACCTCTCAATGAATGTGGAAGATTTAACAGGTGTTTATGTGTGCTGTGTGATCTTCATCATATAGTAACACACTCAAGGACATTCCCAGGAGGTTCCAGGCCTGCTGGAGGCCTTGCCTCTCTGACATATCAATCTATACCCACATTTACCCTGCACTGAAAAGCTACTCTTTGGAACTGAATCCCCTTTCCTTCAGGTGTTAGTCAAGTCACGTTAGCTTTGTTTAATGCCTAAAGTTAAGCCGTTTGATGTCAAAGCCTCAAGTCAAAGACCTCCACTCAGGCATAGTTAACGTAAGAGCCGGTGGACCCCTTGGCGGTCCACAGCGGGCCCCGCTCAAATGATACAGGGATGCCCCTGCAGCGAAGGGAATCAGAAGCAACAGGACAAGTTTATTAACACCAAAGTGTGGGCAGGCAGCATGGAGAAGAGAAAAACAAAAGGAATTGCTTCCCCTTTCCCTCTAAATCTTTGTTTATTCACTTTTATAAATTACAAAAATTTTACACATCCATTGTAGCAAGCACACAGTACAACGATGTATTAAAAACAGTTAACTCCCCTTTCTGTTCTCTGTTCGCTCCCCACCTACCTCAGGTGACCCATATCAATTACTTAGGGTATGTCCGCCCACAGTGTTCTCCTGGCTTTTATAAATACATTCAAATACTGCCTTTTCAATGGTCTTTTGACATATCTGTTCTCATGGTGAGGGCTTTCTTAATGGTTAGTGGGAAAATAAATAAGCACTTGTTTTGATGAACAGAAGCCTAGCTCAGCCAGAACCCTATGGAGCTGTGCTGCTCAATATGTGGAAATTACCAAGTTGAAGCAGTTTCACTGCAGCATACATGCATATAGAGGTCTCAGAATGCAGTGTCCCTTGCCTTGTGGTGTTTAGGGAAGGAGAAAACCTACTCCTGATGAAACGTGAAGTCACGTGAAAAATATCCCTTGTTAGCTCCTGTGTATGGAATGTTCAGCTGTTTCTTCTACCTCAGAACAAGGATTTCAGTGATTTTCTTTCTATATGATATCGTGTTTTGTAACTTTTTGTCCATGGCACTTGACTGAATCAAATGTATGAGCAAGGAGAGACTAATTCAAACTGGCCAAGCGCTCGTGTCTTCCAGAGGCTTTTCTAGGGTCTCAAACACGTTCTAATATCTGCCAAGATGTGCTGGCTTTTGAGTGTGAATTTGGATGCTGCTCACACCGTCTCAGGGGGATGTGAACTTTAAGAATTTTTAAATTTGTTTGTTGGTTTGCTGTAGTTATTTTTTAAGGTTCTGTTGGACCTTTTCTCTTTTACTCACTTATTCCCTCACTGAGGAAATACTGAAGGCTGACCATATGCCTGGTGCCACATTATACATTTGTTATACAGACACCAATTAGGCACGGCTTATGTTTCCTGTGAGATGGTAAACTGGTCTCAGCAGGGGCCTCGCCCATAACTTTTTCAGCTGCCTCATAATGCTTTAACTGAGCCAGTCTGCCAAGGTAGGAACAAATATCTGGGTGCTCTCCATCTCCTCAGTTGAATGGCAGATGGAAAATGCAATACACTGAAATACAGCTAACTGGAACCACATGGTAAAGAGAAAGTCGTTGTGACAAATTAGAGTTACCTTCCAACATTATCTGTGTATAACTATAAATCTTTAAATTTTAAAAATAGAATTAGAAGAATCAGAAGAAATGAATAGAAAATTTAATATTAAATAGCAGACTTATGCCCTACTATATCAATAATGATCTGAAATGTAAATGGTCAAAATACACCAATCAGAAGACAGAGAAAGCAGAGTAGATTAAATTAAATTTTTTTAATTTAAACAATCCAACTATATGCTGCTTACAAGAAGCATATACAAGAAGGTTGAAAGTAAAAGAATTGAAAAAGTTATACCATGCAAATGTTAAATTAAAATGTAAAAAGCAGGAGAGATATGTTAATATCTGATGAAGTAGAATTCAGGACAAGAAAACTATGAGAGATAAAGAGGGACATGACATAATGATAAAAGAATCAATCCACCAGGAAGATGTAATGATCCTAATGATGTGCGCATCAAGCAATAGCACCTCAAAATACATGAAGCAAAAGCTAGTCAAGTTGAAAGAAAAAATATAAATCCCTAAGGATACTTGGGAAGAAGATAGTAGTCTATACTTCAGAAGTATATATACAGTACTTCAGGAAGTATATCAGGAAGTGGATCTGATCAACACAATCAACTAACAGAATCTAACTGACATATATATTTTTTTTTTTTTTTAAAGATTTTATTTATTCATTTTTCCCCCCAAAGCCCCAGTAGATAGTTGTATGTTGTAGGTTCACATCCTTCTAGTTGCCGTACGCGGGACCCGGCCCCGGGCTGGACGGAGAAGTGGTGCCTCGGGGCGCGCCCGGGATCCGAACCCGGGCCGCCAGCATCAGAGCGCGCGCACTTAACCACTAAGCCACGGAGCCGGCCCATAACTGACATATATTGAACACACTATGCAACAACAGTAGAATACACATTTCTTTTCAAGTCCTTATGGAACATTGACTAAGATAGACCATATACTAGGTCATAAAGCAAACCTTAACAAATTAAGAGAATTGAAATTATACAGGGTTTCTTCTGTGACCATAATGCAATCAAACTAGAAATCAACAACAGAAAGACAATAAGAAAATCTCCAAGCAAATGAAAATTAACACACTTCTAAATAATCCATGTGTCAAAAAAGTTTCAAAGAAAAAAATACATAAAACTGAATGAAAATGAAAACATATCAAAATATGTGGATGAAGCTAAAGCAGTGCTAAGAGGGAAATTCATATAAGAAATGCTTACATTAGAAATGAGGAAAGATTTCAAAACAGTAATCTAAATTTCTACTACAAGAAATTAGAAAAAGAAAAGCAGAATAAACACAAAGCAAGCAGAGGGAAGGCAATCCTAATAAT
This sequence comes from Ceratotherium simum simum, assembly GCF_057802395.1. Taxonomy (NCBI): domain Eukaryota; kingdom Metazoa; phylum Chordata; class Mammalia; order Perissodactyla; family Rhinocerotidae; genus Ceratotherium; species Ceratotherium simum. The sequence goes on along the minus strand of NC_141902.1, from coordinate 73,709,503 downwards.
AAGAGCAGGAATCAATGAAATTGAAAGTAGGAAAACAGTAGAGAAAATCAATGAAACAAAAAACTGGTTCTTAAAAAAAAATCAATAAAATTGATAAGCAAGACCTACAAAAAGAAAAAGGGGAATGATGCAAATCACCATTATACAGAATGAAATGAGAGATATCACTACAGATCCTGCAGCTATTAAAAAGATGATAACGAAATACTATGAACAACTTTATGCTCATAAATTCAACAACTTTAAGAAATGGACCAATTCCTTGAAAACTACAAACTACAAAAGCTCAACTAGAATTAAATAGACAATCTGAATATCCTTACAGCCATGAAAGAAATTTAATTTGTAATTACAGAGCTCCCCAAAAGAAATCTCCTGGTAGAGATGATTTCACTGAGCAATCCCATATAATCTCTTCAATTTTACACAATCTCTTTTAGAAAATAGAATGAGTCATATTATCTCGAATATTTATACCTTTTTCTTTTAGAATAAGTTTTTAATTTTAGATTAGTTTTAGATTTACACAATAGTCGTGGAGATAGTACAGTGATTCCTATATATCCCACACCTGGTTTCCACTATTGTTAATGTCTTACATCAGTATGGTACATTTGTCACAAGTAATTAGCAAGTATTGATACATTATTATTAACTGAAGTCTGTACTTTATATTTCTTTATAGAATATGTAGAACCTTGAGTTTTATGTCATTTTTCTGTTCCAGGATTCCATTTAGGATACCACATAATATTTAGTTGTTATGTCTCTATTTAGGATTTGTTTGTTTGTGTGTGCTTTTTTACTTTGTGACACTACGAGGTGCTCCAGGCTCATCTTGTATATTTCCTGCCCTAGCCCTAGAAGCAGCCAATTCTCCAAGAGTCTGTGGCTTGTAGTTGTTTCAGCTGTAAGCCACTGTTACTACACTGGAGCAGCTTTGGTGTGGTGGTTGTATATGGGGTAGAGGAGTATTCCATGCTTTTCTGATAAGTCTCAGTCTTTTAGTGGGCCTGTATCTCAGGGCTGTGGGCTTCACAGGTGTTTCTTTCCCTACTCGGGTGGTATAGTTTATCCTCTCTACCCCTATTACCCCAAGCGAGATAAAGTTTCAGAATTCTGTTCTTGCAGAGTCGTTTCCCCTGGAAGTAGGAGAAGATCTTGTGAATGTTTCACAATAATTACTCTGTTCTTTCCCCTACCAGAACCATGAGGGGATCTATTTTGGATTCTCACCATGAGAATCTAAGGATTCTGATCACCAATTCCAATGTATGTGTGTGTGTGGGGGGTGGTTTCTGTACCAATAAGCAATTCTCTGACACCAGCTGGTGTCCTACACTTCAACTCAATTCTGACACTATCTACCTGGAGATGGCATCAGATCCCACAGGTAAGGGCTCATTCCTACAAGACTGCCCCCTATCCCCACTTCAGATGCCAATTGCAAGTCCAGGTTGTCACCTGGCTATAAATCAGGGATTCCAAAGACCCCTTCCTTGGGATCGATTAATTTGCTAGAGCAGCTCACGGAACTCAGGGAAGCATTTTGCTTACTAGATTACCGGTTTATTATAAAAGAATGTAACTCAGGAACAGCCAAACGGAAGAGAGGCATGGGGCAGGATATGGGGAAAGTGCCTGCAGCTTCCATGCCCTCTTCAAGGGCCACTCTCCCCAGGTCTCCACATGTTCACCAACCCGGAAGCACTCCAAACCCCTGGTGCTTTGGGGTTTTTATGGAGGCTTCATTACATAGATATGATTGATTAAATCATTGGCCATTGATGATTGATTCAACCACCAGCCCCTCTCCCCTCCCCAAAGGTCAGGCAGGTGGGACTGAAAGTTCCAACCCTCTAATCACATGGTTGGTTCTCCTGGTAATCAGCCCCCAACCATAGGTGAGTCTGCAAGTCACCTCATTAACATAACAGAAGACACCTTAGTTGCTCTTATCACTTAAAAAATTCCAAGAGTTTTAGGAACTTTGTGCCAGAAACAAGGATGAAGACCAAATATGTATTTCTTATTATAAATCACAGTATCAGAGAATTGGGTGGAGTTCCTGAAGAAGTCCAGGAAAGCGTGGGCTGTCCCTTGAATGGGGCCCACAGGGTTTTCTTACTGTTATGCTTGTCTTGCTCAGCCTCCAGTGAATCACCATTTCATTGTTCCTAGCATTTTATGTCTTTTGTGGCTTCAGCCCCAAGCAAGCAGATCTCCATTGCTTATCTCTCAGAATGTGCCCATCTCTCCAGATTTTGGGGTGGCCGTTTGCCCTATGACTTCAGTTTTCTGATGCATCCAAGAAAGGTCATTGATTTTCAATTTGTCCAGCTTTTTCTTGCCATAAAGCAGGAGCGACAACTTCCAAGCCCTCTGTATATGTAGGAATTAAATCTAGATGTCCTATTTGAAAAAAAATAATTCCCACTTAACTTTGTATCTTGAGCATTTTATGTCATTAATTTTTTTTTAGAAAACACAATTTTGTGATGTTTTTATTTCCATTGTACGGACATGGCACTAGTCAACTGATCCCTTATGAGTAATTAGTTAACTCGTTTGCTAGTTTACAGCAAGGTGATTTATTTGGGGACTTTTTCATCCATTGTACTTTATTTACAGTCAGTAATCCTTTCTAACATGGAAACTCTGTCCTTCAGGTCTAGGAATAAAGTCTTGAAATCTTTCTTTGATAATTTCCTTTAATATATTTTCTTCAGTCTTACTTTTTAGAATTCCTACAATTTAGATAATTCCTGCAGGGATCTTCTATTTTGCATATATTTTTTCTGCTCTTTTTCATCTCTTTGTTTTTCTAATATTTGATCATAGATTTCCCCAATTTTATCTCCCATTCCTTCTATTTGAACTATCCTATCTTTTTTTCCAAGAGCTCTTTTTTGTTTTCTAAATGTTTCTTTTTGTCTCCTGGATGCAAGAATTCTTTTTGTCTTTCTGAGATTATTAATAGAGATTTATTGTGTGTTGTTTTTCTGTGCATTGTTTCTCCTTCCTCCAAATTCTTTTCTCTTCTTGTTTGTTTTGATTTCTCTATTTTTATGTCAGCTTTTTTTTAAACCTCTAGTCATCCCTCCTTGTCTGCTCATAGACCCGATTGTCATGTGGCAAGTGGGTCCAAAACATTTTGTTGCATAGAATACAAGGTGGGGGGGCGATTGGGAGATTAATCGAGTAACCACAGGCCAGTGTGTCTACCTAACTGGACCAAGGAGGAGGGGTCATGATGGAGGATGTTCTGACTGTGATCTGGCGGAGGTTGATGTGTTCAGAGGAGGTATACTCTTGAGTTTTTAGACCTGGGCAGAGAATTCAGACATGAGTGGGTTAAACAATCACAGTCCTAATGCATTTCCAGCAGAGGCATGTGCACCTAGCTTCTAGTTGATCAATATTTTGAGCCTTAAACCTGGGGATTCTTGCTTTCTGTTTTCAGAAATGTGTTTCTTTAGTATTGACTTCCAAGAGAGACCAGTTTCATCAAAATTAAAATCTGATTTAGAATATAACATTCTACATGAATGAAATATGTGTACCAGCAGCAGGGAATATGATATTCTATAAAGATAAACTTCTTCTTATCAACTATTTGATTGCCTGCATACCCTGAGGTGCAGTTTGTGCAGAAAAAGCTAGATAAATGCTTCATTTTTTTTCCCCTTTATTTACTGGTTTGGAGCATGCTGGGGAACCAGCTCATTAATCTGAAAAAATGAACGATAAATTTAAAAAATATCTCTCTAAAGACAAGAGATAAACATATCTGATATATTTCAATCCATTGCACTTATTCTTACTGAAACTCAAATTGTGTTTTCCTTAGGCAGTGGGAAGATATTGAAATGTCCTTTTAACTCATTGAATATACTTTCGATAGTCTTTAACAGATTATTTGCATTCTTTATAACAGGATATTCTAGGCTTATCTTATACATTTACTGCCTCAAATCTAAAATGACCATTTCTTCAAGGAGCCCTGGTTCTCTTTACTGCTAAATAATATTTAGATGCTACTATCTGGATTCTAAGGGTGCTTATTGCTACTGGATTGGACAATGTTTGTAGGCTTTTTCAGTGGAACAATACAAAAAATATGTATTTTTTTAGGTAAAATGCCGAATGCATTTACACTGATACATTTAATTCAAGGTTAGCACTACATGACTTTACTTAACTTCCTCAATCATATAACTTACAAAGTTATAATCTTATATTCTCTCTCCAAAGGTGAAAATCTCAGTTCCCTGATTAATTCTTCATTTGCTTTATTTTGCAACACACAGATAACAGTCCCAGCACAATACCAACACTGAGAAGTAGTGCTTTTTTAAGAGCTCCTTGTTGTACTCTCCTCAAAAAATAAATTTTGACTTAAAAAATACAGTTATGCAAATTGCTGAGTGAGCATGAATAAACATTCTGCTGCAAGTTTCCAGGATAGTTTTAGCTGATGAAGATAATGGTTTAAAACTGAAAGTAGAAGATGATGTTAATTGACTAGATAATATAAGGTACAGACTTCTTGAGGGAATGAGGGAATATTTACCCAAAAGGATTATTCTATTCGCTCATGGAAATGTACTGTTACACTGAACTCACAGGTGTAATTAGCATTTGCAGGCTTCATTGCAAAGAAATTTGTTATCGTTATTACATGGGATAAGTCTCTAAATAGATGTTATTGATCTTTTGAATTCCGGAAATATTAATTTTTAGATAAATGTTGATAACTTCCTGAATGTTAAAATTGGTCTTTAGTTTACTTTTATGTTATCAGAGCCAGGACATACTTAAAAAATTAAAATGAAACACATAGAAATAGTGAGCTACCTCTGTACAATTTCTTTTTTTTGTAAGTGGCCTACACTTTTTCACTAATGGTGGCAGTTAGACAGGGCTCAATTGCTAAGAAGCTTCACAGGACCCAAAATGACTATGCCTACAAAGCTATCGTTTATTGTAGGAAAAGGGTTCAACGTGGCAGCAGCGTTAAAGAAAGGATGTACATGCCAGTCAAAGGCCCCTCACAGGTCCAGAGAGGTCAGGCCACATGGAAACACTCATTCTCTCAGACCAGGACTCACTCACACGTGCACAGAACACCTTGTGTCTAGATGCTCAAAATCAAGTCTTGGTCAGGATATTTTATATTTTGCTTGTTGCGTGGGCATAGTCCCGCCACACGGCCAACCCTAATAGCAGATACCTCTGAGATTCTCTCCTTTACCAGCTGCGATTCATTAATCTCACTGTTATCAATAAATAAGGCACACTACCCCTGAACTCCTCGGAACCGTGCTTACAATCAACATTGTCAATTATTATGTTTCCTGCCTTGGCTAGGTGTCAGTCCCACGCACTACATTTCTTATTTCAGTACAACAGCTCAGGCTAATTCCAGACCTGTTGGAATCAACCCTCAAAGCATAGCTTTGAATATTTTTGAATATTTGAATATTTTTCCAATACATATGCTGAGTAAACATTTATTTTTTAATTGATATTTCCAAAATTCTTTCATGAATTTATAAACAGAGTAACACTTCTAAAATTCCCAATTTCTAAATCAAGGCAGTTACGTAGAAATCTGGAAAATAGGATTTTACGGTGATCTGTCCTTCCTTTTCCCCTTTAACAGAAAACAGTAATAGCTTTGTCAAATGACAAAAGTAAAACAATTTAGTAACAAGTTTGATGTCCTTTACTTAAGGGAAAACAGTCCATGGACTGGGGGAGTACAGTGCCTCACAGGTAGTGGAGACTCTTCCCAAGGGATTTGGGGCAAGAGCCAGTTTTATAGAGTGTTAGAAGGGGGTTACCAAGGAAGAGCTTGCCACCCAACGTGCACAGAAGCCAATACTGTGGCACACTGGTCTTTGAAAGAAGAAGCAGTTTATTGTGCAGTCGATTGGCAAGGAGACAGAAGGACACGCTCCTGACTCTCTCTCTCCATCCAAGGTATGGGGTAAGGTTTAAGGGATCAGGGAGGGCAGGCTGGTATGCAGAAGCACTGGCAGAATGAGTTTTGATTGGCAGATCAAAATTTTCTCTTCTGCACATGCTCCTGGCTGGCTCACCACCCCTGAAAAATAGCCATAACATCCTGTTGTTAAGATGGGGTCAGTTATGGGAGGTTAACAGGAAAAGCACAGTAAACGAGGGTAAAGTTGTATTGCAGATTTAAGTCATTGCCTTCTCCATTGATAAGAGTTTCTAGAGATTTAGAGTCATCTTCCCCTTCCTGTCACAGAGAGGGAGGCACCCTTACAATGGAGATTTCTCTTATAAATGTAAATTTCCCTTACAAATGGGTTACTTCTGTTAGATTTTCAGAGCTTTTCCTGTGTCTGCTGTTTTTTAATAATCATCAGCTCAAAATAGCCCTTATGCCAAAGAGGCACATGTTGGGGTGGTAAATTCTGTTCCTGGTCCTGTGGTTACAGGGCTACACGGAAACAGGGTAGGATTGGCCAGGAGGTCAGGATTTTCTTACAAGGCCAGCGGGTCCTGTTTTCTAGGGAAAGGTGAGCTAGCTGGAGCTGAGTTGGAGGACTGTGACTGGTGTATGCTGGGTTTCCCTGACAGTGAGGCATTTCCCGTAGGCGTGGCGTTGACTTAGGTTTAAATTTGTCACTGGGCCGGGCCACTGGGGCGCTTCCATTTTGTGAGTCCTGAAACACAAATAACTTTATGAGCCTCTACAATTTGTTCATGATTTTTTTTCTGCATACCTGCCTGGGATATGTAATACTCTAGTTACTCCTTCTTAAGTTCCTTAATAGCAAAAAAACTGGAAATATTTACTGTCTACCTGATCCAAGGCACAATAGTATGATTAAAGAAGGATTCTAGTAAAATAATATTAGTCTCCCACTTATACTAAGAGAAAAAGGAAGAGGAGAAGAAGAAATACGGCTACCACTTGCGTGTAATGCTCTTCTAAATTCTTTACACATAGTTACCCATTTAATCCTCATGGCAACTCTATGCAATAGGTACTATTAAGGTCTCAATTTCTTAAATTAGCAAATCAAGGCAGAAGGAAATTAAGCAATAGCTCAAGGTCACAAAGCTAATAAGATGTGGAGAGGGAATGTAAACCGAGACCTGCTTTAGAGCACAGCCCTTGTTTTATACTTTGAACTCTCTTTGTTTTTTAAATCTCATTTTATTGAAGTATTTTCCTTGAAACTTTACTCTCCCTGAAAGTCTTAACGTATGTAAATTTGTTTCTCATCCCCCTGAGATGGGGCCTGGATTTCAGTTTGAAGTCTTCTTCCCTGAATCAAAGCCATACTCAAGATTTCTTAGATGCAAATATTAGCAGACCACAGAGAAGTGCTTTCTGTCTCCATATTCTGAATCAGTTGTACTCTTCCCTTCTCCCAAACGCACACAAAGTGGTCCTCCTGTACCATTTTGGAGTGGGGTTGAGTCAAAGGGACTCCCATCAGATGGATCAATTGAATTGTTGAGTAACTGAAACAAACTAAAGGTGTTTTTGAAGCCGGGTACCTGAGAGTTACTGTACATATTAAACCAATTTGGTGTTTTCTTGTTTAACTTGAGGGGTGACTCAGGGGTCTCGAGGAGTTGTGAGCTTGTTTTGTTTTCCAAAGGATATGTGAGCTTGTTTTGCAGAAGAAAGAGAGTGCCTTCAGGAAGATTTCAATCACTGGATGGCTGGCCCTCTGCAGCCCTTGAAGCCCAGAAATCAGATTGCCCAGGGGCTTATCAGGAGTGACCCCTTTATTTCCCTGAAGCTCCTCCTGCCAAGCCCCTTAGCTCCATAAAACCCCCTGCTTTCTGTTCTGGGGGAGGTGGATTTGGGTGAACCTAGGCTCCCACCTACTTGTTTTGGCCAATTCCAATAAATCTTTCTCCATCTCCAAACACCGATGTCTCAGTGTTTGGCTTGGGTATCAGGCATACAAACTTGAAATTAAGAGATTCGGTATCATTTTCATGTGAACTCTCTCTAAATCACAGAGAATTATTTGCAAATTTCCAGGGGTGAGGTGTTTTTTGCTTCCGATAATGTCATTTCCATTTCAGGGCTGCTTGGATAATTAGAAAGTTCTTCATGTAGAACTGGCCTCCTTTTCTGTAACTTCTATCCACTAATTTCTGACCTCTAGAATGACTCAGAGTAGGCCTACTTCTAACTAGCCTTTTAGCTAATAGAAAAATAATGTTAATGATAATAATACCAACCACTAATGCTTGCTAGTGCTACTATGTGCCACACTTTTCTCTAAGTTGTGGAAATGTGCTAACACATTGCCTCTTCATGAAAAACCTCTTGAGGTGGGTGCTGGTATTCTGATCTTCATTTTACAAATAAGAAAACTTAAGTGCACAGGAGATAAATAACATAAAATGCAAGAGTAGGAGCCGGATTTGAACCCAAATAGTCTGGCTCCTGTGTCTGTGTACTTAACCCATGTAGGGTGTGAGGGGGAGTTTTCCTTGACCATCATAGGGCCCCTGTCTGGTCTGAAAATTAAACTGGCAAAGGCAGATTAACAGGAAAAAAGCATACAAATTTATTTAATATAAATTTTTTGTCATGTCCATGCAAATAACCATTAACCATTCTATAGGTAAGAGAGATAAGGTGACGTTTACTTGAGCCAGGCTGAGGACTATAATCTGGGAAGGCAGTCACCACAAAGGAATAAAGCATTCTGGAGAAACATGGTTTTCAGTACAATTTTATACCTTTTTTGAACAAAAAATATACATTAAACACAGCCAGGATACATATTCATGAAAGTTTCAAAGAGGTATTCACTTGCAAATTAGCAGGTCAATGTGACCCTGATGTCTGGGAAAGGGAACTTGTCTTCAGGAGTAGTAATACAAGCATTACTGATATTGGCTTTGTAAGAGGGGAAGTATGCATTCTTATCTTTAAAGAGTGCATTCTCTTACTTTGAGATAATATTTAATGCATTCTTTAATGGTTAAAGCACATATACAGTGTATGTTTGATAGGGCATAAGTCAAGCCTTAGTTCAGGCCAGAATAGCTACCCCATGTACCTCAATATGTGAAAATTTCTTGTCAGTGACACGGAGCATTCATAAGGAAGTAAAGACCTGAAGAAATGGTTAAACTTGAGTGTTTTTATGCTAGGTTTGTTAAAGGGTGGTGCGTCATTGAAAGATATGATAGGACAGAAGGGTATGAGGTAAGGGTAGTGAGAACTGCCGGAATCTTAGGAAGGCCTGTTCATTCAGATTCCACTCTTTGTCCCTCTGTCTTCAGAAGCAAGGATGCTCCTTGCCTCTTGGTATAGGGAGGGCACCTCTGGCATTAGTGTTTTATGACCTACTTTAGGGGAAGATCCGAAAGTCCTTCCTGCACAAACCGTTTCTCAAATTCCTTCAGTTTGAAATACCCAATATGCCAAGGTACCATATCTTGGGGTAGTGTGTCCTGAATCCTATCACCCCTATAATCAGAAACTGAAACCCCCACTATGTCTTCTACTAGTTTGAATACTTCATTTTTCCAAACTGTTTCTCATGGCTTTAGTTTACAGATTATTCATTCACTTAATCCATAATGTAGTTTTTCAGTAAAAATTTATTGAGTGTCAACCACATATACCAGGCACCTGCTGCCACGCTGGGTTGACTCTTCTAAATGGGCTCTAGTTGGTCATATTTGTCAAAATTTAACATGGTTCTCCAAGACCTGGAGTTGAGATGGAATTAATTGCCCAAAGCATGGCTCATGTGTGTGTATACTGTCATGCACTGCACAAGGACACTTTGGTCAACAATGGACTACATATACGATGGTGGTCCCATCAGATTAGCACCCTAGAGCCTAGGTGTATAGTTGGCTATACCCTCTAGGTTTGTGTAAGTACACTCTATGATGTCCGCACAATGAAATAGTCTAACAACGCATTTCTCAGAACCTATCCCCATCATTAAGTGATGCATGAGTGTATTATACAATAAATGCAGTAACAATGATGGCATTAACTAATATGGCATTTCTTTCAATTAACAAAGAATAGGCATGCAGCCCAAAATATAAGCCCTTTCCACTTCTGCTACCATATACACCCCATTTCATCTGTGTGTAGTTTGTGCTTTTCAACCTAAATTGAGTTTTCAATTTAATCCTAAAAATTTGTATATGATTAGAGTTGGTGCATTATTCTGACCTTTTGAGTCTATTTTGTTCTGTTTTTCAACTTAGTTGCTTTCCCTCCAAACAACATGTCATTCCTGAATTTGGTATCCAGACCTTCTGTTTTGTTTGAAGTAACTGATTCTGATAGTGTAGAAGAATAGCACAAGGGCAGGCACCTGAGGCACGCCAAGGTAGTACCTGTCCATTAAATGTCATTTGTGCTTTCATTTAACATCCATCCCTGTTCTAAATGTCATTTGTTGAATCACCCAATCCCAAAGAATCCACCTCCAAAGCTAATTGTGTTATTATCTAGACCACACTGGTCCAGTCTTTGTAAACATGATCACATAAATCTTTACCAAGTGTGATAGTAAAATCCAGGGTTATGTCTCAATCATTTTCCTGATTTACTAATTAGGAAATGAAGTAAAAATAAACTTACCCTGCATGTTCTGTAATGACTCTTGGGGCTCATCTGTTTCCTCTAAATGCTTTGACTCTCAGCCTAGACAACTTTATAATTTTGGCAAATGTTGATGTCAGGTTTAATGGAATATAGCAGGTATTATGAGTTAGTTGTCCATGGCAAAATATATCCTTTAGATGTGATGTGTCCATTTTTCCTAGTATATTAGTTACATACTGCTGTGTGACAAAATGACAACTAGGAGCACAAGATAGTGGCTTAAAACAGCACACATTTATTATGTCACAGTCTCTGTAGATTAGGTGTCTGGACATGGCTTAACTGGGTCCTCTTCTTAGGGTCTAATGAAGCTGCAGTCAAAGTGTCATCTGGCTGTGTTCTCATCTGGAGGCTCAACTAGGGAAGAATCTGCTTCTAAGATTAGTCAGGTTGTTTATAGAATTAATATTCTTGTGGCTGTAGGACTGAAGGCCTTGGATTCTTGCTGAATGTCAGCTATAGACTGCCTACAGCTTCTAGAGGCCACCCTTAGGTCCCAGAGGCCAGCTTCAGCTCCAGGAGACCACCCAATGGGTACCATGGTTCCTAGAGGCCACCTGTAGTTCCTTGTCACATGGGCTTTTTGTACTTGGCTGCTCACTTCATCCATCAAGAAGGAGACACTCTAGAGTGAGTCTCCTTGCAAGGCAGAGTCTTGTACAATCATGGAATGTCATGGAATCACGGGAGTGACACCCCATCACCTTGCCATGTTTTCTTGGTTAGATAAAAGTTACAGGATCTGCTCACACTCAAGAAGAGGAGATTAAACAAAGACGTGAACACCAGGAGGTGGGGAACACCTCGAATCTGTCTGTGACACATAATTTTAAATGATTAAATTCGTTGCTACCATTTAAATGTTAAGAAATTATATATTAAAAACCAGTTGTTTCCAGATTTTAAGAAGCCTCATACTTGGTGTGTTTTTACATCGCAAGTGTCAGTGTGAGCTGAGAAATAGCTACTCCCTTTGAACAGGTCGATTGCTCCTCCTTTCTTCACAGTCCCCTCTTCTCGTTATTGTGTGTTGCTGTTTCTCATCGTGCACACATAGTTGTTTTTGTTACATCTAGGCACTTCAATTATTTCTGTTACCTGACTGGCCTCTGTTGGCATTTGAGTTTTTATAACTCCTGGTCGAAATGAGTGATGTTACTTAACTTCTTTCCATTCCTTAGGATGCACACACTCTTTGACTGCTCTCACCACTTGTGGAATTCTGGCCATCGTTTTGTGCCAAAGATTATAGGAATCGTGATATCCTAGTTTTGGCCACTGAAAAGCAATTTCTAATTATTGATAGGCTTTGTGCTTGTCAATTGCTATTCTTTGACCAGGCTTCCAGTTTCCAGACTGCTGGTTGTCATTGCTAACTGAACTCCTTTGGTTGAGGTCAAATCCTGAAGCCACATTTTCCTGATAATGTTATCAGAATGTTGAGTTGTAAGAAACTTCTTAAAATCTCTAACTTCTTTGAATGTGTCTCACATAGTGTATCTATCCACCTTTGTCAAATATAGCTTAGGTTATAGCTTCACTGTCATAAAAATGTCAGTTAACCTCCCCAGTTGTCAATATCTCAATAATCTTGGGAAGCTCTGCTCATTTTTTAATTGGTTTTCCCTCAAGCTTATGCCAAACTGTTCACTCAGTTGGCCTTAAAAAGACAAATTAAATAATCTGAGGTCATCCATAGCCTGGAATTTGGAGAATATGCTGCCTTGTGGAAGGATGGTTATTCAATTTTGGATTACATTTTCACCTCTTTAATTTCTCTAGGTAGCACAATTCTTATAGGCAACAAGAGGATAGCATTCTTACAGAGTATCTTATGTTTCTGATGCACTGCAGACATCAGCCCCATGATGGCAACTATATAAGGAATCAAATGTCTACTTATTCTGGAAGCTGGTTAACTTTCTCTCCAGTAAAATGGAGCTTGCATTTTGATTCAGTATTTGAAACTGAAGATATTCATGATTGCTTTAAAGAAGATGCTCGTAGACTACAGATGTCATTGCCCGTGGAGAGTGCTCAGATTTGTATCTCACAGTTTTCAGGAGTCGGAGTCTTAGACACTGGCTCATCTTTCCTTTGGTGATACCCATCCTGGTTCCATCATCTCTAATTTCCCTTTGAGCAGCTGCTACCTAAGTTATTCAATCAACAGCTGTATGCATAACTATTGAATGATTTCAGGGCTGTGCGGCTAATGTGACTAAAAGAGACTGTTGTGGAATCTGCAGCATGGGGCTGCTCAGCCAACCATTACCACAACAACACTGGGCACTGTGGTAAATTCTGTGCCTCCTACTGTTCTAAGCACTTTACATACTTAGGAAGGTTAAATAATTTGCCCAACGTCACAAAGCTAGAAAATAATTGAGCCAGAATATGAACTTAGGCAGTCTGATTCCACTGCAATATTATATATAATCCTAAATTGCATAATATATAAGATCTGTTTTGCTAAATAATACAAACTTATGTGTGCCAGATACTGTATTAGGTGCTCCCTATGTAGTACTCTATATAATTATCAGAATGAGACTGTGAAATAAGATATATTATTATTATCATTTTATTTCCTCGATGAAGAAACCGAGGCACTAAAAGGTGGTGTAACTTGTTCAAGGTCCCACAGCTAGAAGTAGGTTCAAACCCAGCATCTTCATTGTTAAGCAATTATTATTGAGTGTGTAGAGTATGTAGAGGAATTTATTTATCCCTGTGACCCTGCTCTGCATTTGGTAAAAAAGAAAAGCAAAAGGGAGAGAAAGCTAAAGCAACATCATTTCAGAGGAACCTTTGTCTTACAGTGTGAAGGCACGACAGCCTGTGCCCTGGAGAAGGTGGCTCCACGCACATTAGGCAGGTCTGGCTCTGTGGCCCTTCACTAATAGTGTCAGTAGGCCTTGGTACTGAAACGTGGCTGTTTAGCAACAGATCCATACTCAAACAAAGTTGATAGTAAGCTGATGATTATGCTTGAAACTTGGTAAAGCAGTATACCTTCTGCACTTAACTAGTTTCCTTCACTCACCCTTTATAATTCATTTTGGTAGTTGGAAAATAGGCTATGTTTACTATTGAAAGAAAGCTGGGAAATTGTTTCAGTAATGTCAGATGGTCCCAAATGTCAGTCTAGCCCACCTTTAGTAAGATGTTGGGCACAGATGGGTCTGGCTCACAGTGATGACCTGGAGCTCAGAGTGGTTCCTTTTCTCTCTCCCTTCCAACTTTCTTCTAAGAACCATGTTAACCTCACACCTTGATTTTGGCTAATAGGACATGCGTGATATCTCCCTTTTTCTTTCTTTGTCAGTGAAACTTTTATTGAGGGTTAGAATATGCTAGTGAATAAAATAGGTGTGCTGATGTGTTCATGGAAAAAAAAATGGATGAATTCTCATTCTCTTAGATATCAGATATCTTTTGGGTGGTTGGACGTCTTGATACATTTTCCTTGCCATAGCCTACAGTGAGACAATAGATGTTTATTAAGTACAATCCATATAGCCTTGAATGATTAGTACAGGGGGAGAAATAAAGATAACTTATATTTAACCCCTACTGTCAAACAGCTTAGTGTCTGGTTGGGGAGAAATACATCCTTGAAAATGATAACTTAGAGTTTGAAGCTGCATAGAACAAAACCCAAAGGAGAGAGTATAGGCAGAAGAGGAAGCTGAGGTCACTGTGGGGTAACTGAGGTGACTGAAGGGGTTGCAGAACATGGCCTCTGACCCACTTCTGGAAGGAGCCATCCATCCATCTATCCATCCATCCATCCATCCATCCATCCATTCACTCACCAGATTGTGCTCAACACCCCTTGGCTGGATCCTTATCTGCTGACTAACATAGCCCTGTTTGGGAAGCTTGTGTTTTAGTGGATGAATTAAAATCCAGATTGATAAAGCTGGACTCTCTGAGGTATTTGGAGGGTGGCAGTGAGCAGGCCAATCCTTAGAGCAATTTGACTCTCATAAGATCAAAGTGGAATGGCCTGTATTTGTTTCTTTTTAGGGCCTGGGAATAAATTGCCAAGTTGATGGTTTCTACTGAGATAATTATAACCACTTTTGGATGTTGTAAAACTATGTTTTTACCTGTTGAACACAATTTGTAGAAAGGGATTGCTGAAACAACTGTGGTAAGAAATCATATTTACCTCATTTGTGTCTACTTCCCTGGTGCTTTATTTCCTGGGGTCTTCACGGCAGCCCTGCGAGGTCTTATTACACCCACTTGACAGGTGATGAAATGGAGCTCTGAGGGTAGATTGGACTGAACCAAAGTCCAGTGGCTCTGTTTTCTGGCTCTGCACATGGCTGAGCCATCCTGTCTCTCATCATGTAGAGCACAGCCATTTTCGGTATAGGCAAGACAGATGGCCTTGCTATATGGTGTCATCTGGGAAATAGAGGGACAAGCAAGGCTGCCCATGATAGAGCCTTGACCATGGATCGTTGCTGAAGTCCTGTCATCCTTGATTACTTATCGTGGGCTTGTCGGTTTTGTGTCTCATTCCCAGAAATGTGGTCATGTATCGGTCTTTCAGTGTGTGACTAAACACCTCATTTGGATAACAGCTCTGGTAAGGGAGGAAGGAGTGGAGAGAGGCACAGAGAACCCTCTAGGGGGAACAGCTGTGGGTTTGCTGAGTAAACTCAACCAGCTCTTTGCCTCAGTCACAGCCTGCTGGAGGTGCTCTCCACACTTACAAAAACCTGGAGGAACTGTTCTGGTTCCTTTGAATAAAAATATATTTTGAAAGCTCACCCTACCTTTTCTTTTTCTCTTTCAGCAGTGTTTCTGAGACTACCTGTTTGATGCCTTATAATTACATTTTAACTCTAATCATAGTGACAGCTTTCTAAGAAATTCAGTTCCTTCCAATGTGATTCTTAATGCTTGCTTACTAGTCAGTGTGGGCTTGTTTCTCCCCAAATGTTCATTAGACATTGGCTTTTAATGACGGCAGCCAGTTGCATTGCCAAAACATCTTCATTTAATGGTATTACCTTTTCTCATCCCAAAGACATTCAGTGTGAGGATATGCAAAAGGACTTTTCTTTCTTTGAGGAAAAAAGCTGAAATCTATCACTGATGGATAGATTTAGCAACCACTGTTGTGCAATAAAAGCTAAATCAAAGATAGGTAAAGAAATAGCCTTGTTAGCTGGAGAGCTGAGAGAGAGATTCTCTCTCAAAGTAAAACATGGTGACAGGCAACTATAACCCTGTCCGCCACATGGCTGGACCATGTGGATTGTGTGTAGGTGTCCCAGAGCCTGCCCAGAACCATTGTAAACACCAGATGCAACACTAGATACACCTTTGTGTCAAATGCCTTAGAGAATTGAGGCAGATAATAATAAGATGGATTAAGAGCTTCAAAATGGCATGTTACAGTAAAAAGAAAGAACTGGTACGTGTGACACATCAGTGGTTATTAAAGACAGTTGTCACTGATTACAGTAGAATGAAAGGTGCCTCTTCTTAGGCCAAATCCACTGGGAGATGGAGAAGCAGAATCTCACATTGTTACAACAACCAGCAGCACAGCGTAAGACCAATGAGTAGCAAGTTGAGAGAACAGGGTTTTCATTTTACATTCTCTTTACTAAACACTTTATATACATTATCCTACTGGATCCTCACAAATATCCTAGAGGTAAATATTATTGTCCCAGTTTACAGATAAGAAAACTGGGGCTCAGCGGGGTTAGGTCACTTAGTCAAAGTAACACAGCACATGGACAGAGGTGGAACTCCCAGTCAGGTACTGTCTGACTTGGTGAATCCACCTTCACATTTAACTTAAAAACGCGTCAAGGTACATTCAGTCATCAAGTTGTTCATGCTGATGGTGGTAATTATAGTACTGTCCTCACTGTGCTTCTGGATCTCTGCCTTCTGATCACCTTCAGGGTTACACTTCCTGACTGTGGTTGGACGTAGCCACCTGACTAGGTAAGGGAATGGATTTTCCACGGAAGTGACGGGTATCACTTCCAGACCTGAGCATTGAATGGCTGTTGCATGGCCCTTCCGAGTTCTCTTGCCACCTGTCGTGGTGAATCATCCCTCAGAGGGGAGCAAACCCACAGTGAGGGTGGCACAGCACTGCGCCCCGCCAACCTGCTATGGACAATGCAGAGTGAGTGAGAAATAACGTTTGTTGTTCTCGGCCACCAAAATTGTGGGCTTGTCTTTTGCGACAGTTTAACTTAGCCCATTATGATGGATTCAGAAATTGGTACTAGGCATGGATGATGTAATAACCAAAAGCCTAAAACGTGCAACATTGGTTTTGAGGCTGACAGTGGATGGCAAAGGAGCCGTTCTCTGGGGCTGATTGCACCTTGATCTGTGTTATGCAGTGATGTGACATTCGGTTTTGATGGGCAACAACTTGGAAGGCAGATCAGGTACTACAGACCTCGTGGCCAGGGGAGAGATTGGAAAATAGATTGTCCGTGGTACATGTTGCTTGGTATTGATTGCATTTGAAAAGGCATTAAAAGAAAAAGATGACCCCAAAAAACAAGTGGTTGTTTGCAGGCAGAAATGTAAGGCACTAAAGGGAGTTCACAAATTCAGGGACTTAATGAGTGGGAAAAAGCAATTACTTCTCAATTCCAAACTCTAAAGGATAAAATCAAGAAACATTTTGATCTACAAAGTTTGATTACAATAGTCAGGTAGCAAGCTCCCAATCGAGAGTGTGGCCATTGCATTCGCTGCTAAAAATGGCACCCTGTAAGCCTTCCACCTGGACATGAGGGCTCAGGGAGAGAGCTACAGATGTGGGCCTCCTGCAGGACATGCTGGACCAGAGCTCCCACACTGAAAGTACCCATTTCCAAGAGGAAATGATGGAGAAAATGAGGAGGCGAAAAGCATGGGGAGAGGAGGTGCCAAAACAGGACACACTTAACCAGGGTGTCTAGAAAGACAGCTGCGCGCACAGCTGTGGGCGTGTGTGCTGGCAGCATCGTGCTGCACGAAGCCTAAACACGTGAACCCAAACTAAGTGTCTGGCTGTTTGCAACTCAAAGCGACCCATTAAACATCTATAAGCAGGACTAAGAAATCTGCTCAGCCCCAAGGAAGAATATTCTCCAGTGCCCACTTTAGTTGGGGCCCAAGGAAGATAATAGAGAAGGATTCTCACTTCTGCCCCCCGGGACAGAGCCCAGGCCATGTGTAACAGTGGATTGTGGAGACCCTGTCAGAGAAAGGCAGCACCCTTCCTAGAGTTAGCACCCCTCGTGGCATTGGCACGGACCAGTTACTGCTGTCTTCCTATGTTTCTTGCAGTTACCTAGAGGATGGATGACAGGCGGGTAACTTGTCTTAATTCTAAGTCTCCGGATCAAGAGGAACTGCATTGGGAACTTGGCAGAGTGACTGCTCACGTTGCACAAAAATGTTGGAGCTTTGAGCTGGACACTGTGATTAGAAAGGCCTGTGGGTTGTCTCCCTGTGATAGAGGAGTGTTTCCCCTGTGGAAAGGAGAGTAAGCCAAACGCTGTGTGACTAGAGTGACTGTCATAAAACATTGTTGCCCTCCGCGTTCTCCATACACAGTGGGATTGCATTTCCTACACTCATATAGTTGGGTAGGGCCAGGGGACTAGTTCAGACCAAGATTGATATCACTTTCACATTTAATGGTCATTTGGAGACTTCTTAGCACTTGCTTTTCCTCTGCCCTGGGAAGCAACATTCAAACTGGTGGTTGTTCCAGAGGCCTGGGCCCCAGAGGGAGATGTGTGGGCAGCCCTGGGCAGCCAGGGATAATCAGCAGGAGACGCCTGGGTTGTTCAAGGCCACTGAGGTGTGGAGCATGGCCAGCCCCTCGAGAGTGATCCTGGACCAAGGCTTGTCCCTGAATGCAGGGTTTCATTGGAGGTCATGTCTCCTTTTTTGCCAAAATCACAGCGTCTTCTATAAATTCTAATCTCTACAGTTTAAGGTGGAGTGAGAACTTAAAGATGCTGGTGAGCAGAGTGCCAGACCCCCAATCCTTTCTATTTGTCTAGCCAACATGTACTTAGGCAGCACTTGTTTGATGGCACCATCATTGAATTTTTCCCTAAGTCGTCATCTTAGTTTTTATAGGAACAATCATTCTTTCTTTTTTAACTAATATTTCATATGTAGTTTAAATAAGTGTACATGTGATCACAATAAAAATTGCCTTTGGCCTTGGCAGATCTAAACAGCACACAACTTTCAGTAAGAATAGAGACCCTCAGCTGGTGGGCAGGTGAAGACTAGAGGTGAGGGGTGGCGGTGAGCATGGAGGATGCTGCTCCATCCTGTGAGCTCAAATAGAGGCTGGTTAAGGAGCATGTCTGTGGATAAGAGATTATGAAATGAGAAGCAACAGATATGACTTAGATATGAAAGACAATAACATTAATACACATCTAATGATGTACAGAAGGAAACTCTTCTTTTCTCCTTTAAAATCTGGGTTGTTATGATGAATGGTGTGTGTTATCCATATCCAATGGGGGAGACCCTACAGCTGTAATTGTCAACAGAACAATACCATGCATCTTATTACTCTCATCAGGTCAGTTTGATATTTTTAATTGATTTTGAGTTTTATATTTCACTTATAAAATTGAACTTACAGTTGTGTGAGATAGAAGATATGGAATTTGTATCTACTTTTAAGTTCCCACATATTTAAGTAAAATTAAAATAAAAATAATTTAAGTAAATATTGAAAGTTTGGGAAATTTGGGGAGGTTTTTTTTCTTTTTTTACTTGTGGTAAAATATGCATACACATAAAATGTATCATTTTAACTATTTTAAGTATATAGTTCAGTGTCATTAAGTGCATTCAAATTGTTGTACTACTATCACCGCTGTCCATCCAAAGAATGTTTTTCATCTTCCAAAATTGAAAATCTGTACTCATTAAACAGTAACTCCCATTCCCTGTGCCCCTCAGACCCTGGCAACCACCATTCTACTTTCTGTCTCTATGAATTTGACAACTCTAGGAACCTTACATAAGTGCAATAATATAATATTTGTCCTTTGTGTCTGACTTATTTTACTTAGCAAAATGTTCTCAAGATTCATCCATGTTGTAGCATGTGTCAGAATTCCCTTCTTTTTCAAGGCTGAATAATATTCCATTGTATGTATATACCACATTTTGTTTATCACTCATCCCTTGATGGACACTTGGGTTGCTTCCACTTTTTGCCTATTGTAACTAATGCTGCTATGAAAATTAGTGCAAAAATATCTGTCTGAGCCCCTGCTTTCAATTCTTTTGGGTATATACCCAGAAGTGGAATTGCTGGGTATATGATATGATAATTCTATTTTTAATTTTTTGAGGAACTGCCATACTGTTTTCCATAGCAGCTGCACTCTTTTGCATTACCGTCAGCAGTGCACACACATTACAATTTCTTCATATCCTCACTAACACCTGTTATTTTCTGTTTTTCAAAATATTTTTTTTTAAGTAGCTGTCCTACTGAGTATGAAGTGGTGCCTCATTTTGGTTTTGCTTTGTAGTTCTCTAATGATTAGTGATGTTGAGTAACTGTACATGTACTTTGTGGCCATTTATCTATCTTCTTTGTAAAGCTACATATTCACATTGTTTGAACACTTTTAAATCAGATTGTTTTTTAGCCATTGAATTATAGTTTTTTTATATATTCTGGCTCTTAACCCATTATCAGATACATGATTTGCAAATCTTTTCTCCCATGTAGGTTGCTTTTCACCGTGTTGATAGTGTTCTTTGATGCACAAAAGTCTTTATTTATTTATTTTTTTTGTGAGGAAGAGCAGCCCTGAGCTCACACCTGTTACCAATCCTCCTCTTTTTTGCTGAGGAAGATCGGCCCTGGGCTAACATCCATGCCCACCTTCCTCTACTTTATATGGGACGCCGCCACAGCATGGCTTGACAAGCAGTGCATTGGTGCGCTCCCGGGATCTGAACCTGTGAACCCCGGGCCACCGAAGCGGAGCGTGGGCACTTAACCGCTGCGCCATTGCGCCGACCCCAAGTTTTTAATTTTTATGTAGCCCAGTTTATCTGTTTTTTCTTTTGATACCTGTGCTATGGTCTCATATCCAAGAAATCATTGGTAAATCCAATGTCATGAAGCTTTTCCCCTATTTTCTTTTAAGAGTTTTATAGTTTTAGCTCTTAACATTTAAGTCTTTAATAAATTTTGAGTTAACTTTTTTACATATAACTTTGAGATAAGGGTCCAACTTCATTCTTTGGCATGTGGATATCTAGTTTTCCTAATACCATTCATCAGAAAGACTGTCCTTTCCCCCATTTAATGATCTCGGCACCCTTGTCTAAAATTGTTTGACAGTATATGTTTGAGTTTATTTTGGGAATCTCTATTCTATTCCATTGGTCTATATGTCTGTCTTTATACAAGTACCACACTATTTTATTACTGTACTTTGTAGTAAATTTTGAAATTAGGAAGTGTGAGACCTCCAACTTTGTTCTTCTTTGCAAGTATTTTTAGCTATTTGGGGTCTTTTGAAACTCCTATGAATTTTAGAAGTTTTTTTCTGTTTGCAAAAAACATCATTGAGAGTTTGGTAGAGAGTGAATTGAAGCTATAGATCACTTTGGGTATTACTGACATCTTAATATTAAGTCTTTCGATTCATGAACACGGAATGTCTTTCCATTCATTTGTGTCTTCTTTAATTTTTTCCAGCAACATTTTGTAGTTTTCAGTGTTTATGTTTTTTGCCTCTTGGTAAAGTTTAGTCCTAAGTATTTTATTCTTTTTGATACGATTGCAAATGAAATTATTTTCTTAATTTCCTTTTCAGATTGTTTATTGCTAGTATAGAAACATACCTGACTTTTGGGTGTTGATTTTGTACCCTGTAGGTTTGCTAAATTTATTTATAGTTCTAATAGTTTCTTGTGGAATTTTTAGGGTTTTCTACATATAAGATCATGTCAGTGAACAGAGATAATTTTATTTCTTCCTTTCCAGTTTGGCTGCCTTTTAATTTCTTTTTCTTTCCTAATTGCTCTGGCTACTACTGCCAGTACTACATTAAATAGAAGTAGTAAAGTGGGCATCCTTGTCTTGTTCCTGATCTTAGAGGAAAAGTTTACAGTCGTTGATTATTGAGCATGATGTTATCTGTGGTCTTTTCGTATATGGCCTTTATTATGTTGAGGTAGTTCCCTTCTGTTCCTAGTCTGTTGAGTATCTTTTCAGGAAAGGGTGTTGAATTTTGTCAGTTGCTTTTTCTACATCAATTCAGATGATCATGTGATTTCTTTTTCCTTCATTCTGTTAATGCAGTGTGTTACATTGATTTTCATATATAGAACCATCCTTGCTTTCCCAGAATAAATCCCACTTGGTCATGGTCTTCAATCCTTTTAATGTGCTGTTGAATCATGTTTGATAATATTTCATTGAGGATTTTTGTATCAATATTCATAAGGGATATTGGCCTCTTGTTTTCCTATAGTATGTTCATCTGTTTTTGGTATCAGGATAATGCTGGTCTCATAGAATGAGTTTGGAAGTGTTGAGTCCTCTTCAGTTTTTTGGAAGAGTCTGGGGAGGATTGGTGTTGATTCTTCGTTAAACGTTTGGTAGAATACACCAGTGAAGCCGTGTGGTCCTGGGCTTTTCTTTGTTGGGAAGGTTTAGATTAATGATTCAGTCTCCTTAATGGTTAGAGGTCTGTTCAGATTTTCTATTTCTTTAATATTTAGTCTTCATAGGTTGTGTTTCTAGGAATTTTTTCATTTCATCTTGGTTATCCAATTTGTTGGTGTACTATTTTTCATAGTACTTTCATGTAATCCTTTTTATTTCAGTAAAATAGGCCCCCTTTTTCTTTCTTTTTTTTTTAGTTATTTGAGTTTATTTTTTTCTTAGTCAATCTAGCTAAAGGTTTGCCAATTTTGTTGATCTTTTAAAAGAACTGACTCCTGGTTTTATTGATTTGCTTTATTGTTTTTCTATTCTCTATTCTATTTATCGCTGCTCTAATCTTTATTTCCTTCCTTATGCTAGCTTTGGGTTTAGTTTGTTCTTATTTTTCTGGTTCTTTAAAGTGTAAATTAGATTGTTGATTTGAAATCTTTTGTTTAACATGAGCATTTACACCTCTAAATCGCCCCCTTGGCTCTACTTTGGCTGCATTCTGTAACTTTTTGTAACGTGATGTTTTCATTTTCGTTAGTTTCAAGGTACTTTCAAATTTCCCTTTTGATTTCTTTTTTTTTTTTTTTGAAAGATTTTATTTATTTATGTTTTCCCCCCAAAGCCCCAGTAGATAGTTGTATGTCATAGCTGCACATCCTTCCAGTTGCTGTATGTGGGACGCGGCCTCAGCATGGCCAGAGAAGCGGTGCACGCCCAGGATCCAAACCCGGGCCAGAGAAGCGGTGCGCGCCCGGGATCGGAACCCGGGCTGCCAGCTGCGGAGCGCGCGCACTTAACCGCTAACCCACAGGGCTGGCCCCCCTTTTGATTTCTTCTTTGACCCATTGACTGTTTAAGAGTGCATTATTTAATTTCTACATGTTTGTGAATGTCCCAGTTTTCCTTCTTCTATTGATTTCTAGTTTCATTCCAATTGTTGAGGTTTCTTCCCCCAAACTATGGAGAACAGAAAAGTGACTATGGCTGTACTTTAATCTTAACATAAAACTGGCTTTCTGTTAGGAAATGCTACCCTTTCTGCATGCTGTTGAGAAATTAAGATATTTTAAAATCATGAATTCATTATTTTTTAGTGTGTGTCCTGAATTAATGCCTACATATTCCCAGATTCTCACTGCTAAACTCCTTTTTTGTTGACCGTTTATTATTTATGCAAACTCCTGCCCCTGGGGGGTGTTGTGCCCCCAGTTTCAGAGTCAGAGGGTGACTTCTTGTAGTCATCACAGAAGGGACTCTTGGGGCAGCCTGTGGATTGCTTATGTCTCAATTCCGAGTTGGGAATTTTTCTCCTCCTCTCAATGCCTTCCCACCGTGGACCGGACTCCTAATGAAATGCTTTCATATCTACAAAGGCTAGTTGCTCTGCTTCCAAGTATATAATTTGCTTTCGAAAATCCAAATCCAAACCTCTCTGGGAGAGCATTTTGTTAATTCTTATGAGAATGGAGTCTTTCTCAGTTAGGCAATTTGTGATGAATTACTTGAATCTGTCACCTGCGAAGTTGCATAGCAAATTGTTACAAGCTGCAAATGCAATTGGGCTGTTAACCTGAACATGATTAGTGATTTTTGCTAATGTAAATATCTAGGTCCATCTCATAGTACACATTTACCAGATCTCACATTTCAACAAGGCCCATACACCTCAGCAGCTTAAAAGTTCTCACAAAATACCAATCATTTGAAATTCTTTAAGCTGCTT
Organism: Ceratotherium simum simum; assembly: GCF_057802395.1. Lineage (NCBI taxonomy): Eukaryota > Metazoa > Chordata > Mammalia > Perissodactyla > Rhinocerotidae > Ceratotherium > Ceratotherium simum. The sequence continues at coordinate 73,685,422 of NC_141902.1, read as the reverse complement.
GCATTTTAAGCATTTAATTGCAGGAAATCAGTATTTCTTTACTCAGGAACCAAAGGAATTATTATATGGCACCATTTGTTCCCGATTCTTAAGGACTCCCTATAACTAAATACTTTGCTGTTTACCTCCCACAACCTAAGGAAAAGCCAATTTCACATCTCTGAGCTTGTCTGTAGGCATCACTCAGAATTGTCTTCCACCTTATTCATTTTATTCCTTAGGAAATTGCTAACGTAGGAAATGGCCTTGGCTATAAGTATGATTGGTCTGAGACCAGAGTTGAAAATGTGTGTCATCAACTTAAACATATATGTAAATTAAAGAATAGGTACCAGGTGCTAAGCACGGGATTTGTCCAAGAGACTCAACAGCCCTTGTCCTTGAAGTGTCAGTTTGCTGCACTCCCTCTCCTCACTGTATTGAAAGGGCATCCCACTCTCCAGTTCTCTGCCAGGGGACCCCCTAAAGAAACCTTTGTTAGTGCCACTCTTCTCTTCAAGACCACCACCACAGTGACCATCTGCACAGTTCAAGGTTAGTCTCCTCTGCTTGGCTTCTGGGGGTTCTTCAATGTGACACCCTAGTCGTCTACCCAGATGCCCACCCTCCACCCCATCTGCTGAGACCCCCTTGGTCACCACACTAGCCTCTGGCTTATTCCCATCCATGCCAAGCTTTTTCTTTCACCCCACTTCCCTCCAACTGTGCACTATCCTCCTTGGAATGACCACAGATACACATTTTCCTCATTCTGGAGGCTTCTCCTTAGGAAGGCTCGCTCTTTAGGCAGCCTTCCTGGACTTCTCCTGCTCATGTTGGTCTCAGTCGCCACAGAGATTCTACTGCACTCATAGTGTTGTGCAATTAATACTTTTTCCAAAGCATATGACATGATGAGAACAAATGTCCTCTCCAAGAGAATCAAAACTTCCTTGAAGATGAGATCATTTCTGAGGCTTGTGTGTTTCACTTTTAAATCTTGTCAGGCTGGTCCTCAATTGATTAAAAAAAAAAAGATACAAATATCCAGGAGTTCATTAATGATGGTCCCCACATTAGAGTCGATTTTGCAAAGTGTGATGAAAACAATTATCACCAGGAGTGATAATGTGGGACTTTCAGACATCACACAAAGCAAGGTTGGTAATTTCCTCCAAAAATTTTTATTGTAAAATCTAATTATACTGATCAGCAAATGTGTGTGTTCAGCTGTGCTGAAAAGAAATGATCAGTTGCTATGCAGGCAGAGGTGTTTCTTTTGTATCATGGTAAATTCACTAGTTTAAAGAATGTGATTGAGATGTGTGTGTGTGTATGTGTGTGTTCCTACTTAAATAAACAATGAACTAACAACAGATCTTAATTAGAGAAAGCATTAAATAACTTTGAGAGTAACGGAATGTGTGGCCAGGTAGAGCTTCTTTGAAGGAATGGATAAGGGCTGTTTTCCTAAGTGGCTCTTCTTAGGTACTTGAAGACAGTCTGTTCCCATAAGCAGTGAGGGAAATTCTGCGCACCACCTTAATTTGTTTAGCAGCTGCTTCCCTTTAGCTCCAGCTTCCCAGTCCTTGGTCTGGACATTCAAGGAGGATCATTTTGGTGGATCAGGTAAACCGTGTCTCACACATGCTAATTCTATGATCCAGGGCAAGTGATGTCAAATATTCCAGCACCGACTTTAGGTTTGTTGTGAGAGCAAAAGGAGATAAAGAAGAGAAAGTGCAGCATTGTGCCCTGAGTTGATGCTCAGTAAGTCTCAGTTCCTTCCTTCCCCCTAATGGGAGTCATGAAGAGCTGACAGCACCATTGGGGGCGAGGGCTTGGAGGTGGGGTAGGGGTGGGGGCATCCACAGCCACATAATATCCGAAGCAAAAGAAGTGGCAGGCTCCATCCTTTTAGCTCTAGCCAGGCCATGTATGTGAAAAGGATGCTATGATCATGAATTCAATATGAATATAATGATTAAACATTTTATCCTTTTAAAGGCTCTGCAAAGTTATATGTGGCACAATGATTTCTGCATCAGGGAATCAGTTAGATTGGTCTTGGAATTGAATTTTATTATGGCTGATATGGAATGTGAAATTGACATATATAAGTTTTGAAAGAGTGATTTTCAGGAGAAAGTTTTTAGACTGTGTTCTAACAGACTTGAATTATATCTGAGTAGAATTGAAAACAGCTTCAGATAAAGTGTAGCATTTAACTTTAGGGGTTAGAATGTGGCTGTGGTTATCCGTGTCTTTCCTGTGTTTTGTCAGCTTCTGATTAAAAATGTGAGAATTGAGGTGATGTTAAAGGGATGGGATCAGTCATGGATAATAGAGATCATTTCTCAGTCAAATGATCTCTTGTAATGTGATTATAGGTTAGCTGCCTCATGTTCTTATTATGTGGAAATTGGTATAAATTCTTTAAAAAATAAAAAAAATGGCATTTCCCATGTATGTTCTCTTGGATATAATATTCTAAATTTATTCACCAGTCTGGAAAATGTGAATTAATCTTAGGTTCACCCAACTCAGTCAATAGGTCACAAGGTCTCCCAGTTGCATCACCTGAATTCTCTCAAGTGCAGACCACCCTCCCCATTCCACCTTTCCTCCCCTCAGCTCAGGCCCTCGCCATTTCTCTCTGGGATGGCTGTCGATGGGGCTGCCTCCAGACTCTGCTTCCTCTGGATCACTCCTCTGACTAAAATACTATAATGATTCTGACTTGCGTCTTCTCTAAGAGAAAGGCCCAATGCCCTCCTGGAATGTACAAGATGCCCAATTACCTGAATTGAGCCTGAGGTCTTACTGTTCTCCCTGCAACATCTCTCATTACAGGTAAACTCAAAACTGTCTATAAAAGGTTCTCTGTTATCTTAACACCCTGGGCCTCTGTCTGGGTGGCCTTCCTGCCTGTGGTCCCCCAGATTCAGTAACCAACACACCAGAAATCCTCTTCTGAGCTCTGGCCCCACACCCCCAAGATTAATCTTTCAAAAGTCTTTCATAGCATTCATTATACTGTCTCATAATAGATGTCTTGGCCACCTCCTGCGCTGGACCATAAACTACATTCATTCCTACGGCTATTTCCAATCAAGGGCACATTGCTTAGCACAGTGTGTGCTAAATAAAGGTTTGTGGATAAATGAATGATCCTTTCCCTATAATAATGGAGAGCTTGGGGAAACTCCTGAGAGAATTGTGCTGAAGCAAAGCAATTGATGAAATTCTCCAAATAAATGCCAAGATCAAAATGTTCAAATGAATTGAGGGGGAAGAAGCATGGAGTGAAGTAGCGTGGAAAGAGGAGAAGGTGGGTCCCTGCAGCGTAGACAAGAGGAAAGCCACGGGCTCTGTTCTGAAAAGATTCCCCTTCCTAAGCTAAAATATACCTGGGAGCACATATTTTGGAATAGTAAAGCGAAGTTTCACTCAATTCAGTAACTCCAAATGGAATTCCGGATGGTCTAAGGGGAGATGAATACAAGGCTGAAGGCTAAGTAGAAAACAATAATCAGTACCATATTATTGCTCTGTTGTTTTTGCTTGTGATTCCCCTATCCTGAAAAAGGAGATGTCGCTGAAGAAACATTACGCTGTCATGATTTTTGAAACTTTCACTTACGTTAAGAGCAAAGACGTGATTTTTCTGTTGACTTAATAACTACATCAATGTGCATTTAATATTAGGTATTCCAAACACTCTGTGCACATCCTTTCTGGGCAACCAAGCCTAATGTATACTATACTGGGGCAAACACAGCTGAGGAGTCCTCTGGCTAATTGTCTTATTATATAAATTCCCTAATGTTTGTCTTTTTTCCGAGTTCACAGGAGTTGATCTTCTGTCTTTCGAGAACTTTGTGACTGCATCTAGGGCACATTTGGTTTTCCCTTTTAAAAAGCCATAGGTATTCTGTGAGCTGTGCTCACGTTACTTTTTCATCTTGTCTTTCTCTGCTTTTTGGTGGTGGTGGATGGAGAAGGTTGCTTTTGTTTTTGTTTAAGACAAATACGTTTTTTGCTTTCGACTTGATCTGCAGCTCTGGGGTCTGTGACGAAGTCTTTTATTAGAATTTGACACAGCAACTTCTGCTGTAAAAGGAGAGGGTGCAACAGCACTTTTGAAAATGTCTTTCCTTTTCTAAATTTCAGTTTGTGCTCATGTAAATTAATTGTTATTCCTATCCTTATATTATTTGTAAATACTTTAAAACATAACAGAAAATCATGTCTCCCTTCTCAATCCTATTTTCCAGAGGCAATCAGTTTCAAATTTTTCAGCTGTTTTTTTTCTGACATTTATCTCTGCTGTTCAGAATAATCTGCAGATTCTACTTCTTTGATTCGATTTTAGACACAGACTGTTGACTTCCTGTAATGGCTGCTGAGGACTGTGGGTAACTCACAGCCCTCTCCACAGCCTCCACCCTCCCTGTGTGACTGCAGCTCAGCTGGGTAAACACATGATAAAGAGTTTTCATTCTTTTGACCATCTAAATTCTGTGCACTTTGGGGCTACTGCAATTATATGTTCTTTGTCATCAAACTGTTTTTACTGGAAATCAAAGATTGACTTTTTTTTTCCTACTATAGGCTCAATTTTCGTGGAACACATCGCTAAATCCTCCTGCACTCTCCAACAGTTTGTAAAATACCTCTCAGACGAGTTTTCCACACAGTCAGTTCTGTATGATGATTTACTCGTTCCTCCCTCTTAGAGCCCTAGCCTTGCCCTTCATGTAGACTTGGGAGTGCTGTAACCCTGAGGGGCACCTGTCATTCCAGGATCTTCCTTGAACATATTTGAAGAACTTCACCTCCCTCTGGCATTGAACACCCTTTATCGAGGATCCCAGGCCTTCCTCATTCTTGGTTAAGCTCTACTGTGGGGTTGAAAATCATTATCCCTCAGGATTCTGAAGGCATTGTTCTACTGTCTTTCAGTTTTGCTTGTTAAGGAGTTCTATATCATTCTGATTAATTATCCTTTGTAAAGTTTTTTTCCTCTTTGGAAGCTTTGGGAAATTCCTTTTACTCCTGGTGTTCTGGAATTTTACTGTTATGACTAGAAATGGATCTTTTTTCATTTACTGTCTTAAGAATTTGGGAGGACCTTTATAGTCTTGGGTATTTTTCTTTCTGTTTTGAAATTTCTTCTTGTAGTATTTAGTTGACAAATTTATTGCCACTGTGTCTTTGGCCTCCCCTTCTGGAACTGATATTAACTGGGCATTGGGCCAGTCACCGAATACTCTTTTCATTACTCCTTTACCTTTGTCTTTTTGTTTTCCTTTCTGGGAAATTTCCCTAATTTTAATTTACAAATTTCTTTTGAATTTTTATAAATTATCTTATCTTATATTTTCCAAGATTTATTTTCTTGTTCTTTAATTGTTCCTTTATAATAGCATCTTGTTTTTATTTTCTGGATGCATTGACTTCTTTTATCTCTCTGAGGGTATTAATTAATTACTTCAATATTTTCTTCAGCACTATGCATTATTTATTTATTAATTTTGTTGTCTGTCTCGTGGTTTTGCTTCCCTGATTTTTGACTGCCATTTATATATTCGAGTGAGGCACTAAAAGTTGATTAAAACATCTGTGTGTATATGCAGGTGAGGTGGGATGTATGGACCAGAAACCTTCATTATAGGGTTATTGGGTAGTCTCCTGTATTTCTCCTTTGGGGCCCACAGTCATCAGCATTTGTTGCATTGTTTTTTTTTGTTATTATTGCTCTGTGATTGTCTACCCAGAAAAGTAGGCTCATGTGTCCTGCCTGGGAGGGGGTCTTGTGGGGTAGAGTAGTAGTGGGTATTCACTTAGCTTCTGACATCTAACATACTCAGCCTTTGGGATTGTGGGAAAGTTTTATTATTGGGAAAATAAAACTCTCCTAGAATTCTTATTGTTTCTATAAAAAGCCCTAGCCTGCTAAACCCCAGCTCTCACACCCCTTGAGAATTAGATCCTAGCCATTTGTCTAGTTAATTGCTCTGATCTGAAAGGACAGTAAAACATCTCTTACCTCTACAAAAGGGGCAAATAATTACAGCTCAGACCAGGTTAAACTCTAGGGTTCCAAGAAGACTGGAGTGGCTATCCTCCTAGGTATTTACATTTGAAGAAAGAATGAGCCTTGGAAACATCCCAGGGCTATCAAGCTTCTGGAGAGATTTTATTGACATACCAACGGGTTGGAGTTAGGACTCAGACCCATTATCTTTCCCAGGAGATTTTGTCAGGAGAGACAAGGGACAGATGCTTCTTTGCCCTTCATGGGCTGAGAGAAATCATTTTTCCTTGTGCTTCACCTATGAGGCGAAGCTATCTGCATAGGACAATTGACTTGGCTCTTATCACATCACTCTAGAAATAAGACCTAGGGCAAAAGGGGCGGGGCATACAAATTTATTATTTACTGTGAAAGATTTAATAAGAAACATGCCTCTGATCCCGAACAACATGTGTGCACATTCAAGTTACAATTACTACAGATAGTATTAAAAACCCAAGAGGGGTACTACAGAATAAATCCATTTTCCTCTTTTCAAGACTAGTTTACACCAATCCACTGCCTTTCATGGGCTTATATTTACTCTCTCTGCTCACTGCTCAGTCGTCTCTCTTTCATCCCATTGCTTTCTCTCTTCATATAATTGAATGAGTTTTAAAAATTTCTAGTTTTATTAAATATAAAGTTTATAATCCTGTTTCTTTTCCTCTTTGATGTTTTTTGAGAAAAGAAGTGAGTGAAAAAGCTTTTACACTTCCACTTGGATTTTTAAACTATCTATAGTTTTAAACTATCTTTTAAAAAGAAAAGTTTGGTTTCTTCTTTTTAATTTGAACTTACAATCAGCCTTTTACAATTTATAATTTCATAATGGAATTTGAGGTCATTCTCGAAAATACATATTATTTTGCTATTTTTCCTTTGATAATTTATTCCTTTACTATATTTTGCACCAATAAATTTTCTATTTAAGATAAGTCACATCATAGACACTTAAATAATTCTATCATACATGACTTTTCTCTCTTTCTCATGGCTAGATAGTCAATGTTTTGGATAAGCCAGTTTTCCCTACATGTCAGTCTGTTTATCACTTGAGTCCACCCCTTCATAGCCACCGAGAAGGGTTATTGGGTTTCTCCAAAGGAAGCAGCAGAAGAATCTTCAGTTCAACCCATTACTCTAATGAATGCTTGTTGATTATTCTCACAAGATTAAATGCATTTTATTTATCAAATGAGGATTTTACTAAAGAGTCTTTCATGTTAGTAGATAAGAACAAGACAAATCGTGCATTCTCAATAAAAGGAAAGGCTAAGGTGACGGGATGATATTTCACAGCAGCATTTGAGATAATGGTGTGGGAAGCTGTGAGTGTATCTTTCCTATAGACCTGAGAAATGACTGACATTCTATTAATGCTGGAAGGATGTTTTTGGAGAAGTGACCAAAATAATAATGTAAAATGTTAGATGACTTGTTTGGAAATAACTGTGCCTAAAAGACAAGTTGGCTTGCCAACTGACATTGGATGGTTTTTTTAAAGCTGATTTGGATGTTTGTATATCCCCATCTTAATCAATTCATAAATATATTGACCAGAAACTTTGGTTTGATGAAGATAAATAGACTTTCATAGTGTAGGGAAGTAACCAGAAAAGGGAAAATATATTTTTTCCCTTTACAAAAAGGAAAAGACAAGACAATATCTTACTACTTTTTTGAAAAAAGACACTTAAACCCAACCCAGAGGCTTGTCATTAACAGATCCTGTGAAATTTTAGGAACCCTAAATAATGTTAATGGAAATGATGGAGTAAGGACCTCCAAAAATTCACTTCTCCATAAAAGCAATGAGAATACTGACAAAAATTTTAAAAATCAACCTTTTCCAAAATCTAGAAATTAACCAAAGGCTTGCAATAATCTGAGTAGCATTTATTTGGGTAAAATGGCTCAATCTTGATAGGAATGGTGAATTTGTGGCATTTCAGGTTGCCCCATTCCCATGCCCCCTGCCTCAGCTCTGTGGTAGCCTTGAAAACCAACATCCCCCAGATCACAGTGAAAACCAGCAGCCTAGTGGCCACTGGAAAAAACAGAATGGGTTTGGAGTTTCTCTAAAACAACACTCTCAGAGAACTGTCATTATTCAGACTGTCTGGCAGCTCCCAGGAAGCCATCATTCAGAGTTTGTCTTTATTTGATCTCAGTCAGAGTTCTGTCATTGCAAATAGCCTTTTCTCCAGGGATATTTGTTGAAAACAACTGTTTACCATTACATCTGCCTGAGAGGACAATAAAAGTTGGGCCAAACAAAGCTGACCAAAAAAATTAAAGGAAAAGCTGAGGAATGAGATGTTCATAGGGGACTTTGAAAAGATCCAGTATATTCCTGGAATTCTAGAAGGGCACACATATGGCATATGTACAGGGCTTTGTCCATGCCTGCTGCTGTATGTATGCCCAGAAAAGATTTGAGAAGGCCCTAAAGTCTCACTTCTTACTGATCTCAAGGCTCAGCATAAGAGGAAGTGAAGGCTAAGGCAGAGTTGTAACATATCTACCTGAGCATTGAAGGTATACCCCAACACTCACACAGAGCCCTTTGGCCAAGACTGGAGTATTTATTACCTCTAGACATTTGAGGAAATCTGTGTCCAACCCCTAAGCTGGACCACTAAGCTAACTGAACAGAGATGTTAGTGGCTACATACAATAAAGAATAGAGCAACAAGAAACAGGAACAACAACCATCCTTGGAAGGAAAAGGAATTTGATTCCCAGATTTACACCATTATGTTATTTTAAATGTCCTATTTCCAACAAATAAATTATGAGACATGGAAAGGAACAAGAAGGAATGGACCACACTCAGGGAAAAAAGTAGTCAATGGAAATTGTCCCTGAAGAAGTTCAGTCATTGGACTTAATAGACAAGGACTTCAAATAGTCTATTTTAAATATATGTTCAAAGAACTAAAGGAAATCATGTGTAAAGAATTAAAGAAAAAAAATTAAAGAAAAGTAAGAAAGATATCTCCCCAAATGAGAATATAAAAAAGGAGATAGAGTTTATTTAAAAAAATGATTTAAAACAAAATTCTAGAGTTGAAAAATACTATAATTGACATGAAAAATTCACTACAGGCATTCAACAGCAGATTTAAATTGACAGAAGGAAGTATCAGTGAACATGAGGATAGTTCAATTGAGATTATTCAATCTGAGGAACAGAAATTTTGAAAAGTGTGGAAAAATCAGTAGAGCCTCAGAGACTTGTTAGTCACTATTTCCTCTGCATAAGCAAATACATTATGGGAGTCCCAGAAGGGGAGGAGAGAGAGAGGAGGGCAGAAAGAATATTTGAAAAATTAATGGTCAGAGACGTCCCAAATTTGATGAAAACAATTAATCTACACATCAAAGAAGCTCAGTGAACTCTAGGTAGGAAAAACTGAGAGGTCCATACCAGACACAACTTAATCAATCTGACTAAAGCCAAAGAGAAAGAAACTTGAAAGCAGCAAAGAGAAGCAACTCATCTTGTACAAGGGATCCTCAGTAAGATTACCAGTTAATTTCTCCTCAGAAACCATGGAGGTTGGAAGGTAGTGGAAAAATATATACAAAGTGCTGGGGCAAAAAAAAAAAAAAAAAAAGACTGTCACACAAGAATTCTATATCCAACAAAATTATCCTTCAAAAATGAAGGAGAAATTTAGACATTCCCAGATAATCAAAAACTGAAAAAATTCCTTATTAGCGGACCTTCTTATAAAAAATACTAAAGGACTTAAATGAAGAAATGCTAAAGAGTAATTGAAATCTGCATGAAGAAATAAAGAGCACTGCTAAAGGTAACTAAATAGGTAAATACAAAAAAATATAAATATATTTTTATTTGTAATATTTTTCTCCTATCTAAATTAAAAGGCTACTGCATAAAACAATAGTAATACATCTGTGTTGATGGATATAATAATGTACAACTATTCAATTAGTATGATGATAACGCAAAAGGGAGAAGGAATGAAGCTATATGTAGGTACATAGTTTTATATATTATTGAAATTAAATTGGTATTGATGTGAGCTAGATGATTATAAATTAAGATGTTAATTGTAATCCCCAGGGCAACAACTAAGAAAATACCTCAAAAAAAGTAGTAAAAGAAAGGACAAGGGAATTAAAATGGTACACTAAAAAATATCAATTTAACACAAAAGAAGACAGCAATGGAAGAATAGAGGAACAAAAAAGACAAGATATATATATATGTGTGTGTGTATATATATATACACACACACACATATATTTATAAAACAAATAGCAAAATGGCACACACAAATTCTTCCTCATCAGTAATTAGATTAAATGTAAATGGTTTTAACACTTTAATCAAAAGGCAGAGATTGGCCGAACAGATTTAAAAAAATATGATCCAAATATATGCTGTCTGTAAGAGACACAGTTTAGATTCAAAGACACGAGTAGATTGTAAGTGAAAGGAAGGAAATAAGATATACCATGCAAACAGTAACAAAAAAGAGCCAGAGTGACTGTATTAATATCAGACAAAATAGACTTCCAGACAAAAATTATTACAGGCAGAAAAGACATTTCATAATGATAAGAGGGTCAGTTCACCAAGAAGATATAACAATTACAAGTGTACATGGGCCTGTCAAGAGAGCCCCAAAAAAATATGAAGCAAAAAACTGACAGAATTGAAGGGAGAAATGTATAATTCAACAATAATGCTTGGAGCCTTCAACATCTTACTTTCAATGGTGGATAAAACAACTAGAAAGAGGATTAACAAGAAAGTATAAGACTTAAACACCAAACCAACTGGACCTAACAGACATCTATAGAACTCAACGACAGCATAATACACATTCTTCTCAAGTGCACATGGACCATTCTCCTCCATTCTCCAGGAAAAAACCCTATGTTGGGTCATTAAATAAGTTTCAAAAAATTTAAAAGATTTCAAATCATACGGAGTATCTTCTCCATTCATAATGGTTGAAATTGGAAATCAATAACAGAAAGAAATTTGGCTAATCACAAATATGTGGTAATTAAACAATACACTGCTAAATAACAAATGGGTCAAATAGGAAATCATAAGGAAATTAGAAAAAACTTTGAGATAAAAACACAGAAACACGACATTCCAGATCTTATGAGATGCTGCACCAGCAGGGCTTAGAGAGAAATGGATAGCTGCAAATGCTTATTTTGTAAAAGAAGAAATGCCTAAAATAGATAACTTAACCTTCCATCTTATGAAAGTAGAGAAAGAAGAGCAAAATGATCACAAAGAAGAAGAAATTATAAATATTACATCAAAATAAGTGAAAAAAAGACTAGAGAAACAATAAAGAAATCTAACAAAACCAGAAGTTCATTCTTTGAAAAAGATCAACAAAATTGACAAACCCTTAGCTACATTGTCCAAGAAAAAAAAGAGAGAAGATGAGAATTACTAAATTAAGGAATGAAAGAGGGGACATTACCACTGACCTCATAGGAAAAAAGTGATTATCAAAGAATACTATGAACAATTGTATTTCAATGAATTAAATAACCTAGATGCAATAAACAAATTCCTAGAAAGACAAGTGACCAAAACTGACTCAAGATTCACACCAGTTAGGATGGCTATTATCCCCACCCCCAGCGCCCACCCCCCAAAAAGATAAGTATTGGCAATGATGTGGAAAAATAGGAACTCTTGTACACTGTGGTGGTTATGTAAAATGGTGCTGCTGCTATGGAAAACACTATGGAAGCTCCTCCAAAAATTAAAAATAGAACTACTGCATGATCCAGCAATCCCACTCCTGGGTATATATCAAAAGGAATTAAATCAGGATCTCAAGGAGATATCTGCAGTCTCATGTTTATTGCAGCGTTATTCACAACAGCCAAGATTTGGAAACAAACCTAATGTCCATAGATGGATGAATGGATAAAGAAAATGTGATATACACATACATTGGAGTATTATTCAGCCTTAAAAATGAGGGTAGTCCTACCATTTCTGACAACATAGATGGACCTGGAAGACATTATGCTAAGTGAAATAAGTCAGACACGGAAGGAAAAATACTCAATGATCCCACTTATATGAAGTATTTAAAATAGTCAAACTTATAGAATCAGAGAACAGAATGGTGGTTACCAGGGGAGGGTAAAATGGGGAGTTGTTGTTAATGGGTACAAAGTTACAGTTATACAAGATCAATAAGTTTTAGAGATCTGATGTACAACATAGAGCCTATAGTTAACAATACTGTGTTGTGCACTTAAACATTTAAGAGGGTAGATCTCATGCTAAGTGTTTGTACCACCAAAAAAAAAAAAAATCAAAGGGACATAAATATTTTGGAGGTTATGTATATGTTTATTACCTTGTTTGCAGTGATGGTATCACAGATACGTGCATGTCCAAACTCATCAAAATGTGTACATTAAATATGTGAAACTTTTTGTATATTAAATATATATCAATAAAGTTATTTTTTTAAGAAGTAAAATCTGAATTTTATGTAGAGATTTAATTAGTAATCAAAAGCCTTCCCATCATTCAAAGTGTACACCTGGATGGCTTTGCTAATGAATTTTATCAAACCTTTAAAGAATTAACACTATTCATTCACAAGCTCTTCAAAAAGTTGAAGAGAAGGGAATACTTCTAGACTCATTCTATGAGGACAATATTATCTTGATACCAAAACCAGACAAAGACATCACAAGATGATGAAAACTACAGATCGTATCCCTTATGAATATCTGTACAAAGATCCTCAACAAAATAGTGGCAAACTAAATCTAGTAATATGTAAATTTGATTATATATCAATGACCAAGTAGTATTTATCCTGGGAATGTAAGGATAGTTCAAGATACAAAAATCATTCAATGTAATATTCCATATTTTTAGAATAGACAAAAAAATCACATTATCTTCTCATTAGATGCAGAAAAAGCATTTGACAAAATCGAGCATTCTTTCACGATGAAAACATCCAACAAACTAGGAATAGAAGGAATCTTCTTCAACTTGATAAAGGGAATTGATGAAAAACCCACAGCTAACATTATCCTTAGTGATAAAAGACTGAAATCTTCCACGCTAAGAGCAGGCACAAGACAAAGATGTCCACTCTCACCGTTTGTATTCAACATTGTGTTGGAGGTTCTACCCAGAGCAATTAGGCATCTATTAATAATAAAAGGCATCTTATTGAAAAGAAAGAAGCATAACTGTTTGTATTTGCAGATGATATGCTCTTTTGTGTAGAAAATCAAAGGACTCTACAAAAAAACTATTAGAACTAATAAACAAGTTCAGCAAGGTCACAGGATACAAGATCAATATACAAAAATCAGTTGAATTTTATACATTTGTAATGAATAATCTGAAAATTAAATTAAGACAATAATTCTATTTTTTTTTTTTTTAAAGATTTTATTTATTTTATTTTTTCCCCCCAAAGCCCCAGTAGATAGTTGCATGTCACAGCTGCACATCCTTCTAGTTGCTGTATGTGGGACTCGGCCTCAGGATGGACGGAGAAGTGGTGCCTCGATGCGCACCCGGGATCCGAACCCGGGCCACCAGCATTGCAGCGCGCGCACTTAACCACCAAGCCACAGGGCCGGCCCACAATAATTCTATTTACAGTAGTATCAAAAAGGATAAAATATTTGGGAATAAATTTAACAGCGCAAGTGCAAGACTTGTATACTGTGAACTACAAAGCATTGTCGAAAGAAATTAAAAATCTAAATAAATGGAAAGACGACTCATGTTCATGGATTGGATGGCTTAACATCGTTAAGAAGAAAATATCCCCAAATTGATCTACAGATTCAGTACAATCTCTATCAAAATCCCAGCCTCCTTTTTGCAGAAGTTGATAAGCTGCTCCAAAAATTCATATGGAAGTTGTAAGCAACCCAGAACAGCAAAAAACAATCTTGAAAAAGAAGAGCAAATTTGGAGGACTGACAGTTCCTGATTTCTGAATCTACAACAAAACTATAGTAATCATGTCAGTGTGGTACTGGTATAAGGATAGACATACACATAAATGGAATATAATTGAGCATCCAGAAATGATCTCTTATGTTTTTGGTCATTGATTTTTGACAAGGTTTACAAGACAATTCAATGGAGAAAAGAATAGTTTGACTTCACTCTGGGCTTTAGTTTCCTTTGAAACAAGGGTAATAACAGTACCTACCTCATGGAGTGGTCATAAGTATTCGAAAATGAGTTTTTAAATGCTTGGCTCAGAATTTAACATATTTATTACTACTGTGTGATCTTACTCTTCCCCTAACACTGCCAGAGATAGGAGGACATTCTTCTTGATGCTACACCATGAGAACCTGGTGAGCTTCCTGGAGTTTTGTAAAACCCACAGAAATGTGCTGGTTCCCTAAGACTGAGGCCTCCAGGAGTCTCGCACTTTCATCTTAGTCCACACTCAGTCTCCAGCAATTTGTTAAAATTACCATTTAAGTGTTCCTACCAGTTTATGGCTCAGTGGCTTCTGCTCCAGGGAAGCTAATCGTCAGCTCTAATTCTCTGTATTTGCCTGTCTTTGCAGATTTTGGGGTGGCTGCAACCTCAGTTGGGGGTCTTGCAAGCTCAATTATCTGATGGGTCCAAGAGAAGTCATTGATTTTCAAGTTATTCAGCTTTATTCTTGTTGCAAGGACAAGTGAGGTCTTCCAAGCTTTTTATGTATTGGAACTGAAACTGGAACCCAAAGTATTCCATTTTATAAAAAATATGATAAGTGCTATTGTATTATTAGTTTTGGTTTCCACATGCTCATTGCTAGTATGTAGAAAAAGTTATTTTTGTATCGATTTGGTATCCTGAGACCTTACTAAACTCACTCATTATTTCTAGGATTTTTTTTAATTGCTTCTTTGGGATTTTCTATGTAGACCATCATATCATCTGCAAATCAGGACAGTTTTATTTATTACTTTTTAATATGTGAGCCTTCTATTTCCTTTTCTTCCCTTATTGCATTGGCTATAACTTCTAGTGCTATATTGAGTATATATGGTGAGAGTGGACATCCTTTGCTCTCCTGACCCTAGAGGGAAAGCATTCAGGTGTTCACTCTTAAGTATAGCATTAGCTGTAAGTATTTTGTAGATGTTGCTTATCAAGTTGAGCAAGTTCTCCTCTATTTCTAGTTTTCTGAAAGGTTTTACCAAGAATGAGTGTTGTATTTTGTCAAATATCTGTTCTGCATTGGTTGACATGATCATGTGATTTTTCTTCTTTAGCTTGTTAATATGCTAGATTACATTACTTGATTTTAGAATATTAAGCCAGCTTTGCATCCTTGGAATAAACCCCATTTTCTCATAGTGTATAGTTTTTTTGCATATTGGTGAATTCTATTTGATAATATATATTTTTAATGTTTATGCACATATACTCATGAGGTATATTGGTTTTCATTCTTTTTTTTTATTGTTGGTCTGGTTTTAGTATCAGGGTAATACTGGCTCATCATAAAATAAATTTAGAAGTGTTCCCTTCTATTTTCTGGAAGAGCTTGTGTAAAATTGATATTAATTATTTAAAAATATTTGGTATAATTTCCTGTGAAACAATCTATCCCTGTAGTTTTATTTTTGGAAATTTTAAAATTATGAATCCAATGTTATTAATAGTTACAGAGCTATTCCATTTATCTATTTCGTATTGGGCGAGTGGTGGTGGTTTGTGATTTTTGAAAAATTCATCCATTTATGTAAGTTGTCAAATATATGTATGAAGAGTTGTTCATAGTATTGCCTTATTAATGTTTTTGATGTCTGCAGGGTCTGTAGTGATAGTCCTCATTTTTGTAATTTGTGTTCTGTCTGTTTCCTTGTCAGTCTTGCTAGAGGTTGTCAATTTTCTTATCCTTACATAGCTTTTTATTTCAATTGATTTTATCTATTTTGTGTGTGTGTGTGTATGTGTTCTATTTCATTGATTTCTGCTCTTTTTCTTATATTCTTCCTTCTGCTTGTTTTGTGCTTTTTCTTCTTTTTCCAGCTTTTTAATTTGAAAGTGTAGATAATCAATTTTATCACCCTTTCCTCTTTTCTAATCGTATAAATTTCCTCTTGGATCTGCTCTAACTGCATCCCACACATTTTGCTGTTGTATTTTTATTTTTACATACTTATGTATTTTTTTTAATTTCACTTCTGACTGCCTCTTTGACTCCTCGATTACTTACATGTGTGTTGTTTAGTTTCCAAGTGATTGGAGATTTTCCTGCTATCTTTCTGTTACTGATTTCTAGTTTGATTCCATTGTGGTTATAGAACATACTCCACGTGATTTCTTTTCTTTTGTCTTTGTTGAGTTTGTTTTATCAAATAGGATATGGTCTCTTGGCATATCTTCTGTGTGCACTTGAAAAGAATAAGTATTATGTTGGGTGGCTTATTCTATTAATATTTTATTGGATCCTGCTGGTTGATCATATTGAGTTTATCTGTATCCTCTCTGATTTTCTGCCTAGTGTTTTATTAATTATTAAGAGAGGGATGTTGAAGTCACTACTATAGTAGTGAATTTATTTATGTCTCCTTGCAGTTCTATTACTTTTTACTTCATGTATTTTATAGCATTCACATTTAAAATTGCTATGTCTTCTTGGTGGATTGAAACTTAACGTCATTATATGTCATACCCTGTCTTTGATAATTTTCTTCACTCTGAAGTGCACTCTATCTGATGTTAATTTAGCCATTCCAGCTTGCTTTTTGGTTAACTTTTGCATGATATATCTTTTGCATCCTTTTTTCAACCTACCTGTGTTGTTGAATTGTTTTAAGTGAAACATAATTGGTTCATGTGTTTTAATCCACTCTGCTAATCTTTATCTTTTAATTGATACTTTTAGACCATTTGCATTTCATGTAATTATTAATATTTTAAGGCTTAAGTCTGCCATTTTATACTTTGTTCTTTCTGTTTTTTGTTTTCTGTTTTCTGCCTTTCTGTGGGTTACTTCAACTTTTTTAGAATTCCATTTTGATTTATCTGTAGTGTTTGTGTGTATTGCTTTTTGTATGTATTCAGTGGTTGTTCTAGGTCTTACATTTTATATACATAACTTATCACAGTTTACTGCTGTTATAATTTTACCAGTTTAAATGAAGTATAGACAGCATATCTCCTTTACATCCCTTTATCCTCCCCAGTTTATAATAAAATTGTCTTAATGTTTCCTCTACACATTTAGAACCACATCAGACAGTATTATAATTTTTGCATCCACCATCAAACATAATTTAGAAAACTAAAGAGGAAAAGGAAAATCTGTTGTATTTTTCCATATTTTTATTAACCATGTCTTTCCTTCCTTCCTGGTGTTCTAAGACTTCTTCTTATATAGTTTTCTTTCTGTTTAGAGATGTTCCTTCGGCCATTTTTCTTAGGGTAGGTCTGCTGGTGACAAATTTTCTTCGCTTTTCTTCATCTGAAAATGTCTTGATTCCTTCTTCATTCCTGAAAATAATTTTTACTGAATACAGAGCTATGTAGTCCTTTTTATTCAGCATTTGTAAAACGTGTGCCGCTTATGTCTAACCTTCGTGATTTCTGGTGAGAAATCCACTGTGACTCAGATTGATTGCCCCCATAGATGAAGTATCATTTCTCTCACTATTTTCAAGATTTTTGTACCTTCAGTTTTCAGAAATTTTACTATGATGTGTCTTAGTTTGCATTTCTTTGCATTTATCCTGCTTTTGCTTTGCTCAGCTTCTTATTCTGTAAGTTTATGTCTTTTGCCTAATGGAGAAGTTTTCAGCCATTTTTTTTTTTTTGGTGTAGAAGATTGGCCCTGAGCTAATGTCTGTTGCCAATCTTTCCTCTTTTTGCTGAGGAAGATTGACCCGGAGCTAACATCCATGGCCATCCTCCCCTATTTTGTATGTGGGATGCTGCCATAGCATGGCTTGATGAGCAGTGTGTAGGTCCACGCCCAGGATCTGAATCTGCAAACTCCAGGCCACTGAAGCAGAGTGTGCGAACTCAACCACTACGTTACAGGGCCGGTCCCCCCAAGAAGTTTTCAGCCAATATATTTTTTTTGAATGCTGTTTCATTCCCACTCTATTTCTTCTCTTCTTCCTGGACTCGAATGACATGAATGCTAGCTGTTGTTATAGTCCCACAGGTCTCTGAAAATTTGATCATTTTTTTCCTAGTCTGGTTCTCTCTGTTTTTTCAGATTGTGTAATTTCTATTGTTCTATATTCAATTTTATGATTCTTTCTTCTGTCTCCTCTATTGTGTTGTTGAACTCATCAATGAGGTTTAAAAAAATTTTAGTTATTTTATTTTTCAGTTCTAAAACTTTCATTTGAGTCTTCCTTATATCTTTTATTGAGTCTCTCTGTTTCTTTGCTTAGCCTTATTTTTTCATTTTTTTCAAGTATATTCATAGTTGCTCAATGAAGCATTTCTATGATGGCTGCTTTCATCTGACAAGAATCTTTGTCAGGTAATTTTAACATCTCTGTCTTTTTGGTTTTGGAATCTATTGATTGTTTTTTTCTCTTTCAGTTTGAGATCTTCCTGGTTCTTGGTATGATGAGTGTTTTTTAACTGAAACCTGGATGTATCAGGTGTTATGTTATGCAACTGTGTATCTTATTTAAACTTTTTGTTTTAGCTGGCTTTCTCGGACACAATTCCAGGAGAGGAGGGGTTGGGGTGTCACCTCATTACTTCCAGATGGTAGAAGTCTAGGTTCCCTGCTCAGCATTTCTTGACACCTGAAGGCTCAGTCTCCTAATTACCGCTGGGTAGGAGTGGGAGTTCCGGTTCCCCACTAGACCTCTACTGATACTTCACTGGCTGGAGGGGTAGGAGTGCCTACTCCCCATATGGTCTCCAATTGTATCATTGGGAGGGGAGGCTCGTTACTGTCCAATCACAATGAAAGTTCTGGCTCTCTGTCAACCTTCCCTGAAACCACCTTAGTCAAGGTCTGGGCACCATGTTATAGCCTAGTAAGGTTGGAAGTCAAGGATTCCCACTCATTTTTGTTGTCATGGGTGAGGCTGGGTCCACAGTTTTATCTGTTGTGTTTGGCTAAAACAGAGTAATTATTGTTAAAAAATATTCTGTCTTGCTAGGCTGCCCCTTTACTGGTCCTTTAGCTAGAAGGAGCAGGCTTTTGTGGTGTTTTCGATGTTTCTAAGTTGCTGGCTTCTTCACGTCGAAGTCTGGGCTCTATGAAGCAAAAAGAAAATCCAAGGAACTCACCACCAAGCCATTTCTTGGATCCTGAACCCCAGAGGGTCTGCTTTCTTTCCTCTACTTTTCATAGTCGTCTTATGTTTGTTTTATATATAATATCCAGGGATTTTAGTTGTACCTAGTGAGAGAAAGATGGAAAAGTATGTCTCTTGCATCTTCCCAGAAGTGAAGTCTCTGAGATGGATTTTTTTCCTCAGCCTACTCTTTTCTCATCAAGAAAAGTTTTGGTTTTGGTAGAAAATTGATTTGTTTTCTGCTTTTAGTTTAAGTGACCAGAAATCAGATTTTTGTGCAAGGATAGGACTATATACATTTGAAACTGTGGTTTACAGATAAAATTTTAAGATGTGGCGTGTTTGCCTTCCTATTATAGGTGTAAGTAGTTTGTCTATTAAAGAAGTCCACACTTAATAGAAAAAATAAACAAATGGGACTACATCAAACTAAAAAGCTTCTGCACAGCAAAGGAAACCATCAATAAAATGAAAAGACAACCTAACAATTGGGAGAAGATATTTACAAACCATATATCTGATAAAGGGTTAATATCCAAAATATATAAAGAACTCATACATCTCAACAAGAAAACTAACAACCCAATTAAAAAATGGGCAAAAATGCTGAACAGACATTTTTCCAAAGAAGATAACAGATGGCCAATAGGCACATGAAAAGATGTTCAACATCACTAATTATTAGGGAAATGCAAATCAAAACTACAGTGAGATATCACCTTACATCTGTCAGAATGGCTATAATTAACAAGACAAAAATAACCAGTGCTGGAGGGGATGTGGAGAGAAGGGAACTCTCATACACTGCTGGTGGGAGTGCAAAGGGATGCAGCCACAATGGAAAACAGTATGGAGAGTTCTCAAAAAATTAAAAATAGAGCTACCATACGATCCAGCTATTCCACTGCTGGATATTTATCCACAGAACGTGAAAAGACGAATGCATCAAGATATATGCACCCCTATGTTCATTGTGGCATTATTCACAGTAGCCAAGACTTGGAAGCAACCTCAGTGCCCATCAAGGGACAAATGGATAAAGATGTGAGGGGTGTGTGTGTGTGTGTGTGTGTGTGTGTGTATATATATATATATATATATATAATGGAATACTACTCAGTCATAAAAAAGATGAATTCTTGCCATTTCTGACAACATGCATGGACCTTGAGGGTATTATGCTAAGCGAAATAAGTCAGAGGGAGAAAGTGAAATACCTTATTATTTCACTCATAAATAAAAGATAAAAACAACAGCAAACAAACACATAGAGACAGAGATTGGATTGGTGGTTACCAGAGAAAGGGGGGAGGGAGGAGGGCAAAAGGGGTGATTCATACATGTGTATGGTGATGGATGGTAATTAGTCTTTGGGTGATGAACATGATGTAATCTACACAGAAATTGAAATAGAATGATGTACGCCTGAAATTTATATAATGTTATAAACCAATGTTACCTCAATTAAAAAATAAATAAAATTTAAAAATTTTTAAAAAGTCCACACTCGAGAAGTAATTCCATCTCACATTTTCCTACCTGCCTCTTATTCATGTGTAGAATGACATTCTTTTCCAAATGCAGAAGCTGTAGGAGATGACAAAAGTCTCATTTCCCCATTCCCCACTCCAACAGAGAAAGAATCAAGTTTCTGAAATGGACGAGAAGCACATATTATTGGCAAACTTATTTGCACTTGTGGTTGGGGAATACTGCCCTATAAAAAAATAATAATTTTACCAATAACATATGCTTCTGTTCTACTTCAGAAACATGGTAAATGGAATTCAATTACTGCATGCTTGGAGTGGAAGATGGACAATTTTATGTTTTGGAGAAGAAAAGATAACAAATACTTTTCAAGAATTATGGGTGGCAAAATTGTGTGGTTCATCCAGGGTTAAAAAAACCTCACCCTTATGGCACTAAAATTTTTATTCCAGCGTGACAGTTTGCCTCATAAGAGTTACTAACATATCAAATGCAAGTTTTTCAAGATTTGAACACGGGGGCCATAAACTGGAGAAAAGCCAGTGATAGTTTTTCATTTGATAGCACAGTGGATTAAAAATAATAGATTTGAATTCCTTTAGGTTCACCTTGATTTTTTTTTGGTGCATCGTAACTCCTATGCCCCCTGATGTCTATGCCTCTGGGTTTCACATATGTTTTGTTATCACCCTGAACTTTGAAAGCACTTGAGATGCTTACTCCTATGTTCAAGTAAATCCTGAGCTTGGAAGGTGGGCAGACAGAGCTGGGCTCAAATTCTAGTTTGGCCATTACTGCCTGTGTGACGCTTGGGTAAGTTAATAATCTTACTGCATTTCTATTTCCTCACTTAGTTATAAACTGGGGATAATAATATTACCTGCCTCATAATAGTAATAATTCTTATACAGGCATACTCTGATATCAGGTGCATTTGTGCTCATTATTATAATTATTACTATAGTGAGATATCACAACGTACTAGGCAGAATATATAAGACTATGTGTGCAACGTCAGAATTTCTCATGTTTCATCATGGCTTCTCAGATTTCCTGTGCAAAGAGCTCTCTTGCTGAATATGAATCACTACTTGCTTTCTCCATCTGCGCTCATCCATACTGCATGGAATCTCTACTACTTTCCTGAAGAAAGGGGGTGGAGTTCTTACGTTCTTAGCTCACAAGTGCTTACTGAGCATCTACTTTGTGCAAGCAGGCTCCAGCTTCTGGGTATAAAGCAGTGAACCAGACCTGCAGGCTGGCTCTCAGGTCTTTTTCTCTGCCCTGTTGCATCAGGTGAAATTTGCAGGTGGACAGGAGCTTCTGGAATGCAGGTGGAATGGGAAATACAGCTGTGAGGAATAAGGCCTAGGTTAACAGCCCATATGGAAAATGGTGTGGTTAGTTCGGGGTAGATTACATGAGAACAGAGAGATAGGAGGAAGAGAAAATATACTTAAAAGCTTGGAATAGACACTGAAGGTTGCTGTGCCACACTGGGGAACAGTTCCCACAGTAACAGTGAATTTCATTCCTGTAATTTGGTGCTGAGCACATATTAATCAGAACCCAACATATCCTGCACCTGGGAGTCCATGAAGAAATAATCCTGTTAAAGGCTCTTTATTTCTTCTTATTCCTTGCTCTCTTCAATGTGATTTTTAATTTACTTTCAAATTATACCTACAAATACTGTTTAAATGTGCTTTATAGTAAACATTTTGTCTAATTATAGCAGTAATAGAAAGGAATTACACTACTCATACCTATTGCCATGAGGATTCTGAGTGGGATATATTATTTTATCCTATCCGTGGACCTGCACTGAGTTCCTTTTTAAATAATGTGACAGAGGTTAGAATAACCACTGTTTACCTATTAAAAATTTAATAACGAGTAAATGGCATTCTTGTCAGATATGAAAAATAAAAAGGAAAATAAAGCCTTTGTGATTTCGCTGATAAACCATGTCACTTGGGGAGTACCTCCTTTATTAGATGAGAATATTTTACTGCTAGAATTTTTCATTTGTAGAAATACTTCCTGAAGATTAATTTGTTTTGATGATGGTCTTTCATTTCTCTCTGGTTTGAAATACACCCGTCTTTATAAGCTGCACATCCCTCCTTCACACACACTACCCACCTGTTCCCACCGAAGTACTTTCCTTCATTATATGTCATTTTAGTAATGAAGTCATGAGAAGTTTTCTCCCTAAACTTCTCACTTTGCTTATGCATCTACCAAGGGCTTTCTTTTTTATTTTGTTTTGTTCCTCTCCCTCCTACTTTCCCTCCTCCCCTTCCCCCCCTTCTCCACCTCTTCCTTCTTTTTCTTCTCTTTTTCCTTCTTCGTCTTCACTTTAAAATTTATGTTCATTAATGGAGTTTAATTTTCATACCTGAAAGACAAAAATAGTACTAAAAGACTTCAAAAAGAACACTATAGCTGTCTCACACTCCACCCTGCGTGACTTCGGTCCACTTTCCATTCTTTAAGGAATCCCATGTGTTATTTACCTTCACATTCCTAGTAATATGCTTATATGAAAACTTCTGGATTAGTCATTGTAAGGCTGTACATACTGATGCCTACTGGAGAAGTCTAGAATTTAGTTTTCTTCTACTATCCGCCCTCCCCTACATTCACTCCATCCCCCATCTCCCCAAAACAATTACGAAACAAAATTTGTTTAAATACATATTCCCTGCTTCCAGTGTTATCATCATGTGATTACTGAACTCTGCAGAATGTCCCAGTGTGATTTGCTTACTTTTTGGGGGGAGGGAGGTATAAACTCTGTTTGTAGGAGGTAATTGCTTCCTTTAAATGTAATGTCTTATTTCCTAGAACTCTGCAGTATTTTATCGGCAAATCTGAGAGAACCGTAAAATCCTCTCGATAGGTTTGACTGCTTCAGACAGTCCTCGTTGGCCATACTCCTCTGATCGCTCTCTCTCCCTCTGCTCATGGGGCTGCCCACCTGCCAGCTGTGGACCTGCAGCCCCCCTGCACTGTCATCCTAGGAAGTCTCCTTCTCTCTTCCCTGTGTTGACTTCCTTGTCTCCACATCAAGTCTTCCTGGTCTTAATAATTTTCTTCTCTTATTTTGGTGGAGCACATTCTCCAGGAACTTCCTGAGGAATGTTGCACAGAAGGTAACTTTTTGGAAACCTTGAATATCTGAAAATCTTTTACCTTCTCCCTCCTGGGTTGGAAGTAATTTCCCCTCAGAGTTGTGCAAGCATTGATTCATTGG
The DNA here is from genome assembly GCF_057802395.1 of Ceratotherium simum simum. Classification (NCBI taxonomy): domain Eukaryota; kingdom Metazoa; phylum Chordata; class Mammalia; order Perissodactyla; family Rhinocerotidae; genus Ceratotherium; species Ceratotherium simum. Next base: position 73,661,321 of record NC_141902.1, on the reverse strand, counting down.
TGTCTAGACTTCAGTATTGCTTATCTACTGATTATTTTTTTTTTAATTTCCAAAGCATCTTTCTTATTCTTGAAATATTCCGTTTTTCGATCCTCTTGCTGTTATTTCACAGACTCAATAACTTCTCTCCTTGAGGACATTAACCATAGTTTCTTTGAAGTTTTCTTCTGGTCTCACATTGTTTCTGTTACCTCTGATATCCTTTCTTTCTGTTTGTTTTGGAGTGTATTTTTTTTTAATTGTGAAATTTTTGTTGTGCATTATTGTTTATCAGTCACCATATAAGTGCATCCCTCCATCCCATGTGCCCACCCCCCACCCCCCTAGCCCCTGGTAACCACCAAACAGTTCTATCTGTCCGTGTGTTGGTTTATCTTCCACATATGAGTGAAATCGTGCCCTGTTTGTCTTTCTCTTTCTGGCTTATTTCACTTAACATAATACCCTCCAGGTCCATCCATGTGGTTGCAAATGGGACAATTTTGTCTTTCTTTATGGCTGAGTAGTATTCCATGGTATATATATATACCACATCTTCTTTACCCAATCATCAGTCAAGGGACAATTGGGTTGCTTTCATGTCTTGACTATAGTGAATAATGCTGCGATGAACATAGGGGTGCATAAGCCTCTTTGGATTGTTGATTTCAGGTTCGTTGGGTAGATACCCAGTAGTGGGATAGCTGGATCATAAGGTATTTCTATTTTTAATTTTTTGAGGAATCTGCATACTGTTTTCCACAGAGGCTGCACCAGTTTGCATTCCCACCAGCAGTGGATTAGGATTCCCATTTCTCCACAGCCTCTGCAGCATTTGTTGCTTTTTGTCTTGGTGATTATAGCCATTCTAACAGGTATAAGGTGATATCTTAGTGTGGTTTTGATTTGCATTTCCCTGATGACTAGTGATGTTGAGCATCTTTTCATGTGCCTATTGGCCATCTGTATATCTTCTTTGGAGAAATGTCTGTTCAATACCTCTGCCCATTTTTTGATTGGGTTGTTTGTTTTTTTGTTATTCAGTTGTGTGAGTTCATTTTATATTATGGAGATTAATCCCTTGTCAGATATACGGTTTGCAAATATTTTTTCCCAGCTAGGGGGTTCCCTATTCATTTTGATCCTGGTTTCATTTGCCTTGTAGAAGCTCTTTAATCTGATGAAGTCCCACTTGTTTATTTTTTCTTTAGTTTCCCTTGTCTGAGTAGACATGGAATTCAAGAAGATCCCTTTATGGCTGATGGCAAGTAGTGTACTACCTATATTTTCCTCCAGGAGTTTTATAGTTTCAGGTCTCATCTTCAGGTCTTTGATCCATTTTGAGCAACAAAAGACCCCGTATAGCTAAAACAATGCTGAAAAAGAAGAACAAGGCTGGAGGCATCACAATCCCTGACTTCAAAACATACTACAAAGCGATAGTAATTTAAAAAGCATGGTACTGGTACAAAAACAGACATACAGATCAATGGAACAGAATTGAAAGTCCAGAAATAAAACCTCATATCTGTGGGCAGCTAATCTTTGACAAAGGATCTAAGGACATACAGTGGAGAAAGGAAAGTCTCTTCAATAAATGGTGCTGGGAAAACTGGGCAAAAGAATGAAAGTAGACCACTTGCAAAAGAATGAAAGTAGACCATCTTCTTTCACCACACACAAAAATTAACTCAAAATGGACTATATTTTTAATGATAAATCATTTCCTCACTGGCCTCTCATTAACATTTAGAAATGAAGCACTCATGGCTGATTAGAAGTTCTCGCTGGGCCGCACATTGGGGTGACAACTAGGAATTTCGGGGAGGTGCCTCTTGTTAGTATTTCTGGGTCTTTTTACTCTGGCTTGTTAGTTTCACAAGACAGAAGATATTTTTGTAAATCTGTTGCCTGGGAAGTTGCAAACCTGTGGACAAAATGCTGAGAACCAATCAGGGAAAGGGGCTCGTGTGATCATTTGTTATCTCATTGTCACTGAGTCTCAGGTCTCTCTGATTCAGCCTCCATGCACAGGGAACCCCATCTTCTATTGGGATGGAGAGAGACAATCACTGGCTCTGTGGTTTGGGGATGTGGAGTTCTAACTCCTCCTTTTGGACCTATTGCAAGTTCCTGCCTAAAGATATGTGGAAGCTCCAACTCCTGAGATGACTTAGAGTTCTTCCCGTCAAGAACTGTGCAGTCTGAGATTGTGCCTTACTTGCAAGCTAACAAGCTGGTCTACTACAGTTTCATGGTGCTGGCAGAAGACAGGAGATGCCTGGATCAGAGACAAATGGCTTTATTAGTCAGGGCACAGCTGGCGCTGTGAGCTCCATCTTTGCATCTGTTCCCCTTTCCCCCCAAGTTCCATGGGGTAAATGTGAAACAGCCAAGGATTTGTGTCACAGCTGAGGAACCCTGAACTTAGGAAATCCCAATCTTTTATAATGTCTGTACACCATTTTAATGATGTACAGTAATATATTTATATTTATAATATATTTTATTTATAATATATTTTAATGATGTTTTTATGAATAAAAGTTCCTAATTTTAAAGAAGATCAGTTTGTCAATTTGTGTTTTTCTGTTTTGCCTAGTGTTTTATATGTCCTATTTAAAAGATAATTTGCCTAGCTTGAGGTCATGAACATATTTTTTATTTGCTTTCTTCATAAAATATGAATATCTTATTCACATTTAGGTCTATCGATAATCCACTTCAAGTTAAGTATTGTCTATGGTATGAGATAGGAGTCAAGTTCATTTTTTTTCTCCTTAATGATATCCATTTGCTACAGGAGCACTTATTGGAAAGACTATCTTAAAGAGTCCATAGAATCCTAAGCACTGGGAGGGTGTTACTGTACCTAATATATTACTGTTTATGTAAACTAAAGGAAGTGAGACCAAATATAGCTGCCATTATTGTGTGTTTACCAAATGACAATTAGGCTATTCAAGGGAAACAAAGAAATGAAAGACATCGTTCTTGTTTCTAAGAAGATTATAAACATATGGATAGAAAAATCTTTACATATATACTATCATTTGATTTGTAAAAATGGAGGAAAAAGTTATGCAATGAAACTGATAACATGTTTATCTAAGACCTCTTACAACTCCCTGGGTATATTACTATTAATACTGCGGTCATCACATTTGCTCCAAAATATCTGGGCATGCCTAGGGAAAATTAGGTAGCCTGAAAGAATTGTATTTCATGACATATTAGGGAATTTCCTAGGGGAGAACTCAATCCAAAAAAAGGCAAACTTGACTCATTAACAAAACTTACGTCAACGAAAGTGAGGGCTCATTCTGAGCATGTGTCTGACACTCCCTTTTCTCCAGGGTATCTGGGGGAGGTGGGAAGGGAAAGTTAAAGCTATTTCACTGAAACTGTGGTAAAAACTTGGGGCTCAGGCAGCCCTAATTTAGGACTTCTTAGACAAGGGTCTACACAAAAAGATGAAGTTAATTCTTCCTCACTGTGCTATTGACCCCTGTGCAGTTTTGGTCCTCTAAGAGCTATCAAGACAGTGGCTATGTAGAAATGGTAGTGGTAGCTTTTAGACATATCAGGTGCCAGGTAAGGTGGAGGTTCCCAGCAATAACGGAAATGATATCCAATGGATAAAGCATGCCAAATGTAAAAGAGTGTATCCAGCATTTTCTAGAATAGGATTACAGGAAAGGAAACGGGCATCACATGGTGATTGGTCAAAGAGTAGACTAGGCTTGTTCCTTAGCATGTGTGAAACATACCTTTGATGCTCGTATATGTGGATTATGAGCAGAAGAAGGGTTGGCAGGAGGAAGCACAGGGGTCCCAAGTTAGCAGCTGGGATGAAGGACCAGCAGAAAATGTCTTTGAACACATAAATGTAAGGCAACATTATTGTTAGAATTTAAAACATTTAAATTATCTTAGCTATTTGATCCTCTTAATGGCCCAAGAGATTGCAGCTATTTTTTCTAAGGTGAAAAAGAGGGATCACAGAGTGGTTATGAGATTTGCCCACAATCTTAGTAGCCAATCTGGGTCTACTAGCGACTGGGTCTGTGGACATCAGCTTCTCTCTCTTGCCTCTTATCCTCTCCAGTCTCACTGTCGCCACATGGCTTCTCATTCTCAGTCCCTTTCAGCAGTCCTGACCCACCTACCTACCCAGACCACTCACAGACAGCTTCTGCTGAAACCCAGCTCTTACCACATTTCCACTCTACTCAACACCCCCAGAGACTCCCTGCCGCCCCCTGAATTACATATGAACTCCTCAGCTTGACAGCCACATGCCCTTCTGCTTCATCTCGCACTTCTCTTTTATTCTCTAGTCAAACCAATTTTCCAAACTTCTTGAGTTTTTCCAAAGTTTTTGTAAACACCATTACTATCTCTCCCAGTGCAAGCATTGTTTTCTACCACGTACTGTATGGGTTTGCTTGTCTTAGCCCCTCCACGAGGTGAACATTCTGTGGTGGCGGGGAGTGTCCAGGTCTTCTTGGGCTCTCCCTGCAGGTGCTGGGGGAGCGCCCTGTGCAGAGGTCCCCGCTCCACCATCGATAGTCCTCACCTCAATGCTGCTCAGCAACACCTTAGGAGTGGACCCTTATCCAATTCAGTTAGTGGAGGGACTGGAAGAAGGAAATATCAGACGGAACTGTATCCATGTCCTCTAGCAAATTTTATTGTCATAGCACATAGAAAGAATTAGAAGATTTGACATAAATATTCCAAAAATATTTTCCCACTTTTTTTTTGAAATTTTTCAAATGTAAAGAAGAGATAGACACCTGTTTACCCTTAACCTGGATGAACTGTGAACTTCGGCCACATTTACTTCTCTGTCTCTCTAAACACACACACACACACACAGACACACACACATACACACTTCTCTTTTGCTAATCTTTTGAAAATAAATCACAGACGTCACAACATGTCACCTCTGAATATTTCACATGCACTACCTAGAGTGAAAGCATTCTCCTACATACCAGTAAACCAAAGTTATCATTTAGTATCTAATCTACAGTCCAAAATTTCCCAGTTGCATATAAAACGTCTTTCATAGCTGTGTTATTTTGATCCAAGAATCAAGGTTCACCCTTGACACTTACTAATTATGTCTCTTCAGTCTCTTCTGATCTAGATTGGTACCCTCCTTTTCGATTTGTTGTGTTTGTTGTGGCATTTAGTTTGCTGAAGATTCCAGGCCAGTTATCTGGTAGCCTGTCCCACATTCTGCAATATCTGAGTGCTCCATCATGATTAGATTTACACTGAATCTTTTTTGGCAATGATATTTCGTTTGTGAAATAATTTTAATTTAAGCATTAAATATTAAGTATTGCATTTACTGCTGATGTGAAAAGGTGTCTTTGCATCATAATCTGTGTGAGTTCCTTAGCTCCCCCCAAAATTAGGAAGTGAATCTAACACATGTGGACCTCCTCCTCTAAATGGAAAGTGATGTCTCTCACATCGAATTGGTGTTGCTTTTGAAGTGTTTAGAAATTCAGATCCAAAGTGATCAGTAATCAGTCTTGGATCAAAATTTTCTTCAAACTGTTCTTATAAATATCCAACAGATCCAGGGTGGCAGATGTGCTTCTAAATATTTTTGCTAGCAACATTTGAAAAACACATAGAATCCAAATTTTGACATAACAGAAATTCATGGTGGTTAAGTCATTCGGGACAATTTAGTTTCTTACCCTAAATCATTTTCTTTTCTTTTTGTCTGATATGGGGCAGATGGAATGGAGCTTCTTATTAGAGCACCATATGAGTGATGATACATTTGTCTACAACCAGACTCTCAGTGTTAGAAGGCACCTACAAGGCGATGTAATCAGGCGTTCCAACTCACTGCACTAACTCGGTACAGAGAGCTGGTCCCCACTGAGTGTGGTGATGTCCGTTACTGGAGCATCCTTGGTTCCTGACATCTCATTGCATATTTGGCCACTGAAATACTGGAAAATTCTTTGAGTTAAAATTCCCCCACTCATTCCACATATCAGTCTAGGTTCTAGTTCTTGTAAGCCTTTATCTATCTTAAAACTCTTCAAATATTTGAAGACAGCTCTGTGTTCTTGGAATAATTTTTTCCTTGGTTTAAATATCCTAAGCTTGTCCTCTGTCTCTGGGTATTTCCTCTAATTGTGTGCTTTTTGCTTGCTTCCTTTTTAAAATGTGTGTTTCAGTCCTCCCTTCCTCCCTCCATCTCTTGATTCCTTCCACAGACAATAATTTAGGTCCACGATGTACATACCAGGCATGGGAATGCTAAGGCGACTGTTTGTCCTCAGGGAGCCCACAAGTCAGTGAAGGGAGAGGGTCAGAGAAGCAGACGGTGCTCATTGCAGTGAGACAGCACCACGATTCCTGTCACACCCATTACAGAGGAGGAGATGGTCACCAGTCCCAGAGGAGAGAAACGCAAGTTCAGTCTTGCGTGAGTGGCAGTTTCCTACGGAGAGGTGGGCGAGGCCTAAATTCTGGATGGAGGGGAATGCAAGAAGAAGGGGCAGTGTAAGGTGCCGGAGAGTGAGATGGAGAGGAAGGCAGGGAGCCGGGCACAGTGGGCCTTCGGAGCCTTTCTTGGTAGTTGGGATTATATCTTTGGGCAACAGGAAGCTTCCAGAATGAGTTTCACGTTAGAGAGTAGTAACAGGAACAGACACACTTTTTAGAAGGATGTCTGATGGAAAATGAGGTCTTTTATCTATATATGACATACAGCATTTTCTCAACTAATATTCAGATATATCAAAGAGGAAAAGATACAAAAAGAACTCTATTCTCCTTTTCTCCTAACACATTAGTAATGCACCTCAGCTGATTGCAAAACAGGTTATTGCCATTAATTCTATTTTATTATTGCTTTTGCTCCTAAAAAAAAAATTTTAAGAAATGCCCTAAAGTGTTCAACACCTTCTTCTTTGCGTTTTAGAGCCATTTGTTGTTTTGAGTGGAAGAGTAAAGGCATTTCTGTGTCCTGCTTCCTGGTATGAGGAACTTTCAGAGAGCTCTCAGGGGTAGGACAGACCTTGCAAGGAGGCCTGTGCCTGCTCTCCGGGGTGTGGCCCATGTGCCGAGAGCACTGTATGGGGATGACGCCCCTCCACCTCCATGCACTGCGACCACCACATTCGTCAGTACAGCCATGCCTGTTATGTTGCAGCATTCTGGGAGGCACTGGCATTGGACTGGCAAAGCACACACCTCCTGCTGTTTCTTGGGGAATAAAGATACTTAGCATATTATTACAAATAGATTATTTAAATAAAGTGACAGCAAAGGAGAAATCCATTATCCTGCAGGGTGAATGTCTCAAGCTTTATGCCGGCTGTGCTGGTTCAGCATAGACAGTGCTCCACCTTTCTTAGTATATTTCTTTACGGAGATGACGGGATGTGTCTTCCAGCCTGAAATCCTCTTCTGTGTCACCTCAGGGGACTTTAAGCTGCAGACAGACTCTTTTCACCAAAATTCAAGTGATATGGAGCCTCATTCTCCCTGGGTTTAACTCTCCAGTTCAGTGTGACCAAGGCTAATTTTGCTCAGGTCTTCTGAATCTGTATTTCTCTAAACTGAATCTGTATTTCTCTAAATCTGACCCCGTGTGTCTGATTCTCTGGGCTCTGAGCTCTTGTGGAGTAGGGGGCTGTCTTCTCTTCATCTTTGTGTCCCCAGCTCCTGCACAACACAAAGCGCAACTTCCATGCTTCTGGCCTGTTGGTTTTGGGTGAATAGTTGAAGGAATGACCTCAAGGAGCCCATCTTCAAAGCCACTATGCCTACTGCCTTCAGGGTATCCCGTGATTCTTTTCCTCCTTCCTCCACCTTTTTGTTCTATTTGGGCCCTCAATGGATTGGATTATACCCACCCATATTGGTGAGGGCCATCTTGTTTACTCAGTCTGCCTATTCAAATGCTAATTTCTTCCAAAAACACCCTCACAGACACACCCAGAAATGATGTTTTACCAGCTATCTGGGCATCCCTTAGCTGAGTAAAGTTGATAAGTAAAATTAACCATCACAACTCCCCAATCGGTGGTCACCCCACATATGTCTGAAAACATATGAGGATTAAGCAACTACCCCTATGAAGGGCAGGACATACAGTTGTTTGGTTAAAAAGCTCCTCCTTCGGTTTTTCCTCATGATTCCTCTAGTCAAGGTTCACGCAGAGGAATTAAGCCCAGTCCTGAGGGGAGAACCTAACAGGTATGGCCTCATGTATATGGGGGTTCAAGTCCTTATTGCTCTTTATTAACATGTCCATTAGAATAGATAAATTGAGGGGATTGCCAGGAAGGTGGCGGCATAGGAGGACACTGAACTCATCTCGTCCCACAGACAAAACACATCTACAACTATGGGTAGAACAATTACCTCAGAGAGAAAACAGGAAACTAGATAAAAAGAACCACCATAATAAGGGAAAACACTGACAGAGGTGGAAGAGGCAGACATACCCCTCTGCTGGGGAAAAAAACACATTCTAGCCATGGCTTGTCATGGCCTGGAGCAATCTTAAGGTATGAAGCTTTTCCTGGAGGAGTGGGGGACCTAAGTGGGAGATCTATGCCGCAATAAGCAGCCTTTGAATTCAGCACAGTCGAGATGTGTGCCATAATACCTGGCTTTGCTGGCTTTTAAAACCAATTGGGAATACCCCCCAAAAGCTATCAAACATAAGAGAAAGAAAAGCCTGCTTTTAAAGGGCCCACACACAGATTCACCCATTCCAGAAACCAACACAAAATCCCCAGAAAGAATGGTTCATAGTCCTTTGGTAAAAGAGACTCACTTGATAAGCTCTGAGTGCATTTCAGAGAGGCTGGAGGTGCCTGGGCCCAGCTCCTCAGGGATAGACACACATTATTGTGACCTGGTACAGCCATACTGGCAGACGCCATTGATTTTCTTCCTCTTGCCTGCTGGCACAGGGGTTTTCCCTTTGCACTAGAGCACTGATTTAATCCAGCGCAGCCAGGGCAGGCAGCCTGCCCCGGGGACTGGCCCTGTCCACCAGGAAGCCCACAGGGAACTTGTGGGCCCGAGTAGGCAGAGTGTGTGGTATCTCTACCACGGGGCCAGTGGATCTGCCTTGGCGGGGTGAGGCATGCGTGTGGGGTGGGACTGCGCTGGCAGGATTTGTGGGCCCACGGTCAATGGAACATGTTGGCCACAGAAGGCTTGTGCCATTGGCCATCTCAAACAGCCACACAGGGGATCTGCCCCACCTTCCAACACCTGAAATGACTGTGTGCTGCCACACCTGGGGTGAGCCCCACCCGGCTGTGCTCCTGAGAGAGCTGACAATAGCATCACAGGCCGGGGGCCTAAAGCAATTTTGAGCCCCAGAGACTAGCAAGCAGCCACACTGGAGGCCTGATGCACTTAGAAAAACAGCAGCAGATTTGTGCTATTAGACCTTGCAGCCAGGCTCGCTGGGGCTTGCCCCACCCAATAAAGTGACCGAAGTGACCATAGCAGCTGCACACGGCTGAGCCTCACAACTAGCTGGCCTGGGGGCCAGCCTCGCCTACCTGTGCACCTGCAGCAAGAGCAACCCCACCACAACAGAAGGGCACATGTAACCCACACAGGGGACACTCCTGGAATATTTGGAACTGGTGACAAGAGGTGGTTACATTGCTGGGCCCCATAAGACTTCTGTTACATAAAGCCACTTTGCCAGGATTGGGAGATGTAGCTGATCTACCTAATACATAGACACAAGCACAGAGAAGTAGGCAAAATGAAGAGACAAAGTAATATGTTCCAAATGAGGGAACAGGACAAATCCTCAGAAAAAGAACTAAATAAAACAGATAAACAATCTACCTGATAAAAAGTACAAACAAATGGTCATAAGGATGCTCATTGATCTTGGGAGAAGAATAGATGAACACAGTGATAACATCAACAAAGAATTAGGAAATATAAAAAGAACCAATCAGAACTGAAGAACACAATAATACAAATGAAAAATTCACTAGAGGGAATCGACAGCAGAGTAGAATACATAAAAGAACAGATAAGCAAGCTGGATGAAAGAGTAGGGGAAATCACCTGAGCTAAACAGAAGGAAAAAAACGAATTAAAAAGAATGAAGACTGTCAAAGGGACCTCTGTGACAAGATCAAACACACTAACATGCATATTATAGGTGGCGCAGAAGGAGAAGAGAGAGACAAAGGGGCAGAGAATCTATTTGAAGAAATAAAAGCTGAAAACTTGCCTAACGTAGGGAAGGAAACAGACATGCAGATAGAGGAAGCACAGAGAGCACCAAGCAAGCTGAACCCAAAGAGGCCCACACCAAGACATTTCATAATTAGAATGTCAAGAGCTAAAGACAAAGAGAGAATCCTAAAAGCTGCAAGAGAAAGGCAACAAGTTGCATACAAAGGAAACCCCATAAGGCTATCAGCTGACTTCTCAGCAGAAACCTTACAGGTTAGAAGGGAGTGGAACAGTATATTCAAAGTGCTTAAAGGAAAAAACCTACAGCCAAGAATATTCTACCTGGCAAGATTATCATTCAGAATGGAAGGGGAGATAAAACATTTTCCAGACAAGCAAAAACTAAAGGAATTTGTCACCAATAAAGCAGCCTGATAAGAAATGTTAAAGGGACTTATTTAAGTGGAAAAGAAAAGATCACAAATAGGAATAAGAAATTTATTGAAGAAAAAAATCACCGGTAAAGGCAAATACACAGTGAAGGTAGCAGATCAACCACCTATAAAGCTAATATGAAGATCAAAAGACACAAGTACTAAAAATATTTATCTCCATGGTAAGAGGTTAAGGGATACACACACACACAAAAGAGGTTAGCTATGACATCAAAAACATAAAATGTGGGGGAAGGGGAGTAAAATTGGAGGACCTTCAGTAAGAGGTCAAACTTAAGAGACCATCAACTTAATATAGATTGCTATTTGCAAAGGTTGTTATATATGAACCTCATGGTAATCACAAACCAGAAACCTATAATAAATATACAAAAAATTAAGAGAAAGGAACCCAACCGTAATACTAAAGAATGCCATCAAATCCCAAGGGAAGAGAGCAAGAGAAGAAGAAAGGAATAGAGAAGAACTAGTGAAACATTTAGAAAAAAAGTAATGAAATGGCATCAGTACATACTTATCAATAGCTGCTTTAAATATTAATGGACTAAATATTCCAATCAAAAGCCTTACAGTGGCTGAATGTATTAAAAAAATCAGACCAATATATATTTTCTGCATACAGGAGACACACTTCAGACCTAAAGACACAAACTGAAAGTGAAGGGATGGAAAAAGATATTCCATGCAAATGGCAGTGAAAGAAAGCTAGGGTAGCAATACTTATCTCAAACAAAATAGACTTTAAAACAAAAACTGTAACAAGAGACAAAGAAGGACTCTACATAATGATAAAGGGAACAATCCAACACTTGTAAATAACTATGCTCCCAACATAGGAGCACCTCAAGATATAAAGCAATTAATAACAGACATAAAAGGAGAAATAGGCAGTAACACAATAGTAGTAGAGGACTTTAACACTCTGCTTACCTCAATGGATAGATTATCCAAACAGAAGATCAATAAGGAAACATTGGCCTTAAATGACACATTAGACCAGATGGACTTAGTAGATATATACAGAACATTCCATTCCCAAACCACAGAATACACATTCTTTTCGAATGCACTTGGGTCATTCTCCAGCATAGATCGTATATTAGGCCATAAAACAAGGGTCAATAAATTTAAGAAGATTGAAATAATACCAAGCATCTTTTTTGACCACAACGGTATGAAACTACAAATCAAGGACAAGAAAACTGTAAAAGTCACAAATATGTGGAGATTAAACAAAATGCTACTGAACAACTATTGGATCAACAAAGAAATCAAAGGAGAAATAAAAAAATACCTGAATATGGGCTGGCCCAGTGGCATAGTGGTTAAGTTTGCGTGCTCTGCTTCAGCAGCATGGAGTTTGCAGATTTCGATCCCAGGCGCTGACCAACGCACCGCTTATCAAGCTGTGCTTTGGCAGGCGTCCCATATAAAATAGAGGATGATGGGCACGGGTGTTAGGCCAGGGCCAATCTTCCTCAGCAAAAAGAGGAGGATTGGTGACAGATGTTAGCTCACGGGTAATCTTCCTCACCAAAAAAAAAAAAAAAAATACGTGGAGACAAATTAAAATGAAAATATGACATGCCAAGATTTATGGGATACAGCAAAAATGGTAATAAGTAGGAAGTTTATAGCAATACAGGCCTTTCTGAGGAAACAAGAAAAATCTCAAATAAACAATCTAATAGTGGACGTAAAGGAACTAGAAAAAGAAGAACAAAGCCCCAAATCAGTAGATGGAAGGAAATGATAAAAATCAGAGATAAAAAAGTAGAAAAAATTAATGAAACTCAGAGCTGGTTCTTTGAAAAGATAAAGAAAATTGACAAACATTTATTTTTATTTATTTATTTTTTTGTGAGGAAGATTGGCCCTGAGCTAACATCTGCCAATCCTCCTCTTTTTGCTGAGGAAGACTGACCATAGGCTAACATCTGTGCCCATCTTCCTCCTCTTTATATGGGATGCTGCCACAGCATGGCTTGCCAAGTGGTGCATCACTGCGCACCCGGGATCTGAACCGGTGAACCCCAGGCCACTGTAGTGGAGTGCGCTCACTTAACCGCTTGTGCCACTGGGCCGGCCCCAACAAACCTTTAGCTAGAGGCACAAAGCAAAAAAGAGAGAAGGCTCAAATAAACAAAATCAGAAACAAAACAGGAGAAATTACGATGGACACCTTAGAAATACAAAGGATTACAAGAGAATACTATGAAAAGCTATATGTCAACAGATTGGATAAACTAGAATAAATGGATAAATTCATAGAATCATACAACCTTCCAAAACTGAATCAAGAATAAATGGAGAATTTGAATACACCAATCACCAGTGAGGAGATTGAAACAGTAATCAAAAAGCTCCCCCACCAAATAAAGCTCCCTGGTGGTGTAGTGGTTAAGTTCACGCACTCGGCTTTGGCGGCCCAGGGTTCATGAGTTCGGATCCGGGCACGAACATGCGCACCACTTATCAAGCCATGCTGTGGCAGGTGTACCACGTGTAAAGTAGAGGAGGGTGGGCACGGATGTTAACCCAGGGCCAATCTTCCTCAGCAGACAGAGGAGGATTGCCAACAGATGTTACCTCAGGGTTAATCTTCCTCACACACACACACAAAAAAGTCCAGGACCAGATGCCTTCCCTAGTGAATTCTACCAGACATTCAAAGAAGACTTAATACCTATCCTTCTCAAACTCTTTCAAAAAATTCAAGATGAGGGGAAGCTTCCTAACTCATTCTACAATGCCAAAATTACCCTGATATGAAAACCAGACAAGGATAACACAAAAAACAAGAATTACAGGCAACGTCACTGATGAACATAGATGCAAAAATTCTCAACAAAATACTAGCAAATCAAATACAACAGTACATTAAAAGGATTGTGTACCCCAGTCAAGTGGGATTTATTCTAGGGATGCAGGGATGGTTCATCATCCACAAATAAATGTAATAAACCACATTAACAAAATTAGGAATAAAAATCATATGATCCTCTCAGTAGATGCAGAGAATGCATTTGACAAGATACAACATTCATTTATGATAAAGACTCTTGAATAAAATGGGTATAGAAGGAAAGTACCTCAACATAATAAAGGCCACATATGACAAACCCATAGCTAACATTGTACTCAATGGTGAAAAACTGAAAACTATCCCTTTAAGATTAGGAACAAGATAAGGATGCCAACTTTTGCCACTCTTATTTAACATTGTATTGGAAGTCCTAGCCAAAGCAATCAGGCAAGAGAAAGAAATAAAAGGGATCGAATCGGAAAGGAAGAAGTAACTGCCGCTATTTGCGGATTACAAATTTTTTTTATATTCTTTCTATTTTTTGTATAAAACCCTAACAATTCCACTGAAAAACAATTAGAAATGATAAATGAATACAGTAAATTTTCAGGGTGAAAAATCAATAAAGAGAAATCATTTGTGTTTCTATACACTAAAAACGAAATCGCAGAAAGGGAAATAAAGAATTCAGAACCATTTACAATTGCAACAAAAATAATAAAATACCTAGGAATAAATTTAACCATAGAAGTGAAAGACCTGTATACTGAAAACCATAAAACATTGTTGAAAGAAATCGAAGAAGACACAAATAAATGGAAAGATATTCTGTGCTCATGGATTGGAAGAATTAACGTAGTTAAAATGTTCATACTTTCTAAAGCAATCTACAGAGTCAATGCAATCCCTATCAAAATCCCAACAGCATTTTTCACAGAAATAGAGCAAAGAATCCTAAAATTTATATGGAACAACAAAAGGCCCTCATTAGCCAAATGAATCCTGAGAAAAAAGAACGAAGCTGGAGGTATCACACTCCCTGATTTCAAAATATACTACAAAGCTATAGTAACCAAAACAGCATGGTACTTGCACAAAAAAAGACACACAGATCAATGGAACAGAATTGAGACCCTAGAAATAAACCCAAACATCTATGGACAGCTAATTTTCATCAAGGGATCCAAGAACATACACTGGAGAAAGGAAAGTCTCTTCCATGAATGGTGTTGGGAAAACTGAGAGCCACATGCAAAAGAATGAAAGTAGACCATTATCTTACACCATACACAAAAATTAACTCAGGGTGCATTAAAGATTGGAATGTAAGACCTGAAACTGTACAACTCCTGGAAGAAAACATAGGCAGCATGCTTTTCGACATCAGTCTTAGTAGCATCTTTTCGAATACCATGTATCCCCAGGCAAGGGAAACAAAAGAAAAAATAAACAAAGGGGACTACATCGAACTAAAAAGCTTCTGCACAGCAAAGGAAACCATCAATAAATCGAAAAGACAACCTAACAATTGGGAGAAGATATTTGCAAACCATATATCTGATAAGGGGTTAATATCCAAAGTATGTAAAGAACTCATACATCTAAGCAACAAAGAAACAAACAACCCAATTAAAAAATGGGCAAAAGATCTAAACAGACGTTTTTCCAAAGAAAATATACAGATTGCCAACAGGCACATGAAAAGATGTTTAACATCACTAATTATCAGGGAAATGCAAATTGAAACTACAAAGAGATATCACCTCATGCCCATCAGAATGGCCATAATTAAACAAGACAAGAAATAACAAATGTTGGGGAGGATGTGGACAAAAGGGAACACTTGTACACTGTTGGTAGAAATGTAACTGGTGCAGCCACTATGGAAAACAGTATGGAAATTTCTCAAAAAATTAAGAATAGAACTACCATATGATCCAAGTATTCCACTTCTGGGTATTTATCCAAAGAACATGAAAACACGAATGCGTAAAGATATTTGCACACTTGTGTTCATTGTAGCATTATTCACAATACCCAAGACTTGGAAACAACCTAAGTGTCCAGTGTCCATCAGTGGATGAATGGATAAAGAAGATGTGATATATATATATACACACACACACCCACACACAATGGAATACTACTCAGCTGTAAAAAAAAAAAAAAAACATGAAATCTTCCCATTTGTGACAACATGGCTAGACCTTGACAGCATTACGCTAAGCGAAATAAATCAGATAGAGAAAGTCAAATACCCTATGACTTCACTCATAAGTAGAAGATAAAAACAGTAACAAACAGAGAGATACAGAGATTAGATTGGTGGTTACCAGAGGGGAAGGGGGGCAGGCAAAAGGAGTAATAGTGCACATGTGTATGATGATGGATGGTAATTAGTCTTTGGGTGGTGAACATGGTGTAGTCTACACAGAATTCTAAATATAATGATGTACATCTGAAATTTATATAATGTTATAAACCAATGTTACCTCCATAAATAAAAAAAAGAATAGGGGCCGGCTGGTGGCGTAGTGGTTAAGTGCTCGCGCTCCGCTTCAGCAGCCTGAGGGTTCGCAAGTTCGGATCCCGGGCGCGCACCGATGCACCGCTTGTCAAGCCATGCTGTGGCAGCATCCCATATAACGTGGAGGAAGATGGGCACGGATGTTAGCCCAGGGCTGATCTTCCTCACAAAAAACAAACAAAAACAAAACGAATAGATAAGCTGATTGCACATTAGATATGTGCCAAGTAATGTGCCAAGTACTGTACTGATGACTGGGGATGCAATGGTGAGCAAAAGAGACATGGGGCCCTTGTCCTTGTGGAGCAAGGGGAAAAGAGTGGAGGGAAAGCTGTTAATCTCATATTCACAGAAAACATATTTACAGATGTTGGTAAGTGGTGTAGACAAGTGTCATGAAATGTACAATGGGGGAATTTATCTGATGAGCAAAGTCAAAGGAGACTTCGCTGGACAAGTGCTGGGTGTGGAAGGGTGTGGAATAGCATGTCATGCAGAGGGAATAGCATGACAAGGGAATGATGGCTGGAGGAAGCATGCCCTATTGGAGTCTAACAAGGAGATGAAAAGGAGCATGTTGCCAGATGGGCCTGGCGAAGTGGGCTGAGGATCGCTTATCCAGGGCTTGTAAATGCTGAGAGCTGTGGAAAGCCATTCGAATGGAGGACGTGGTGATGGGTATATAATCAAGATTGTGTGACAGTTCCCTTCCACTTGATGGTTCCTGTGAAAGAGGAGCTGCAGCCTGTGACCAAGAACAGCATGTGCTCCCACCCCAGTTAGATAGTTCAGCCTCCTTTGATAACAGCTCCCCCCCCTCTCTCTCTTAGCTCAAGCTGCCATGGCAGAATACCACATACTGTGTGGCTTAAACAATGGATGTTTATTTTTTCACAGTTCTGGAGGCTGGGAAGTCCAAGATCAAGGTGCTGGCCAATGCAGTTGTCCGATGAGGGTCCTCTTCCTGGCTTGCAGAAGCCTGCCTTCTTGCTGTGTCCTCACATGGCTCAGAGAGAGAAAGGTCTAGTCTCTCTTCTTCTTATAAGGACCCTAATCCCATCATGGGGCCTCCACCCTCATGACCTGATCTAACCCTAATTACCTCCCAAATGCCCCACCTTCAAATATCATCACACTGGGGGCTGTGGGCTTCAACATTTGAGTTCTGGGGAGACACAAACATTCAATGCATCACACTCCCCCTCCAGGACCATCAAGATAAAGGCCAACAACCCTCTGTGAAAGCGACTTTGCCAAATTATTTTGCTTCAGTTTGTCCGTATGGGATCTTGGTTAACCAAATACCCAGGCTCCCTGCCTCCACATCCCACCGTACCTTTTTTCTTCCTTAGTTACAAGCTAGGTCTTGTCTCAGCAGTGCAGATTTTAACTAGCACTTTCTTCCCAGAGGTCACCTCCATGGGAAAGTCCTGCCCAAGTTCTCTCTATGAGTAACTCCATACTTACGGGTCTCTCTTGTTTAGTAATACATCTATAGCACCAAATCCAGTGTGTGGGTCATTGTAACGCTTAATAAATATTTGTGGAATAAACTCATGTTATTTTGGCCTTGACATTTTCCTGCATGTCCAAGAATGAGTATATTTTTGCCAGAAGAGTCTTGAATTCGTACATTTTGCTCAAACCTCCCCCACATTAGCATATTCCTAGGCACTCATTAACATCTGTCAAACCACTGCTCCTAATTCTACCTCTTGGAATTGCACAGAATACTTAAAACCCTTTGCTTATCAAGACCCTTCAGATATTTGAGAATATAATTCCGTTACCAATAAGTCTTCCATTTTCAAGGTTAGCATCCTTCATCTGTTCTCTTCTCCTAGTGAGATTCTCCTCATTGGCCTGGTTGGCCTCCACTGGAGCTAAGTGTTTTTAGACATCTTGTTCCTCAGAATATTCGTCCCTGCTGATTTCTACTGGAAATCTTTTGGTTCAGAGATGAACTTTTAAAAATATGTTTCCCAGCCAGGAATTAACTTCGCATGTAGTCAATTCAGTGCCCAGTGCTGGGCCACCTTTGCCGCCCTTAATAGGGATACAAGACTCCTATTTATGCAGCGTAAGGTCGTAATAGGACTTTTCTTTTTTTTGCTAGCTTAAAGTTTGTTTGCAACCCAAACTCTTCATCCTTTTCTCAAATTAATTTCTGCTGAATGACCTCTCCTTATTCAGCTTTGTGTGCTTAATTTTTACTTTTATTGCTTTAAAAATTGTTCTTTTTAGTTTAAATTGATCACAGTAATCTGGAAAGGATATTTTGGGCATTAATATCATCTAAGATATTCACCTCATTACACAGAATGCTTATGATGTCATGATGTCTCCTACGTCTTCACTCACATTTTAGAATGTGAACAAATCTTTATAATGCTGGAATGCATGTTCTCGGCTGATATTAACCTCTATTCTCTGAGTGTGGCTCTTCAGCCCTCTTTAAACCTGCTGCACTGCTCAGCGTACAGTCTCCACATCTCTGTGTTGAGCACGATGTCCAGTGTCCACAAACCCCTGCTGGAAATGAAGGCACACCAGGTCTCTTTGGTATTCCTCTGACCTGCAGTTCTAGTAGCTCTCTCTTGAAAGGACCTGGCGTTGTTTGCCATGACTTTTTTTTTATTCCATTTTAGCTCCTAGAGATTTGTGTATCCTTTTCTAAAGGCTTACCAACTACCCAGTAATTATTTATTCTTGCCTTTGAGGAAAGCTTGGCAGATTTACCCATCTGCCCTAAACATACCGTTTCCCTCTTATGAAAATCTTAACAGCGTGTGCCAGTTTCCTCCAGGCTATAACCACTACGTTCTCTGCAATTCCCGCAGTTTGCAGTCACATCTATTTGCCTGAACATGAAACTTTAAACTTAATTATAACAACACCTTCCACAGCTCAAGCCTCCTGGAAGTCCATTTTAATGCTTCCATTTGCCTATTAGCGCCCCCTGGATCTCTCATTCTTTCTAAAGCTCACTGGAGAGCACTATCTCCTGTTCCAAAATTCTCCTCCCTGTAGTGGCCCCCATTGCTTTTCTCTGGGCTCTGTTTAGCATTAACATTTATCAATGTCTTTAACTTCTACTTTTATATCCAAGCAACTTCTAAGACCTGCTAATTCTACCTATCTGGCAGCTGTACCCTCCTTTTAAACCCTAGAGTCTAATTAAAGTCTCATAATCCTCTTGCCTGGGGCATTCCCTGTGCCTCTCGCCCCTGCCCCTTGCCTCTCATCCCCAATGCTGCTGCAGATCCCCTTTGCTGGGCACTAATTTTATCCTGGTGTTTTCCTTTTCAAAAGCTTTCAAAGACTCCATTTCCTATGGAATCAACCCTTACTTTCTTGCCCCTTCGTGGCCAAAGTGCATTAAATCCTCGTGAAAATCTTCATTCCATTGTCCACTTCACATTCCTTAGGTGTCATTGGACTAAGGTTTATAACGCAATTCCTTTTTGACCTTTATTCTGCCGTGGCTGTTGTACTGGTCAACCTTGTTGATTGGCTGCATGCAGACAGCGAGGTTGTGCTGAAAGAGCCCAAGTGAGGGAGGCAGCAGGGAGCTTGGGTTCAGGCTCTCAGCCCAGACACCCACCTGAAACTCCTTTGCCTTGTCGCCAGAATGGAAATACTTCTTATCAAATATTAGTAGGATTGTAAAGAGTAACTGAGAGGCCTGACAACAGTGCCCAGAATATGATAAACACTTGCTGCATAAATGCATGTGTTTGGATACCTGGCTTAGGGGTCAATGTGTGAGTTATTTTAAGTAGTATAACAACTCCAGTGGGCCTCAGTTATCTCGTTGAAAAGAGGAGACGGTGGGTTGTATTAACTAGTTTCGTTGTTGTTCTGAAGTGGTATACAGGCTTTAGGACATCTTAGTTTCATTTATTCAACTCCTCCACGTGAAGGAAGTCTGCCCTTTATCAAAATTTCCGTGGATCATCTGGTACATTTGAAGGCAGTGTCAGGAGGATAAAGAACATGGCTTTACACTCAGACAGACTTGGGTTTGAGACTCAGCTCAGCCACCTACTTGTTCTATGACCCAAGGTAAATAACTTAGGGTTAGTTACAGGAGGCTGGTTACCACATCCTCTTAGCGCAATGCCTTGTAGACAATTAAAAAAGAATTATTGAACAGAATCCTGACAATAGTCTAAGAAAGATGAATCAGAACCCAACACTATCACTTTCTACCTAAACTTGAAGAAGTCATTCGACGGCTTTCAACTTTATTTTTCTCATGTGAAAGTGTAGGGATCAAGTGAAATAAGGCATGTAAATGAAGAAGAATGCTGAAACATATTTGACTATCAATAAATGCTAGTGATTGTTAGTACATTATTAAAAATAGTAATTAAGTGGAACAATATACATAATGTCTGAGCAGAGTTGGCATGTAGTAAACACTCAATAAATGATATTCATTATTCATCATCATCTTCGTTGTCATAATCATTTTTCTCATCATTCCACCCTTTCTCATTCCAAAATCATTCCTTTTGATAGAAAAGGTATAAATAATATTTGAAATAGCATTAAACTCTATTCTGAAAGTGGAAATCTAATGCCTAGAGACAGGTGATTCTTTTCAGCTGTTTCCAAGACTAGAATTAAATCAGAGGTGGTGAGGGGCCGGCCTGGTGGCATAGCGGTTACGTCCCCCTGCTCCTCTTCAGCGGCCCCTCTGTTTGGAGGTTCAGATACCAGGCGTGCACAATGCCCCGCTTGTCAAGCCATACTGTGGCAGTGTCCCATATAAAGTAGAGGAAGATGGGCATGGATGTTAGCCCAGGGCCAATCTTCCTCACCAAAAAAAAAAAAAAAAAATTCAGAGATGGTGAAATTCTGGAATTTGCCTTTATTTCACTGTGTGTGTGTGTGTGTGTGTGTGTGTGTGTGTGTGTGTGAGATATTCCTTAGGTTTACTGTAGGAGACAAGAGAATGTTTTTTTCTCTTGTGATGACTCGCCTATTAGGTGGATCAGGTGAAGAGCCATGAGGAATGATTAGAGAGGTTACTGGGAATTTCAGAGAGCAGTAAGATGAGGTGAAAGCTTCTAAGACCATTGTCCCAAGGGAGGCACCATGTGAGAAGGACATTTTTTCGTTTTCAGGATTTTCTGAAGGTCTCAAGAATTCCTCTTTATCCCTGTGTTTTCACTGCATCGTTACACCTCACCTCACCTATCCGTTTCCGTTCTTCCACAGGTGTTTTCACTCTCGTTCTTTTTTCCCTCCGTAAACTCTTTTCATCTCTGAGGACATCTTTAACTCTTCTTTTCTTGCTTATTTTCTACTTCCTGTCTCCTCTTGCTTTTAATTACTAATATATAAATTTGAATATTATTTTAAATGTTTTATACATTAAAGAAAATTTTCACGTCTCTTAAAAAAACAAGTGAATTCACGATCCTTCATTACTTTTCCTTTTCTGTGATACTTGAACTGCTTTTTTCTTTTCCTTTTGATTAGTAATTTTCATTTTTGGAAGAGTAGAAAAATATATTTTACCCTGAAATAAAATGTTTTTGGTTAAACAGGTGTCTTTATATGAGGTTCTGTGTGATTTTAAACAAATAGTGCACATACCTATCTATTGTGTATCCACTTTATGCGTACATAGCTACATCATGTGAGCCCTACTTGATGTCAGAGACTGTCTTAGGTGCTGTGTTTATCATCTTCAAGTCTGATAATGACGCTTCAAACACAAGAAACTTTGTCCACGTTTTTAAGATGAGGAAACTGAGGTTGAGAGAGATTATTATTTGGGGAGCATACAACTGAGAGGTGACAGAGCCCAGCTTCAACCCAATGATGGCTGAATGTAAACCTTCTCAAACTGGGGGATCCTGAAGTGTGGCTGTGAGAGCAGAAAACCCCAGGGTTGGCACAGGGCTTTCATGTTACACTAACATAAGTTCTGTAAGGGTCAGTTTATACTAAAATGATCATGATGTGTTTTAGGATAGACCGCTGTTTTCTCATGAATTTTAAAGCTATGACAGGTATCTTCAAAATCATCAGGGCAACAATACTTTTGAGGGTTTTTTTTCATGAATTTTTTTAACTTTTTATTTTGAAGTAATTATAAAAATATATTCAAATAAATAATAATTTGAAAAATAAACAGATTTATTTTGAAATAATTATAGGAAATTACAAAGGTAGCATAGAGAAGTCCCCTGTGCCCCTCACCCAGTTTTCCCCACTGGTTACATCTTATGTAACCACGGTGCAATATCAAAACCAGGAAATTGACATTGGTATAGTCTGTGGACATAGAACAATGTCATTTTGTCACGTGTAGATTTCTGTAACCACCACCTCAATTAAGATACAGAATTGTTCCATCACCACAAAGATCTCTCTCCTGCTGCCCTACTATAGTTCTACCCAACATCTAACCTCTAGCAAGTACTAGTTTTCCATCTCTATAATTTTTTTCTTTTTGAGAGTGTTACATAAATGGAATCATATAATGTGTGACCTTATGAAATTGGCTTTTTTTCCTTCAACACAGTATCCTTGAGAACCATTCAAGTTGTGGTGTAAACCAATAGTTCCTTCCTTTTTACTGCTGAGTAATATTCCGTGCTAAGGATGTACCACAGTTTACTTAATCACTCACTTACTGAGAGAAACTTTAGTTGTCTGCAGTTTTTGGATATTACAAATAAAGGAACATTGAACATTAGTATATTAGCCTACTAGAGCTTCCATAAAAAAGTACCACAGACTGGGTGACTCCGACAAGAGAAATTTATTTTCTCACAGTACTGGTGGCCATAAGATCCAGATCAAAGTGCTGTCAGCATTGGTTTCTGATAAGGACTCTCTTCCTGGATGGGCCTTCTTGCTGTGTCCTCACATGGCCTTTCATCTTTGCATCCTTGCGGGGAGAGAGAGAGAGAGAGAGAGATAAAAGAGAGAGAGTGAGCTCCAGTGTCTCTTTCTCTTCTTGTGACACAAGTCCTGTTGGATAAGGGTCCACCCTTATGACCTTATTAATCTTAATTACATCCTTAAAGGATCTATCTCTAAATATAGTCACATTCGAGGTTAGGAGTTTTGGAGGGACACAATTCAGTCCATAACAATTAGTGTAAAAGTTTTTTGTGGTCGTAAATTTTCATTTCTTTAAAATAAGTACCCAGGAGTGTAATTGCTGGGTTGTATGGAACTACATGTTTAGTTTTTTAAGAAAGTGCCAAACTGTTTTCTGGAGTGGCTGTACTTTCGTACTCTCCCACCAGCAATGTGTGAGAGATCCAGTGTCACCACATCCTCACCAGCATTTGTCACTATTTTTTATTTTAGTCATTCTAATTGGTGTGTAGCAACAGCTCATGTGGTCTTAATTTGCATTTCTCTAATGGCTTGTGATGTTGAACATCTTTTCATGTGCTTATTTTCCATCCAAAGATCCTCTGTGGTAAAATGTGTCCTCATATTTTTTTCGTTTTTTTTGGCCCATTTTCTAATTGGATTGTTTTAAATGTGACTGTGGATCTTGGAAATGCCTGTCTGTTTTGCCCTTTGAAATAAATAATTGGTGACAATGTTTGAGCACCTCTGTTTTCTAACAAACCATCCCTTCAGAAGGGGCTAGCCTCCTGTTGATGACACTAACAGACAGACTGCCTGGTAGAGGGATGACGGACTCATGTTGTTTCTCTGCTCAGAATGTCTTCCTTTCCATAAAGTAAAGCAATATAAATTTATGTTTTTCAAGTAGTTTCATAGATGTTATTCCGTGTGTTCTTCACATGTGACTTCTGAAATTTAGTAGATAGCAAACTGAAAAGGCGAGGAGTGAAGTGACTTGATTAGGAACCAGAAGTCAAGTCAGTGCAGAAACACAGATTCCCAAGCCCCTTTTGACTCTTTAGCGGAAAAATGCCGACCTGCTAAATCCTTTTTTTCTTCTTGTGAGTAACCTGTGAGTCATTACCTTTGGAAGAGAACTGGATTAAAAGTTCTTCCATGGTTACCTTGCTATTTGGGAAGGCAATCTTCAACCTCACTTACAGAGATGGCAGCAGTAATAATGCAAAAGAAATTCACATAAATTAAGAGCATTCTGATTTTCCATCGTCATTTTTAAACGTTACAGCTCTGCCATGCTGCTTGATCTACTTTTGTGAAACATTGCATAAAAGAGTAATTTCAATAATAAATGTTATATATTGTTTTTACTATCTAGCATTCTTTTGTTTCTTTCCTTCCACCACTATATCATTACTTTTTCTTTTTAAAAAATATTTGTTATGAAGAGACCTATATTCACCAGTTTGCTAGTGGCATCTTTTATACCAGCAACATGGAAACTGATTCTGTGCTGCCTGTCATCTGACCCTAAGCATCCTGAGGGAGGATCCTGAGTCCTGTTTACTGTTCTGTCTCCAGTACCTAGAGCAGTGCCTCGTTCATAGAACAGGGTTTACTGACAACTGTGAGAGTATTCTAAATTCTTGTTTTCTACAGAATTGATAGATCCATCAATTACAAAAAAGAAGATAAGACACGACTAAAAGAAAAATAGATAATGCAAGACGAACTAATAGGATAAGAAGGGAGAAATGGTTCCAAATATACATAAGTTTAAAATGTAAATAGATAAAATTCTCCAGGTAGAAGTAAACAGTTTAGACTAAAAAAACTAAATACAAATATTCGTTATTTAAGATTGACACATAAAATCATGAGGGAAAGCAGAAGTTGAAAATAAAAGGATGAAAAATAAATCAGGGCAAATACTAACTAAAGAAAGCAGAAGCATCTGTATTAATTTCAGATAAAATGACTTGAAGACTAAAAAAAGGCACGAATTTTGTAACCTTTCGCATCCTTTGCTCTCTCCTCCACTCCTGTCATGTAGATATTACCTATATCTGAAGTTTTTCTTAAATTAAAATTTTTTTATCTCCACTCCTTCTTCACATATTTTTCCCAAGCCATTTTAATCCTTGTCTCTTTTTAGGATTCCTGTTATCTGGATGGTGCACTTCAGCCTGTATCTTGCATATATCTTAACTTTTGTATTTCATATGACTTTGCCCTTTCTTCTTCCTTGGCATTTGCTCAATCTAGTTTTGAATTTTAAGTTGTTCCTCAGCTGTATCTGTTGTTATTCATCCCATTTAATGTATTATTTATTTTAATATGTTTTTCATATCAAATATTGATAATGTATTTCCTTAGTTTTTAGTATGTGTATCAGGTCAATACAGATTTTTAAATTCATTTATTCTAACGTGTCTGCTTCTTATGGAATCTGTAATCTGCTATGTTGTTATTTTGGCCCATTAGGTAATATTCCTCTATGTGTATGCATAACTTTGTCAAGAAATGTCCATGTGAAAGGCCAAACCCCATTATGTGACAACCCCAAAATGAATACATGGGTGGGTTAGGGTTTGCAGGATCAACCTTAGGACAGAGACTCCAGGCCCCAGAAAACCACCTGTCAATCACTCCCCACCCCAAAATATAATTCAGACTTCATCCTTTGTACCCTGTGAGTGGATTCTGTAGGATTGTAATTCATTCACCCGTTTGGTTTTGTTATGGTTTGGGGTGGGGAAAATGCCTTGTTAGTCCCCATATTTTTCTCAGTTCTGAGAACTGAGAACACCTGGGCCAAAGGTCTGAGTTGCCGCAGATGTGGTCAGCACAGCTGTCTCAGTGATGAGACACAGCAAAAGCTGAGCTCCTACAATTCACATCTTGTTTCACCCTTCCACAGCTAAATTAGTGTGTCTTCTTCCCCAAGCCCAAACCACCATCCACACAACTCAATTCAGTCTCAGCGTTTCTCACAGCTATCAGGGTATTTTGCCACTTTTACTACTTTACTTTCTTAAAAAAGGAAGCAACCATGGTGCTGGTTCAGTGCCTTGGTAGGACTGTTAAAACCAACTTCTGTTCCTACAATTTGTGGTCTTGACTTTCAAAAATCTGTATCGATTTCCTCTCTTAGCCACAATGAAGTTGTGTATCAAGCTGGCCCTCCTACCATAGATAACTATGTAATTGGACAAAATATATAAAACAATTGTTTTAGGATGTTAGGTAACAGGGAGCGCAGGACCAAGCTCTCGAAGAGAAGGCAAGCGCGTGAGGTGAGCCTTATACCACGCCGACTAGTAGTCTGTCTAAATGCACTTTCCAGTCTGTGGTGCGGGAAGATAGAGCTCAAACACAGCATGTTGGTGTTACTGATCTGAAGGGATAGGGGTCAGAGCTCTGCAATGCTGAGGTGGCTGGAAGATGCAGGGCAGAATATGCAGAAAAAGAGCTTCAGAAATCTGTGCAGCAGTCCCCTCTGACCAAAAAAAAGCTGTGCCTCTATGAGGCAATGCTCACCATGCCAGGCAGGTAATAATTGCTGGGAAACTCTGAGTTCAATGGCAGTTTTAGAAATTGTACAGAGTTCAGAGACATTGGAATTCAAATTAGTCAAAGTAGAGAGATCCTAATCATTCAGCTGACACCTGAAGGAAAACAATGCTTTAGGAATAGGGCTAGTCTGATACTAAAGAGCTAGTCTACATATCCCTTAAAAAACATGAAAGACAAGCTTCAAAAGGATCAAGCTGATCTACAGATAAATTAACCACCAGAACAAAATTAAACATATGTTGAGAGAAGACAACAAAATCTAGACACTAAACAGGATAGCGTCCACAGTGTCCATGATACAATAAAAATTTACTAGATATGGGAAGAGGCAGGAAAGTGTGGCTATAACCGAGAGAAAATTCAGTCAGCAAAGGAAAGGCTCAGAAGTAAGAGGAATAGTGAAAATAATAGACAAGGACATAAAAAGAGTTATTATAAATATTATAAAGGCTGAAAGGAAAACGTGAAGATAATGAAAGAAGAGATGGGGAATCTCAGTAAAGAATGGAAACTATGAAAAGAATCAAATGAAAATTCGAGAACTAAAAAAGACATCTAAAAGTAAAAAATAAATTAATATGTGACCTTAACAGGAGTTTTAATATTGCATATATTGCAGAAGAAAAGATGATTGAACTTGAAGATAAGATACTAGAAACTATCTAAGCTGAACTACTGAGGGAAAAGGGCTAAAAGAATGAGAGGCGCCTCAATGACCTAGGACACAATGTCAAGTATGTGTAATAGCAGTCTCAGAAGGAGAGGAGAGAGAGAACTTGGGGGAAGATATTTGAAGAAATAATGACTGAATTTTTTCAAATTTCGTGAAAAATATAAACCTAGAGAACAAGGAAGTTTACCTAACCCCAAGCAGAAAATAAACACCAAGAAAATTCATAATCAAATTGCTGAAACAAGAGATAAAAGAAAAAAAGCTTAAAAGCAACCAGAGGGAAAAATGGCACATTACACAGAGGAGGATATTCGTCAAATATGCTGACTTCACATCTGAAATAATGTAAACCAAAAACACAATGGAATAACAGCTTTAAAGTACTAATGAGAGAGAGATAGAGAGAGAGAGAATCTTATAAAAATTCTATATCCAAGGAAAATAACCTTCAAAAATAAAGGTGAAAGAAAGTATGATTAACGAGTAAGAGAATTCATCACCAGCAGAGGTGCACTACAAGAAACATTAAAGGAATTTCTTCAGGCTGAAGGAAAATTATACTAAATGGAAACTGAGGTCTACTAAAGGGTTGAAGAGCTCAGATAAATGTAAATATGTACGCAAATTGAAAAGACCTTTTCTCATTTCTTAATTTCTTCAAAAGACAGTTGGCCGTTTAAAGCAAAAGTAATAATAATGTATAGTTAAATTTATAACTTATGTGGAAATAACGTGACAATAATAGCACAAAGGACGAGAGAGTAATTGGAAGTATATACTCTTGTAAGTGTCTTATATCAGATGATATGCAAATAATATAATATTAATTTATAGTAGACATTGATAAATTGAAAGATGCATATTGTAAACCATAGAGCCACCGTTAAAAATAACACAAAAAGGTACAGCTTAAAAACAAATAAAGGAGATACAACAGAATATTAAAAAACACTTAGTTGATCCAAAAGAAGACAGAAAAGAAAAATAAAAGGAACAAAGGACAGATGGAACAAATAGCAGGATGGAAGACAAACAGAAACATACCAGTAATCACATCAGATGTAAATGAATGAAATACTCTAATGAATAACCCAATAAGTTCATTTTTCAGTGGCGATATTAATGTTCTTGATTATGTTGAAATTATGACAGGGGAATCATGTAAAGAATGTGACAAGTAAGATGTGTGCAAGAAATAGGATCTCATTTTAATTTTGTTAACTTTTTTTTTTTGCTAGTTGTCCTAAATGAGTGTTTAAAATGGGAAGGCTGATGAAAAAAATGTGCCAATTATCAGTATATTATTTTTGCCTTCCCCAAATAGATTTTGAATCTCTCAACTCAAGCAATTTTCAAATTGAAAATATATAATTACTACTTTCAAGTCTGTCCCTTCCAAATTGGGCTTTAACTCTCTCTCTGTAGCTGACTCAGACTGTTCACCAGGGCGGGTGACAGAAAAGCAGGAGCTGGGCATGGTCTGGTGCTGGGGTGAGGAAGGAGGCAATGGGAAGAGAGGCCCAGCGTCCCCGAGTGTGGATGCAGGGATGACACTGCTCAGCAGCGGGTTGGGTGGGTTTGATGTTAGAGCCAGATCATCCAACGTTCCTCCTAAAAATATAGTCCATACTTTGGTAGGACTGATAAAATTTTAGAATCTATGCCCCCAAATTAAGAAATAAGTTATAGTTTTGAAACTCTGCATCCAATCTTGAATCATGCAACTCCTTCACTTTACTTAACTATGTCTTTTAATATTAAATGAAAATTATTTTTCGTTCCCTTGGCCTACCAATGTAACAGCTAGAAATAAAGGAACAATGAGTGCTGCACAGAGATGTTTTCATTGAGTCATAACTCCTGGTGGAAGTGCCCAAAGGTACCTACCATGCCATCGCTTTTCTCCCCAAGTTGGGTGTATGTGCGTGTGTTTGTGTGTGTGTACAATATATGGAGAGAAAGGAGAGAGAAGGAGACGGGGAGAGAGAAGGTTTCCCTCTCTTGCACCTAGTACAGCTGTTTTTGTCTGTTTCTGTCTAGTGTTTGTTCACATTCTTAGATATGTTACAAGGGTCTAGGCCAAACAAAATCCATGTGTCCGGTGCCACTTGAGTCAGGCAGTGTTGTTCTGTGTGTAGGGAGGAAGTATGAATAGGAGTGGTCTTAGCTCCCAAGGTGCCCAAAGGAGAAAAGTATATGAGCAGAGCAAAAATTATAGTGTGATGGGGCTAGGACAGTGTGCACAGGTGTGTGGGAGAAAGTGTTGGTGCTGAGAAGTGAAACTTCCCTCAGGTCCTTGGAGTTGCCCCTGTGAAATGGTGGAAGATCTCTCAATTCTCAGCATGATGGCTTTCTCGTCTTTCGAGTTTCTTTGGGGATCCTCAGGGCTGGGTCTACACTGACCCTCACTCCTCTTTCCTCCTTTGAAACCTGTGGCTCAGAGCCAGGATATGTGTGACTTAGGTTATTTATCCCCAGATCATTATCCTGCACGTTTACGTATTGAACTCCTCTCTGACACTCTGATAACAACTTCCACAGGATCCCCTCTGTCCTTCTCTAGTTGCCATGGTTCAGCAGGACAGGCAGACCTGGACATTGACTTCTGCAGTGTCACCTCATTTAGTTAATTCAGGCAGCAGATGTGCACCTGCAGCCCCAGACCTCTATGAGCCAGAAATGTCTATTGAATCCTTGTTAGTCAAGTTAAATATGACTGCAAGCCCCATCACCCAGTTTAAACCCGGTCATTACTGGGCAGGTGCCTTCCTCCCCCTCCAGGGATCCAGGGATTTCCATGGTCCTCAGATCTTCGGAACAGGGGCTCTAGTCCGCAGACGGCCTCACAGTCCAGGTCTCTGCACCTGGAAGGCATAGACTTGTTCCTCTTGGGCAAACTGTGGTCTTAGGATTAACTGGTGAGTCTGGGAATGCTGGGCAAAACATCTAGCCACCCTTGCGCACTATGCAGACAAGGGCTTTGTCAGTCTGCCAACAGCAATATGTACCCTGTCGTCATCTGGGTGGCCTGGATTCTACTCATCCATCTGTGAGTGCACCTAAAGAAATACTCCTTCCGCTTGCAAGCCTCACTCTGGGATTAGGAGAGCAACACCCCATCAAACGGTTAGACTCATCTCTTGTGACAGAGGCATAGAACACTCCATTCTAAAAGTCTATAGTCATTTGCTAGCTCCAAAGTTGATATGTCAGAGCTTTTTTCTTGTTGCATTTTAACTACCTACTTCATTTCAAAAGGTTCTGGATGTGGTCCTCTTTATTGATGGAGGGAAATGTTGTATGCAGTTAGGGTCCCATTAGCAGTTCAGCAGGGAATTGCCTGCATTCTAGCAGTGCTGAGAAGATAACCCAGATGCAAGTGCCCATTACGTCTGCTCCTTTGGTTAGCAATTCCAGGCCATCTGGGTATGGATTGGTATGGTTTTATGAGATAGAGGGAAAGAGGGAGGCGGAAGGGGGAAAGGGAGCGAGAGAGGAAGAGGGGAGAGTGAGGGGCAGGGGCAAAGGCAGGGGAGAAAACTGGTGTGCAGATTCTGAATAGCATTCCTTGCTCCAAATACTTGAAGACTTTATCTTTTACTTGTAGTTAACTATAAAAATGTACATTTGGGGGACTTTTCCCTCACAATAATATATGTAAGAAAATTTTATTATGAAATGTTTAAGCACATACAAAACCAGAGAGAGTAGTATAATGAAACCCTGTATGCCCAAAACCCAATTCAATAATTACCAAGATTTCCTCATACTTTTTGTTATTTTTGATGGTGAAATATTTTAATTCAAAACCAGGCCTCTCATCATTTTGCCCCTGCATACTTAAAAATTCATTGCTAAAAAATATGGACTTTTGGGGTTTGCCTGGTGGCCTGGGCGCAGACCTACACACCACTTATCAAGCCATGCTGTGGCAGGTGTCCCACATATAAAGTAGAGGAAGATGGGCATGGATGTTAGCCCAGGGCCAATCTTCCTCAGCAAAAAGAGGACGATTGGCATCGGATGTTAGCCCAGGGCCAATCTTCCTCAGCAAAAAGAGTAGGATTCACAACAGATGTTAGCTCAGGGCTAATCTTCCTCACCAAAAAATTTAAAAAATGGACTTTTAAAACCCAACAACAATGCTGTTATACTAACAACAAAGTTCCCAGTACTTTCTGCATCCTCTAAGGTCCACATTCAAACATACTTGTATGGCTGCCTTGTTTAAAGCAGGATCAGACCGTCCAGGGCCCACTGGGGAATACCCACACCTCTAGAGAGTCCTTCATTCTCCAGCAGAACCTCCATCTGCTTATTTTTCCAGGGCATTGATTTGTTGAAGAAATTTGGCTGCTTTCTTTCTCGTGGTACCATTTAATTTGTCCTGTTACCCACATCTTCTGCATTTCATATATTGCATCACATCAAATGCCATTTCTTCCACTTTTAATAGCTAGAGTTCTTCAGTACAGAACTACTTTCCCTCATCAATTAGACCTGTTGGTTACCAGAGAGACTACCACACAGGAAAGGGGGGGTAAATGCTGAGATCTTTCCCTTTAATTGCCAATTTGCAGAGTGGGTGGTGCTGTGATCATCTCCAGTGTTGACCAGTGACTGCTCTCCTCTTTCTCCCTCCTTCTCCCCTTCTCTCTCTCTCTCTCCCTCTCTCTCCTTTTCTCTCTCTCCTTCCATTTCTCTCTCTTTCTCACTCACACTTCATTGAATATCATTATAAATTCATGGATCCTTATATATGTGATGCCTTTTAATCAATTATAGTAATAACTCTTTCTGAGTCTCACATTTTCCTGTCTTTGGTGAATGGAAGCCCCTGCAAGTTGTCTTCTGTAACTTTTGACATGACCCTCCTCAATTGTCACACGACCTCCCAGGATCTCTTTTTACATTTCTTTCCCAAGCCCTGGAATTAGTCATTCCTCTCTGAGGCTCTGCCCCCACTCAGTGGGGAACAGCTTAGAAAACACCATCCGGAATCTAGGAGTGGGCATTACTATTAGATTGTCACAGTTTCTAGAACTTTCCATGGTTCCGAGCTAAGAAGTGCATAGTGTTTAAAGAAAGCAATCTGGACCAAGGGCTTGCCTTGGTGATCACTGGCCTTCCGCTGGGCCTTTCCCTGGGGATGGTGGACTTTGCTGTTCCTCCCTCTCTCTGGGATCTGCTTCCTCTGCACACCTCCTACCAGGAGCCCTGCTGGAGACACATGCTGCTCCTGCATCTTCCCCTGTGTTTGTGACCATCACAGATCTCCCTGGTGCTGTGTGATTCTTCAGTCCTTCTGCCAGCCACACTTTCTGCACTCACCTGCAGCTTGGGGCCTGCAATGACTTCTCCGAGTTTTGCCATCATTTGCCAACGAATTGCCCTGGTTTCTACCTGGGGCCAGATCCTCTTCCCTGGGGAGTGGGTACTGTGGGCATCCGGTGGGGCTTCAGGTGCCCCCATACATCAGCCACCACCCCGAGGCCCTGATGCTAACCCCACCTACCAGTGTGGCCACTTACCAGTATTTGGGGCTCAGGCCATTTCCTGACACCTGTTTGTTTGTTTTAAAGATACTGTAGTTCATGAGTTTTTCATATGTTATCCCTGTTGATCTGTTTGGCTTGCAAAGTAGGAATCTGGGGAAATCCAGACACTATGCAGGCACCCTGATTCCCCTGCCCGATAGTGTTTTAAATTAAAATCAGTGTGTGATTAGACGTGACCTAAACATATGCCTCTCATGAAGAATTACCAGCGTGTTCCAGTAGAGAAGGTAAAACAAAGCAAATGCCAGAATGTGTGGCAGATGGGCTATTGGTGAGTGAGACACCCTCAGGACTGTTGTAGAAAGGGGAAGCCTTCATTCTCTTCCCTCACGATGCATCGTGACCTGTGTGCTAAGAATAAGTCAGTTGTTGCTTTAGACATTTCTAGTTCACTTCCAACTGCTGGGTAGAGTGAAAAAAAAGGAGCTATTGTCCCTTGCTCTGAGCACATCTGCAGAACCACCCTCAGAGTGGCCTGGGAAGTGGACCTGGGCCAGTCGTGCACCAAGAAAGGCTTAGAGTCAGCTCTTAGCAAGCTTGTATTGAACAGGCATGGTGCACAAATCTGGTACTGTATTAGGGAAACTTATTCTGGTCTATGTAAATAAGTAAGCTGAAAAAATAACAAACAAGCAAAAAACATATTCTTTAGCTCAAATTTGACTGTAAATAAAATTAAACCTGTTCCTTTTTTTTAAACTTTAATTGATCAACACAGCCTTCAATATGCTAATGTAATATACATACATATAATAATGAATTTCTTGAAGAAAGAGTTAGCAGTCAGCATTTCCCAAGCGAATTGACCACTCGCCCTTTCATACCTATATTCTAACAGTTCAGATCTACTTTGTTCTAAATCTGTGCTCCCAAGAAACACAGCTGCAGAATGAGGGCTGCAGGGGCCATAGTGCCTATGAGCACCAAAAAGTACTGTGGGCTTAATAAAGGTAACAATTTGTATTCTTTAACTCATTTTATGAAGCAGTGTTTACCAAACAGCTTGGTGTTCTGGGTCATGTTGGTTATGCAAAAGGACCTTACCCTTAGGTTCCTGCTCTCCAGGAGACAAAGGTGTTAAAAAACCGTTATAACAGAACATGATGAGAACAGCAGTTCTAGAGTGTAAGGAACTGTAAGTAAAGGAGCAAGTGATCTTTGCGCTAAAAATAATTGAGTTGTTACTTTAAGCATTTCTAGCTCATTTCTAGTGTTACAAGATAAACTGAGGCACATTAAAATTTTCAAGAGTTGGTTGAACAAATATTGATTCTAACTGAGCAGCAGCAAACCAGAAGTAGTTAGGAGCACTCTACCAACAGGAGTGAGGGGAAAGGTTTTTATAGAAACGACACAGAAGCAAAGAAAGGAAATGATTTTATTGGCTATAGCTTGAGCAGTTTCCTTATTTGGGAAAGCCTAGTTGGCCGTTTGTGATTGGTTCTCCTAAAATTCCGTTTCCTGGGATACCAGTGCATTTATAGGAATTGATTCTGGCTACGGTTGGTTTTGGTTTGCTTATGGAACTACCAAGGCATTAGAGCCACCTCAGTCTAATGGCTTCCTTGTTTAATTACTTTAACGCTAGTGATTGACTCTGCCTTAGAAAGTCAGGAAGGCTTCCCAGAAGAGGTGGCTAGAGGGTCCAAGTCCAAGAACTTGTATGATGGAGAGCTCAGGGTGTTGGCAATGTCTAGTCTGGTTATGTCAAATTACCATTGTGTGCTTTTCCACTGGAAGGAGGAAGAGCTTTGAAAATGCTAGGGAGGAGGTGCTGAACTCAATGCCTAATTTTAAATAAAGTAGCAAAGAGCATCAGTGACAGTGCCCAAGTTATGACTCTTGGATTAATGTGTCACTCCTACCTGGGTGTGTCTCATTTCTGAAGTTTATTAGCAGTGGGATGCTCCTTAACCTGCTCCAACATGTGTTTCAATCTTTTTTACAAACTTTGCAGGGGCTGGCCCGGTGGCACAGGTGGTTAAGTGTGCGCACTCCACTGCAGCAGCCCGGGGTCCACCGGTTCAGATCCCGGGCGCGCACCGATGTACCACTTGTCAAGCCATGCTGTGGCAGGTGTCCCATATAAAGTGGAGGAAGATGGGCACAGATGTTAGCCCAGGGCCAGTCTTCCTCAGCAAAAAAAGAGGGGGATTGACAGATGTTAGCTCAGGGCCGATCTTCCTCACAAAAAAAATAAAAATAAAAAACTTTGCAGGGCTACCAAGAGAACTAGCTTAAACAACCATGGAAAATGATGCTTGGCATCTCACAGATGCTCCAAAAGTGGTGATAAGTATTATTGAGTGGTTTAATACTTGCTCTTGGTAAAAAACTGCAACTCATAGAAGCCTAAAAGTCAGAAATTGTGAAATTCCTCTTCAGAAATTTAAATCAATGCCAGAATCAGAAATATTACTTATTTTTCAAATGAAAATAGTATCGTCAATGAAATGCCATGATTTGCCATTTTGAAACATGTCCAGTTTAGCAATCTAGTGATGCAGTATTGTCAGTCTTCCCTCCAAGAGCAGGTTGCAACAATGTCCCATGCATGACCACTGTGCGTTTATTATATGTGTCCAAAATAATAGTGCATTAGCTACATTCAAAATAAGGTGCATTGTCCTTTTACCATTTTTTGGAAATGGAAAGAGTTCTTTGAACAAATATTGATTCTAATTGAGCAGCAGCAAACCAGATGTAGTTTGATAACGATGCCTCCAGTCTTATAATTACTTGTTTTCAATCTAAGAACTTCTTTGCATAAAAGTTCTGTTACCAGACCAAACATGAGTCCCCTTCTTGGCAGGTTAATCACCCTACACCAGAAGTAGTTGTCACACAAAGCAGAAATTTTATTTGCACCATGAAGAAAAGAAAATGGAGACCATGGGGAATAATTTCACAAAGCTATGGCTCCCCAAGCCTGGGGAGGTGGAGACCCCCCTTAATTTGGTGTAGAGAATTAATATTCAAAGGGGGAGTTTCATCATCACATGTAGAGGTGGGCATAAGCTTGCACATGCATGGTTTGAAATCATGCTTTTACATACATCGCATTATCTAAAAATGGGTGCTTTGCCCCTCCCAGAGGAGGAGAACTTACAATGTTAATGAGGGAAGGTTACTTTAGTACAACTCTCTGCCTGTTTGCACAAGTGTCATTCTTGTGGTTGTGGTCTGGGCCAATCTGGTCCAGTTCAGAGTGGTTGGGTCCAGGGTGGTGGTTGCTTAGAGCTTCTTCCTGGAACATAGCTGAAACTGCATAAGCTCAAGACCCCAAAGTCATTGGAGAAAGGAACATCTGCACCTTTCAACAAGAGAAGAGAGTTAAGTCAAACAAGAGAAAAAAAAAAGGTTAGAGTGTAGACAAGACAAGAGAAGCAAGGAGTTAGAGTCCATGGCTGGTTAAAATTCTTCTGATATTTTTTGTGAAATCCTGATGCTTTATGCTTTGTCTGACTCTAAGAATTTTATCATTTTCCACTTTGCTGTAGTATGAGAACTTTAAGCAAGAACTGCCCAAGTGCAGAAGCTTTTTAGTTTGATAGAGTCTCATTTGTTTATTTTTTTCTTTTGTTTCCCTGGCCTGGGGAGACATGATATTTAAAAAGATACTGCTAAAACTGATGTCAAAGAGTGTACTACCTGTATTTTCTTCTAGGAGTTTTATGGTTTCAGTTCTTAGATTCAACTCTTTAATTCCTTTTGAGTTACTTTTTGTGTATTATGTAAGATAGTGGTCTGCTTTCATTCTTTTGCCTGTGGCTGTCCAGTTTTCCCAGCACCATTTATTGCAGCATTATTTACAATAGCCAAAACTTGGAAACAACCCAAGGGCCCATAGACAGATGAATGCATAAAGAAGATGTGGTGTAAATACACAATGGAATACTACTCGGCCATAAAAAAGATGAAATCTTGCCATTTACAACAACATGGATGCACATTGAGGGTATTATGCTAAGCGAAATAAGTCAGATGGAGAAAGGCAATTACCATATGATTCACTCATATGTGGAAGATAAACAAACCAACACATAGATACAGAGAACAGATTGGTGGTTACCAGGGGGGAAGGGTAGGGGTAGGGCAAAAGGGATAAAGGGTCACATGTGTACAGTAATGGATGGCAAGTAGACTTTTGGTGGAAAACACCCAATGCAGTCTATACAGAAGTGGAAATATAATTATGTACACCTGAAATTTATATAATGTTATAAACCAGTGTGACCTCAATTTAAAAAAAAGAACTACCCAAGGGAGCAGTTTCCAGTTTCAAAATGTTCAGAATTCATCCATTTCCAAAATACAAAGAAACACAACACCCTAGGGTTCTATTGCCCTGTCAGAGACCCATTCATCTTGTGTTTTCAGAGGTTTAGTTTGATTCCCTATTTGTTGCCATCTGTTCTTCATTTTTTCGTGGTATGAATTTCAACCACTCAGTAAATGGAGGCCAAAAGAGGCACTGGATGTTTGAAAAAGGAAACAATGTGATAATTTAAAGTGGGAAGGGAAGAGATTCTCTCTTCAGCCTTGTATGCCTCAAAACAACTCATCTATTTTTTCTCCCTGTTACCAAATTGTTCTCTTGGTTCACAGCAACTTCATCATCTTTTAGACGTAACTGAAGGCAGCTCTGAGGCATCATAGTGGATCTGTCTCACAGTGCATTTTGCATGCTGGTGATTTGTGTGGAAGCGTGGACAGCCTGGTTGAACATTCGTGGGTCCTCAACTTTCCTCAGGAAACAGTGGGCTTGATGCACTTATTTTCCTTTCACAGAGCTCACTAAGGTGTTCGCTAGCATCTGGGGTGATAGAGATAGATTGAGCATGCCCATCAGGAACACACATTCTCTCTGAAGAATCTCAGAACTGTCTAGGGAAAGGTTTGGGAAGGGTTGGTTTAGAAGACTGAGTAGATTTACACACTTCAACAGAAACTGAGAATAGATGGGCCAACGGTCTGAGTTAAAGAAAAGAAAATTATGCTGAACAAGAAGGGCAACTATAAGGTCTTTTAGATCCTTTTTGTAAGTTACTTTTAGGTGGTGTGTTTCCATCCTCAAGTGGCCCAGGGCCTCCCTAGTCATGCGCTAGACTCTCCTTTTATGCAATAGCTTGCATTCATCTTCTCATGATTCACCCATCAACACACTGCCCTTAACCAACCCCTACTCCTTTCATGCCCTCAAGCTCAACTCAGTGCTCCAACCACATAATCACTTACCCCATCAACTTTACTTCAACTTGGATCCGATGTCTAAGGAGAGCCTATACATTGTATGTATGTGTGTGTGCATGTGTTCAACTAGGGATAATTGAAAAACAATACCATCACCAGTTCTTTCATTGTTCTCTTATTTTCTACTTGTCCTTCCTGGCCCTAAATCCACTGGCTAATGATCTGCTGCTCACATTTTGTCTCTGTTAGCATATACACTCCTATGGCCACTGAAAATTGTCTATCTTATATCTAGTTAGGGGCTGAAACTTGGACTAGCCAACATAACACACAATATTGTTTTGATTTAGTGTTTTAGAATTTGTTTTAGTCAGCTTGGGCTACCATAACAAAATACTACAGACTGGATGGCTTAAACAACAGAAATTTATTTTCTCGCAGTCTAGAGGCTTGGAAGTCCAAGATCAAGGTGCTGGCTGATTGGTTTCTGGTGAGATCTGCCTTCCAGGCCTGTAGATGGCACCTTCTCTCTGTGTCCTCACGTGGCAGGGACTTACAATATAAGGACACTAATCCTATTGGATCAGGGCCCCATCTTTATGACCTTATTTAGCCTTAATTACTTCTGTAAAGGCCCCATCTCCAAATACAGTCACGTTAACGATTAGGGCTTCAACATATGAATTTGGGGGACACTATTCAGTCCATAGCAGGGTTGAAAATTCTTCTCTCACTTCGAATGTTGCTTTCAGCTTCTAGATTTTACTAACTCTGCTTACAAGAGCCCCAGTTTCAACCTTCATGACACAGAGCAGATAGTAAGGGCCTAAAGAGCTAAAGGGCCAGAATTAAATTCCTTCATATCTCACCATCAATCTATTTATCTCCCAATATTTGAGGATGGAGACATTGCAAGCAGACACTTGTCAGGATGGATGGTTTGTTAAGAGCAGCCTTTGTCCTCTAGGGCTGTGCCATAG
Source organism: Ceratotherium simum simum (assembly GCF_057802395.1). Taxonomy (NCBI): domain Eukaryota; kingdom Metazoa; phylum Chordata; class Mammalia; order Perissodactyla; family Rhinocerotidae; genus Ceratotherium; species Ceratotherium simum. Next base: position 73,622,516 of record NC_141902.1, on the reverse strand, counting down.
GGGAAGGGCCACCAAGAACTGCCCATACCATATGGGCAATTTGGGGGGCGTTGTCTTTAAAGAATCTAAAACCAACACACCCATGCTGCCCCACATCAGATCTCTAGTACTTCATTCTCCACTTTATCCACCAGGGAGGGAAAAACAGAAGACTGTCCTCTTGCCTCCGAACACCCTTGTTGACTAGAAGCTCTATCCAAACTCGCGATTGGGGCCAGAGTTGTGTAACAGGTGTACCCGAACACAGATAGCTGCAGATGCAGCAAATGAGGAAGCTGTGTTACAGATGTGTAGCCACTCAAAGCCGTTGCACTGAAAGGATCAGGCAGAGGCTAGGGCCAGAAACACAGATCCCACGATTTCTGTCTGAATGAATTTCTAATTCTATTTGGTCTATGCTAATGCACTATTATCTATACACAACAACATCTGACCACACATGTGCATCCCAGCTAATCTTTCTGGAGGCAATTATTCCTTCTTCTCTTATGTAATATATCAGTGACAAGTGATTATTCATTCACTTACACATACTTATTGAGTGTCTGGTGTGTGTAAGCACTCCTCACAGTGCTGGGTAAACAGCAGTGAACCAAAGAAAGACTCCAGCACTCAAAAGTGATGAATTCTGGTCATATTCAGATGATAAGTTCCCAGTTAAGATATTTCTGGACTTTTCTTTTCCTACCAAACTATACCAGATAGTTAATAATCTTTCCCACCCAGTTCTGCACACAAGAAAGCATAGTGAATTCCCCAAACTACCAAACGCCGCTATAGCATAGCATTTCCAAAATATTATGCAGTTGAATGTAACTGAAAAATACATGTGACCCCTACTGAGAGATAGGACTAAGTAGAAAGCACAAAATTGAATGTAGACACAGATGTCAGAATAATATGGAGAAGCCAGTAAAAAATACAGATTCTTAGGCACCCTTGCACATCAGCTCTGGGGTGGTCCCTAGCTACATGCACTTTCTACAGTTTCTCCCATTGATTTTTAGACTGCAAGCTCTATGCTGGAATGCAGACTGGTGCCTGAGAAGCATGAGTGGCTGGAACCTAAGTAATTCCCTCCCACAAACTGATCTTGCTAGGCTCATTATACACCTATTTATTCAAAATTACAGACTATAAAATGCCATGGACCTGAGAAGACTTTGGTAGTCAAATCCATGAATTGTACAGGTTTAACTGGGCTATATTATTTTTCACCCGTGATATTTAAGAGCATACACTCAGGAATCAGAGAGACGGCGCTCTGAATCTGGATCCACCACATAAGAGCTGCATGACCTGATGCCTGGAGACCCCTGGGCTTCCACTCCTGCTCTGTGCAATGGAGATAATGATTTCCACTTCCCAGCATGGTCCTGGGAGTTGAATGAGATGACCTGAGGAGGGCACTTAGCTGCGAGGCTGGTATAGAGAAAAAGAGCTTCCCACACAGCTGCCAATGAAAGAGATTTGTGCTGAAGTCGAATGGCCCTATTGGACGTACTGTGTACGGCTGGATTTGCAGCTGCTGGAAATCAAGCGTGGTCCTGCTGGGGGCCAGGCAGTGTGCAGGCTCAACAGTCTGAATAACAGGATGTCCACTTGACCGAAATGAACTGCTCCTGGTTCAGGCAGCTAATGGGCAGCTAATGTTTACAGGAAACTTACAAAATCATCCTTTGATAACTGAAGATGCTGTCTTATGATCACGTCAAGCTAAATAGAGCAAAAACAACAAGAAACTAAACCTTCTGCTTTCATGATTTATTTTTAGTTTTCAATGAAGACTGATCAATTCATCTTGGGGAGAAGAGCCTTAGGTGGTGGTTTTCTTCAAATCCTTGATTTCTACGTTGTGGAATATTGTTTTATAGATGATAGATTTTCTTTTTTCAGTTTTTTCCTACTGACAAGCAGTGAAATGATCAGCTGGAGTTTAAAATGGATGACAAACGTGTTCCATTTTCTCTCTAATATGTATCTGATCATGTTGCTGTATTTCTGAATGATAAGATATAAAAAAGTTATTTTACTCTTCCCCCAGGGCCATAGAAAGACTGGAAAGAAGAAAACAAAACATTAGGCTTGGCTTTACAACTTAAATTTAGCTCCTGGTCATGAGATGATGACAGTGAGAACCAAGAGATGAACTAGGTGTCTGAGGGTACACAGCTAAGGAGAGGAAGAGCCAGCTTGAAAGCCAGCAGTTTGGTTCCCAATTCTCTGATTTTGTCTGATACATTTAATTAACAAAAATGCTATTTTGAAGGAGGTGAAGAGGTGATTGAAAATGACTCTGGGCCTTAAACTGTCAAAGTGTGTTTTTCCCCCCAGTTTTATTGAGATATAATTGACATATAACATTGTGTTAGTTTTAGGTGTACAAGATGATTTGATATGTTTATATATTGTGAAATAATTACTGCAATGTTTAGTTATCTGTCACCTCATAACGTTACAATCTTTTTTCTTATGACAAGAACTTTTAAGATGTACTCTCTTAGCAACTTTCAAATATACAATACGGTGTTATTAACTATAGTCACCATACTGTACATTACATCTCCAGATCTTATTAATCTTGCAACTGGAAATTTGTCCCTTTTGACCACCTTCACCCATTTTCCTCACCCCCCACTCTGCACCTCTGGCAACCACCAGTCTGTTCTCTATATCTATGAGTTTGTCTCTTTTAGATTCCACATATAAGTGATACCATGCAGTATTTGTCTTTCTCTGTCTGACTTATTTCCCTTAGCATAATGCCCTCAAAGTTCATCCATGTTGTTGAAAATGGCAGGGTTTCCCTCTTTTTATGGCTGCGTAATATTCCATTGTGTATATGTACCACATTTTATTTATCTATTCATCTGTTGGTGGACATTTAGGTTGTTTCTATATCTTGGCTATTGTGAATGATACTGCAGTGAACATAGGGGTGCCGATGTCTCTTCAAGTTAGTGATTTCATTTCCTTTGAGTATATACCCAGAAGTGGAATTGGTGGATCATATGGTAGCTCTATTTTTAATTTTGGGGGGAACCTCTATGTTTTCCATAGTGGCTGCTGCAATTTACATTCCCACCAACAGTGCACAAGGATTCACTTCTCTCCTTAAAAAAAACTGTTGAAGTATGTTTTATTTGACTAGTGAAGCATGCATTGTTTTCTTCTTTGGTTTATTAAAAAAAAAAAAAGTTTGCTTTCCAAGAACAATGCATGAACTATGCATCCAATTGAAAAATACGAGTATAGAGTAGAGAAGTATGTTATGCAAAAAGAGAAATTTTCCCATGTGCCATTCATTACATAATCTTGCTTCTGTCCCTAAGGGCAAGCTGAGTTAATAGTTTAAAGGTATATCAATCAGAGGATTTAAATGTATGTTTAATATATGTATTTTATACATCTGTGTGCACACCTATGCATGATTACTCATTCACCTCATTATGTATTAATCACTTACTGTATGCCAGGCACTTTGCTGGCTTCTGAAAATATACATGTGGTCACTGCTCTCAGTGAGCTTACACTACAGTGGAGGAGACAGAAAATTTTTTAAAAAGGAAGCACCAAACAAATAATGTAAAGAATTGTCTAAAATTAGTGTTAATTAATTTTGAAATATTGGTAAAATCCTCCAGTGAACCCATCTGGGTCTGAAGATTTATTTTGTGGTAGCTTTTAAATTGTGAATCCAATTTATTTAATAGTTATAGGACTATCTAGGTTTTCTATTTCATCTAGGTTAAATTTTGGCAGTTTGTGGATTTTGAGGAATTGGTCCATTTTGTTGTCATCTTTTTTTTTTTTTTTTGTGAGGAAGATCGGCCCTGAGCTAACATCTGCCAGTTCTCCTCTTTTTGCTGAGGAAGACTGGCCCTGGGCTAACATCTATGCCCATCTTCCTCCACTTTATATGGGATGCAGCCAAAGCATGGTTTGACAAGCGGTGCGTCGGTGTGTGCCTGGGATCCGAACTGGGAAACCCCAGGCCGCTGCAGCAGAGTGCGCAGACTTAACCGCTTGCGCCACCAGCCCGGCCCCAACTTTAAGTTTCTTGAAGTTTATCTTATGACCTAGGATATGGTCTGTCTTGGTAAATGCTTCACAGGTGTTGGATAAAAAAAAGTATATTCTGGTGTTTTGGGTCAAATTTTCTATATATGTGAATTAGATTCTGTTTGTAGATTGAGTTGTTCACTTTGATGATTCTATGTCTAATACTTCTGTCAATGGCTTGGGTGGGGTTTAGAAGTCCTCAGTGATAGTTGTGAATTTGTGTACTTCTCCTTCAGATCTGTCAGTTTTTGGTTTATGTATTTTGATGCTCATAACATATTGTTGTTTGGTTTGTACATATTTGATATTTATAACATATTGCACATAATGTATTGTTATGTTTTCCTGATGAGATGATCTTTTTATCATTATTTAATGTCCCTTTGTGTCACTGTAATTTCCTTTTCTCCATAATCTGCTTCATGGGATATTAATATAACTACTCCTGCTTTTTCTTAAAATTAATATTTTCATGTATTTCTTTTCTCATATTTTTACTTTCATCCTACCTGTGTTGTTGCATTTGAAGTGAATTTCTTGTAGACAACATTTAGTTGGATCGTGTTTCTTTTTTTTCTATCAACTCTGTCAAACCCTCATTTTAATTGTTGTGTCCAAACCATTTACATTTAAGATAATTATTGATATATTAGGAAATATTAGCATTCAAGTATGCCATTGTGATATTTGCTTTCCCTCCATTTCATTTTTCTCTCATTCCTATTTCTCTTCATTGGTCTTCATTTGGGTTACCTGAACATTTTTAAGGATTGCATCCTCATTTATTTACAGGCATACATCATTTTATTGTGCTTCGCTTTATTGCACTTCACAGATATTGCATTTTTTACAAGACTTTCCACCAGCAAAAAGATTATGACTTGCTGAAGGCTCAGATGATGGTTTGCATTTTTTAGCAATAACGTATTTTTTAATTAAGGTATATACATTTTTTAAGACATAATGCTATTGCACACTTAATAGACTACAGTATAGTGTAAACATAACTTTTATATGCACTGGAAAACCAAAACATTAGGGTGTCTCACTTCATTGCAATATTCGTTTTATTGCGGTGGTCTGGAACCAAACCCTCAATATCTCCAAGGTGTGATTGTATAATGTTTTTGAATATATTGCTTTATATGATTTTCTTCATGGTCACTCTTGGAATTGCAGTATGCATAATTAACTTATAACAGTCTCAATGTTTTACCACATTGAATGAAGTGTAGAAACCCTACTTCCGTTTAGTTTCCTATACTTGCCTTACTTTTTTTTTTTTTTAAGATTTTATTTATTTATCGTCCCCCATAAAGCCCCAGTAGATAGTTGTATGTCATAGCTGCACATCCTTCCAGCTGCTGTACGTGGGACGCAGCCTCAGCATGGCCGGAGAAGCGGTGCGTCGGTGCGCGCCCAGGATCCGAACCCAGGCCACCAGTAGCAGAGCGCGCGCACTTAACCGCTAAGCCATGGGGCCGGCCCTTACTTTTTAAATATAATTGTGTTAGGGATTTCCTAACATTGAGCTCCACATCAGATAGTGTTAGGATTCAACCATCAAATACTATTTAAGAAACTCATGAGAGGAAGGACTGTCCGTTATATTTTTATCTCTACTTTTACCCTTTTTTGTGCTCCTCTTTCTTTTCTGAAGTTCCAAGCCGTCTTTTATTATCATTTCCTTTCTGTTTAGAGAATTTCCTTTAGCCATTCTTTAAGGGAGGTTTGCTAGTGACAAATTCGCTGAATTTTTCTTTGTCTGAGAATGTTGTTATCTATCCTGTCTTTATGGTGGTGTTCTCACTGGATATATAGAACTGTCATGGTTGACAGTTCTTTTCTTCAGCACTTGAAGTATTTTGTGAAAGGTCCTTCTGGCATCCATGGTTTCAGATGAGAAGTGTGTTGTTATTTGCCATGGTGTTCACCTACCTGTAATGTGTTATTTCTCTCCAGCTGCTTTCAAGATTTTTTTCTTTATTTTCATTTTCATTAATTTTATAATGATGTGTCTAGATCTGTATTTATTTGAATTTATTTTATTTGGGGTTTGCTCAGCCTCTTGAATCTGTAAGCTTGTGTCTTTCTTCAAATCTTGGAAGTTTTCAGTCGTTATTTCTTCCAGTACTTTTTCAACACACTCCCTCTTTCTTCTTCTGAGACTCTGATTATTAACTCCTTTGTAATTAACATATAGTTCCCTGCAACTCTGTTCTCTCTCTTTTTTTTTTTTTTTTATTTACAATCTACTTTCTCCCTGTTGTTTAGATTGGTAAATTTTTTTTATCTGTCTTCAATTATACGAGAGTCCCTCTTCTGGCATCTCCACTCTACCATTGAGCTCATTCAGTGAATTTTTAAAATTTTGTTTGTTATGTTTTATGATAATTTCCATTTGGTTATTTACTGAGCTTTTCTGTGTTTTTTTTTTTTTTTTTCTGGTGAGGAAGACCAGCCCTGGGCCAACATCCGTGCCCATCTTCCTCTGCTTTATACGTGGGACGCTGCCACAGCATGGCTTGATAAGTGGTGCGTAGGTCCGCACCCAGGATCCAGACCTGTGAACCCCGGGCCGCCAAAGCGGAGCGCACAAACTTAACCACTACACCACCAGGCCAGCCCTGAGCTTTTCTGTTTTTTTTTTTTAATTTCTTTCAAGAGAATTTATAATTGCTTGTTGACGCATTTTTGTGATGGCTGCTTTAAAATCCTCATCAGATAATTCTCGCATCTGATTCATCTCAATGTTGGCATCTGTTGATCATCTTTTCTCATACATCTTGTGATTTTCTGGTTCTTGGTATGATGAGTAATTTTCTATTGTAGGCTGGAAATTTTGGATATTACATTATGAAACTCCGTATCCTATTTCATCTCTTTTAGCAGGCATTCCCCTGTGGAGGTGTAGTACAAAAGCCAGGTGGCTATGTATGTTTAGCTTACCTTTGTCCTCACTGACCCTACCCTGGCAAAAGCAGAGTACTGACCCAAGTGCCTCACTGCAGATGGCTGGGGTGCGATTTCAGCTTTCTTCTAGCCTTGTGTACAGCTTCCTGGTCAGATCTCTTGTCTGATTTTCCTCTTCTTATAAATGGCACCCTATTCTCTATACCAGTAGTAAAGGCCCCTAACATTTGACCTATTGTCAAGGCCTGGCTTCCCCTCCTCAGGCCAGAGCCCTCTTGTTTCTGCTGTTCCTCCTCAAGGCCCCATCTGCCCTGCCCAACGGCTGTCTGCTCAAACTCTGTTCCATCAGAAGCTCCCAGCATGGCCGGCTCCTTGCTGGAAACAGAGTGTCCATCTTGCTATTTATTTGCTGAAAATGCTGCAGTGTCTTCCTCTTGTCTATCAAATTATGTGTAACCTCCTCCTCAGAAAATTAAGGGCTCCTGTTTCTGAAATGTGCTCCAAACTGCCTCTCTACCTTCTCTCTTCTAGAAGTGAAAATCTCACAGTTTAGTATGTTCATAAGTTGATCTTATTATTTAATTTAATAATAATACCTACCTGGCTACTCTGTTCCAGGCTCTGTGTTATATCCTAAAATGCATCATCTCATTTAATCCTCATAATAATCCGACGAGGCAACAGGCACACGAAGAGATGAAGACCCCAAGGTCTTGGGTGCAAATCCCAGCTCAGCCCTGCTAGCCAGGGTCCTTGACCATCTGGATCATACCTCTTCATCCATGAAATATGGGCAATACTCTGAAGGTTGTTGTGAAGCTTAAAGGAGGCGATGCACGAGAGTTTTCAGCATGAGGTATTGAGCGCAATAAGCATTCAGTAAGTGTTGCAGCTATTGTTGCTGCTGGTTTTAATATTGTTGCTAGTCCGTAAAGTGAGGCTCAGCAAGGTAAAATGAGTAGCCCGAGAGCACACAGCTATTACGTGGTACAAGGCGAGTGTCTCTCCAACAGGAAGCCTGGGGTAGGAGGAGTGGATGGAATGATCCTTCTTGGTTTCTCCCAGGTATCTACTTATATGAAACTCTAGAAAGAAGGAAAAATCCATTCCACTTAAAATTCAATATGTTAGCCATCTGCTTCTGCCCCGAACAGCTTTCCTGGTGAGACTTGCCTCTTTGTTGCTTTACATGAGCAAGAAGAAATTGTATTTCTAGGAGGGCTTGTTGAGGAGAGTACTGAGGGCGCTCTCAGTAGCAAAATAAGCAGCCACCTCTTTTGTTTAATTGTTATTTTCTTTAAGTGTGTGTTTACCTGACCTTCAAGGTGATGCAGGTGAGGGGGCAGCACAGTACGCCATGGAGTGAGTGACCCTCACAGGTGATGCTGTCAGGAAACAGAGCAAGGAAGTCCATGCAGTTCATGCTTGCACCTGAGGCTGCTGTCCAGTGGAGCACGTACAACTAGATACCAGCTATGCATTGTGGAAGCTGTCTCAAAACAAAGGATTAAGGATAGACAGAGCTAAAGCTTATCAGAACAAAAGAACCACATGTTGACTGCCTGCTTTGGTGTTTGATTGTGTAGTTAGAATGATAGGGAAGGGAACAAAATTTGCCACACAAAATGTGTCTCCTTAGCATGAGAATTATCTTTAAGAAACAAAAGACTCAGAAAGTTTTTCTTTTACCTTCCCCTTAACTGTCTAAAAACAAGTTCGATAAATGGCCTGTAAGAGGAACAGAGATATCACCAGGGATATCTACAAAGAATACGGGCTAAGTGTGGTGGGGGAGACTCGGCAGGGCCTAAAGATCAGAGTCCTCTCCACATCCCGTTGTCTCTGCGAGGCCTGGCGGACATTCCTTTACCAAACTTTGCTTTTCCATCTCCATATGAATTGCCTTCCTCCCCTTCGAAGCCCCAAACCACTACCCCCAACATCCTTCTTTGTCTTTAGTTGAAGATGGGATTTAAGGTGGTGGCTTCAGCCATTTTGGTGAGTTACTCAGTTTTCCTGGGTTTCTCCCATGTATACAGGAGGTATACATATCATTTAACTTTGTTTGATTTTTTTCTGTTAATCTGTCTCATGTCAATATAATTCTTAGACCAGCCAGAAAAACTTAGAAGAGTAGAGGAAAATTTCTTCCTCCACTACAACAGCAGTTATATTAGTCAGGTCCTGGAGGTGATGCACTTTTGTTTTAAAGTGAATTTGTTTCTTACTGCGACAAAACAAGGTTTTCCAGACATATCTCAATGCCAAGATTAACTTGATTCTCATCTGATGGCACCTGGGTGAAAGAGAATGTGTCCCCCACCGGGAGAGTGAGGACTGCGGCCCCGTGTGAAATACCCACCATTTAAACTTTTGTGGCTGCTTTGTCCTTTGTTTTTGCTCCTTTATTTCTCCCTGCCTCCCTCCTTCCTTTATTCTCTTTGTTCTTTCCTGCCTTCCTTCCTTCCTCTCTTTCTCTCTTCTTCCCTCCCTCCCCCCTCTTCCCTCTCTCCTTCGCTTTTTTCTCTCTTTCTCTCTAATCCTAGGGTATTGCCTCCACCTCTTCCAAACAAAAAACAAAACAAAGGGAAGAGTGGGATGAATGTTTATCAGCTGCTCTATGACCCTAAAACAAAGAAGTTATAGCAGATATAATTCAGTAAGGTTTATTGGCTGACACGGTCTGTGTGAGGCTATTGACATGTTACATTTAAATCTATAAATCATCTGACTTTACTATGAAGTTGAATTCTATGAGCCATACCAGAAACACTGTCTCATCACTCCCCACTCCTAAAATATATGCTCCCTTTTGGGAGTTTTACATGAAATAAATGAGAAAATCATGTATGTATTCCCAGAGAGTGGCATGTTAATCAAGTGTTTAGGGTATTTCTGCTGTGTGTCAGGTGCTTCATATGTGGCATCATTTCTCTAGCTTGAGACACATCCCTGAACACAGCAGATGCAGACCGCTCCTTCAAGGAGCTGACATTCTGGCAAGAGAAGACAGAGGAGTGACCCTTTTTACCTCCTAAAGGAGGGGGTCAGAAAAGTTTTCCTGTAAAGGGCCAGAGAGTAAATGCTTTAGGCTTCGTGGACCATTGGATCTCTGTCGCCACTGCTCACCTGTGCCCTTGTAGTGAAAGTGATCATGGAGCATATGTAAATGGTGGGCATGGCTGTGTCGCAGTGAAACGTTATGTACAAAAACAGCCCTCAGGGTGGGCTTGACCTGAGAGCCTTAGTGTTCTACCCCTGGGCTGTATCCATCACTCCCCACAAAAGTCCTCACTTAGGGCTTCAAGATTTACTTCATTTTAAATTTTTTATTGAGGTTGCCTACATGCCCTACTCCTTTTAGCTGTCTCTAGCTTTTTGGCTCATCCATACTTTATGAAACACGGAGAACAGCATCTCCCACATTCTGTATATATACCCAGCCATCTCCCCACTAATCCAAACAAATATAAAGTGGAGAGGAGAAATAGAGCAGAATATTTGTCTGTAGCCCCAGCATCTATTTGATTTCTAAAGAAGAGATTAAGAAGAAATTGTTCTTACTGAGTACCTGTTGGGTCTCTGGCAGTGTGTTGTGTCCTTTGGATATGCAGCTGCAGGACATGGCTGCTATGCCCTAAATGTGGACAGGTCAGGAAGAGAGTTAGACAAGCAAACACCCAGCAGGGTCGGGCGCAGTGAGGTCAGCGGACAGAGCTCAACATTGGGTGTCAGTGGAGTACAGGAGATGAGCATCTGACAGCTGTGTGTGTGTGTGTGTGTGAGAGAGAGAGAGAGAAAGGGAGGTGGGGAGAGGGAGGGAGGAAGGAACACAGAAGGAAACACAGAAAGTAAGACAGAGAAAAAAGAGAGAGAGAGAGACGAAGACAGTGGGGAAAAGGAGGAAGGAAAGGAGAGAAAGAGAGAGAGAGGAATTTAGGCCAAGCAAAAAGAATAGCCGTTCTGAGCAACAAACAGATGGCCACCTGCCGCGGGGCAGTGGGCCATAGTGTTTTTATTTATTTATTTATTTATAGGTATTTATTTATTTTATTGAATTGTTATTGACATACAACATTATGTTAGTTTCAGGTGTACGACAGTGATTCGATATGTATAAACATTACAAAATGATCATCACAATAACTTTAGTTACCATCTGTCCACCTTTAAATTTGCTACAGTATTGTTGACTGTCTTCCCTATGCTATGTATTACATCCCCATGGCTTATTTATTTTATAACCGTAAGTTTGTACCTCTTAATCTCCTTCACCTATTTCATCCAATCCCCGCCCACCCCCCAGGCAACCATGTTATCTATGAATCGATTCTGTTTTGTATTGTTCGTTTGTTTTGTGTTTTAGGTTTCATATATAAGTGAAATCATATGGTATTTGTCTTTCTCTGTCTGACTTATTTCACTTAGCATAATACCCACTAGGTCCATCCACGTTGTCGCAAATGGCAAGATTACATCTTTTTATGGTTGTGTAATAGTCCATCGTGTGTGTGTGTGTGTGTGTGTGTTTGTATATCATGTCTTCTTTATCCATTCATCTATCAATGGCCAATTAGATTGCTTCCATATCTTTGCTATTGTAAATAATGCTGCAGTGAACATAGGGGTGCATGTGTCTTCTTGAATTAACGTTTTTGTTTTCTTTGGATAAATACCCAAAAGTGGCATTGCTGGACTGTATGATAGTTCTATTTTTAATTTTTTTGAGGAACTTCCATACTTTTTTCCATAGTGGCTGCTCCAATTTACATTCCCATCAAGAGTTCCCTTTTCTCCACATCCTCACCAACACTTGTTATAGTGTTTTTAAATACTGGGAACTGCTTCTTCTTGACAGTTAGCATGTTTGAGGCCTGGAAACCTGGGTCAGGGCTAACTCTTAGGATCAGGAAAAGGTCCAATCTGTGGGCTTCACCACGTGCCAGGTTCCTTTCTGGGGGCTGGGCATCATGCCCAGGTGACCACGGACTGACCAGCCCTGCACAGGAGAGCCTTTCTCTGAAGACCACCAGAGAGAGGCCACATGAGCCCAGGAAGGAGGCAGAATTGAGCTGAATGTTGACAGGTGGCTAGAGCAGGAGAAAGGATTCCTCTTCTCTCCTCAGCCTCCAGAAACACCTGTAATTCCTTCCCAACTGCAGACCACACAGATGGTCTCTATTTTATGAATGCCAAAAAAAATGATTTTAGTAAGAAGAGTATTCATGAACACATTTTCCCCCCACGTAGGAGACTTTAAACTTTCTGGTTCCCATAACATCCAGTGGCTGTCTCCCTGTCTTCTCCCAGCCGGGGATTCCCCCTTGCATTGGGCTGCCTGCAGTTGTGTGCATTCTCTCTCCATCACATGCACACACCTCTACACACAAACACATGCACTCGTACATGCTCACTCTCACACTCGCAATCTAGGCTGATGCGGAATTGCACTTTCAGTGAGTTGTCACCTATGAGGGCTGCCACTCTTGTATTTCCCTTGATAACAGGAAAGCGTAATAGAGACTAGTACTAACACTTAGTGCTAGTTCTCAGACAATATGATGGCAGTAGAACATGGTTTGGTTTCAGTGTTCAAATTTTGATATTTTAGAAGACAAGTGACAGCCGAGTAGGAGGAGTGGCACTCCTGCAGCTCAAACAGGATCCATGCAGAGCCTGCAGACACCCCCCAGGGATTCAAGGAGGACCTAGGTGGGGACAGCACTGGCGTGAGCCCTTTGCTTGATGAGAGTCATTCATCAGAGCAGACCAGAAGGCCACGTTTCTAGGTACATATTTCCTGTTTTCTCTCACACTGATCTCTCCAAATTCCTTAGAAGATCTATGATTAGGGTGTCTCCTTAGGGACCATTTTCCTATTTATAAGAAAGTAAAAATAAAAGAAGGGTTGGAGAAACACCCCAAGCTGTCTCTGAGCCTGTCAGGGAATAGGTTTTTGTTACTATGGAGGCCAGAGGTAGAAAAAGACGGAAGTGAGCCAGTGAGGGAACACCAGGGCTGAGCACACCTGCATCTGGATTTTCTAGTCACACGAGTCTGCCTGTGAGCCCACCGAGAGGACCAGATACTGCATCCTTAGTGTCTGATCCTGTACATACGGTCAGTGCCTCGTCTACCTTAGGTCAGCTCTTCACCAGATCTCTGCAACATGGAGCCTTCCATGGGGACCAAGCAAGAATGGAGCCAAGCTCCAGAATCACAAGGATAGAGCTAGTACACCAAAATACACATTATCCCCAAGCTACATTGATAGATTTAATCACACCCTTTTGGTAGCCCTCTTTCTAAAATGTATTTTGCAATTCTGCCTTCTCCAAGACAGTTTGTTGAATATAAATTGCTCTGTGGTCCTTGAACAGAGGGCTGGTTGGGGCTAAGGGATGCCCTGTGGTGCTCGAGGGGTCCTCTGGCGTGGTTGCGGTGCTGGCCGCAGTGCCAGTGGCTCCCGAGGTGGGAGCTCTCTGATGTCTTGCGTCTGCTTGTTATCATTTCATTCTGTCTCCTGCCTGCTTGTATGCTCTCATAACATTTTGATGCCGTTGGCAGTATTGTCTGTTGCAATTCCCTCTATTTCTAATTGGTGTTTCTAAGCTTCTGGCAGCTTGAAACTCAGAGAACAAATCTTCAAGTAAATCAGAACTTGAGCAATTTAAGTTCACAGAAGGTGCAGCTTATATCTGGCTCATCAGAGGTTTACATCTGTGGACTTTCTGTCCATGCTGGATACAACGATAAGAGCTATATTTGTTGAGGCCTTACTGCGGGCCAGCTCCACACAGACACCATCTGCAGAGGAGGAAACTGAGGCTCACTGTTCCCAAGAGAGGCCCGAGGCTTCCCAGGAGTAAATCTCCCTCTAGATCCCTGCTCTTCACCACTCAATTACTGGATCAGAGAAGCAGTGCCATGATTCATTATTTAACAACATACAAAAAATTAATATAGAAATGAGACACTTCATCCGTAGCTGGAAAGTCATTTACTGTGTGATAAACAAGACTTTTGATGTAAGAGAGAAACACTGCTTAGGAAACAAAAAATGCATGAAGCACAGGGACCTCCTGTCCTAAAAACAAGCACACCTCAACAGGTTTAGATATTCCTAAACTAGAATACAGTTTTTTTAGATGTATCCTTTTATAGCATAGTCATGTTAAATTAAGTCTGGAGGTTATTGCTCTGTAAGTGTGGTGGTGAAACTATTCTATATGTTACTATAATGGTGAATACATGTCATTGCACATTTGTCCAAAGCCATAGAATGTAGAACACCAAGTGTGAACCCTCATGTGAACTACAGACTTTGGGTGATTATGCTGTGTCAATGTAGGTTCATCAATTGTAATAAATGTGCCACTGTGATGGAAGATGTTGATAATGGGGGAGGCTGTGTATGTGTAGGGGAGGGGGTATAAAGGAAATCTCTTTACTTTCCTCTCAGTTTTGCTGTGAACCTTACACTGCTCTAAAAAAAATAAAATGTTAATTAAAAAAGAACACTTTGTATACTTTCCAGGTAAATGAATTAGAATATTAAACAAAGGCTCTTCAGCCTTTAAACCACCTTCATTTATTCCGAATTTTCCAAACAGATTTAACATTGAATCCAATTGAAACACTCATACCCACATTTTTTGGCGGGAGGCTCTTGCCTTGTTTCATCAAATAGCCTTTGAAATCCCTGGTCACTGGCATTGAGCTCCCATCAGGGTTGCATGATGGGCTTATGCAAGCCTTGCCAGCAAGGTGAGATGGCCCACGTCCTCTCTGAGGAAGGAAGGGTTGGTCAGTAGGAGAGCTTCAGAAAGAGTGAAGTGCTCTCTCTGCCTGCCGCCTCTTCTAAAAGCACAAAAACAAGTCCAAATGCTGTGGTCAGATATTAGAATGAGTTATATTTAAAGGTAGCCATATTAATTACATCATTGATATCGTGTGGAAATATATGCACAATGATGGGATGGCAGGTCTCAGATTTGTGTTCTGCCTTTCTTCCCATTTACTTCATTTTTTTTTTCTAGAGAAGCCTGCCAGTCTTTTCCTAGCTAATATTTACTCTATGTCAAATTTACTCAATGACAATATTCCTTTAAAAAGAAGCAGCCAGCAGTTTTAGATAACAGGGAGAGGTTGGGAATCTTGAAGGAGGAAGAGGGGTCAGCAAGGCTGCCTGGCAGGCAATTCGGACTCTGCATGCTCCCCGCGGCCTCTTAGCTCCCTGGCTTCTCTTTCTTTCTCTAGTTCATTATTGGGCGCCCTTTCTGACTGTGCTGGTCTCGGAAAGACATGGGTGCTACAGCTCCCCAGGCAACCTTGACAAGGCCTGACAGGACTCAACATGTTAGGAATGTGAGATGCGCCCCACCCAGGGTCAGATTCCAGAAAGCACTGTGGGGAGGGGCTGCTCTCAGTTTGGGGCAGAAGGACAGAAGAATATGCCTCTGTCTGCCGCCTTCTCTATTCTTTGTCTCCTCCTGCCATGAGCCCCATAAAGGCCAGTCCTTCTCATGCACTTCTGCACTGTGTATCCTACGGGCCAGGATTAGAAAGAGGGAGGGAGCTCTCCTGGATGCACCTCATTCATGCCATTTAACCTTTCCTGTGCTTTCCTGAAGTTCAACATTCTGCAGGCTTTGACCCCATCGAGGTCCTAAGTCTAATCTTAACAGATTCTTCCAGCCTCCTCACACACATTGCAAGGACTCAGAACGCTTCATTATTATTAACTGGCAAAGGCTCAGTTTGCCTCTCCTTATCTGATCCTGTGTTATTAAACACATTTGCAAAACCTGTGTGGGAGAATTGGAGTCCACTTCCCAGGCATGATACACGCAAAGACCAGGGTCCTCTGAGTCAGTTGGGTCAGGGGTGTGGACGTGCAATGACTGGTCCATGATGGATGAATGTGGGCAGTAACCCTCTGTGAGGACATGTGGCTTGTTGTGGTTTTCCTAGTCCTGGGGATGGATTCTGTTGGGCCGTGTCCTCCCTCTCCTGGTCCCTCTTCTGGGCACTGGTGAATATCTGCATGTCATTACCTAGGATTAGTGGTGCAAATTAAAAATAATTTTTATGTGCATGTTTTTTTCTGAGCTGAGTTTACTGGCCCAGAAGAGATGAAAGTGTGTCCTCTGTCGCATTTACATGCAGCTTAATGAACTGAGGGAATTGGCTAGATAAACCTGCACTATATCAAGGAGGTTATCCCAGGATCTCTGCTTGACTGATGTTCTAATGTGGTGTTGTCTCATTTATGGCATGTTACAAATAAGACCCGTAAAGGCTGGCAATCCTGTAGATGGCAAAAACTAGGGGAGGTGGAGGGCATTGTGCTGAGAGGGCATTGCAGACCAAATATGGGTGTAGATCTCTACACGCTCGGCTTGGAAACACAGATGAGGCCATGTAATCTAATGGTGCACAACAATAAAGTTTACCTAGATTTGAAAGGGAAAAAGAGAAAGTCTGCAACAAGCAGAAAACTTTGGAGATAGTGAAAACTAGAGAGAGGCTGCCAGCTCAGGCCTGCCACCTGGGAGTGTAGGGTCCTTCTGCAGAGCAAGCCAGAGCCTGAGGAGGGTGGGCATTCGACAGCCACACCAGCAGCCACTGTTCTGAGTGCAGTTGCAGAGGCGAAAGCTACTTTATTACTGAGGATCACTATTCTGACATTTACCACCACCTCTTTGTTTTCAAGGAGACTCCACTGCACATTTCCCAAACCTGTTCCTGGGAATCAATTATTAGGCACCAACACTCAACAGAACTTGGAGCTGGACTCATACTGTGACAGATGCATTTCCTGTTTCTGCAGATGTGATCTTCCAAGCTTTAAACTTGCCATTGTGTTTGACCAGTTCCTTTCAATAAGGGGTGTCTGAGTATCTGCTATGGCTGACAGTAATATGGTCAGTGAACTAGAAGTGAAGGCTGAGCTGTCACAGCTCTATACATGTGCCTGAGAGCTCAGTGTTTCTCAGCTTCTTCTCATCCCCCCCGGAGTATCCCAGTTCTGAGAGGCTACTGTACAGCTGAGTAATACCCACTGCCCCGAGTCCCATAGAGGCCCTCTGCCCTGGCTTCACAGCCCTACCTGGGACCCCCTGGAATGGCCTTCCTGCCTCTCCCCCAGGCTCCAGAAATGGAAGGCTCCACTCAGGCCAGCAGGAAGCCTCTAGGATGCTGCTGCAGGCTGTGGCCACACTGGGTGTCAAAACTTTGCAGATTGCTCCTGCGTGCCTCATGTGGCGCTCGTGCACATGAAGTGTTTTGTAAACTATAAGGCGTGGAAGTGATCACACTCTCATCCCATCTGATAATCACTGTGTCGTGCTCTGAGGGACACAAAGGAAAGCAAAGCATCCTGCTCTTAAGATAGACACGTCTAACACCAGAAAGAGGGCCTGGGCCATTCTCTCCTTCCATGGCGGTCTACGGGGCACTCCTTGTAGGCCAGACACTGGCCAGGTCACCTAGAGGCACCGCCTCCCAGGAGGCAGAGCTCTCCTGCCTCTCCCTGAGGGAGGCACTAAGGGGAGGAGGGTGAGCCGCACACTCATCCCGGGGACAGCGTGGGGAAGGAGGACGCAAACCGGGGCCAGAGTCTCTGAGCACTTTGAAGTGACTGAACTTTGGAAGTCTCACCATTCCTTTCGACTTCTGGGGGTTCTCTGTCTTCCTGGCATCCAGGGCATGCAGAGTTGTAGCCCCAATTCTTCCTCATGACAAGAAGGGAAACAAAAATTTTCCTCTATCCTCTTAGGCTCTGTGATTGGGGCCCAGCATATTGAACTGACAAAAGACAGATTACCAGGAGAAAAATGTTTATTTCGTATGCATATGACAGGCCTCACAGAAACGGAATGAAAACCACAAAGAAGCAGTGAGACCTAGAGGTTTATATACCATATTGCCAAAGGGCAGTACATTTGTGGAGAGGTAACAAGACAACGGAAAAGGGTTTTGAGCTTCCAGGGGTGGTAAATTGTGAGAAGGTAAATATATGGGGAAACTCATGGAAGATAAGGGTTATTTAGTCATGTTTATTTGTGCAGGCCCATCTCAGTGCTGGCTTTCCCTATTCTGTGTGGCCATAAAACTCCCATAGGAGACGAGATTTATGGCAGTTCTCATTTCTGAGAAGTTTCTGCTCTTAGTCAGATAAGGGAAGCTCCCAGGAAGCTTCTTTCTGCATCTGTTGAGTCTCAGTGGCTTTCGGCTCAACATAATCCATAGCCAAAGTGACTTCTTTTGATCCCCGTCACTCAACAGTGATGAACACTCACATCCCCGGGCTGCCGCTCCCTGTGTTTCAGGCTCCTAAGCACCACCACCTGGTTTCTGTCTGTTTGACTCGGCTGAGTGTGGCAGTCCTGCCCAAATGTCTCCTCTCTCAACTCCTCTGTCAACTCTAAGACCAAGCTCTGAGGGTGATTTTCAAATCTCGTCCCTACCTTCAATGCAAATCTTATATCCTGCGTGTTTCACAGAAGGGAGCAGGGTTTAGAACAGGACTCAGTGTTCAGACATCATTGTGTTTGAAGGCTGGGACTATGCTAACAGGTGGATGACCTTGGCCAGGTCACCTTCCAATTGAGTCTCCATTTCTCCACTTCCACAGTAAGGTCAAGATTCTAACACATAGAGAGAAAGCCAGCTACTATTATTCTAATTCTCAGAGTAATGAGTAATGAACACAAACCCTGTAGTTTCCTGAGGGCCCTGGCCACACCAGGCCATTCTCTGTGCCACTGTCTCAGTTTACCTATGTCCTGCTCTGATCTGGGCCTTCTCCTTTTGGCTACATCCCAAGGGCTAACTCCCTCCTCTGAGATTCTGGAATCCTCCCTGGAGCCTCCCCTTCACTGGTTATTTATCATTTTTCCCTCCTAGATTTTAAGGCCTTTCAGGGACCTTAGGAGTCCAAGGGGACCCTGTGCCATATCTTTTCCTATTTCAGGTGGATGGCATTGCTCTGCCCATGGGGTACAGCCATTGCTTTGTCTACACAGCACTCCTGGCCTTGAGGTGGTCATGGGTTTCAGTTTGAGCCGATGACTGGTTCTCCTCCCAGGCTACAGTATTGCCCCAAGGGATAAAAAAGGGTCTGATGGGGTGAAACCTCTTTCCCAGTATTAGTCACAGAAGGCCTGGGTTAGAGAAGCTCCATCCCCTTTCTGGTCTCTGAATTGTGGAGCTGAGAGCACCTGCAGTGGCTCTGCCCTCCCTACCCCACACCCAACTCCATAGCAGGGGATGGGACAAAGCAGGGAAGGAGCAGGATGATGGATGGCATGGGCCTCACTGAGGTCTGTGGATTTTGTGGCCATGGAGGCCTGGGTGTGGGATCCCCTCACAGGATTGTCCACCCCACCCTCCATCTTCCTGGCCTCTGCCCAGCAGCTCTGTGCCCAGCAGGCTGACAGCACCCACACCCTGCAGACTGCATCCCCAAGGCTCCTGCTGGCTGGCCACTGCTGGGTTCCACGACAAGAGACTTGATCACCAAAGGATATGGCAGACGCAGCGCCGGGGAAACTTAACGCCTGTTCCCTCCTAGCTTTGTTTATAAGACATCTGCCTACAGTTAATATGATTTACTTAAAACAGATTTTCAGAAATGCAATCATTGTTTGCCATTGTTTGCAAAGTCTGTGTTTGCCATGACTTGTGCAACTGTTTTTCCCCAAGAACTATTCCCGATTATATGTTCAACAGCAGTCACGGAAAGTGGTCAGTACGGAATGTTTCTTGTCATTAATCCATAATCAAAAATCACAGATCAAGAATTCATTTCAGTCTTTAAAATTGGCAATACTTTATAGATGAGGCATTATTTAACCACTCAGTCGGTTGAACCTGAGATTGTTATTTTTTTTTCTTTTTTTTTTCCTTTCACACAACAAATATTGAGGTGCATGTACTGAGCTACATTCAGGGAAGAAAATTGCTCAGGCTTACAGGATTAATTAAGGGGCAGCAGAACACACTATAAGTAGATGAGGCCTTTTATGAAATAGATGATTAAAGTCAGATAAGATATTTAAGAGAGTTCCGTCTCCTGAGGGCTGCAGAAATGTGATGCTTCCCCTTTCGTCAGTGGCCTTTATTTTTGGACCCTTGCTATGCCTCCAATACGTGCTGCAGAGGGAAGCCTGCTTTCTTCTCGTTGGCTTGGAGAAGCGTCTGAAGACTACTCAATTTCTGGTGCAATATTAGCTTATGTCACTGCACTTTACATCCTTAAGTCACAAAATCAATGAGACATGGTGTGAAAATGAGTAGAGGAAGTTATAAAACAAAAACGGACAAACAAAAAACAATAAAAACCAAGATTGAGACAGAGTGACTGAGTGGATGTTAATTTTTAGTTTTAAAGAACCCAGAAAAGGAGCCTTTTGTAAGTGGTGCTGCTTTCAAGGTGGTCTCTCAGAAGCCCTGGGGGACAAGAGAGTCCCTCCCGTGTGTACACAGGCTCCTGGGGGCTCCCACAGGCTCATCCATCACACCTTTGACCTGATTACATTTCCAGATGCCTCTGTAACTTTTTGCCTTATTACAACCAAGTATGTTTCCAAGAATGTCTAAATGGCCCTTTATAATTTCTCCTGGGTAAATGTAGCTTGTTTTAGCTTCATAAAATGTTGCTTCCCTCTGTTTCTCAGCTACTCAAAATTTGAGGTCAGCCAACTGACCTTGCCTGTCTAGATGGCAAATAAAGATGATGAAGATGCTGTTTTATATCTTCTTTTTTGAGTAAAGCCATGCACTAGGCGTTTTTGTGATTGCCCCCAGATGGGTTACATGATTGACATCCATTTAGTTTGAGGATAGCAGGTGCTTTTGGTTTTCCTGAGCTGGCTCTCTATTTTTTTTTTAAAATCCTTTTCAATATATTGTTTCTGCCTTTCAAATGTGGATTTCCTGATAGTTCTGGCCTCAAATCTTCTCTCTTTTCCCTTCTCATTCTCTTCCTGGGGAACTTTAGTTAATCCTAAGACTCCAGCACATTTTCAGCAGAAGACTCCCCAAACTGCCCTCTGCTTTTTGAGTACCACCCCCCAGTTGGAATCAAACCACCCACCCCCTTCAACGTTGAGAGTCAGTAGTGCGAGAGGTCCAGCCACGTGTGTAGGCTTGAGTACTGGCTCCATAATTTACTGGCCATGTCATCTCAGGCAGGGGGCGCCCACATGCAAAATGGAGGTAATAGAAGAACCTGTTTGCAGTGATGGTTGAGGATCATAGGCACAGTGCTTAGAAGAGCACCTGAGAGAAAATTCATACCAAACAAGTGTTAGCCATGATTATTACCGATATGATTCCTATCATACCCACCTCTTTCCTTGGATTTCATGCTGGAACTTACAGCAAAGGATCCAAAACCAAGTCCTACTTTTCTAAGGTAAATTAGTAAGGACATGGACTTCGGGATCTAGGAGTACTTGAGTACAATATGAGTGTATATTGCGGGAACATAGAGTCTCTCGGTGTAGACAATGATCTAAGAATTAGAGCTGTCAAGTGATAGAACTCACTACCCCAAAAGATAGGAACTCCCCAACCCTGAATGTGTTCAGGATCTTAAGGCCCGTGAGAGTATTTGGAGTGAATTCTTGCATTCAATTAGATGACCCCATGATCCCTTATAGATCAGAGACTGATTGGCAGTGGCCGCAGTGATGCTCCTGGGGAGTCATAGACCGAAGTCAGGCCTTTGCAGTGGCTACACTGTCTGGTAATAGTTCCAGCCCAAAGCACACAGAGAGGGCCTTGCGTTAATTCTCCATAGTCTCGCTTCAGAGTCTTTGCTACACTTGGGCACCCAGAGTGGAGTTAAAAACAATCCACCGCCAAGCTTAAAAGATCATCCCACTTTCCTTCATTTGTGTGCTGCTTCCGGTTGATTCTTATTTATTTTGAGTGTATATTTGAAGTAATTGAAATTTGTGGTTCATTCTTTTTGAAAGCATGAAAGGGGGGGAGCTGTGAATAATTTAAAGATGTAACACCCGTTTGTATCTTTATAGCATTTCTTTTCAATCCAGCATTGATATGAGGGGCCCTGACAAAATTCTCTTATATTTTTCTTACTGTGCAGAAATTTGAGAACAGTTTATAATTAAATGACTTTTTTTTACTAGAGTAATAGAAATGCATTCCAAAATATTGGAATAAGAAGAAAAATTTTTAGAAAGATTCACAATCCTATTACCCTAAATCGGCCACTTTTAGCATTTTGGTAGGGTGTTTTTTTTTTTTTTTTTAATGTTTAAAGTACTAGATAGATGAAGGAAGGAAAGAAAGAAGAAAGAAAGATGTTACATCTTTAAATATTATGATGTTGTGAAATGAATAAGAGAAACTTCAACCAAATTGGAGTCTGGGAATGCCTGTAGGGGAGGTCTCACACCCTATCTTACATCATCAAATACTCCAAACAGGAAGAGACAGACTCTCGCGTGCTTGCATCTCCAACCATAAGGTGCTTACTACTTTACTACACAGCAGGAGGAAGGAAGATTTCTCTCCCTGCCCAGCAGGAGCCCAGCCAATGAGAAGTGCCACAGCTCAGCCAATGAGGAGCTGTCACCACCCTGAACTCTTACTTTCCTCCAGTGAACTTTCATTGAGAACAGCCCCTCCCTACTCCACCTTTTCCTCTATAAAAGCAAGCCTCTTCCTTTGTTTCTCTGGATTTCCCTATGGTCTGTCATATCATGCACATCCTGAAATTCAATTTTTTGGGCTGTTCCTGAATGAACTCGTTTTGCTGGTAAAGCAACAGGCTGATTTACTTTTTAGGTTGACAGTATATATTTATATACACACACACACACATACATATTTTACACACACACACACACCCATATTGTTAGATAACTGGATAGATACAAAAGGACATTTAGATAAATTGCCTGCAGCCCAACACTGCACGCTCAGGGGGCCATGCATTTTTGCCCTGCTGGATAATGCTCAATCGAATCCAGTGAGTGGTTGCCCTTAAACCCACTTGGCACATTCCTCATTGTGGGACACGAGGATTGCTCTCCTTTTCATGTTACAGAACACTTCTATCTACAGTCTTTCTTTTTTGGTTTTTTGTTTTTTTTGGAGGAAGATTGGCCCTGAGCTAACATCTGTTGCCAATCCTCCTCTTCTTTTTTCTCCCCAAAGCCCCACTACATAGTTGTATATCCTTCTAGTTCTTCTATGTGGGATGCCACCTCAGCCTGGCTTGATGAGCAGTGAGTAGATCCACGCCCAAGTGGAATGTGTGAACTTAACCTCTACGCCACCAGGCTGGCCCCTATGTACAGTCGTTTCTATATTTAGAACCATTTCTTTTAGATAAGTTCCCAAAACCTATGTGGGTGTGATTGGATGTTTCCTGAAATGTTAAATCTGCTTCACTTTTGTTACCTCACTCCCTACTGGAGCAGGGCTGGTCATCTGCGACGGTGCGTGGAGAGTCAGAGCTCAGAGTGCACCCACCCTCCCACTGCTGGTCCCCCGTGGCTCAGGGAGAATGATTAGCGGTTAACTGTGCCTCGATGAGGGAAGAGGGTTGGTAGTGGGCCATGTTTGCACCCCATTTTGCCAGCACCTAGAGAAGTAAAACACAGAAAAATCATGTTTCAGCCAAGCTGTTAAATTCAAAGTTGGATTTTAGTTTCTCTAACTGCAGAATCATTTTCTTAGAAACCCTGAAATACTGAGTTGTGTTACCCCGCCTTAACAGCTGCTTAGGAAGTAGTTCTTAGAGAAGCTAACTACTGCATGGTTTTACCAGACTCTAAGGCCCCTTAGGAAGTGGGTCCTCACTTGGGCCTGACCCAGACTGATGACAGGGGCTGATGGGGCAGCATCTAGTTGTTTGTGTTAAAGCCCAGGGTGACACCATGCAAGGATACCGTTTCCCCTCTGTGCCTCAGTTTCCTCACCTGAATGCAAGTGAACTAGACATCAACAGTTATTGCAATGCCCTTCACTGGCAAAGAGTCACCACAAAAGTAATTTATGATGAGAATGTATTTTTTCCCAGCTTTATTGAGATATAATTGGCATATAACATTGTGTAAGTTTAAGGTATACAATGTGTTGATTTGATACATGTATATGTTGCAATATGATTACCACCACAGTGTTAGCTAACACCTCCATCCTGGCATATAACTACCATTTCTTCTTTGTAGTGAGAACATTTAGGATCTACTCTCTTAGCAATTTTCAAATATATAATACAGTATTATTAACTGTAATCACCATGCTGTACGTTAGATCCCCAGAACTTATTCATCTTCTGACTGGAAGTTTATACCCATTTCCCCCACTCCCCAGCCCCTGGCAACCACCACTTTACTCTCTGTTATGATGGGAATGTCTTCTATCTTCACGGTATTTAAGATGGAAAGAAAATGTTAGGAAGTACCAGACTAGATTATTTCTAAGTCCCTACAAGTGTAACATTCGCTCTCGCTGGGGATTTAGGAGTGATTTCCGTGGATTCCATATATCATTTTAGTAGTGTTATTCGTGAACTCAGTGGAGCTCCTTTTCCATTCACATAGCAAAGATTTCATAGCCATCTCTGTGGGAAGCATTATTCAATATGATCATAAGTTTCCTTCTTATAGAGGAGTGGAACATTCTCCTTCAGTAACTGGGAATGGCCAGCCGCTCCCGGCATGAACTCCCCCTGTGGGGACAAGGAGGACAGTTCTCTTGCCCTTTGCCACCCCCCATCTCCCGCGCCCCCCACCACACACACAATTCTACTGCTTTCACAAAGACTAAGGCTTTTCCTTTCTTCCTCCGGGGCATGGTCACCAGCACGTTTATCTAGTCATTCAGAATCAAATGTTTCATTCTTCCTAATTCTATTATCTTAATTCCATTGTCTTAAAATAATCACAACTTAGCTTACATGCTTTTATACTTTGAATTAGAAACAAAAGATGTATCTGAAAGTCCCCTCCTGTTGTCCTTCATGACTGCCCATAACTGACAGCACAGGCACTTTGGCTTCCAGGACCACCGCCCTGCAGGTAGCACAATCACAGCCCTCACCTGGAGGATAGGCAGAGCATTTTGAAAGTGGACTCTGGCTTTGTGGGGGTCCGGCCTTTTCCCGCTGCCCAATTCTTCAGTTTAAGACTTTACTTCTAAAGTCTGAATATGTTACTTGTAGCTGTAGATTCATTATAAAATTTCTGTTTTTCATTCCTGTCTGAGGAAGAGTAATCTAAAACAAAATGCTGGGCTTGTGAGTTGTCAAGATTCCCTCCACCCTTGCAACCTGTGTCCCATCCAGAGGGATGAAGATTAAAGGTAGGAACCATCCATAGTCCCACTAACACCACTTTGTTGAGGAATGCCATGTTCTAGTCCTAACGCCCCAGAAACAGCATGATGGATCTTACAGCCTATCTGGTAAAATGCATCTGGAATTACCCATTGCACTTGAACAGGCCCGCTGTATCTGCTCAGGGTCTAGGAGAAGTCCTCCATCAAAATGTGGCGCTGAGAGAGATCTGCGGCTCGCAGGATACCGGTATGGGATGCTGTGGTTGGATAGGGAAGTCGGAAAGAGAGAGAACCCCACCTGACCAGAGCTTTGGGGGCACCAGGAGGAGCACAGAGGAGAGAGGTGGCGGCCCAGAGCTTGTGACTATGCTGTTGGCTGATTTTGCGCTCCATTTGGAGATTATGACCACGTTGTGAGTTTATTTTCTCTAGAAGTGGCCAGCAGGCGGGCACAGGCACAGAGAGGGCAACGTGGATGCATTCGGTGCTGGGAATGTGCCGATGGGCGTGAGTCCCGGACAATCAGGCAGCGGGGTTGATGTCTGGAACAGAGAGGGGCTGAAGGTAACAGTGGCGGCGGGCTGAGTTGGCAGAGGGGTGAGGACGGAGCGCCAGGGAAGAGGACAGGGCACTCCGAAGGGTGGAGGCGGGGGCAGAGGGCATGCCGCCGACGTGGGTCTTGCGCTCCTGGCGAGCTTGGTCTCAGCCCCTGCGAGACCTGCTCCGGGCAGGGGGTGGGAGTGCACCGAGTCCGCGCGCAGCCACGCGGGCGGCGCAGCCCATGCTGACATGGACAGGGGCCGGGCGGTGGGCGAGCTGGCTGGGGTTATGCGCAAGGACCGGAGAGTAGGCGCACAGCTCCTGTCCGACCTGTGCCACCCTGCAGCCGCGGCGTGCTAATGGGCTGCCCTCTGGACGCTCGGAACTCCAGCTGATGACTTCCCCTGCACAGGGGTGCTGGGCCAGGGATTTTACTTCCATTTTTAGCTAATATATTCTACCAGGGCAAAGTCTTATGGAGCTACAAGGGTGCCATGTCTCTCCTGACCAGCGGTCCTTCCCTTCACCCTCGGAGAGATGAGGACAAATCTCAGCTCAGCTCATCACAGAAGAATGCTCACCCAATTCATGGGGGGCGCCTTGATCATTTATTCATAGCCAGCATCTCTCCTTATACTCTTGTTTTATCCCCTCGGAAAATGGGGCCCCCAAGGGACTTGGCCCGGGGCATACAGTCCCTCAGTGTCAGAAAAGAAAGGAAACTCCAGGCTTCTGCCTCCCCAGGGAATGTTTTATTCTCCTTTAATAAAGTGTCACTTCCAAAAAAAAAAAGGAAGGAAGGAAAGAAAGAAGGAAAAGGTAAAAGAAACAGTGTTCCACATAAGTTGCAAAAACATCCAACCACCCCTGAGGCAAGGATCTAAGGGTTCCCTAGGTGTTAACTTAAATACAAGATCGTTGACTTGACGTTAAGGTACGAACTTTATTAACAGAAATTAGAAAATATAGTAATCTCATAATTAATGAAGATATAAAAGCAACCATGGTAATCTCTTTTATAGAAAAAATCAATTACTAGTTTCGAGAATGAAATAAAGAAATTTTATCAAGTATTTTTAGGGAAACCTTGTACCATATCTGCCCTTGAAAAATGATATAGATGCTGAGGCAGTTATTCAATAATTCTAGCCTACTAAGCATGTTTTTCCTCCTGTTCTTGATAAATCATATGAAACTGCACGTTTTATTTTTGCTCATAATTAGGAATAAATACTTTTAATTCTCTTGGTTCATATTTTTAGTTTTAAATGCTCAAATGGATCAACTAAAGGACAATGTTTACTTTGTTTTCACAATTTTACTTTGTTTTCACAGATAAATAAAACATTTGAACACCAATTAATACAGAATTCTCAACTTGCTATACCCCCAAATCTGTGAAATGAATCTGAGATGCATTATGATTGTAATCACCTGAACTCGAACTACGGATCATACGAAAATTTATTTCCACATATCTTCTACCTGTCAGAATGTCGTGCTAGGGGAGGGTGTGTGCCCAGAGTCTGAAATGGGCGGTTATCCATAGCCATTTTTCTTATTTTCTGTCTTAGATGTTATTCTTCTCACTATTATTTTTTTAATTGTAGATTTTTTTCCTAGAAATACTTGTTCTACAAGCTTAGGCTTTTATATTTGTGTATGTTTGTTAAGTTTGCCTATGATTTCTTTTAAACTATGTGCTGTTGTTTTTTGGTGAATAGGTTTCATCTGCCTCATTTCACCCATTAATAGTCAACAAAATAATTGCCTCAGCCTTCTTTGGAATAGCTGTCATTTGAAAATTAGAAACACTTTTATTGTGGTCTTCTTATTTAGTTATTTTGGCTTTTGGTATTAAGCCATTAAATGACTTAGTGCTGAAAATTTTTTAAAGTGTCCTAAAAATAAATTTTACAAATTATAGACCTGAGCCTACCATGCTGTCATAGCCTGTCATTAACAACTGGCTGTAAAGTGCTTTGCAGGAGGCAGTACAGCAGCTAGAATCTGGGTCATTGTTTTGGTCCTTTGAATAGTGAATGTAGTTTTTAAAATGTATTTTAAGTGATTCGACCAAATTTGAAACATTAAAACATCTTCGTGTGTGTGTGTGCTTTCTTCTTAATATTAAAAGAAATAGATGGCCGGCCCCGTGGCTTGGTGGTTAAGTGCACGTGCTCCGATGCTGGTGGCCCGGGTTCGGATCCCGGGTGCGCACCGAGGCACCACTTCTCTGTCCATCCTGAGGCCGAGTCCCGCATACAGCAACTAGAAGGATGTGCAGCTATGACATACAACTATCTACTGGGGCTTTGGGGGGAAAAAATAAATAAATAAAAATCTTTAAAAGAAATAGAGAACTCTTTAACACACTTAAACATTCTACATGAAATATCAAATATCAAGTCTCAAACCCATGTTACATACATACTAGTGCTACAGGTGTTTGTTTGACTAAACTGAACACTTTTAAAGTTACCTTTATACTTTAAATATTTTTCCAAACATCTAATTTTCTAAAAATCCCATACGCAAAAAACATCCTGTATGTTCAGTACTATGTGCTCAATAGAACATATAATTATAGTTAAACTAATGATAACTAGACTCAAAAAAAAAACAAAAAGAGAAGAAAGAAAAGAAAAGACGTAGCCAGAGTCACATGGAACCCTAAGACAGTACCCTTTCTTGCTACAAGGGTGCCAATCTCTCATGACCAGCAGTTCTTTGGAGGCTGCTTGAGCAGCAAAGTTGTCTTTGATTTTAGAACATTCCTTGAGGTTCTGTGAATGGCGTTGTGAAATGGGATGGGAGAAGAGGAGGAAGCAGGAGAAGAGAAAGGCTGGGTCCTATTTCAAGGAGGTTTTTCACTTTAATGAAATCAGCTATCAATCTCTAAATGTCATTGGTTTATCTGCTATAATTCATGAATGTGGGGCTGAAAACCCAAATTTGGTGGGTTTTTTTTTTTTTGAAAATATCTTTTGGTAAAGAGAGGCAGGTGCTGGTCAAACTTTCATCCTAGAACCTTCCCTAATCTTCTAGCTGTGGAAGTGAAAATAGAGATTTAAGCTTATTGTCGTAGTTTTTTTTGTTAATTCGTTTGCTTGATATGGTAACACTTTTATGTTTTGTTTGGTAGATAGAGAATATCTAAATTGTATTGACTCTTCCATAGTTATATAAAGGAAAGAATGATCTAATTATCTAAACTTTGCAACACATATTAAAATTTTTTTTTTAACTTAGAGATTCTGCTTCATCAACTGATATAAATAGTAGATGGGCAAACTGTAATGCTACTTTTGTTTACCTGAGGTTCATAAAAGTTTCTCATACAAAAACAAATTTTTATGTTAGTTAATAAAGCTGACTGCACAATAAATCCTATTAGGCCTCTTATAATTCAGGAAAAAATAAGTTTTTATTATGTGAAAATGATCTATAAGAAGTAAAACAATTTTAGATTAGTTTTCTCAGGAAAAATGGAAACATCAGATGCTTTATGATAATAATTGTGCTGTGTTAAATGAAGTAAAACCCAATTTCATTGCAGGAAACTCTATATGTCATAATTCAGTCTGACTTTGAGCTTTAAAATGGTGTTTAACCACCTGGAATATGAATTGAGGGCAGATTCTTCAAACTTAAAATAACTCAGTAAAATAATAGAGAGTAAATCTGATTTATATTGAATTCAATAAGTACTTAAAATAACCCATTATCTTCATGCCTCTGGTCTGAAATGCAATAGAGGTGAGTGTGGTCCGAGCAACTGTCATTTCATCTGGGTCCAGCTGGAGCCTCTTTCTAGAGCCAAGTTCTTCCTGGACAGACGTGGCCGCTTACTGGATGGGATCATGGACCTTGGCGGGCTGTGGGTGGGGAATAAAAGGACAGCTTGGCAGTGTGGTGGACCAAGGACGCGACCCAGAGTACACCAGTGGTGGCTCTCTGCCTTGAGCATAAATTGTGGCAGCTCTTCTCCTGCCAGGCCAAGTTCTCAGTGCTGAGACTTATAGAGGATATTCCCGAAAATTCCGTTTATGATCATTCAACCTTGACTTGGGGGCAGGAGGCAAAGAGACATAGATGAAAAAGGAAAGGCCATTATTCTCTCTTGTTTGATGAATATATTTTGACACAGCATACATTATAAGTCCAAATCATTTTCTACTGTTAAAAATTTTCAGTGGAAAAATGATATGATAGTAAATATTCCTTCCCAAGTAAGAAAGAATAGTTAGGACCATCGTGGTTGAACTCACTCTCTTCTACTTACGCCTCTAGAAGAAATGAGTTAATGAGAAGCCTGCTTCCTCACTTCTGATGCAATGGCCTCGGAGGGGCCTGTCAGTCCAGAGGGGCCATCTCTCCTGGGCAGGGCTACAGAGGAAGCACAGCTGGAAGCAGACACTCCTCTGTGAGCATCAGTCCATTTGATTGATGCCCTGGCCCCATAGCAGCTCCTCTTGTCCCTGGAGTGGGAGAGATGGGAGCCTGGGTTGAAGAGAAGCAATCTGTGCTTGAAGGTGCACCCACCCTGCTGGGGGGCGTGCCTGGAAACGTGAGAGCCTTTCATCTCTGTCTGTGTCTAGGAGATGGAGCTGCTGGTTGATGGGCTGTGTTTAACTTTTGCCTTATACCCACACACCTGTTTGTTAGGCTTCTCTTTTCTTGACATTCCTGGCTGTTTTATTTAGCTGAACCTTGCAAGCAAGCACAGAGAAGCAGAATAGGGTATATGTCTCAGTCGGCTCTGGCTGCTATAACAAGATACCGTAGACTGGGTGGCTTTAACAACAGATGTTTATTTCTCACAGTTCTGGAGGCTGGGAGTCTGAGATCAGGGTGCCAGCATGGTGGGGTTCTGGTGAGAGTACTCTTCCTGCTTTATAGATGGCAGCCTTCTCACTCTGTCCTCCCATAGCAGAGAGAGATCTCGTGTCTCTTCCTCTTTTTGTATGGGCACTAGTCCCATCTTGGGACCCTACCTTATGATCTCATCTAACCTTAATTACATCGCAAAGGGCTCACGTCCAAATATAATCACAGGGGATTGGAGTTTCAACATAGGAATTTTGGGGGGACACAATCATTCAATCCATAGCAGTGTACATGAATAAGTGAACCTACTTCATTAACATTTTTCTGCAAAATACACCAGACACCTACACAAACCAGTAGGGAGCCTGACCCAGGATGTTGATAGAAAACGGGATTAAATTCTGACCCCATTCAGAGTTTTTATGTTTCATATAAATCGTGAAGTTGTTAGACATAATGTGAAATATGCATTCTATGTAAATTACTTTTTATACTCAATTAAATGGGTAAATTTCTTTCAATTTACAATATGACTTTTTTCTTCTCTTTATGTATTATGAAGCAAACGTTTATAATTCAGAGAAATGCCTACAGACCATGGAGCTTTAGAGAGGAATATCCTTATGTCTTTCTTTCCTTTTTTTCCCCATTTGCCTAAGAAGATTAAAAATTAAAGAATACAATTCTATAGTTATGTCAAAAAGGAAACCGATGATTATTTAGAACCAGCTACTTCTGTTCTGTCTAATTCCATTCTCTTCTATTCTGTCTAGTCCTGTGACATTTGGTTGATGGAATAATGGACTGAGAAAGCCTATAATTATGTAAAAAACAAAAACAAGCTCTGGAACCCACAGGAACTAGTGCCATATTCTCCCAGAGGAAGCTCCCCAGCCTCACGGTCATCCCATGTGGGTAAGAGTGTGGCTCTGCAGCCACATGTCGCAGGGCCCCCATACCAGACCTGCCATATACTTGCTGTGTGACCTTTGAACACAGGTTTAGCTTCTCTGGGCCTCAGTCTTCTCATTTGTAAAATGGAAATACTTTCTTCCTAGGGTGGCTATGAGGATTAGACATGTTAGTGCATTTAAAGCTTAACTCCCTGCCTGCTCCATAGCAAGCAGGCTGTGTGCGTGTGCTCTGTGCTCCTCCTCGTCCTCATGCATTAAGGCTGGGAAGGAGGGGCTGCATCCTTGGTTCTGGAGCTCGCTGCATTCTGGGCCACTGAGCCATTGGGTCACGGTGCTAGGATAATGTGCTCTGTAGTAATCATGTTCTAGTTACTGACTGGTGTCTCTTTCAGAGGATTTTTCATTTGGTCAATCGTGAAGCCTTTATATTGAGGCTTTTCAGCTTCTCTTATTGATGAATAAAAATTGTGACCCATGTACAGTGGACCTCTCTTGTGAGTAATGTAACAGTTAACAAATGAAGTGACCCATTCCAAAGAATGCTTGCTTTGTTAACGCCTGTTTCCAGGGCCCTGAGAGAGGTTCCCTGGACTCCACCCTGTGGAACGTGCAGGGCCTCTTTGAGAACAGTCATAAACCCCACCCTCGGCCATAATCCCTCCAAGAAGTGCCAAGGTGACCAGCCTGAGGGAAAGAGGGCATCATCGGGTCACCAGGGAGATGGTTAAAATGCCCTGTGACCTGGCGCACTCTCCAAACAGCCACATTTCCGGCCTGTTTGCTTGGTGGGAGCATATTCTGGTGCCCTCTCTCCTCGTATGGTGGCAGAGAAAGTGGCCTTTGTTCACCTGGGGAGTCTAGTCGTTGTTACTCAAAGAGGCCCCCGCTGGAAGCTCTAGATATTCTTGAAGTTATTTGGTTTTATCTTAGAAACTTATAAAAATTTTAAATTCTAATTTAAACTGCTTTCACGTTTGTTGAACAAAATAAATGTCTCCTAATCTTTGCAAAATGATGCTCCAGAAACAGGTCTCCTCATTGTCTTTGCTCCTGCATGGCAGGGGGGGCTTGCCTTTGAGAGACATGAATTAACAGCCCTTCCTGGGCCACCCCCCACAGCCCATCAATGCTGCAGGTTCTCTTACATGACTAGCCTGATTACTGGGTTATCTCGCTGTCACTCTGGCATTTTTCTCCCCATGACTCAGCATATTTGTGAGATTATATTTTTATCCTTATAAATCATATTTCAATTTGGGCTTGTTTCTTCAAACTGGCATGTGGAAGGCTGAAGTAGGGGTGGGAATTTTGTCTTCCTGGGGCTGGGTTTAGAAAACAAAAAACACCAATTTCTCTTTCTTATATGGACATAGTTAATGAATTGTGTGTGGCAAAAGAGCAAGACAGAGAGGAGATATTTAACAGTTCTATGTTAATTCAGATTAAGTTGTAAAGTCAAGAAGAGAACAGGCAGCTTGGTTCTCATTTTACACGCAGAGATAAGTACTTGATATTTTGATACTCGATCTCTTTGGAAAACAATTTCTACAGGCAATTCCTGCACCTCACATCCTCTGATGTGGTTGTATTTCTACTGAGCTAAGAACTCCCCCTGGGATTAAGTGGAAAATGTGGTGGTAGTCATAGTCTCCCAAATGACTCTTCTTTGCATTATTTTGTGACATTTTCCGTTGTGTCTCTCACTCCAGGTTCACATTTGTTGTGAATCACTTTTCAGCTTCCCTTGGACCATAAAGACATATCCTAGATTCAGGATGGGATCCAGGTTATGTCAGGCATACCCTCATCTCGGGAAAAGTAAGACAGATTTCACAGAGCACAAGCCCATGCGGACACACTGCAGCGGTCCTTCAGGCTGTCGGAAGTGGCCAGTGGGAGTGAAGGGCTGAAGCTCAAACCTCACTGGTCTTGTGGAAAATCCACAGCTGCCTAGGATTCAAATAGGCTTACTCTGCAAACAGTGTGTGACCTGTGGCTTCCTGCTCTCCAGCATGATGAAATGGCCCTTGCCTGGGGTAGAGAGGTGATAAAACCATGACACGGTCATATTTAACCTTCAGGTGCTGCTGCTGGGACATTTTTCTCTGTGAAAACTCTATAAATACAAGTCTTGAAGGTGTTTGTAATTATATATTTTTTAGCTTTGCTTTCCTATCAACCACAATTCCTGTAGGCATGGCACTCTATATACTATCTTTAAAGTTGCACTCTTCTGCGAAGTTGATACTATAGATTCTAAGTCAAACAATGGCAAGAGAAAAGCTCTGAAATGGAATATTCCTTGACCCAAATCCCTCAGCAAGTCTATGCCAGTCTGTCATAAATCCAGAACTTCTGTTTACCAGTGGAGATCCCTCTGATTTCGTTACTGCAGAGGGTACTACAACTTTATTGTTAGTTTCTGATGAAAAACGGTTTAAAATATCCACTCTGTTGTAAGGAGTACTCTGTGTTACTGGCTGTGGTTGATTGTTATGCTACTGGCTCTCAAGACTGCGGCCATAGACATCCAAGGTCTTGTGTAGCCCCCTTCTACATTGATTCTGGACTTGGTCGTGTGGTCACTTTGGCCACTGGGCAAACCTGACGTGGGCAGGGCCTTGATACCTGCTGTGCTTGGGAGCCTGCCTTCTAGAACACTGCCGCCATGCCAAGACTCTGGTCTAAGCTTGTTGAGAATTAAGACCATACAGAGGAAAACGTCCGGCTCCCCCAGGGACCCCACCGTGAAGCCAAAGGAAGGCAGGGGAGGAAGCTGAGACAAAAGCAACAGAACAACAAGGCCAGCCTGTGGAATCAGGAGAAATAGTAGCTGGTGGTTGCTTTAAGCCTACATTTTGAGGTGTTTTGTTACACAGTAGATCTCTGTCACACTTTTGGATAACACATTCCGTTGTCCATTTAATAAAGCGACAACATTCATGCCTAAGAGTTAGTAAACATTTTATATCAACTATTGATTCTGCTAATTAATGAAATTATTCACTGCATTTATTAGTGTTACCCTAATGAAAAGAAAATACTTTCTTTTTAATAAAACTCGGATTATATTTCATAAATATTTATAACTGGAATGAAAGAAACTTCATAGATTGTGGTTGCACATTTATAACATAATATGCAAACTAATCTGTAGGTTATTTTGAGTTTTTAATCTGCAGAATCTCATCATCTGAAGATCGTTTGTGTCCTCCATTCCAATCTTTGTACCTTGTAATTTTCTTTCTTGCCTAAATCTTCTGGCTGGGGCATCGAGTACAGTACTGAGGATTACTGTTAGCAGCCATTCCTGTCTTGTTTCTCATCTCAACGAGAAAGCTTTCAGTGTTTCATTATTCATTATAATTTTTTGCTACACTTTTTTTTCAATTACATGGTTAAAGAAGATTCCTTCTATTCTTTGCTAAGAACTTTTGTTATGATTTTTGCCATCAACTGCTATGGTCCTATGATTATTTTCCTTTAATCTGCTGTATATTGAACCGTATAGCTCAAGCTTCATAGGTACAAACAATGTTAATGAAAATCTAATTTATTTCTATAATACCAGTGAGAAATAGCAAAAGAAATTTTATACAGGACATTACTTACAATTGGATCAAAAATATATAAAGTACCTGGCAATAAAGCCAAAGAAGATGTGATAGATCCTAACAAAAAGAATTATAAAATTGAATTGAGATATTGAAGAAGACCTAAATAAGTGAGGAAATAAGATACTTCATGAAAAGATTGACTTAATATTGTTTGGATGCCAATTATTAACATACAAAGCAGTCCCGAGGAAATCTCAACAAGTTTTTGTGTTTGCTTTAAGTAGACACTGACTCTAAAACTTACATGGAATTACTCAAGGTATAGAATAGTCAAAACTCTGCTGAAGAAAAAATCATTGGGTGGCCTTGCCCTGACATCTATCAAGACTTGTTATCAAGCTTTAGTAATTATGGTTTGCAGTATTGGTGTAGGAATATACAGGTAAACCAAAGAAGCAGAAATAGACCTATGTATAGGTCTTTGCATATATGGGTTCTAGAAACACACCAAAGGTGTGTTTATATATAAACAAGTATAAGTAATTGGTGTATATATTATAAGTCCATCCAAACAAATATACATATAAATTTTACTGGATACTTGGATTATGTCTATATCTATGTGTACCAATTATCTAGTAAAATTTATATGTATGTATATACATACATATATACACAAATAAATATATGTATATTAAAAAGTGGAATTGAACCTCTACTTTATGCCAAATAAGAAAGACTTTATGCTAAAAGACTTAAACATAAAGCACAAAATGAAAAGCTTTCAGAATAAAACAAAGGAGACTATCTAAATGGCTTAAGAAATTCTTGGGCAGAATTTCTTAGATGAGATGCAGAAAGCACTATCCATAAAATACATGATTATTAAATTTAGATGGATTAAAGTAAGAACTTTTGTTTTACTACACAATAAGCCAAACAAAAGCACTAATACCAAGAATAGACAAAGACCTCCAAACAAACAAAAGTCCAGGACCAGATGGCTTCAATGGTGAATTCTAGCAAACATTTAGAGAAGAATTGATATCAATACTTCTCGAATTCTTCCAAAAAAGAAGATGAGGAAACACTTCCAAACTCATTTTACAAGGCCAGCATTACCCTGATACCAAAACCAGGTAAGGACACCACAAGAAAGGAAAATTACAGGTCAATATCCTTGATGAACATAGATGCAAAAATCCTCAACAAAATTTTAGCAAACTAAATTCAACAGCACATGAAAAGGATCGTACACCATGATCAAGTGGGATTTATTTCAGGGATGCAAGGGTGGTTCAACATCCACAAATCAATCAATATGATAAACCACATTAACAAAATGAAGGATAAAAATCACATGATCATCTCAATAAATGCAGAAAAAGCATTTGACTAAATTCAGCATCTATTTATGATAAAAAAAATTCTCAACAAAGTGGTTGTAGAGGGAACATACCTCAACATAGTAAAGTGCATATATGGCAAGCCCACAGCTAATACTCATACTCAATGGTGAAAAGCTGAAAGCTTTTCCTTTAAGATAAGAAACAAGACAAGGATACCCACTCTTACCGTTTTTATTCAACATAGTATTGAAAGTCCTAGCCAGAACAATTAGGCAAGGAAAAGAAATAAAAGGCATCCAAATCAAAAAGGAAGAAGTAAAACTATTTGCAGATGACACGGTATTATATCTGGAAAACCCTAAGTCCACCAAAAACTGTCAGATAAACAAATTCAGTAAAGTTGCGGGATACAAAATCAATATACAAAAATCTGTTGCATTTCTATGTACTAACAACAAACTATCAGAAACAGAAATTAAGAAAACAGTCCCATTTACAATTGCATCAAAAAGAATAAAATACCTGGGGATAAATTCAACCAAGAAGGTGAAACACATGTACACAAAAAACTATAAGACATTGATAAAAGAAATTGAAGAAGACACAAATAAATTGATAAATATTCCATGCTCGTGGACTGGAAGTGCTTCATTCCTTTTTAAGCTGAGTGATATTCCATTGTATGGATATACCACATTTTGTCCATTCATCCCTTGATGTGCATTTGGATTGTTTCCACTTTTTGACTGTAATCAAGAGTACTGCTATGAACATTTGTGTACAAATATTTGGTTGAGCTCCGGTTTTCAGCTCTTTTGGATGTATACCTAGTAGAGAAATTGCTTGGTAATATGGCAGCTCTGTTTAAGTTATTAAGGAACTGCCAAACTGTTTCCTACAAGGGCTACACCATTTTACATTCCCACCAGCCAATGTTTGAGGGTTCCAATTTCTCCACATCATCATCAACACTTGTTATTTTACATTTTTTTAAAAAATTATAGCCATCCTAGTGAGTATGAAGTGGTATCTCATTGTGGTTTTGATTATGAATGGATAAAAAAGATGTGGTGTGTGTATATGCGTATACACACACACACACAATAGAATATTATTGAGCCATTAAAAAGAAGGAAGTCTTGTCATTTGCAACAATATGGATGGACCTTGAGGGTATTATGCTAAGTGAGATAAGTCAGACAGAGAAAGACGTACCATATGATCTCACTTGCATGTGGAATCTAAACTAACAAACAAGCAAGCAAACAAAAAAAACTGAACTCATAGATACAGAAAATAGATTGGTGCTTGCCAGAGCTGGGGGGGAGGGTGGCAGAAATGGGTGAAGGTGGTCAAAAGGTACAAGCTTTAAAAAAAAAAAAGGAGTATATAAAGGATGCCTATAAAACAGGAAAAGACAAACAACCCATGAGAAAGGGAAAATGCTTTAACAGGTATTTCACAGAAAAGAAAATCCAAATAGTCAATAAATGTCTGAAAGATGCTCAACCTCATGAGAAAATGGAGGATTGCCAAATAAAATAGACAAGACTAAACTTTTTTATTTAGAATGGCATAGATAGGTGATAAGCCTACAATGCAATATAAGAGAACTATTAGCATAAACTCAGAGCACAGAATGCCTCCAGAGGAGAGGGCTGGGCACACAAAAGGGCTTGGGATTCCTGCAACATTCTACTTCTTAACTGGGGGGCAGTGATAAGGGAGTTTGCATTACAGAGAACTGCTACATTCAATATATTTTATACATTCTTTTGAGTGCATGTTGTATTCACAATTTAAAATAGAAAAACAAAAGGTGAATTCCAGAGTCACGTGTATTATAGGAGGCTTTTAAAAAATCATCAAAAAATTGGCACCATCCACTTGCTAACATGGGAGGCAGATTGAGAAACCCATAAGAGGGACAGGCTAGTATCCCTGAGAGCCTCAGGCAGTTGGACGTGGGGCTACAGGGAAAAGGATGAATGTTTTGCTTTGTATTTGTGCTATTTCATTTCTGTCACATACATATATTACTCTCCAAGTAATTTTAACAATGAAAATAAAATTAACAGCATAAACTCATACTCTGAGTGATTCTAATAATCCGCCCCTGGGTTTAGATATCACTTAACTCATGCAGCAATTTTCAATACTTTTAGGTTTTTTTTTTTTTTTTTTCCATAAATGAGGTCTACAGCAAAAAAATCATAAAACAGGTGAAGGCAAGGATGAAGATGCCCAGAGCCCTCTTCAGTATCCTTGTTCGACTCTACCCCCAATTGGTCCAAGTCACCATCCCAAATCCTGGGAAGTGGGTAACCCAAATTGGAAACCATCCTGCAGTGCAACAATTTCATGGTACAGCAGAGCAACCTGTGACATGTTAAAGAGATTCACCAGGCTTTTGTTTAAAATAGCAAGACAGAGTTTATTCAAAACTATTGTAATAGAAGAGAGAGACTGAACTCAAATCCGAATGTTAACAGAGACAAGTGGGGATTTGTAGCCAACGGGCAGAGTGAGGGGGTCAGTGGATGGAAAATTACTAAAAGGAACTTGGTTAGGTATCAAGGGTGGCACGATTTTCACTAAATTGACCTAACAGGATTCCTCCTGATGGCAAGTCAGGACTTCTACATCACAGATGGAGATGAGGAGCTTGATCAGATGTCAAGGGTGATCAGATAGGAAGGGTGGGAAGATTCTCGAAAAACTGACTTAGAATTCTTGCTACATCTGGGCTAGGCAGGCCCAGCAAGGACGGGATAGACACAGAAGGCCAAGGTCGAGGTCTAGTTGAGAAGAGGGCTCAGAGGAGCCTGAGTAAAGTTTGATCAAGGAGAGAGTCTTTGTCACTTGTACCAACCTAAGGGGTCTTAACGTTTGTGTTATTTTCACCAGAGTCCACAAACTCCTTGAAGAACTGTAGTAGAGGTTTAGAAAGCAGGAAGGTGGAGGAGAAGCATGTAATAAGTATAGTTGATATTCCCTTAATGTGATTCAGAAGCAAATAGGAACACAGGATTCTAGGAGATTGGAAATGCAGTCAGAAAGTACAGAGGAGAGTCCTGTTTATCCCATTTTGAGAGTTACTCCTGTCATGGGATACACTTGGGACACAGATTTCAAGGCTCTAGGGGAAATGCAGACGAGGGCCGGTGATCCCTGTATCACCCTGCAGAGCGGTAAGTGGCTGCAAGGGAGGAAGAGGATGCATGTGGGTGATTTATTTATTTTTGGCTTCATTTTGTTTTAAAATTCTATTGTACTTTTATTTTTTAAAAAAGATGAGGTGTCTTGAGCAGAGGCTTGATTGATGGTATTTAAGATTTTTGCTTCAAAAAAAAAAATTCTGCTATCCAGTGCTAACAAACTAACGTTTAAAGTAAACCTTTCGGGCCAGCCCGGTGGCATAGTGGTTAAGTTCGCGTGCTCCACTTTGGCGGCCTGGGGTTCGCAGGTTCAGATCCCGGGCACAGACCTATGCACCACGCATCAAGGCATGCTGCGGTGGCGTCCCATATATGAAGTAGAGGAAGATTGGTACAGGTGTTAGCTCAGCGGCAATCTTCCTCAAGCAAAAAGAGAAGGATTGACAACAGATGTTAGCTCAGGGCCAATCTTCCTCACCAAAAAAAAAAAAAAAGGTAAACCTTTCATGTAAGGGAAAGTTAATCCCTTCCCCAGCCCTCCTTCTCTCCCCCAAGCCCCCTACATTTTTTTTTTCTCCTTCCTGATTATGGTGTATTTGAGTTTCGAAGTTATCTGCAGTTCACCAAATGCTCCCCACGGTGAAAGACATTGGAAAGTTGGCCCCATTGTATATGTATTTCAGGGTAATTATTGAGACCTGCAGAGAGAGTTCATATTCTGGACATGTCCTCTGTCATTCTGTTGAACACAGGGTTGTTGATGGCATTGGGAACATTCTCATGTTTGCTAATAACACAGTTATCTACCTTTCTCTTGATCTGAAAAGATAAACAGAATCTTTAGCAGCAAACAATTAGGATTAGTTGAAAAGCAATTAATCTGCCTTCCTTTCTTCCTGTGCTCTTCCCTAATGCCTTGGAGCTCTGCTTTCTTTTCAAAGGGGAACTCAGAGGTCAGGAATTAGGGCTGTGGTTTTTGGCAAATTACTTCTATTAACAGGCAAATGGCTGATAAGAGACAAGAGATGTGAAAGGCCATTGTGAAGAGGAGAAATTTAAGAGAAGGCTGAGCTCAGAGGCTGTTTGCATTACAATGGCTGGGGAAATCTGCCTGGCACCTGCTTCTCTCTTGCTACAGCTCAATCTTATCACAGAATTGCAGGGATTTAAATGTTTTTGGTTGTTGGAATTTCCAGGTTAAATTTTTTTTAATTTTTACTGAAACAATTAAAGAAACTGAATTCCTTCACACTCATCTACCATTCCACACTAGTATCCAGGCAGCCTTCCAGGACTTATCACTGTTCTGTAGCTTCTGCATGTTCTGCATTTGGAATGGGAATTACATACCTTCTTGTCTCCCTGCAAGTTGGTCAGTGGTTTGCAAAAGTGACACCAAGTTAAATGTAAATTAACTCCAAAACTCTCATAAAATCATTGAATCTCAATGACTGTGCCCATCTATTTCTGTTGATGAAAATCAACCAGTTCATTTGATATGTTTGAGTTGAAATATCCACAAGGAAATGTATAGAATCCCCTCTCCCGTTTCATTATATAATTATAATATTTATAAAAGAAAGTAGATAAATGGTTTTAAGTCAAACGATTATTTCAGAGTTCCTAAAGCATTAATGGCTGCAATCCCTGATTCTCTGACACGTGGTTTTTGGGGTCTGCTGAGACCCTCAGAGGCTGCCAATTAATCTGTACCCTGTTTTGCTCCTACAGGGGTGCACTGCTTGTCTCCTGGTCCTCTTCCCTTACTAGGGATTGTTATGCATGGGAGAATGAAAGAAGCTCCTCTTTGAAAAGGATATCTGTTCTTACTGGTTTTTCTGTCATGTCTTCCCATTAACATTAGAAGCCCAGTGAGAGCTGACATTGGATCAAATATTTGTGTTATTTATCTAAGAGATTTTAGCACAACTAGCTTCTAAGCATGTCAAAGGTACTCAGCAAAGACTTATTAGATTGAATGGTTGCTGAATTGAATGATTTTTCTAGGCTATTAAAAAGACTTATAAACTGACATAATTCATGGGAGTTAATGATGCACTCAGATGAAATTGAGTCTATGAAATAAATGGGAAGTAAGTAGTGGCAGTGACAATGCTGACAACTTCCTAATCGCAGAACTCAGTGTAAAGTGGCAGCGTTCAAATGAACACCACCCCTTCCCTGCTCTAGATCATGACGGTTTGATCACCTGAAGAATGGCATTGTAGCACGTTTAGAAAGAGCCGTGGCAGAGACTCAGAAAATATGTTTGTAAGATGCATCAGCGTGCGTGGAAACATCTCAACAGAAAACTCGCTAATTCCTATGGGGGCTCTGATGTACTGAGCTACATGAATGAGGTCAGTCCTTCTGAGGACTAGTTTCTGTCTAGTTCATGTTCTCATGTTTCCATGGGAGGTGTGCTATGGACTGAATTGTGTTCCCTCCAATTCCTATGTCGAGACCCTAACCGACAGTGTGACTGTATCTGGAGATAGGGCTTTTAGGAAGTCATGAAGGTTAAATGAGGTCATAAGGTAAGGGAGGCTCTTAATCTGATAGGCCTGGTGGCCTTACAAGAAGAGGAAGAGAGAGAGAGTGTGCGCCCTGTCTCTGTGCACACACACTGATGAAAAGCCATCTGAGGATACAATGAGAAGTTGGCTGTCCGCAAACCAGCAAGAGAGCCATCACCAGAAGCCAACCAGGCTGGCCCTCTGATCTCAGACTTCCAGCCTCTAGAACTGAGAGACAAAAATTTCTGTTGTTTATAGGACACCCAGTCTGCGGTATTTTGTTATAGCATCCCGAACAGACTAAGACAGATGTCACAGCCCTTTCAACTGATTGTTCAACCGGGCAAGTAGATTCCTCATCTGTAAAGCGAGGGTAACAATGCCTCTAATGTAGAGGGTTTCTGTGAGGAGTAGGTGAATTATGTGAGTCTGTGTGTCCTTAATTTTCTGTATGCCTGTTGTGCATAGACTGTGTGTGGTCCTAGTGAACACTGGAACGTTGTTATTATAGCTGGAGGAAGGGAGGGAGGGAGGAAGGAGAGAGTGGAAGAGGAGTTAACTCAGACCCTGCATCAGTTACGGTTCGGGAGATGAGGCACTTGGTCCTCTGCGCTGGATGTCATGTGATAGAACCATCCCAGGGCTCCATACCCAGGACACAGCAGTGGTGGTGGATTTGCCTCTTCTTTCTTTTTTTTTTGTTCCTTATTAGATATGTGATAAACGAGATCTCAGGAATCGCGGAATTTACGATTCATAAAGAAGCAGTAACAAAACTTACATTTGTTTAATGTGCTTAAATTAATAAAAGCTGGGAGAGACAGAGTTCTCTAAGATGGCTCTTCAGAACAACCATTGCAGGAGGAGCGAAGCTTCTGCCTGTCTGCCCTCCACCCTCCTGCTCAGTGCTGCCTGAGGGAGACCCGGGAGAGAGTATTTCGTCATTGCACGTGCTACTTCAGATCAGGGCAACAACCTAGGAAGACGTGAAACAGACATCTGGATGAGAATTTTATTAAATTGTTTTGCCATTTTCTTCCTTCTCTGATCTGTAATATGAGGAAAGTAAGCATAGATGAAAGTCTCAGCCTCCATGTATGACACATAATTGAACTGAATAATAATTATTTTTTATGTTATATATGTTTTCCTTCTCTTTGTTTGCAAATGAGTTGAGAATTTTTGAATTTTTTGATCACTTAAAGAACTTGTTTCCGATGGCAAGGCCAAGTAAAATCCCCTAGA
This sequence comes from Ceratotherium simum simum, assembly GCF_057802395.1. Classification (NCBI taxonomy): domain Eukaryota; kingdom Metazoa; phylum Chordata; class Mammalia; order Perissodactyla; family Rhinocerotidae; genus Ceratotherium; species Ceratotherium simum. Next base: position 73,579,108 of record NC_141902.1, on the reverse strand, counting down.
GTTATGAGGTTCAACAAATATGGGTTTAATTCATCTGAAGTTCCAAAGAACAGCCGGCATCACACCTACTGTACTAACCTAGAGGGGTTAGGATTGCTTCACATGCAACCCTATAGTCAAACAAAAGACAAAAACTAAAATTCTGAATTTAGAACAATATTTGTTAAATATTGATTCTTTCAAAAAGAGCAGAAGCTCTTTAGAAATAAAAATACTTTATAAAGTTTAAGACACCTTTGCGTTTTTCTACCCTTGTACATCCAAAGGTTTGTATTTTTTTAAATGAAAAGATGTGCTTGAATTTGATAGGCTAATTTTAAATATTTCTTTTTCTAATACTGAACTTAGGGCATTTGTTTAAATAATAAACATATGTTAAAGTTCATGAGACTCTTCAGAAGTCATGTAGCTTATTAATAAAAATTTTGCCTAAGTTGTATAGGAATGCATTTAGGTCTGAAGGATGCACAGTTTCCTTGTCGGCTTAAATATATTGGTTTCTACATATTATCGAAAAAAGGATATCTTCAAAACTAAGTGGTAGTCTTTACTCATTCATAAATTGCTCTTATATAAGAATTCTCGTGGCCCCAAGCTTTCACAGCAGTTATCTAAGATCCCTTAACATCATAAAGTAGTACTAATTTATATGCTTGGACTTGCAGCCACTTGTATTGTGATAAATCACCGTATCCTTATTATAATACTAATAATGATTAGTTCTGCAGTCGATGTTAAATTCAGTCATTTAGTATTGATGCTTTGAAAGTTTTATGAAAACTCCTAATGAATTAGTGCTGTCAATTACTTAATAATTTTCCTGAAATTAAACTTCAGAATGGCAGCCCTTACAAACCCACTGGGATTTCCCACTCGCTCTATGATTTTTGTCATCTTTGACTTTCTTTCTGAGCCCTCTACGTTATGTTATGTATATCATTCTGTACTTTAAAAAAATGTGCCGGACTTAGCTAATCATCTTGCTAACAAGGTGGTGAAAGCAGCCTGCAGGGCCCTTGGAGCAAAGAGCAGGGCCAGTGTACAAACAGGTTCCGAGAGACCCTCCTTGAGGAAGCTGGGAAGACTAGTCCTAGAAGGTGGAGAGCTTGTTTCCTCACGAGGCAGGACAGCGAGTTTGCAGGTGATGATCTCCGCCCATGACGAGTTACATGATTTTGGGAAGTTACTTCATAATCGGTTAATATGTTAAACATCTTGTACCATTTCAAAAAATGTGCACGTGAATAACTGAATGTTTTTGTTTCCCTCTGGAGTATCTAAACAGATAATTTCTAATATTCTTGACAATATTTTGAATATTTGAGGAAGTAAGTGAGAATACTAAATTGTATTGACAAAGAACAACAAAGCACCTTTTTAAAGGCATGTTAAGATGAGTCTAAGCTTAGGTAACACACATTTTCAAATAGAGCCCTGAAATTTTTTATTTTTCTTTTAGGTCTTATGAACGCATTTTATGCAGACTTCAGCATATTTATATTTTCTGTTATCATGATAAAATTACATGTAAAATGTTGATTTCAATGTTGCACTGACTGTGGTTAGGTGGAATTTTTGTACCGTAGTAGATGCTCAGGATAGCGGTGTTTGTTTCTTTGTTTTTTATTTGTTCATTTTAGGCCTTGAAACGTTTCATCAAATAAAATTTTGTATAGAATCCTAATAAAAGCTGAGATGCTGTAACTGAGGTTGGGGCAAGACCAAGCCCTTTCATGTCTGCCAGCCCCTGCCTCCCTTCCCGCCAGCCCAGGTAACCCCTGAGGGAACTCCAGATGTCTCGTGAATCTACTCGGAATGGTGTGAGAATAACTATTTTAACAGGCACTAAAATAATTGGATTCAGTCTTGCTGGAGAGGCAAATATGAACTGTGCTTCTTAAAGTCTTTTCAGGATCAAAGACTTGGTGCATATTATAGGATACGTGAAGTCACTACAGGTTATTTCTTAGGAGGCTTTGAGTCAGCAGGTCGAGTGAGTGAATGGGATTTCTTACTCTTACATAGAATGAAAGTCAGTGGCAGCATTATCTCCTTTGTTTCCTCCTACTTTTGTGAAGTTTAGAAATTTGACAATGCCTGCTGGAAATGCCGTAGAAACTAGTAAAGCATTTACAGCAATAATAGCTTTATTACCATCCTAATTTTGGATAAAAGAGTGGGATAACTTTTTAGGAAGTACACTATTTCTGTAACTGTGAGTCACACCTCCTAGAGCAGCAGGTGGGACATTATGGATTCCAGCACATCCTCCCACTTAGCTTGCCCATTTGGTATTTGGTGACAGTCAGGACTATGTTGTAATCGAGGATGTTTGGATGCTGCATCTAGAAATCTCACTTTTTAAATCCCCCCCACTTTTTTTTAAAGCTAGGAGCTTGCTTTTATTTTATTTTTTTGTTTATTAGATATTATTTTATTGTGGTAACATTGTTTTATAACATTATGTAAATTTAGGGTGTACATCATTATATTTCCATTTCTTTGTAGATTACATCATGTTCACCACCCAAAGACTAATTACAATCCATCACCACACACATGTGCCTAATCATGCCTTTGACCCTCCTCCCTCCCCGCTTCGTCTCTGGTAACTGCCAATCCAATCTCTGTCACTGTGTTTGTTTGTTGTTTTTATTTTCTATTTATGAGTGAGATCATACAGTACTTCAGTTTCTCCCTCTTACTTATTTCCCATAGCATAATACCCTCACGGTCCTTCCATATTGTCACAAATGACCAGATTTCATCCTTTTTTATGGCCGAGTAGTATTCCATTGTGTATATATACCACATCTTCTTTATCCATTCATCCCTTGATGGGCACCTAGGTTGCTTCCAAGTCTTGACTATTGTGAATAACGCTGCGATGAATGTAGGAGTGCATATATCTTTATCCATTCGTGTTTTCACATTCTTTGGATAAATACCCAGCAAGGGAATAGCTGGATCGTATGGTAGTTCTATTCTTAATTTTTTGAGGAATCTCCATACTGTTTTCCATAGTGGCTGCACCAGTTTGCACTCCCACCAGCAGTGTATGAGACTTCCCTTCTCTCCACATCCTGTCCAACACTTATTATTTCCTGTCTTGTTAATTATAGCCATTCTGATGGGCATCAGATGATATCTCATTGTACTTTTGATTTGCATTTCCCTGATAATTCGTGATGTTGAAACATCTTTTCATGTGCCTGTTGTCCATCTGTGTATCTTCTTTGGAGAGATATCTGTACGGATCTTTTGCCCATTTTTAAATTAGGTTGTTAGTTTTCTTGTTGTTGAGATGTATGTGTTGTTTATATATTTCAGATATTAACCCCTTATCAGATGTATGGTTTCCAAATATCTTCTCCCAATTGTTAGGTTGTCTTTTCAATTTATTGATGATTTCCTTTGCTGTGCAGAAGCTTTTTAGTTTGATGTAGTCCAATTTGTTTATTTTTCCTATTGTTTCCCTCACCTGGTGAGACACAACACTTGAAAATATGCTGCTAATACTGACGTTGAAGAGCGTACTGCCTATGTTTTCTTCTATAAGTTTCGTAGTTTCAGGTCTCACATTCAAGTCTTTAATCCATTTTGAGTTAATTTTTGTGCATGGTGTAAGATAATGATCTACTTTTATTCTTTTGCATGTGGCTGTCCAGTTTTCACAACACCATTTATTGAAGAGACTTTCCTTTCTCTATTGTGTGTTCTTGGCTCCCTTGTCGAAAATTAGCTGTCCGTAGATGTGTGGGTTTATTTCTGGGCTCTCAATTCTGTTCCATTGATCTGTGTGTTTGTTTTATGCCAGTACCACGCTGTTTTGATTACTATAGCTTTGTAGTATATTTTGAAATCAGGGAGTGTGATACCTCCAGCTTTGTTCTGTTTTCTTAGGATTCCTTTGGCTATTTGGGGTCTTTTGTTGTTCCATATAAATTTTAGGATTCTTTGTTCTATTTCTGTGAAAAATGTTGTGAGAACTTTGATAGGGATTGCTTTGAATCTGTAGATTTCATTAGGAAGAATGGACATTTTATGATGTTAATTCTTCCAGTTCAGGAGCACAGAATATCTTTCCATTTCTTTGTGTCTTCTGTTTCTTTCAACAGTGTTTTATAGTTTTCGGTATACAAATCTTTCACCTCTTTGGTTAAGTTTATTCCTAGATATTTTATCCTTTTTGTTGTGGTAGTAAATGGGATTGTATTTTTAATTTCTCTTTCTGCTATTCATTCTTAATGTGTAGAAACACAACTGATTTTTGTAAGTTGATTTTCTATCCTGCAACTTGACTGTATTCATTTATTATTTCTAAAAGTTTTTTGGTGGATTCTTTAGGGTTTTCTGTATATGAAATCATGTCATCTGCAAATAGTGACAGTTTCACTTCTTCCTTTCCAATTTGGATCCCTTTTATTTCTTTTTCTTACCTTATTGCTCTGGCTAGGACTTCCAATACTATGTTAAATAAGAGTGGCAAAAGTGGGCATCCTTGTCTGGTTCCTGTTCTTAGAGGGATAGCTTTCAGTTTTTCTCCATTGAGAATGATATTAGTTGTGGGTTTGTCAGATATGGTCTTTGTTATGTTGAGGTACTTTCATTCTATATACATTTTATTCAGGGTTTTTATCATAAATGGATACTGTATGTCGTCAAGTGCTTTCTCTGCATCTGCATTGAGATGATCATGTGATTTTTAGTCTTCATTTTGTTAATGTGGTGTATCATGTTGATTGATTTGCAGATGTTGAACCATCACTGCATCCCTCGAATAAATCCCACTTCATCATGGTGTATGATCTTTTTAATGTATTGTTGTATTTGATTTGCTAGTATTTTGTTGAGGATTTTTGCGTCAATGTTCATCAGTGGTATTGGCCTGTAATTTTCTTTTTGTTGTGTTGTCTTAGTCTGGTTTTGGTGTCAGGGTAATGTTGGCTTCGTAGAATGAGTTAGGAAGCTTCCCCTCCTCTTCAGTCTTTTGGAAGAGTTTGAGAACGATAGATATTAAGTCTTTGAATGTTTGGTAGAATTCACCAGGAAAGCTGTCTGGTCCTGGAGTTTTGTTTGTTTGCATGTTTTTGGTTTCTCTTTTGATCTCCTTACTGATGATTGATCTATTCAAATTCTCTATTTCTTCTTGATTCAGTTTTGGGTGTAGTATGATTCTAAGAATTTGTCCATTTCTTCTGGATTATCCAATTTGTTGACATATAGCTCTTTTGTAGTATTCTCTTATAATCTTTGTATTTCTGAGGTGTCCATTGTAATTTCACCTCTTTCATTTCTGATTTTATTTATTTGAGCTTTCTCTCTTTTTTTCTTGGTGATTCTAGCTAAAGGTTTGTCAATTTTGTTTATTATTTCAAAGAACCAGCTCTTAGTTTCATTGATTTTTTTTCTTTTTTTTTTTAGGCTCTAATTCATTTATGTCTGCTCTGAATTTTATTACGTCCTTCCTTCTACTGATTTGGGGCTTTGTTTTTTCTTCTTTTTCCACTTGCTTTAGGTGTACTGTTAAATTGTTAATTTGAGATTTCTCTTCTTTCTTGAGGTAGGCCTGTATTGCTATAAAATTCCCTCTTAGAACTGCTTTTGCTGTATCCCATAAATTTTGACATGTCATATTTTCATTTTCATTTGTCTCCAGGTACTTTTTGATTTCCTCTGATTACTTCATTGACCCAATCATTACTCAGTAGCATTTTGTTTAATCTCCACATACTTGTGGCTTTTCCAATTTTCTACCTGTAGTTGATATCTAGTTTTATACAGTTGTGATCAGAACAGATTCTTGGTATTGTTTCACTCGTCTTAAATTTATTGAGACTTGTTTTTTGGCCTAATATGTGATCTATCCTGGAGAGTGTTCCATGTGCATTCGAAAAGAATGTATATTCTGCGGTTTTGGGATGGGATGTTCTGTATATATATACTAAGTCCATCTGGTCTAATGTGTCATTTAAGGCCAATTTTTCCTTATTGATCTTCTGTTTGGATGATCTATCCATTGGTGTAATTGGAGTCTTATAGTCCCCTACTGTTATTGTGTTACTGTCTGTTTCTGCTTTTATGTCTGTTAATAATTGTTTTATATATTTAGGTGCTCCTATGTTGGGTGCGTAGATATTTACAGGTGTTGTATCCTCTTGTTGGATTGTTCTCTTGATCATTGTGTAGTGCCCTTCTTTGTGTCTTATTACAGTTTTTGTTTTAAAGTCTATTTTGTCTGATATAAGTATTGCTACCCCAGCTTTCTTTTCATTGCTATTTGCATGGAGTATCTTTTTCCATCCCTTCACTTTCAGTTTGTGAGTGTCTTTAGGTCTGAAGTATGTCTCTTGTATACCGCATATATATAGGTCTTATTTTTTTTAACCAATCATCCACCCTATGCCTTTTGATTGAAGCAGTTACTCCTTTGGCATTTAAAGTAGCCATTGATAAGTATGTACTTACTGCCATTTTGTTAGTTTTTTCTTAGTGTTTTAGTAGTTGTTCTCTGTTCCTTTCTTCTTCTCTTGCTCTCTTCCCTTGTGGTTTGATGGCTTTCTTTAGTATTATGTTTGGGTTCTTTTCTCTTAACTTTTTATATATTTATTATAAGTTTCTGGTTTGTGATTACCGTGAGGTTCAAATATAATAACCTACGTATATAGCAATCTATATTAAGTTGATGGTCTCTTTAGTTTGACTTCTTGATAAAAGAACTTTTACCATCGTCTAACATTTTATGTTTTTGATATCATATCTAACCTCTTTTTTTGTGCATGTGTATCCATTACCCTCTCATCATGGAAACAGTTAATTTTAGTGCTTCTGTCTTTGGACCTTTATGTTAGCTTCTTAAGTGGTTAATCTGCTACTTTTATTGTATATTTTCCTTTACCAGTCATTTTATTGCCTCTTTTTTGATAATTATCTTATTCCTATTTGTGGTCTTCTCTTTCCCACTTAAATAAGTCCCTTTATCATTTCTTGTAAGGCTGATTTCTTGGTGATAAACTCCTTTAGTTTTTGCTTGTCTGGGAAACTTTCTCTCCCTCTATTCTGAATGATAACCTTGCCAGGTAGAGTATTCTTGGCTGAAAGTTTTTTCCTCTCAGCACTTTAAATATATTGTGCCATTCCCTTATAGCCTATAAGATTTCTTCTGAGAAGTCAGCTGATAGCCTTATGGGATTTCCTTTGTATGTAACTTGTTGCCTTTCTCTTACACCTTTCAGGATTCTGTCTTTATCTTTAATTCTTGACTTTTTAATTATCATGTGTCTTGGTGTGGGCCTCTTTGCATTTATCTTATTTGGTGCTCTCTTTGCTTCCTGTCCCTGGATGTCTCTTTCCTTCCTTATGTTAGGAAAATTTTCAGTTATTATTTCTTCAAGTAGATTCTCTGCCCCTTTGTCTCTCTCTTCTCCTTCTGGGACACCTATAATATGGATGTTAGTGTGCTTGATGTTGTCCCAGAGGTCCCTTGGACTGTCCTCCTTCTTTTTAATTCTTTTTTCTTTCTTCTGTTCAGCTTGGGTGATTTCCTCCAGTCTTTCGTCCAGCTCACTGATCTGTTCTTCTGTCTCAACTACTCTGCTATTGAGCCCCTGTCATGACTTTTTCATTTTCAGTATTGTATTTTCATCTCTGATTGGTTCTTTTTTCTATTTTCTCATTCTTTGTTGAAGTTTTCACTGAGTTCATCCTTTTTTCTCCCAAGATCAGTGAGCATCCTTATGACTCTTTGTTTGAACTCTTTATCAGGAAGATTATTTATTTCTGTTTCATTTAGTTCTTTTTCTGGACTGTTGTCCTGTTGCTTTACTGGGAACGTATTCCTTTGTCTCCTCATTTTGCCCCCTCTCTGTGCTTGTATCTATTAGGTAGATCAGCTATATTTCCTGATATTTGGAGAAGAGACTTTATGTAAGAGATGCCTTATGAGGCCTAGGAGTGTGCTTCCCTCTTGTCACCCGTTCCAAAAATGTTCCAGGAATGTCTCCTGTGTGTGCTATCTATGTCCTTCTGTTGTGACAGGGTTGCTCTTGCTGCAGGTGCCCAGGGAGGCTAGACTGTCCACCTGGCCAACTGGTTGTAATGCTCAGCTGCATGTGGCTGCTACTGCTCCTTCAGTCACTTTATCAGGCATGGGGAGCCCCAGCACAGTTGCCTGCAAGGTCTAATAGTACATTCTTGATGTGGTTTTTCCGTTAAGTGAGTAGGTCCCCAGCGTGGCTAGTTGCTAGGCTCAGGGGCTCACAATTGCTTTAGGCCTCTGGCCTGCAAGGGTGTTGTCAGCTCTCTTAGGGTTGCAGCTGTGTGGGGCTGGCTCCAGGTATAGGAACACCCAATTATTTCAGACTTTGGAAGGTGGAGCTGATCCCCTATGTGGCTGTTTGAGAAGCACAAGTCTACTGCAGCTGGCAGGCCCCACAGCCCCCAGGGCCACACACCCCATCAGCACAGTCCTGCCCCATGCATGTGCCCTGACCCACTGAGGCAGACCCAGTTGCCCCACTGCAGAGGCCCCACACACTCCACCAAAGCAGGCCCGCCTCTCACGCATGCCCTGCCCCACAGAGGTGGACCCACTCTGGAACTGCAGAGGTTCCAGGCACCCCGTCTATATGGGCCCACAAGTTGTCCAAGTGTTTGTTGTTGGGTGGCACCAGTCCCTAGGGCAGACTAGCTGAGCTAGATTAAATCAGTGCTCTAGTGGGTAGGGCAGATCCCTGCGCTAAGAGGCCAGGGGAAGAACTCCAATGGAATCTGCCAGCGTCCGTGTCAGCACACCTGTACTAGGTCACAATAATGTCTGCCCCCAATGTCTGAGTCCCTGGGAGGTCTCACCTCTCACTAAGATGCACCCAGAGCAGTGAGTCTCTTCACCAAAGTACTATGCACCTTTCTTTCTGGTGACTTTAGGTTGCTTTCCATAATGGGTGAGTTTTTTCTGTGGCCCCTTCAAGATCAGGTTTTGTTGTTTTTTTTTTCCCCCTATGTCTGATAGCTTTTCTGGGAGTATTCCTCATTGTAGTTAACAACCAGTAAAGGCAGATATTATGACACTTGTCTGGGTTGTGCTGAGTCCAAAAGCTGCTTATCGTGGTAACGCCCCCCCCCACCGCCCCCGATCCCCCACTCCTCCATGAAAGGCTTCATATCTTAAGGTTACTCCAATCCAGCCGTGAAGCGCCACAGCTAGGAAGTGGCTTTTTTCTTTCCAGAAAGGAATTTCTGCCTCTTCAACCTCAATCAGCACCGTCCCTTGTTGTGGGGGTTCTTTTTATCCAGTTTTCAGTTGTCTCTTGGGGGTAGTTTTTCTAAGAGTGGTTGTAAATCCATTGTGTCCATGGGAGGAGGTGAGTTCTGAGTCTGCCTACACTGCCATCTTGACACTGTCCCCCTTAAATCTCCTTTTATTTTTTATTTATTTTTTTCCGTGAGGAAGATCAGCCTTGAGGTAACATCCGTTGCCAATCCTCCTCTTTTTGCTGAGGAAGATTGGCCCTGGGCTAAAATCTGTGCCCATCGTCCTCCACCTTATATGGGATGCTGCCACAGCATGGCTTGACAAACATGTGTCGGTCTGCGCCCAGGATCTGAACCCTTGAACCCTGGGCCATGGAAGCAGAGCACGTGACCTTAACCACTACACCACTGGGCCGGCCCCTAAGTCTCCTTTTAAATGTTCTCATTCACACACTATTTGATTCTAGTCCATTGACTACTATCTATCTTGGTGCATAATTAGCAGTCCACAAGCATTCTAAATGTAATTGAACATCTGTCTTTTCCAAGGTGATTAATCAAGGTGAGCCAGATTTCTTCTCTTGATATGTCCCTTGCTCTAAAGTGAATGGCATTACAGATTTTGAATGCTTTTTGTTTAGTTTTTCCTCGTGAAGGTCCACTTTGGGCAAAAGTTAAAACTACATTCCATATTGCATCAGCATTTCTACATATCAGTTAGGAACTGAGTTTCACTAATAGTAGTGGAGACTCAACATCAGTGGCTTAAGCATACGAGGGATTATTCTTCTAGAGGGAGTATGGAGGTAGAAAATCTAGAGTTTATATGGTAGCTTCATAAAGTCTTCAGGGACCCAGGCTTCTCCCTCTTGCCTCTGCTCCATCCTGGGTTGCTTCCATCCTTCAGGCACACAATGGATGGTTTCCCTGGACCAACTGCTGCTCCAATATTTCAGGAAACAGGAATGAGGAAGAGTGTGAAAATGACTCGGAGAAGTCCTGCATAACACACAATCTTTTTAGCTAAAACTCAGACTTGTGGCTACACTGAGCTGCAAGAGAGGCTACAAATGTTGTTCTTTAAGCTGGACACATTTCCTAGGGTTCTTTTGTAGGCATAGGAGGGGGCAAGTGGTCAACGGGAGACAACTACATATCCCTATGATTCTGCAACATTAGTCTAATTGCTTTGGGTTTAGAGTCATTTTTTAAAATCTTTGAGTATTTGTGATTATGACAGTTCGTCTCTACCCAAATTATTAATTAACTAGGGACAATCCAGTTAGGTCTTGCCTGAGTGGACCCTGATTTACATAGAAATTAAAATTTACTCACATTACTTTGGTTAAAAAAATGAGCTCTGCATCTCATTTCCTTTGAAAGTTTTGTTGCTAGCAATTCCCAATCAGGACAAAGATACTTCAAGAATTCAGTGTATTTATCAAACCAATGCTCAAATTACTTTCTGTTCAGTTGAAACTGAGAATTGGTACATATTAGGTCTTCATTCAACAGAACAGAATTAACAGCTGTGTGGTTTGGGCCAGTATTTGCTAAGGGCCAAAGAAAAAGCCTCAACGGAAGAATGTATGGATGACGAGTATTTAATTTGGGGTAATTTGCTGTTTGTTGACTATCAGATTATTCTCAATAATTAAAAATGAGCAATCTTATTTTACATGTTTCTCAGATAGCTTGGTACATAAGTATCAGTTAGATTATAAATATTAGTTTGAGAGAATAAATGAATGGAGGCACTTAAGATTGATTTTTAATTTATTTATAACTCTATTCCTACTTCTTCTCAACATCCATTAAGAAATAAGAGACATTGCAGCTGCATGAATCCATGGAGGAGATGGGATGGTGAGAATCACCATAAATTATTGTGGACCACAGCATGTTGAACTCTGATAGGGATTACAGAATTCAGGAGCCAATCATGTCAATTTTCCACATGTTTTCTGGATCTCTACCAGATACTCTTCTACTTGTGATCAGGAATATTCATAATACAATTTCCTTATTATAATCACAAGAAGAATAAACACTTGGAAGAAGCAGAGTGCGTGTTTTCCATTCAGATGCAAGAGGGAAGACACTCTAATGCTACCATCATTAATGCTTTGGAAATAAACAAGACCACCCAAAAGAGAACAAGTGAAGGCTATTTTTTATTTAGAGCTTGCTATAGCAAGGGAGTCAGCCACCATCACTTGCAATTGGCAGAGACTCAAAAGCAGGCAGGGCAGTGGAAGAACTTTATAGTGGAAAAAGGGAAGGCTTCAGGGGTGCCCTGACTGGAGGCTGTTGGCCTGGGGAGGCTGGAGGTGGGCTAGCTGGAAGCAGAGAGATCCTTTGTAATTGGTAAGGGTGCATTTTCTCTGATTGTTCTTAAGTTGGAAGCAGGGGCAAAAATTAGGGGAGCTGGTAGTTATTGACCAAGTTGAGAACATTTTGGGCTGATTGCTAATGTTTGGCTTCCTGAGTTGGTTACTGCAAAGGTTGTGGCTCAGAGTTCTCTTTTTATATATGGTCTGTCCACTTGCATATTTAGTCTATTAATACCAATTCAACATCAGTTAATACTAGTAAGGCTTAATGGCCATCCTCTTAAATATGACAGAATGTTTTAAGGCAAAAAAGGAAAAGAACCCCAAGTCATGGTTTTACCAGTAAATGGAAGTTTTCAGAATCTTATATGTGCACCCTTAGGGCATGTATTCCAGAAGCTGTGAAGTAGATTTCAGTACATACATACACTGGAGTTTACTATTTGAAGTACATTCATGTTTAGGGCCATAGAACCTCATAAATAAAAATGACCCAATTAAACAGAGGGATTTTCCAGGAAAACAAAGTACCAACACTTGGTGGTTATTTGTTGTTTCTATTTGTTTATTTATTTTTGCTTTGTTGAATCTGAAATTGATAGACAGGGGGCTAAGGAAATTGGAAAGAAAAGCGTTTAAAATATTGATTGAGTGTGGAATGTTTGAGGGCTGGTTTCTGGCCACCGTGGAGAAATTCAGAGGAAATAGAAAACATAAGTTCTTAATCTGCTTGAAACAGCCCAACCATTTGGAAATGACATGTTTTTCAAGGGGCCTATCTCCTCGCTTGTGAAAGACCTCATGGGACAGCGTAGATGAAATGAAATAACATCGATAATATTATAACCCAATTGTCTAGCACTTAATTAACTCTCAATGAATATTGCTTATATGTGAGCAAATATATTAATGAGATGTTGAAAATATTGAGAATCATTTAGCTAAAAATTGAATTTTCCTAAAAGCTATCTTCAAAAGGCTGCCAAAATATGCCTTGGATATCCAAGAACCTGATGCAGTGTGGATACAGTCTCTCTCTGTCTCTCTTTTCTTCTTTAAAATAAATATATCAATGTCAATATATTTAGGAAAATTTAATTCCAAAAGGATATGGCATACTCTTTACATGAAGAAAATGAGCTAGGATAGATGGATGTAGCTGAATCATGTATTCACTTCATGAATAATTACTTTCTACATATGTACTTGTTCCATTTACAAACAGAGATTGATATGCAGATATAAGTAGATACATCTAGGATGTGGTAGTTGTTATTCCCCAAAAGTTGGGTATCACTTGATTATAAATGTAGAAGCCATTAATGTTAAAAAAATATTATCTATAAGACTTTTCTTTTAAGGAAAATACCTTGCTACCTTTCTTAGCTTTTTTATTTTTAAATTGGCTTTAAGTAATATTAAATTTGGGCAAATGTTCTAATTAAGGCATAACTCTGGCTCAAAGCACTAGGATTCCAAATCTAGCATCATTAGTTGCTTTGAATTAAAATAACTACAGACCTAATTAGATAAATATTATAGTTACCATGATCTGATTATTAAGCAGCAATTTGCAAAGACCTGCCATGAAAGAACATTTCTTCTGGTTTTGTAAACACTGAAAGGCAGTAGGGTAACAAAAGTAGTGTGACTCGAATACAAGATGGTGTGAAGTAGCATTGGGATTTACACATATTTCTTTGGCTTGGTGATTGCATGTTGTGTGTATGTACATACATGCAAATAAATATATACACATACACACTCATGTCTTTTACATTATTTTATGTATACTGCTCTTCTCATGAGCCCTGGAGCCTGCATCGCTTAATAAAACCCTCCACTGTCCTCGTCTGATTCTTGGTCTTACTGCTCCTGTCACCGCCGTCAGCCCATCTGTCCCCCCCGCAGAGCTACACCCTTGAGCACATCTCAGGCTTCCACCATGGATTGCGTTTTGTCATTCCCAACCTCCAAGAACCATAATCTTGACCTAGTATGGCTTCAGCCTTACTATCCTCTGTAACATTTCCAGATGCCACGTGATACTAAAAACCCCTGACTTTCATTCTTATTCTGAGAGGTTTTCTTACAATACTAGCCCAACCCTGCCGTGAAAGAAAAAGTTGTGTATTTTAAGAGATAGAAAAGAACCCCCTCCCAAACTGTCACATGGCTACCTGTAAGCAGGTGATCACTAACAGCGTCTGAAACACAGAGAGAACACAGACAGGAGTGACCTCCCTGTCATTTGTATGCATTTCTACTTATTTTTCCTCCCATTAACTATGCACAATAGTTCTTCATGTATTTGGAAAAGCAATTTCCACCTCCTTAGTTTCTAACCCTTGGTCATCATTGTTGAAGTCCTCCAGACAGGTGTCCTGTGTCGTCTGAAGTTTCCCTCACCAGGCAAAGCTGCTTCTCCAAATTCTCTTTCAATCTCACTGCTTTAAAAAAATCCCATGCTCTTAGGAACAGGTCCCATGACCCTGTTTTGGTGGGCTCCTGCTATCATTCTCTGTCAGTCACCACTGAATCTGGTGTGGTCTCTAGGTAGACCGGCCAGCCGGCCTTCTGTTTCCTACCCAGTACTGTCTGTCATGTGTTAGAGCTAAATGAACATTGTGCAGTGATTGGGTGACAGCTCACCTCACTGATATCACGAGGCAAGACAAAGAACTAAAGTATATTTCCAGAAAATCCCACTCATATCCAAGAAAGAAAAAATGAGTATTTCCCAACATGCAATATTGTAAAAATCCTGTCTCAATTTCTGTACCTGAGCTGTATTGCCACATAAAAGTCTGGCATGTGGTTCTAGTCACATCGTCAGCACCAAGAACAAGTTAAAATATTCAAATAAGTGAGCAGTAAAGTATTTTTGATCCTAGTAATGACATCTAAAAACAGAAGAGTTTTAAGTGTGAAAGAAGAAGAAAAGGTGAATGGCATCTGTAGATCTTGGAGAAAGGAAGGGCCTTTGGAACCCCATGGGTCTTGTGTCTCAGTCATTAGGGAGCACATCACCACTTTGAGGATGGACAGACGAGTCTGCCATCTGGGTGACACATGGAGCGAAGGACATGTACTATTTGCTTGCAAGGAGTGACAAAGCAGAATGCAATTAAAGGATTGGAATAACCAAAGACAACACATAAGGAAGAATATTTGGGGCACATGACAAGTGTGAGGTGGGTTGTAAAAGTGACATGACCGCCAAAGTCTTCAAGTAGACACTTTTGGGGAGGTCAGGAGAAACGCTTGAACCTGAATGTCCTGGGCTACGGGCAACATCCATAACCATTAGGGTTTCTCAGAGTCATGTGCAATGCTCCTCAGAAGTTTCTTCCTGATGTGGTCAAAAGCATAGCCACGGACCAAAACCAGACAGCTGTCATACAAAAGCAGGGCTGAGGGCCTTGGGTCAGTCAAGTATTACTCATTCATCAAGGCAGAAGCTCCTAGACTTCCCTTCAAACCCTACTGTGTGCACCTGCACAGGGACTTCAGTGAACCCCTCCCAGAGCCCTGCTCTCCCCTCTGGGCCATGGCATCACAGGGAGTCTAGCTGTCTGCATCTGTGTTATTACCTTGTGCCAGCTCAGCCTGGGTGTGCAAACTCTATTACTGTCAGAAGTTTCCTGCCAGGAAGCAAGGCCTACCCTTTGAGTGCCTGTTAGTGTGAATTGGATGTAGAGCCAAGCTCGATGTATGGATCAAATATTCTTAGCAGATAAAGAAAAAGCCGAAATATCTGATTTGTGGTGGGCAGCAGTGTAATGACAAAGGCGGCTCATACCAGCAAAGATGTGATGCATTTATTTTTTTCTGACAGTACAGTAACTGTCCTCTTGTTCCCCGCAGTCAGAGGAAAGTGCAGTTTGATATTCTGCAGGATCATGGAATCTCAAATGAGACCATCTCTCTTGCATTGATGAAAGATAAAGCACCTTCTCTGATTTTCAGAGAGCACAAGTATCCTATTAAGTGGGCAGGTGTCCCCTCCTAGGGTATCTGTTCCTACATGGATGTACACAGGTAGGAACGTGGTGATGGTACATCTGTGCCGTGCCCAGGGACACTTTGGGATCAACAGGGTAGTGCAAAGAAGACAGTGAGGTGGACAATGCCTAGGGCTTGGTGCACGGATGTAAGTGGGAACTGTTGGCCCCAGGCACCTTCAACCCTGTGACAGTGTGAGTTCAATGACATGTGTTGGATGAGTGAGTACATGTATTAATTAAAGAATGTGACTTTAAAGGATATTACATGATTAACCAGTCCAACCCCTTCAACCCAAGCTGCAAAGCCTTTTACCAGGTGCTGTGGGTAAGGGGTGGCAAAAAGAAAGAAATGATGCTTAATTTAGCAAGCCATCCAGAAAGAAGTTTCCACACAATTCTATTTGGCATGTTAACTTATGACATTTTCATAATTTGTGGAAGCCAAGCAGATTGAGTGTCGAGGGATGAGGGAGAGCTGGAGTCCTCAGATCTGACCCTCAGTCCAGGGGTGCAAAGATGCTGACATCCAAAGGGCGGGGGCAGGCAAAGGCCTGGCACAGGCTGCCCAAGAGGGGTGGGGAGTGTCACCAGTACACACCCCGTTTCCTCACCTTTCTCTGCTTCTCTCCATCCTCCTCTCTGGTCCTTCCACACCCAGCCAACCCCCCCACCCCCGCCACATCTCCATCAGCTCATTGGCCTGGTTGGCCACCTCTGAGTTTAAGAACAGGGATTCCTGTGTCACTGGACACAGGGCATCTCTGGGTGCACCCAGCTACACTCCCCCCTCTTCACCCCATGGAGGAGCGTCTGTCTGCTTTTCCCCTGAAAGCTGGTCTGCTCCCTGCCTTGCAGCATGAGCTCTGGTCACCTTCAGACCACTGCTATCCCGTACCACAGCCACTGGTCACAGGAGGCTGTTGACATTTAAATCAGTGAAATGTAAATGAAGTTAAAAATTCACTTCCTCAGTGGCACTAGCCCGATTTAAAGTGCTAAATAGTCCTGCGTTTTATATGAACATTTCTAGCTATTGCAGAAAGTCCTGCTCTAGACAGTGTCCATGAGAAGAGCTAAATATTTCATCCTAGTTTCTTAGTCCATCAAGTTGAGAGGTAGGAAGAGTACAAATGAAGAGGCTGCTCAGAGTGAAGAGGAGGTGAAGTGCAACCGCGGAGCTCTGCCAGCCACAAGCAACGTTCCTCTCGGCAGGCCCGTGCCAGAGCCACTGGTTTCAGGGCTCCTCTTTGCTGGGTCCCTTGCTGCCATGTCTTGCTTTCAGGAGGCCCAGAGAGAACTGAACCTTCAGCCACACCTTACAAATCAGAGACCACCTGCCATGTGCTCTGGCAGTTCTCTCCCACCCAACTTCACGACGTGGTTCCCTCTTGCAGGAGGGGAGCTCTGAGGTAGACTGACAAGCCATGTCTCAGTGCCATGGTTCTCTGGCACATTCTATGTCCAGTAGGCTAGTTATTGGAAAAGTACACTTTCTCATCATTATTCTCCTTTTGCCGTTTTCAAGTGCTTAGTAGTCAGCTGTTTTATATGAACATTTCTAGCATTGCAGAAAGTCCTGCCCTGGACAGTTTTGTATTATTTATTGCCAAGGTGGCAGTCAGGGATGGTGTCCCAAGACAGGTTAAAAGAAGGGGAGTGCTCCTCGGGAGACAGTGCCACACCTCCACCTCCCACCCTCTTTGAAGCAAAGAGAATAAAGGAAAATGTAGAATATTTGGAGAGTAGAATCTTTTCATATTTGTTTGCATTTTTGTTTTCTTTCATTGGTTATTTGATTTAAAAAGTTCTATTCTTAATAAATATAAATAGTAACATTTTTTTTCTACCCAGAGCCCTGTGTTCTGGTGGAAGGTCTGAGATATGAAGATTGAATTATCTGATATGAGTTACTGTCTTTTCATCCTTCCTAGGATCAGGAGGGCATGACTAAGCTCTTCCTGTGGGCTTTAGCAACCTGAAGTTCTGGAATTCCAACAGTGCCTATAACTTCAGTTCCTCCTAATCCCTCTCTGAGCGACCCCATTCTCTGCCTGTTGATGGAGGTGCTCCTTGCCCCACCCAGATTTGACAGTTCAGGGAGGCTCCCCTCCATCCTTCCTCCCATCCTGTACCCCCATTTCTGGGGCCTCATCACTGTGAAGACGGAGAGAGTAAGCATACAGGTGGAGGGAGGCATGGGGGAGGTTTTGGAACCAGAGACATGTCTGTAGGGTAGTGACAGGGTCCCCTTGAGGAGGGAAGACCAACCTTGTCTGGTAGATGAGAAGGCATATTTATTTTTCACTGTATAGTATTTAAGAAGAGAATTTAAAGATCCAAATAGCAAAAAAAAGTAGTAACATTTTGACTTGAAACCTACACATGAATCACAGTGCTTTTTAAAAGAAATTCTGATAAAATGTTATTTTAATATCAATATTTAAAATACTTAAGATCATTTGAATGGGCTTTTTTTTCATGACTTGAGCATTTGTGTGAGGTTTTGATTTTTTCTAAGAAGGTGACTATATTACTTTTCTCTAGTTCACACATAGAGGGGATTCTTTAGGGGAGTCTAGTCCAAGATGACTGACAGGAAGATGAGGGCTCAGATGAAAAGCAAAGCTGGGGACAGAGTTGGCTGCAGGCTCTTCTTTGCTGTGTCCCACCACCCCCTCCCTCTGCCATCACTCCGCCTGCCAGCCCTGGGTCCTTGTGACTGACAGATGGGGCTTCCCATGCAAGGCCGCTTAGTATAAGCCCGTGAGAGCCTGGGTACACTGCACCCTGCCAGGGCTTTGAGGGTTGAAATGCCTGAAAATCTAGTACAGATGAGCCTCCTTGAAGAAGACACGTGCTGAGGAAATTTATCATTGCTAAAGCAAGACTTGCTGTCTCCCTCCTCGCTTGCCGTCTCCCTCCTCTTCTCTAGTACCCCCGTCATGGGTAATATAACTGGCTTTGTTCCCTTGGTGGATATGGGCAATGATTAGTGAGAGATCAGAGAGTGGCTCCTGTGACACACCTTCTCCTTGGTCTCCTCTGCCCGTCCCTCCTTCACACCCCTCGATTTCCATTGTTGTGGTCAGGTGGTTCCAGGGCCCTTCAGAACTGGGTCCCAGTCTTGGTCAGGACTGACCAGCCCAGGCGCGGCTCCCCTGGGTCCTCCCCAGGCCCAGCTCTGTGTCCACACAACACTAATTCCCTAGCTCCAGAAGGGGCCATGCTCTCCTATATGTGGACTGCAGAGGACGAGCCCATGTCCTGTAGGAACTGGGCACTCAACACAGGTGAGATTACCGCCAATTGGAGGAACTTACCTTCCTCCTTCCCTCCCCCTACCAGGGGAAACTGGTGTCATCTGCTTGTTGGGCAAACCCGTTGGGGCTCTGAGGAATTTGTCCCACTTCCTTAAGCCTCCATACCAGAGGACCCTCCCCACCTGCAGACCTGACACCAGGCAGTGCAGACGGAATATTAAATCTAAAAGAAATTTCTGAGATAATCTAACCTCATCATCTTATGGATAAAGAAACTCAGGATCTGCAATGTCCATGTTCAGAGGATTTCATTATAAATAATAGCACAGAACACTGTGTAGCGGTTTAAAATTTTAATCTGTAATCATTTGTTCATCTCTGACACCTGGTCATGTGTCTTCAAGGACTGTGACATTTGCTTTTGCGTTGAGGTCTGTTTGCTTACTGAATAAGAGTTTGGGCCCCAACACTGGCTTTGGGGCTGGGATGTTTTGAGGTCATGTTATTGAGTTGTTTCCTCGGCGCCTCATATTGCACATGTAGACAATACACACTGAATGCTGGCTATGGCAGATTCACTGAACGAACGTGAGAGTTCTGGGGTCTCGTTGATCTAATCTCATTGATCTAATCCACTCACAGAGTGTGTGACTGTCAGCCAAGAAAGGACCACTGGGAAGGAGGCATTGGAAAGGCAGCAGGATTCAAAATGTAGATTACTGTATTTTCTAAATGGATGGGTTTGACATATAGGGCAGTGATTGATTTCTGTTGAGAAAGCCCAGAGCAGTGCTCTCCTGGGTGCTGCGGGGGCGCAGAGAGGTGAATTGCACTGGAGTCCTCTGCCCCTCTCCTAACCAGGAGTCTCCTGCCCCCAGGGACAGCTCATGATCTTTCCTCCCTCGGGGCTCATCAGCCATTATCATGCTCTAGGCATGGGAGGAATCCCCACAAGCTGAAACTTGCCTGAGCGTTTCCTGTCCCTGTGTACACTGATTCCTTTTGCTGTCTGTTAGAAAAATGCATTTTTAAAGGCAGGAGCCTCACTGGTGGAAGCTTCCTCTGGGAAGACCATGAAGGGCCCTGGCTCTTGGCATCAGTGTTGAGAGCTGCAAGGGACACAGAGCAGGAGAGTGGCCCCTTGAGGCTCAGTGAGCCCAAGCACTGTGCATCCTCTTTTAATACTGCAGGAGCTCACCTCTGGCGAGAAAGGCAGAAGCCCTCTTTCTGATCTCCCTGGCAAGCCTTGGGCCCAGGACTCAATCTGCTGCTGTGTATTGGGGTTGTCTTTTGTGATATAATGGAATGGGAAGGAATAATTCCTGTTCTACCTTCAGCTGAGTTTTCATTCTTTTCTTTCCAGCCTCTCCAGATAGCTCAGTTTCACTTTGGGGAGAGGAATAAGTGACTGGCTGGTGATATTTTAAATTTCCTGCTTTAAATAGAGTCATTCTCAGAGGTTGTGTCATTTTCCAATTGACATTTTTCCCTATAATGAAAGAAGTGAGCTAATCTAATGCTTGAAATTAATTTTCCAAATTGCTAACAAGAATCTTCAGGTTTCCATGGGGAACTTGTTTTTCTGAGTTCTCTGATTCTTCTAATAACTGCAGAGACCATGCACTGGAACTCACTACCGGGTACGTAAGGGAATAGCATCAGTTGGAGATAAAGGCCCAGGAAAGAAGGATCAGGGCAAGGGAATTCAAGAGTGAGGGAGGCAGGGTCAGTTGGGAAGGGTCTCTCTGAGATGCTGCATTCAAGCAGAGACCATGTGAAGGGAGTGGTTTGCATGTAGACCCCAGGGCAGAGCAAAGGCAAGGGCCTGAAGCAGGGAGGTGCTCAGCAGTGTGGGACCCATGAGAAAGCAGGGCTACCTAAGCACAGAGAAGAGATGCTGTAGGATGAAACACATCACATGGAGGGTTCTCGAACGTTCTTCTGAGTAAGCCTCTGTGTGTTTTTTTGTTTTGGGTTTTTTTTTTTTTTTTTTTTGCTGAGGAAGATTTGCCCTGAGCTAACATCTGTGCCAGTCTTCCTCTATTTTGTATGTGAGCTGCCACAGCATGGCAGCTGACGAATGGTGTAGGTCCATGCCTGGGAACCAAAACTGGACCACTGAAGTGGAGCACGGCAAACTTAACCACTAGGGCACAGAGCCAGCCCTACCTCTGTGTTGTTTTAATCAAGTAAATTGCACTCTCTGGTTTTGATTTAATGATCTTCTCCATGGCCACTCCATTCTGTGGGATTAGATCGCAGTAGGGCAGGAGCGGAACCCAGGTCACAGGGAAAAGTAATCCAGCGCTCTTGTGGAGAGAGAGATGGAAAGGAGAGAGATAGGAAGAGAGGTGAGCTCCCTGGCTGCTGCTAACACAGCAGCAGGAGGCACACAGAGAGGTGGCCCTGGTCCTACCTGAGCTAGACACCACCCATGGCCGCTCTGGGCCTCCAGCCCCCTGCGCTGGCTTTTGGTGGCTTGTTCAGGCTGAGCCTATGCAGGGACCAGCCTTGTGCATGCTCTTACTGGCTCCCCAGGCTGCCCCAAGTGCCCATGTCCTGCCTGGCTTAGCTATTGATGCTGAATGGGGAACAGGTTGCATTCTGCCCACATGGCCTCATCCTCTGGGCAAACCTTTGATCAGCAGGAGCCTGCAGATCCACCCTCTGCCTCTTCCCCATAGACTGGACTTCCTCCTCAGAAATGTCCCATGAAATCAAGAGTCTAGGGCTCCGGACACCAATTTGTGGCTGGCAGTGTGTGTCGGCACCCTTTGTCTGTCCCCTTTGTCTACCCCTTCCTTGTTCCCTCAGGTTACTGTCTCTAATAGACCAGTAGCTCATGGTAACTTTGCTGCATGCAGCTTTTGGAGAAGTCAGACCATAGCAATGGTCAATTAAGAGATGTCAAGCTACTCATACCTTGTTTGTCATGTCAAAAATCCAGAAAATAGCAAAATTAAAACCACCAGATCAATAAAATAGTAATTAGTAAGAGTTTATTTTGCACATAAAAACAGTTCATGGGAGTGACGTCAGCATCATGGCAGAGTGAGCTCTTCCCTTAGTCTCTTCTTCCTAAGATACAGCCAAAAGGACATTCATTAACCAACAGAGGATACCACACAGCACAGTAGGACATCTGAGAGATCCATACAGTCATACATCTGAAGGTGGGGGTACTGGATCCCCAAGAAGCAGTGGAAGGAGGTGAGCGGATCTTCTCCTCCTTCCCAGCAGCAGTGATCTAGGTCATGGGTCCTCACACAGCAGCTGGCACGTGACTCTAAGAGGAGGTGGGGCAACAGGCAGGCCTCTGCACAAATGCTTTTGGTTTCAGAGTTGCATGCCAGCCCACAGGAAGGCCCCACACCAAGGCAGCTCAGCCACCACGTGAGTGCCCCCACCAAGTCCAGCAGCCGAAGTGGGCCACCAGTGAGTTCAGAGCGGGTTTACATGCACAAAAGAAAGCACCCTTCTCCGCTCCTCCTGCCTGGCGCACCAGCTCAGCTGGTTGGCCAGGGCAGTAGATCCACCAGAGCGCCTAGACCTGCATGTGTGACCTGCCAAGCAGTGGTGGCCAGCAGGAAAATGCAGATGAACTCTGTCGGTGCAACTTCCTGTGGACGGGCACAACTTCCATTGGACACAGTGGGTTCAGAGAACACAGCTCCTGCCCCCTGCCCAGTGGTGGCAGGTGGAATCCGTGACCAGATACCACCACTATGTGCTGGCAAAGGTCCACTTCATCAGACACCGTGAAGAAATACATTAACACTCCAGATCAGAAGGAAAATGACAAGATTCCAGAAACAAATCCTTAAGTCACAGATATTTATAATCTAAATGACAGAGTATTCAAAATAGTTATTGTAAAGAAACTCAATGAGTTACAAGAAAACTCAGAAAGATCGTTCAATAAAATCAGGAATAAAATTAATGAGAAGGAATTTTTCACCAAAGAGATTGAAACTCTACAAAAAACCAAACAGAAATGCTGGAGATGAAGAACACAATGAATGAGGTAAAAAACAATCAAGAAACCTTAAAAAACAAAGCTGACATTATGGAGGACAGAATTAGTAATTTAGAGGACAGAAATATAGAAATGCCTCAGGTGGAGGAAGAGAGAGAACTGAGACTTAAAAAAAAAAATTTTCTGAGAAATATCTGACTCAATTTGGAAATTAACACAAGGATTATAGGTATTCTAGAGGGAGAAGAGAGAGAGAAAGGAGCAGAGAGCTTGTTCACAGAAATAATAGCTGAGAACTTCTCAAACCTTGGGAAGGAACTGGAATTACAAGTAAATGAAGTCAATAGAATTCCTAATTACATCAATGCAAAAAGACCTTCTCCAAGGCATATATTAGTAAAACTGGCTAAAGTCAATGACAAATAAAAAATATTAAGGGCAGCAAGGCAGAAGAGAACAATCTACAAAGGAACCCGTATCAGGCTATCAGCAGACTTCTTAGCAGAAACTTTACAGGCTAGGAGTCAGTGGAACCATATATTCAAAATACTGAAAGACAAAAACTTTCAGCCAAGAATAATCTATCCAGCCAAACTATCCTTTGATGGAGAAATAAAAACTTTCCCAGATAAACAAAAGCTGAGGGAGTTCATCACCACAAGACTCTCCCCATAAGAAATGATCAAGAATGCCCTCATACCTGAAACAAAAAGAAAAAGTTTACGGGCCAGCCCTGTGGCTTAGCAGTTAAGTGCGTGCGCTCCGCTACTGGCGGCCCGGGTTCGGATCCGGGCGTGCACCAACACACCACTTCTCCAGCCATACTGAGGCTGCATCCCACGGACAGCAGGTAGAAGGATGTGCAACTATGACATACAACTATCTACTGGGGCTTTGGGGAAAAAAAAGGAGGAGGATTGGCAATAGATGTTAGCTCAGAACCGGTCTTCCTCAGCAAAAAGAGGAGGATTAGCATGGATGTTAGCTCAGGGCTGATCTTCCTCACAAAAAAAAAAAAAAAAAAACGGAAAAAGTTTACAAAGGCTTGAGCAAGGGGATAAATAGACAGACAAAATCAGAAAATTGCTACTCTTTATCAGAACAGGTCAGCAAACAATTGTAACGTTAAAGATAAAGAGAAAGAAGCATCAAAAATAACTATAACCACTTCATTTTAATCACAAACTCACAACACAAAACAGAATAATTTGTGACAACAATAACTTAGGTGGGGAAGAGGAAAGAGATGGAACTTGCTTAGGCTAATGGAGATAAGAGGCTATCAGAAAATGGACTATCTTATCTATGAGATCTTTTTTATAAACCTCATGGTAACCACTAAACAAAAAATCAGAACAGAGAAACAAATAATACATAAAGAGAAAACTGTCATAGAAAATCACCAAACTGTAATGGCAGTCAGAAATACACAGGAAGAGAAACAAGGGCAATAGAGAACAACCAGAAAACAAGAGATAAAGTGGCAGTATTAAGCCCTCATATATCAAAAATCACTCTAAATGTAAATGGATTGAATTCCCCAATCAAAAGACACAGAGTGACTGGATGAATTAAAAAACAAGACCCAAGGGCCGGCCCCGTGGCTTAGTGGTTAGGTGCGTGCGCTCCGCTGCTGGCGGCCCGGGTTCGGATCCCGGGCGCCCACTGACACACCACTTCTCCGGCCATGCTGGGGCCGCGTCCCACATACAGCAACTACAAGGCTGTGCAACTGTGACATAGAACTGTCTACTGGGGCTTTGGGGGAAATAAATAAATAATTAAAAAAAAAAAAAAACAAGACCCAACAATATGCTGCCTCCAGGAAACACATCTCAGCTCTAAAGACAAACATAGGCTCAGAGCGAAGGGTGGGAAGACGATACTCCAAGAAAATGGCAAGCAAAAGAAAGTGGGTGTTGCCGTACTTATGTCAGACAAAGCAGACTTCAAGATAAATAAGGCAATGAGAGACAAAGAGGAAAAGTATATAATGAGAAAAGGGACATTCCACCAAGAGGACATAACACTTGTGAGTATATATGCACTTAACACAGTAGCACCAAAGTACATAAAGCAACTATTAACAGACCTAAAGGGAGAAATAAACAGCAACAAAATAATAGTAGGGAACCTCAACACCCCACTTACGTCAACAAGGAAATAGTGGAATTAAATGAAAAACTAGAGCAAATTGGCATATAGAACATTCCACCCAAAACAGCAGAATACACATTCTTCTCAAGTGCACATGGAACATTCTCAAAGATAGACCTATATATTGGGAAATAAGGCAGCCTCAATAAATTTAAGAAGATTGAAATCATCAACCATCTTTTCTGACCATAATGCTATGAAACTAGAAATCAACTACAAGAAAAAATCTTGGGAAGTCACAAATAGGTGGAGACTAAACAACATGCTACTGAAAAACCATTGGATCAATGAAGAAATCAAAAAATAGCTGGAGAAAAATGAAAATACAGCATACCAACTTTTATGGGATGTAGCAATAGCAATTTTAAGAGTGAAAGTCATAGCAATATAGGCCCACCTTAACAAACAAGAAAAATCTCAAGTAAGTAATCTTAGACTATGCCTAACAGAACTAGAAGAAGAAGAACAAACAAAGCCCAGGATCATCAGAAGGAGGGAAATAATAAAGGAGCAGAAATAAATGAAATAGAAACCAAAAAAACAATAGGATCAAAGAAACTAAGAAGTAGTTCTTGGAGAAGATAAAAAAAATTGACAAACCCTTAGCCAGACTTACTAAGAAAAAAAGAGAGAAGGCTCAAATCAATAAAATTAGAAATGAAAGAGGACAAAATACAATGGATGCCACAGAAATACAGAGAATTATAAGAGAATACTATGATAAACTATATGCCAACAAATTGGATAACCTAGAAGAAATAGATAAATTCTTAGACTCATACAATGCCCCAAAAGTGAATCAAGAAGAAATAGGGAATCTGAATAGACCATTACAATAAAGAGATTGAAATAGTAATCAAAAACCTCCCCAAAAACAAAAGTCCAGGACAAGATGGCTTCTCTAGAGAATTTTACCAAACATCCAAAGAAGATTTAATACCTATCCTTCTCAAATTATTGCAAAGAACTGAAGAAGACGGAACACTTCCTAACTCATTCTATGAGGCCAACATCACCATGATCCCAAAACCAGACAAGGACAACACAAAGAAGGAAAATTACAGGCCAATATTGCTGATGAACATAGATACAAAAGTCCTCAACAAAATGTTGGGAAATCGAATACAGCAATACATTAAAAGTATCATACACCATGATCAAGTGGGATTTATACCAGGGACATAGGAATGGTACAACATCTGCAAATCAAACAGTGTGATACCCCACATTAACAAAATGAGGAATAAAAATCACACGATCATCTAAATAGTTGCAGGGAAAGCATTTGACAAGATCCAACATCCATTTATGATAAAAACTCTGAATAAAATGGGTGTAGATGGAAAGTACCTCAGCATAATAAAGGCCATATATGACAAACCCACAGCCAACATCATACTCAACAGTGAAAAATTGAAAGCCATCCCTCTGAGAACAAGAACAAGACAAGGGTGCCCACTCTCGCTACTCTTATTCAACATAATACTGGAGGTTTTGGTGAGAGCACTTAGGCAAGAAAAAGAAATAAAGGTATCCAAATTGGAAAGGAAGAAGTGAAAGTCTCGCTGTTTGCAGAGGACATAATTCTGTATAAAGAAACCCTTAAGGAATCCATTTGAAAACTATTAGAAATAATCAACAATGACAGCAAAGTTGCAGGGTACAAAATCAGCTTAAAAAAATCTCTTGCATTTCTATACTCTAATAACAAAGTAGCAGAAGGAGAACTCAAGAATACAATTCCATTTGTGATCACAACAAAAGGAACAGAATACCTAGGAATAAATGTAACCAAGGAGATGAAAAACCTATACAGTGAAAACGGTAAGACATTATTGAAAGAAATCGAAGATGACATAAAGAAATGGAAAGATATCACATGCATGTGGATTGGAAAAATAAACATAGTTAAAATGTCCATATTACCTAAAGCAATCTACAGATTCGATGCAATACCGATTACAATCCCAATGACATTCTTCATGGAAATAGAACAAAGAATCCCAAAATTTATATGGAACAGCAAAAGACCCTGGATAGCAAAAGGATTCCTGAGAAAAAAGAACAAATCTGGAGGCATCACAATCCCTGACTTCAAAATATACTACAAAGCTATAGTAATCAAAACAGCATGTGGGGTTGGCCCGTGGCTTAGCGGTTAAGTGCGTGCGCTCCGCTACTGGCGGCCCGGGTTCGGATCCCCGGCATGCACCGCCGCACCGCTTCTCTGCTGCATCCCACATACAGCAACTACAAGGATGTGCAGCTATGACATACAACTATCTACTGGGGCTTTGGGGGAAAAATAAATAAATAAAAAACTATAAAAAAAAAAGTTTAAAAAAAAAAAACCAGCATGGTACTGGTACAAAAACAGACACACAGATCAATGGAACAGAATTGAAAGCACAGCAGTAAAACCACACATCTGTGGATAGCTAATCTTTGACAAAGGAGCCAAGAACACACAATGGAGAAAGGACGATCTCTTCAATAAATGGTGTTCGGAAAACTGGACAGCCACATGCAAAAGAATAAAAGTAGACCATTATCTTACACTATACACAAAAATTAACTCAAAATGGATTAAAGATTTGAAGGTAAGATCTCAAACCTTAAAACTCCTAGAAGAAAACATAGGCAGTACACTCTTTGAGATCGGTCTTAGCAGCATCTTCTTGAATGCCGCGTCTACTCAGGCATGGGAAACAAAAACAAACAAACAAATGGGACTACATCAGACTAAAGAGCTTCAGCAAGGCAAAGGAAACCATGAACAAAATGAAAAGACAACCTACCAACTAGGAGAAAATATTTGCAAATCATATATCCGACAAGGGGTAAATCTCCAAAATATATAAAGAAGTCATACACTCAACAACAGAAAAACAAACATCCCGATGAAAAAATGGGCAGAAGATATGAACAGACATTTTTCCAAAGAAGATATGCAGATGGCCATCAGGCACATGCAAAGATGTTCAACATCACTAATCATTAGAGAAATGCAAAACAATGAGATATCACCTTACACCTGTTAGAATGGCTATGATTTCCAAGACAAAAAATGACAAATATTGGAGAGGTTTTGGAGAAAAGGGAACCCTCATACACTGCTGGTGGGAATGCAAACTGGTGCAGCTACTATGGAAAACAGTACGGAGATTTCTCAAAAAGTTAAAAATAGAAATACCATACAATCTAACTATCCCACTACGGGGTATTTATTCAAAGAACTTGAAATTAACTTATGCACCCCTATGTTCATTGCAGCATTATTCACAATAGCCAACACGTGGAAGCAACCCAAGTGCCCATCAACTGATGAACTGATAAAGAAGAGTGGGTATATATATACAATGAAATACTACTCAGCCATAAAAACGACAAAATCTTCCCATTTGCAACAAGATGGATGGACTTTGAGGGTATTATGTTAAGTGAAATAAGTCAGACAGAGAGACAAACACCACATGATTTCACTCATTTGTAGAAGATAAACACATGGACAAGGAGAACAGATCACTGGTTACCAGAGGGGTTGGGGGTGGGAAGGGTGGGCAATAAGAGTAAAGGGGCACATGTATGTGGTGACAGATAAAAATTAGACTGTTGGTGGTGAGCACAATGCAGTCTATACAGAAACTGATAAATAATGATGTACACCTGAAATTTCACAGTTATAAACCATTACGACCTCAATAAAATAGTTTTTTTAAAAAAAGTTCTCATCACAAGAAAAAAAATTGTGACTATGTGTGGTGATGGATGTTGACTTATTGTGGTGAGCAATAAAGTGAAAAGGAGGAAATTATTTAAGCTTTATGATTTTTGGGTATTGCAGTGGGGGATTCCAGACAGCAGGGGATTGGTTAAAAGTGATTGCATTATGCCGTTTTTGGGAAGATGACTTAAGTTTCATAATTATCAGAGGCATTTACAAGAAATAACCTGAGTTAAGTTTTGTCTGTGTTCATGAAATAAGGTAGATTAATTTTTGCTTACCTGGCGTAAACGGTTTTGTCTGTTCAGGAATTTTCAAGTTTGGTCTTCATTTTCTATTTTAACAAGCTCTTAGTTGATTGCTGTATAAAAATGAACTAAATGGGCACTGGCATGCCTCCTGCTCTCCCACGTTACCATTCTGCTTCAGAGCATACCTTAGGTGATGGAGAGGACAAAAAGTCCTTTCAAACTGAAATTTTTATTCCATTTTCATCTTTTTTATTTTTGGAAATGTATTATTGATCTATTATACCTCATTCTTTCAAATCCTGTTACAAGCAGTATTATTGAGTATCATGAATTAGGCTCCTTCGAGCAGTTCACATGTTTATCTCATTAGTTCTCCTGGCTCTTGAGAGGGGTTCTGTGACTGAGCCAACATGCACTAAGGGGCAGAGCCAAGCTGGGATTCAGGTCTGGCGCCTTCAAGGCGATGGTTTCTGGGGGCTGCACAGCACCCTTTCTCCTAAATTGACTCTGAAGATGTGGAAACTCCCAAGAAACTGAAACATATTTGGTTACTTTTTATGGGCTGTTAGTGAGTGTGGAAGGCAGAACAATGGCCCCCCCTCCCTCCACCAAGTATGTCCAGGTCCTAATCCCCAGAACCCATGAATATGTTACGTTAAAATGCAAGAGGGACATTGCAGCTGTGATTAAATTAAGGGCCTTGAGATGGGGAGATGATCCTGGAGTATCTGAGTGTGCCCCATGTCATCACAAAGGTCCCTATAAGAGGGAGGCAGGAGACGCCTGCCTTCTCCAGTTGGAGAAGGAGCTATGAGGACAGAACCAGAGGCTGGAGTGGTGCAGGGTCATAGGCCAAGGAATGGAAGCAGCCTCCAGAAGCTGGAAAAGGCCAGAAACAGATTCTCTCCTGGAGCCTCCAGAAGGAACACAGACCTATAGACCCGTTTTAAACTTCAGACCTTCAGACTGACAAAATGATAAATTTGTATTGTTTTAAGCCAAGTTTGTAGTAATTTGTCGAAGCAGCAGTAGGATACTAATACAAGAAGCCAGGGTTTTTTCTAGATTGGTTCTTTTCAAAGAATCATATTTTCAGCTGTCCAAATTGTATTGTTTTCAAGGATTTTATTTCCCGCAGAATATTATTTAAAATAGTATATGCAACACCATGATATCTATTTATCTATCTGTCTCCATCTCTATGCAATTTGGCTCAAAGCATTAATCAGTTTTCTGCTGAGGCTTTTCTTATTTCAGGTAATAAAGTAAATATATTTCATAATTCAACATGAAAAATGTAAATTATATTTTAAAATCAAGTTCTTGTTAACTGTTTAGATAACAGACTTGCACTGTGTATCCTATACAGGCTGTTTTCCAATGCACTGTTGTCCTCATCTCGGTAGAGACATGGGCCAAGGGGTGGCCAGTCTTTCAGGAAAAAAATTGTCTGTGAAGAGAAACATTCGGTTTCTGAGGGTATCTTGAGTGTGGGAGGTGACCTAAGGGATACCTATTGAGCTCAGGTGTAAATAGGATGAGATGTATAAAGATATACCTTATTTCAGTATCATAATAATTGTTATGCCCAACACGTATCTTAAGAATGAAAGTATGACCTCTTTTTATTGAGATATAATTGACATATAATGTTGTGTAAGTTTAAGGTGTACAACATATTGGTTTGATACATTGATATATTGCAACATGATTTCAACTGTAGCATTAGCTAACACCTCTATCACATCACATGATTATCATTTCTTTTTTGTGATGAGAACATTTAAGATCTAATTAATTAATCTAATTAAGATCTAAGAGATTAAGATCTAATCTCTTAGCAACTTTGAAGTTTATAATACAGTATTTTGGACTATAATCACTATGCTGTACATTAGATCCCCAGAACTTATTCATCTTCTACTTGTAAGTTTATACACTTTGACCAACTTCTCCCTAATTCCCCCATATATCACATTTTCTTTATCCATTCATCCCCTGACCCAAAGGAAATGAAAACAAGATATCAAGGAGATATCTGCACTCCCATGTTCATTGCAGCGTTATTCACTAGCTAAGATATGGAAACAACCTAAATGTCCATCAAAGTATGACCTTTTAAAAAGCAGTTGTACCACCCACCTCTCTCTCTCTACCATCTCCTGGACCACTGAGTCCACAGCCTGAGAAATGGCTCCTTTATAACCCCAAGCTCTGAGTGACCCCGGGCCGCACTAGAGACAATTTTCCGGAGGCTCTGCACACCAGGCGTGCTGCACATCCCTACTGGCCATCTCCAGGAGCACCACGCCCCTGTGCACAGAGTGGATGGCCCTGCCTGGGGCTGGCGCCGCTCCCAGAGGAGGCCCCTTTTCTGTTCCTTAGCATTCCTGAACGTCTCAGCCTCTTGGAGGTTTTGGCTTTCTGACACCTCCCATTCCCCTATCCGCCCTGTGGGGCAGCTTCAGTGCCATTAAGCTCCTTCCTTCTCTATTCCAAGATGTCCTTGGCTACGGTAAACTCAGCAGACGGCTTTCTGCAGGGCCTTATTTTTCTATTTGTTATAGTCAGTCCTTAAATTTCCAGAGTCTCCTAGTGTCCCCAAACCATGGGAATGTGCCTGCCTAAGACACAAAGAAAGACTCCTTTCTTTCCTTTCACGAGTTCTAAGACAGCATAGTCCCACTCTCTTCAAGATCCCCCCCCTCGGATCCTACCAGTTGGTAGTAAGAGAGAAGTTCAGAAGAGCTCCTCCACCTGCCTTCCTGGGTTAACTTGTCAGCAAGTCTCTTTCCCTGGGGCAGGTTGGGAACCACACATGCGTCCCCTCTCCTACTCCACGACTGTGAGGAATAAAATGACACACATTTACAACCATGAAGACAAGAGGAGGAGCATCTTCATTGCCAGTGATGCCAAATATCTTGGAACAAGGAAAGCAAGTGGAGGAGTGGAGAATCCGAGTGGGGTGCTGTGGGTCAGAGCCCACCCAGAGGCTGCAGACAAAGGGGCCTGCTCCATCCTGCAGAACTGGGAGAGGCTTGGCCTTGGATGTGTGGAGCTGGAAACAGTGGCCATTGAGCTTCGTAGACAGAGTGTGACTTTCCCTGTCCGTAGGAGCATCACACTGGAAGTCAAGTGTTTGCCACCAGCCAACACCCAAAAGCTGTTCTCCAAGAGAGCTGAACACACTGTGGACGTTAATGAGGCAGGTCGTGAGAGGCGGGTCCTGGGCATTTTCTGTTTGGAGTTCAGTCTGCTTATCCTAGAGTTTACCTTCCCTGTCTACAAGTCTTGCCACCTACTTAGGCTCCAAGTCAGCTTTTCTGTTGCCTCACATGTAACTATGAATGGACAACCATGTCACCACATGGTCAAGGAGACCTGAAGTATAAATGGGAAAGACCTCAATAAAAACACACACACACACATACACAAAATATTAACTAATAGTTCAGAGGAGAGAATTCAGGAAACAGATGATAACATTAAAAAAACAACAACAATACTCTGACAGAAAGAGATTTTAGGTGTGGCAACTGTGAAAAAAATAAAGCAGGATCTTATGATGGGGAAAAAACGAGGGAATAACATAGACTTCTTTACATTAAGGAAATATAAAATCTGGTATAAAGATTGGGAGATAGGGTAGAGGAAATTTCCTAAAAAATAGAAGGTGAAGAGATAGTAATGTGAGGGTAAGGACACAGAGGATCTCTTTAGAAAGTGAAGAATCCAGGCTAGTAGGAATTTTAGGAAGTGATAACAGTAAATAGAAGTGAGGAAATTATCAAATAAAAAATTTTAAAAATTTCCCAGAGCTGAGAAGCAGAGTATTTATATGGAAAGGGAAGACAAAATACCAAGTACAATAATTAGAAAAGTAGAGATTTGCACCTCATCACCTGTCTGTAAGATTTTGGAATGCTAGAGACAAAAGTTAGCTGTGAATGGAAAGAGAATTAGGATCTATTCAGAATCCTCCTCAACACTGGATGCCTTAAGGTAGAGGAACTTTGGGAGGATGTGTTCAAACTTCTTGGGGAAAATAATTTGTCTTAATTTCCATGCTGAGCACTCCTATCTATGATGTGTTCAGTCTGCTCAGGCTGCCATAACAAAGTACCACAGACTGTGTGGCTTAAACAGCAGACATTTATTTTCTCACAGTCTGGAGGCTGGAAGTCCAAGATCAAGGTGTGGGCGTGTTTCACTTCTGAGGCCTCGCTCCTTGGCTTGCAGAAGTCTGCCTTCTAGCTGTGTCCTCACGTGGCCTTTTCTCTGAGCACACATCCCTGGCGTCTCTCCTTCTTATAAAGACGCCAGTCCTATTGGATTGAGGTCCCACCCTCTGACCTCATTTAACCTTAATTATTTCTTTAAGTGCAGTCACATTGGGGGGTAGGGCTTCAGCATACGAATTTTGGATGAGCACAGTTTAGTCCTTGACATGTGTGATGGTAAAATAAAGGTATTTATATATGTTGAGTACTCAGACAGTTTGCCTCTTTCCAGAAAAAAGGTAAAATAAACCAAATGTAAAGAAAGGTACTGGATCCAGGAAATAGGGAGCCCACCAGGGGAGATGGCTAGAGGGGGATGCAGGGTGTTGCTGTGTTGAGAGCACCAGTCCAAATGGACTGAGCTGGTGGGCAGTCAGAAGCAAGGGCACTGGGACAAAGCAGGTGTGCGCTGAATGATGTAACATGGGCCAACAGCACAAGGATGAAAGAAAAATAATCATGAGAAAAACCATGAGATGTGCGTAAATAAAAGGACATAATAATACTTTACCTATCTCTGTGGTGTAAAAAAAAAAAAGTGACATACAACCATCTACTGGGGCTTTGGGGGGAAAAAATAAAATAAAAAAAAAAAAAAAAAAAAAAGTACATATTGCATAGTCATAGTAATGAGAATTATTTATTGACTTTCAACTTTTAGAATCAACATGCAAACTTTAATTCTGTTTATAGATGGCAGAAATTAGGAGCTGAGAGGTGAGAGGAAAGAAGAGGAGGCTAGGTCAGCTTATTCCACGGCACTGCGAATCCAGATCTCTTGTCTGTGGAGGAAGGAAACAGTAGAAGCAGGTGATTTACAGTTACAACGGTAACCAATATGGGAACCAGTAACAGTCTTGGAGCTGTATTGGGAGAGTTAGTTTTCATGTATTGGAGTCGAAAATTGATAAATCAATACAAGTTTCAGTGGCAAAAGCATTTTCTAGAGAGCTGGAATGAAGCACAAGGATGAGAAAGACTGAAAGAATTCATCTCCCCCCACCCCATCACTTGTCCCTATTCTATTTTTTAATATATATGCATTGAATTAAATAAATGTATAGAATGTGTGTAATTAAATATATTTGATGTTTATCACATTGACATTTAATTGACAGAGACTTATAAGTAGAAACTACTCTTTCCTTCCTTCTTTATATAAACCTCCTAAAAAGAAATCATTTCCATCTGCGGGGAACATCTTAACTTGCAAAATTATTGAAAAGTTCATTTCACTTCAGCAAGGCATGCTATTAAATTTGTCACCTTTCTATCTAAATAAAACAGCCTCCATTCTGTGAGTGACTACCTTATGGAGTCCACCCTTTTTCATTCTCGAAATTTACGTATTGAGAGTTGAGGCCAATAATATCATTTCTTCCCTTACTTTTCCTTGTGAACCACTAGGTTGCACCTCTACTGTCTTTTTTTTTTTTTTTTTTTTTAAAGATTTTATTTATTTATTTTTTCCCCCAAAGCCCCAGTAGATAGTTGTGTGTCACAGCTGCACATCCTTCCAGTTGCTGTACGTGGGACGCGGCCTCAGCATGGCCGGAGAAGCAGCGCGCCGGTGTGAGCCCGGGATCCGAACTCGGGTCGCCAGCAGCGGAGCGCGCTCACTCAACCACCAAGCCACGGGGCCGGCCCTACTGTCTTATACTTGCTTTGCTCTTGTTGCTTTCTCCCTCCTTTCCAACAAATCCCAGAGCAGTGCACATCTTGCCTTTCTATTCTATGAAAATATAACAAATCAAAACTCATTTTTGAGACCACCTATACAGCCAGCCATTATCTCTCAAAATCTTTCCTTCTAAACTTCCCACATTAGAGTAGCAGGCAGTGATCAAAGTCCCAGAGTGGGAATTGTGCATCCCATTTATGCAGCAGCAAGAGACCTGTGTGTCTTTTAAGGGAGGGAAAAGGTAATGTGTGAGAGAGCTGGAGGTGAGAGAGCTGAGCATCTCAGAGTTTCAAGGGACCCTTCCATTGTTGTCATCTGTTTTCTGTTTTTGAGGTCAGAGCTGGAGGTGGTTAGTAGAATCTTCTTCCCAGCACCCAGTGATGCTGGGTGCCTTTAACCAGAGCCATCAACATATCTCTTGCTTGTAAGAACACTATTTTCAAAGTGAGGATGCAAGGGGATGTGTAAATCCTAAATGGATCTTTTCCAGATCTCCACATCCCCTATTAAATGAATAATTTCTTCTTAGGATCTAGTTCTACCTTGTCAGGGAGGTGACATCTGGGTAGACTCCTCTCCCCAATGCCATCATCTGAGTATTGAGGCATTGACTATTGAGGCTTCTGAGTACTCAACAACTGAGTATTGAGAAAGTTTGCAAGTTTTACTCACGTTTGTCATTTTTTTTTTCTTTTTTTTGGAAGCTAACATCTGTGCCCATCTTCTTCTATTTTGTATGCGGGATGCTGCCACAGCATGGCTTGACGAGCAGTGTGTATGTCCCTGCCTGGGATCTGAGCCCGTGAACCCCAGGTCACCGAAGTGGAGTGTGCAAACTTAACCACTATGCCACCAGGCTGACCCCTGTCATTCTTAATTATTTGAGGTGGGACAAATGTCCTTACCTGATTTAAGTATCATCTTCAACAATTTGGGAATTTTCTAGGGGTGCACATGTAGAACCAATAGACTGTTAAGTGACATACTAAGAAATCAATTTATTAAATGGTCTTTTTAAAATTAGCAAATAATTTTGAGAAAATAGAGAGTCCACTAGATTATATGTCTTCTCGCTATTCCCTCATTCTGCCTAGTGCTATTATCTACACAAAATAAACAGGTATTTCCTCTTTTTAAAATTAGCAAATAGTTTTGAGAAAATATAGAGTCCACTAAATTATATATCTTTTCTCTCTTCACTATGCCTAGTGCTATTTTCTACACAAAAGAAACACACATTTCCTCAATTGATTATTGTATCAGTTTGGCACAGGTGAGAGCTACTAGTTTTGAATCAACTGGACTCTCATTCCATCATAGCCAAGGATACATTTTAAGTGAACTCCTCTTTGGAAATGGAATCATCAGAGCCTGCTTACATCAAAGCTAGGGGCTGTCACAGATGGTGCAGAATGCCAGCGGTGCCTCAGAGGTGACGACCAGATTGACAGCAACCATACGTTTTCCTGAAAGAACGTCAATGAGAAATGTACTACTAAGGCTTACATGGAGAAATGGAACTGCGGGATCATAGCCAGAATCTTGTTTCCTTGAGTTTAGTGACACTGAGCTCAACCCCAGTGGCCAGTCATCTGTAAGCCATATTAAGTCCCAGGAAAATTAACCTGAAATGTGTGATTCTGTTTTGCTTAAGCTACAAGGTCCTAATTTCCTGTAACCATTCAGTCTATGAGAGAAATGATACTGTGACTGATACTCGGATATTTCCCCACATTAAGAGATTTGAACTTGTCAAACGCTTTTTCAAACAAGCCAGTGAAGCCTGTTTTTAGCCATTTTAGGAGCAAATGGAACATCTGATGCACAGATGGAAACCGAAATATTTAAAACATTCATTTTCTGTCCATCTATCTGTGGGAATTATTTTTGTTTTAAATCTATAAACCAAAAATTCTATGCTTAGGATGCATTTCTGCCAAGTGAATTGTGTTCAGTTATGATTTCTTAAACAAATATTTATTAATTCTTTTTATATGTTGGGCCATGCTACATGCTGAGACAGTGAGCATGGTACCATGTTGAATACACGACACTGAACAGACTATTGCTTCATAAATTACAATGGCAACAAGTGCTGGAAAAGAGAAGCACAGGATGCTATAAGAACCCATGGCCGGGTCCAGTAAAGGATCAAGAAGGGTCTCTTGGGGGGAGTAAGGTTTGAGCTGATAGCTGAGAGGTGAATAAGACATTGTTGGGCAAGGGAGGTGTACAGAGAGGGGCAGTATTCTATTTGGAGGTAACAGCAGAAGGAGGATCTAGAGGTCTGGAAAAACAGAGACACAGGACCTTTGGAGAAACTGATAAAGGCCAGCCAGCCTAATGGTTAGAGAGTAAAGGGTGAGCACCTGAGACATAGCAGGAGAGAGAGCTGGCCCACAGCTCTCTGGAGGCCGGAGCTCTGGAACCATCAGAGCTCTGGAACCATCAGGAGTTCAGGCTTTATGCCCAGGGCAAAGGGAAGTGTTGGAGGCTTTAGGCAGGGGCATTACATGAACAGATACACATTTTAAAGGGACCATTCTGTCTCTGATTAGGAGAAAAGATTTGAGAGAATAAAAGTGAGCACTTTTATTCTAGGTATATGCCCTTTATCAAATATGTGCATTGCAAATGTTTTCTCCCAGTCTGTGGTTTGTCTTTCATTTTCTTAACAGTGTCTTGTGAAGAGCAGATATTTTTAATTTTGATGAAATCCGGTTTATCGTTTTTTTTCTTTCTGGGATGTTGCTTTGGGTGTTTTATCTAAAAACTCATCACCAAATCCAAGGTAATGGCGGTTCTCTCCTATGTTTTATTCTAGAAATTTCAGAGTTTTATGTTTTACAATTAGGTCAATGATCCATTTTGAGGTAATATTTGTAAGTGGTGTGAAGTATAGATCAGCATTATTATTAGTTGTTTTGCATATGAATATCCAACTTTCCCCCATCCTTTGTTGAAAAAGATTATCCACTGCATTGTCTTTTTATGTTCACCAAAAATCAGTTATCCATATATGTATGGGTCTATATCTGGACTCTCTGTCCTGTTCCATTGATCTGTCTATTTGTCTTGGTCACACGGTCTCTGTTACTATAGCTTGAAAATAAACCCGAAATCAGATCATAATCCTGCACCTTTGTTCTTCTCTTTCAAAGTTATATTGGCTGGTGCTTTGCATTCCCAAATGAACCTTAGAAATAGTTTAATTTCTAAAAAAATATATATATATATCCTACTGAATTTTGATTAGGAATGCATCAAGTCAATTTGCATCAAAAAGATCAATTGGGAGAATTAACATCTTAATATGGAGTCTTCTGAGGCATAAACAGTGTATTTCTTCATTTATTCAAGTCTTCTATAATTTCTCCCAGCAACGCTTTGTAGTTTTCACTATACATGTATTTCACATCTTTTGTCAGATTTCTGACCATTTATTTCATATTTTCGATGGTGTAGTAAATGGCATTGTTTTTATTTGAATTTCTAACTGTTGCTAGTATGTAAAAATGCAATTTATTTTTGGACATTGATCTTGTATCTTGCAACCTTGCTAATATGCTTTTTTATATCTTCCGTAGATAATTATGTCCTCTATAAATAACTACACTTTTACTTCTTCCTACTCAATCTGTATGTCTTCTATTTCTTCACTTTGTGTGTGTTATTGCACTGGCTAGAACCCCCAGTACAAAGTTCAATAGAAATGGTGAGAACAGATATCCTTATGCTGTTCAAGGTCTTAGGAGAAAGCATCTAGTCCTTCATAATTAAGTATGATGTTAGCTCAAGGATTTTTATAGATGTTGTTTATCAGATTAAGGAAGTTCTATTTCTAGTTTACTGAGAGTTTTTTTTTTAATCTGAATAAGTAGATTTTGACAAATTCTTTTTCTGCATCTATTGATAAAATTATATTATGTTTTAGTTTGTTAATATGGTGAATTGCATTAATTAACTTTCTGATGTTAAGCCAACCTTACATTCCTGGATTAAACACCACTTGATCATGCTGTAGTTTCCTTTTTATGTATTGTTGGATTCACTGTGCTAAAAATATCTTTAAAATTTTTGCATCTATTTCCATGAGAAATATTGCCGTGTAATTTTCTTTTCTTGTAATATTTTTTCTGGTTTTGATATCGGGGTAATTCTGGCCTCATATAATGAATTGGGAAGTATTCCCTCCTCTGAAGTTTTCTGAAAGGTATATATATAGGTATATACATATATATATATGTACACCTTTATATAGGTATATATACCTCTTTATATAGGTATATATATACACACACACACACCTATAAATATAATTGGTGTAAAACCAATTCTATAGGCAGTTCTATTTTTTACTTTTATGTTGAGTAAATTCACTAGTGAAGCCATCTGGGCCTGGAGTATTTTTATAGGAAGGATTTTAACTGAAAAATAAATTTTAAAATTTTAAGGAATTTTCCCATTTCATTTTAGATGTCAATTTATTGGCATAAAGTTGTTTGTAATCTTCTTTTCTTTTTAACACAAATACAATGTGTGATGAAGTCACTTCTCTCATTTTTGATACAGATAGTTTGTGTCCTCTCTTTCCTGGTCAGTCTGACTGCAAGTTTGTCAATTTTCTTAACCTTCTCCAAGAACCAGTAGGTGATTTCCTCTGTTTTTTATTTCATTGATTTCCACCGTGAACTTGACATTTTTTTAATTCTATTTTTTTGCGGGGGGCGAGGATGTTAATTTGCAATTCTACCAGTTTCTTAAGGTGGAAGCTACAGTGATTGATTTGAGATCTCTCTTCTAATATTGCCTTTAGTGCAATAAATTTAGTGCAAATAAGTAAATAAATTTAGTGCAATAAATAATAAAAGCCAGTTCTGCTTTAGGTGCATCCCACATGTTTTGCTATGTCATGTTTTCATTTATATTCATTTCAAATAGTTTCTCCCTGTGCAGTTCTCTCTTCTGGTACTCTCTGCTGCAAACTCTAGCCAGCTGGATCTCCCTGGACTCTCATCTGAATCTCTTCAACTCAAAGTTTTCCTTTCTGAGGCCTGGAACCTCTTCTAGCGCAGACAGCCAGGACAACTTTATGGATCATCTCTTTTGATTCCCTTTCGCAGGGATCACTGAACTTCATTTACTGATGCCCAGTGTCTTGCAAACACTGGAAGTGAGGAAGTGTCTTCACGTCTACCACCTTCCATTGCTCGTAGTCTCTCAACTGGGCTTCTGCAATGCCCATTCTTTTGCCTCCCCAATCTTTCACCCGCTGTCAGAACAGCTTCTCTCAACCAGAGTTCCTCGATGGTCTACTGCATGACTTCAGTGTAGAATTGAAACATCTTTAATTTGGAGCCAAGACCTTTCTTGATCTTCCTGCTAGCCTGCGTCATCCTGCTCCTCCCTCAGGCTTCCCCGCCCTGCACACCCTTGCCGGACTTAACAATTCTAAGCCACGTGTAGTTCTTATAACCTTGTTCTCTTGCACATGCTGTTGTTTTCCTGGCATGCCCTTTGTCTCTAGGTCTCTCGAGAAAATTCCTACTCTTATTTCAAGCATCAGCCTAAAGTTGTATCTTCTAAATACCACCACCTCCGCCCCTACTAACTTGGGTCTTCTCCCTCTTATGCTTCTACTGAATTTTGTACAACCTCGCTCCAGGCAAACATCATATTTTAAATGAATTTTTGCATATCTGTCTTACTACAACTTTCTAAAACTCTTGAAGGTACAGCTCTACCATCTGTAGTTCCTCTTTTGTATCCCAGGCCTTGCATAGTCCTGACACTAAGAGGTGATGGATACGCTTATAGACTGAAAGAATAATTCAGCGTGAAATCGGCCTGAGGATGATGTATCATAAGACACTTCTGAAGTTCTGGGGGACTGGTGAGGGTCAATTAAATGATCTTTTATTATTCATTTTCTGATTGATATACCTGTTATAAATATACAGGCCTATTTAAGTATCTTGGAAAATATACTATTACTACTAACTAACACTAATTATAGTGTTAACTATAACCGTAAAGCCAAGGGAAAATGGTTTTTAAACATTTAAATTTGAACACTTCCACTATTACCTCTTTTATAAAAGTCATCCCTTTACTACCCAAGATTTATAGAAATTCAAAAATGCATTACCTAAAAGGAAGCTATAGTCAGGGAAAGATAATGAGTATTCCAGATAGAATCCAAAAGAGCAGTGGTGTGGAGCAGTATAAAAGAAAATGAAAACAAACAGACCACTTTTAGAAAAATGAATCCATTTTCCCTCTGTTGTTAATATGATGAATGATCTGTATTTGGGCTTAAGATCTGGAGACGTATCTGTTACAAGAGGGAAAGGCCACACAGAGGATGTATGCAGATGCCTAGTAATTGAGTTTTGTCTTATGTCTTTAGAACACAAGTGCTGGTGTGGGCATGGGGCGTGGACATCCCGGTTTTGTTTAGCAGAGTCTGCTGGCACCTGGTCATGCAGCTCCGCTTCTTCAACACAGAAATCATAGCCAGGAAGTTGAAGAGGCAAAATGCCACTGAAAGATGTTGTACTGTGAAGTCATTATGCAACTCCAAAATGTGTAAGGGGAACAGATTA
Organism: Ceratotherium simum simum; assembly: GCF_057802395.1. NCBI lineage: Eukaryota > Metazoa > Chordata > Mammalia > Perissodactyla > Rhinocerotidae > Ceratotherium > Ceratotherium simum. The sequence continues at coordinate 73,537,579 of NC_141902.1, read as the reverse complement.
ACTCAGCTGTCCTTTTGGGGAGGTAGGTGGCCAGGGGTCACCCCAGTAAGAAGCTGCAGAGGAAATTCAAGGGGTGAATTCAGGGTGCTGGGTGGTGAGGATCGTTATTTGTTGTTATTTTATTGTCACTATAATTTTACATGCTGCGAATACTGAGATAGAGCTCCAGCAGAGCGAAGAAGCACTGAACCTATAGAAGTTCAGCTCTGTGCTCCTCCTTCCATGCCAGTGAGGTGCTCCAGACACCAGGGAGTGGATGAGAGGACAAAGGAGAAGGGCTCTTCCACAAAGTTAGTGCTCTCTCTATGGCCTTGCCCCCCTGGAATTGCTGGTCCTGACATCTGGACTGGGCAGCCCTTTGAGATGTGTTTGGGTCTTCCACCAGAAACGCCTTCCTATGTGAGCCTCTCACTGCCATCACCCAGGCTCCTACGTGCTCACTGTTTGCATGGGTCATAAGCCGGGAGCTGTGCCATGCCATGTGCCAGGCGTTGGAGATGGGGGTAAATGAGGCCCAGGCCTGGCCCTTGGGGAGGCCGCCACCAAGAGGGTTGGATGGGAGGTGGGGAGGAAGGTGGCTTTTGGGTAGGCAACCAAGTGTCAGTCACAAACATGGTAAGAAAATAAGACACTTTCTGTAATCCTCTGTTAGTAAGTTCCATTAAAGTGGAAGTGTGTAGGTGGTTGGGGAGCCCACCTGAGTGAGACCCCTTCACAGGTGTGATGCAGCCACATGCAGCACCTCAGGAGATCAAGAGCAAAGAGAGAAAGGGCAGAGGACATATGTGCAGGCTCCAGGGAGGTCTTGACGAATAACGTTCATGCAAGCTTGTCAATAAAGCCTGCCTTTCTCATCATATTAACTAGCTTTGAAATTTCCATCTAATCTTAATGGATATAGCTCAGTTTACATAAGGATCTCTTGTGTATGTTTTCCAAGACCTCTGCAAAGAGATACATCTATGTTTGTACTCACTCTAAGATCTTCTAAAGAGTCTTTTTTTTTAAGTCTGGCTGCTGAATCAGGGCTGAACTGTGTACCACAAGACAGGAGGAGGAGATGAATTAGAGTGGCTGTGGCCCCCCGTGCAGCATCCAGTGGCCTCTGTGACGGCCACTGAGCACCAGGGGGGGCATGCTTCAGTCTCAGTCAGGAGGAAGGGTGCTTCAGAAAAACACTGCACATTTTGTTTCTCTCCCTCAAAAGACTAACAGAAGAAACTGGCTACTTGGAAATCCAAAATAGAATCAGGGCAAGTGAATTTTGAGACATTGCAGTTTTTACTAATATGCTAATAGTGCAATGTTTTCAACAAAGTATTTAACTAAAATATATACTCTACATTAGGGATTGAAAGACTTTTGTGTAAAGCACCAGAGAGTAAATATTTTAAGCCAGGAGGTCAGATGATCTGCCCAAACTACTCACCTCTGCATTTGTAGTGCAAAAGCAGACACAGACCATGTGTAAATAAACAGGCGTGGCTGTGTTCCAGTAAAACTTTAGATGGGCTAGATTTGGCCACAGGCCATAGTTTGCTGACCCTTGACCCTTGCTCTGCAATGATGAAAAATAGACAAGAAGTGAGCAAGGAAGAATGACACTAAGAGAAATGTGTCCCCTAAACCCAAAATAGCATTATCTTGGGATGCTGTTTGATACTTGGAAGACATTTCTTTTTTTTTTTTTTTTTTTTTTTGTGAGTAACTATATATAGTTTAGCTCAATTATGTGTTTAATACACTATATTTTGTGATCATAAATTGTATCAATAAGGGGCAATCTGTACTGTTGTAACAAAGAAACCCAACAGTTGGGAGCTTAAAAAACATAGAAGTTTATTTTTATTCCTTTTTCATGTAACGGCCTTGACTTAAGGCATCAGGTCAGTGGGATGACTCTGCTCCATGCAATCACTCAGGGACCCAGGTTGCATCCATGTTTTGATTTATCATATCCAAGCGTGTTGCTATGTTTTGCATGGGTAAAGCTAGGGCACAGCTTTTCCTCTCTGTCTGGGTTTCAGCTGGTAGCAAGAAAAGAGGAAGCATAGAGGAGGGAGCTGATGGCCCAAGACGCAAAAGTTGCATGAGCTTCCTCCAGTTCACTGGTGAATCAGCAGCTCCTCCACACTGTGCTGCACGGGAGACAGGGAAGTGGGCTCAGCCTGGGTCTAGCTATGAGGAGTGCAAGTATTGCAGACCTGAGAGATTCTGAAGGACAACTAATGATATCTGTAAGTAAATGGACAGCTGAATGTAAGATAGAGGAAGAGATTGTCTGCTTCATTCCTTGCTGTATTTCAGTGCCTGGAGCAGCTCCTGGCTCCTAGTGTTAGGATAATGCACATGTTTGATTGAATGAATGAGCATGCCTGCTTCCCCCTGGTACAAGCCTAAATATATTTCTCAGGCTTTCTTAATTATCTAGTATATTAGATATCTATTGCTGCATAACAAATTTCCCCCAAATTTAGCGGCTTAAAAGAGCAGATATTTAGTAATACAGTTTCTGAGGATCAGGAATTCTTGAGGGGCTTAGCTTGCAGGTTCTGCCTCAGTCAAGGTCCCTCAAGAAATTGCAACTAAGCAGTCTGAAGGTTCAACTGAGGGAGGATCACCTTCCAAGTTCACTTACATGGCTGTTGATGTGAGATCTTGGCTCCTCACTGAGTGAACCCCTCCATAGGCTGCTTGAGCTTCCTTACAACATGGCAGCCATTTAGCCCCAGTGCAAGAGATCCAAGAAAGAGCAAGCCCAAGATGAGAGCCATAGCCTTCTATAGTATGACACTTCTGATGTATTCTGTTAGTCACACAGACCAGCCCTGGTAGAGTGTGGGAGGGGACTTCACAAGGCTGTGAATGATAAAAGACAAAGATCATTGGGGGCCATTTTTGTGTCTGCCTACTGCTTCTCATCCTATGTCAAAAAGCACCACATATCACGTATTGGCATTGAGTCTAGAACACCTTCTGAGACATACTAGTGCCATGCAAGGAGTTAAACATGTGGTCTCTGAGAAAAGTTTGCATGTGGAAATATTTGTGAAGCACTGAATTAAACAAAGTAAAACTTCTTGTTTGTTTTGTAATCTCAGCACTTCTTGGAGCCTTTGACATACTATAATTCTTGTGACTCTCAGTGGGGTCGGAGCATTTGGTGGGCATTATACCCCAAAGTTGTAAGACCGTGGAGACCTTTTTCATGGAACTCGTGTTAACATTTCATAGAAATTATTTTACAGCATAAGATTCAGAGAAATGCTGCTCTGGAGAAAGAGACATAAACACTCTGGGAGGACACAACCCTGACTCTGTATAGTGTCAAGGATAGAGTAATTATCTAAAGTGACAATTTGTGTGCATTACACGGTACATCTACTTGTCATGCTGGTTAACTACCCGAAGAATGTGGTGTTGGTCCTCAAAGACTCACCTCCTCATCCAGTGGAGCAAATCACCTCACCCTATTTACCATCCTTCCTTCTTATATAGCATAGATCTTATGTATGTGTGGTATTTTGCTTACTTGTGGTGCCTGAACAACTATTATATCCTAAAACAACATTGCAATTTGTCGTGAGAAGTAATATGTTCATGAAAGAATAAATTAGTCTTAAAGGCCCCACCTGTGAGAGGTCTTTTATCTAAATATTGTACATTGCCCACAAGTCCTTGAATTATTAAAATGTTTGTGGTAGATGTGAAAGCAAAAGCCATAGAAATACCAAGTGTTATGAATTGAAGTCCAACAAGGGCAAGAGGACAGAGTAAGGGCTGCAGTAAGCTCAACGTCTCCTGAACTTGGGCCACGGTGTGCTGCAGCAGCATGGTGGGTCTGTGTGTCTGTGACCTCTGAGTTACAGCAGCAGAAAAACATAAGGAGTCTAGCCTCGATAAGTGTAGTGGTGAACTCAACCATGCTTGTTACAATCAGAGACATTAGGGAGCTGTGCAGTCATGCATTTTTATGTTATCAACAACTAGCCTTGAGCTTTTGCCTTATACTTGAGTGTTATCCAAATCTCATAGTTCTTTCTAAATCCATCTATTACCCCTTTGAGCTATACATGGAGTCTCACCCCCACCCTGGGTGGTAGGATGAGCTTTGCATATGACAAATATTTTAAATATCCTAAAATAACAAGATTTTTACTATCTTAAACATTATGTTGAGATGGAGCTTTGTAACTGGTCCTGCTGAGTCAGAGAATCTTTGTGGACTACATGGAGAAATGGTGTTTTATGAGCAATGTCCAGGAAAGTCCAGCCCTCATTGGGAGACTGCCTCAAAGGATACTAACCAGACCAGCCAAATCTGTTCCCAGTGGGATTGGGTTGAATTTCTCATAGTTCCCAATGCTCATCACTCTTGCCCTGCCTATTGAAATGTAAGAGAAACTGTTATCTTCTTATAAATGCCACCAGACAAATGATCAATTGTCCTAAGTATGTGGCCAGATTTTGGTATAACTTTTCTTATGACAAACAGAAAATCCCTGAACATTTAAATTAGGTCATTAGTAGAAATGCAGTAATTAGCCACTGATTTCTGTGATTGCAGGGCTGACAATGCGTCTCAGGGTATCATTTAATACTGAGAGCAAATGATAATGAGCACATAGATGTCAGAGAAAGTAAGGGGCTCTGAGACTAGAGTGGTTGGGCATCAAGTTAGGCAATAATGATGTTCAGCAAGCTTCTGTCCACCCCGGGTCACGGTCTTTACATCTGCAAATGATACAGATGATCCTGCTGGATTGCAGGACTTGTGGAAATAAATGAGACTACTCAAATATGAACAAACAGAGGCTATTATTTCAGAGCTTGCTATAGCAAGGGTGTCAGCCACAGTCACCTGACTGTGGCAGACACTCAAAAGCAGGCAGGGCAGTGGGAGAATTTTTTAGTGGAAAAAGTGATGGCTTCAGGTGTGCCCTGATTGGAAGCTGTTGGCATGGAGAAGCTGGAGGTGGGCTAGTTAAAGTTAGGCACCCTATGTGATTGGTTTGGGGAGCATAATTGGCTTTCTCTGATTGGTTCTGAATTAGAACTTGGGGCAAAAAATAAGGAAGCTGGCAGTTATTCATCAAGTCTTCACCATTCTTAGTCAATGCTTGCAAAGGTTGAGTTCAGCTTCCTTCCTGTGTTGGCTGCAGAGATTGTGATGCAGGGTTCTATTGTCATATGTGGTCTGGCCATTGTCCATCTGAATGTTCAGTCTTTCAGAATGTGGTATTGCATGGATTAAATGAGATGTCACCAAGTACCCAGCACAGCACCTCATGTGCATTAAAGCTTCAATGCACCATATTATAATTTTAAAATATTAAAAAATAAGGCTGGCTTAATTACCAAGAGACTGGAGTATGGGAATGATGCAAATTTTATTTTAGGAATTTCATTCTACAGTGCGATGTAGACTGGATTGAAGGGAACAAGTATGGTGTGATGCAGGCCTGCATTGCCATCTTGGTTGTAGCATCTCAGAACAGGAAATGCTCGCTCCACACAATGGATTAAAGTGTAAGAAAAATCTTTGGACAAAGCAAAGATGAAGCAGGCTCCGAATTCAGATTGTGAGACATATATTTTATACATCCCTGTATAGATGTCACTGCCCGTCATTGGAGTCACATGTTTTACTGGGGTTGTACTAGTTTTGCTGGAGTTGTTCTATTCTATACCATGTTTCTCCCCAGCTAAAATAGAAACAGAAGTTTGTTTGGTTGACTGGCTATCTGGGAGAAGTTTGTAGTTTGTTTAGATGAAAGAAAAGGAAATAAAAATCAGAACCTGGAAACTAATAAGTCGCTCAAGAAAGGGAAAGCCAGAGTGAGACAAGTGTCTAAGGCCCAGAGCTGACTTCATTGACTGTAGCAGGGAAGGAGGCAACTCCTTTGACAAGGGTTGGGGAAGACAGTGGTCCAGATTCAGACCAGCAAGAAATCAGAGATGCCACGCAATTTCTGTCTTGTTGTCTTGAAGTCCAGAAAGGCAGTTCTTTGAGAAGGAGGCAGAGTAAATGAAATGCTTCCAGAAGAAGATGTCTGCAAGTGGTTATGTAAAAGTATGACAAATTGACCACTTGTTTTAAAGCCTTTTTGCCCTCAACCACATTGCTCATTGTTTTTATTTTTTTCCTAATCAACATGTAATATTGCAGGGTATGGACATTTGAGTACAAACTAGTTCATATAGTATAATTATGAAGACAGAGATTGTAATTAGTCACCATAAATTCCTTGATGACTCTGAGAATCAGTCCTGGTGCCTAATTGGAAGAGATTGATAGCATAATTAGAGGAATCAGTACAAAAATATTCCTAGACTTTCATTGTTCTAGGACATGTAAACTCATAATTATATAACAATCTATTGGTAACTTGACGTTGGTTTCTGTAATGCATTTAGCCTTTTTTTCCTCTGCTTTTTCTCCTTATTTTCTGCTTCACAACACTAGTTATAAAGATTACAAAAGACTTCCATCTTTACTATAATTTTGCGAAATTGCAATCTAAATTTACTATTGTTAAACAATGAAAAAGAAGAAATGTAAAGGCAATTAAGCCATTTTTATTTTTTTATTTTTATTTTGAGATTATTTTAGATTAAGAGGAAATCACAGAAATAGTACAGAAAGGCCTGAGTACCCTTTACTCCATTTCCTCCATGGGGAACCTCATGCCTAACTATAGGACAATATCAAGACCAGGGCATTGACATTGGTACAACCCATAGATCTTATTCAGAGTTCACTGGTTCTGCAGGCAGTCATTTGTGTGTGTCTGTGTATGGTTTTAAGCAATTTTGTTGCATGTGTAGGTGCCTATAATTACAACCACGGTAAAGATAGAGGACTGTTCCATCACCACAGAGATGTCATGAGGAGATCTCCTCTTGCTCCTCCTTGATAGCCACACCCATCCCTCCCTCATCTGTAACCCCTGGAAACCACTAATCTGTTCTCCAAGAATGTTTTATGAATGGGATCACAGAATGTAACCTTTTGTGATTGCCTTTTTTTTTCACTCAGCATAATTCTCTTGAGATTCATCCAACTTGTTTGTATCAATAGCTGTTTCTTTTTATTCCTGACTAGTATTTCATGGAATGAATGTCCCACAGTTTGTTTAACCATTCACTCATTGAAGGGCATTTGGATTATTTCCAATTTTTGACTATTAGAAAGAAAGCTGCTATGGACATTCTAGTACAGGTTTTTATGTGAGCCTAAGTTTTCATTCCTCTGAGATAAAAGCCCATTAATGTGATTTCTGGATAATATGGTAAGGGTATGTTTAGTTTATTTATTTATTTATTTTTTAAAGAAGCCACTATACTATTTCCTGGAGTGGCTGTACCATCTTACATCCCCATCAGCAGTGTATGAGGGATCTAGTTTCTTTGCATCCTCTCCAGCATTTGGTAGTGTTACTATTTTTTTTTTTAATTTACTTTTAGCTATTTTAATAGATGTGCTGATATCTTATCATGGCTTTAATTTGCTTTTTCCTAGTGTTTAATAATGTTGAACATCTTTTCATATGCTTATTTGCTATCTATATGTCCTCTTTACTGAAATGTCTGTTAGTGTCTTTTGCCCATTTTCTGATTGGATTGTTTTGTACTGTTGTTTTGAGAGTTCTTCATATATTTTGGATAGAAGTCCTTTGTCAGATATGTGGTTTGAAAATATTTTCTCTAAGTCTGTAGATTGTCTTTCTGTCCTCTTAATAAGGTTTTGCAGAACAAAAGTTTTAAACTTTGGTGAAGTCTAATTCATTATTTTTTTTTTCTTTTATGGATTGTGCTTTTGGTGTCATGTCTAAGAACTCTTCACCTTGCTATAGGTCTTGAAGATTTTCTCCTATGTTTTCTTCTAACAGCTTTGTAGTTTTGCTTTTAAATCCATGATGAAGTTTTAATTAATTTTTGTATAAAGTGTGAGACTTTGCTTTAGGCTCATTTTCTTCCGTATGGATATCTAATAGCTCCAGGACCATAAATTGAAAAGGTTATCTTTCTTCAAATGAATTGCTTTAGCACTTTTGTAAAAAGTCAGTTGGTCATATATTTGTGAGGTTGTTTCTGGGTTCTCTAATCTGTTCCCGTGGTCTGTGTTTCTGTTCTTCTGCCAGTATGACGCTGCCTTGATTACTGTCGCTGTATAGTAAGTCTAAAATCAGGTAGAGAGATTCCTCCCACTCTTCTTCATCTTTAAAAATGTTTTAAATATTCTGATGTCTTTGCCTTTCCATATAAACTTAGAATAAAATTTTCTGTATCTATGGGATTTTGATAGAAATTATCTTAAATTTACAGATCAGTTTGGAGGGAATTGTCATCTGAAAATATAAAATTTTCTAATGCATGAATGTGATATATCTCTGAATTTATTCAGATCTTTGATATCTTTCATTAGTGTTTTGTGATTTTCAACATACAAGTCCTGTATATGTTTTGTTAGATTTATACCTATGTATTTCATTTTTAGTGACTATAAGTTGTAATGTGTTTTTAATTAACACTGCATCCCTGAAATAAAATTCCTTTGGCTGTGGTATATAATTCTTTTTATATATTGCTGGATTTGACTTGCTAATATTTTGTTGAGGATTATCGCATTTATGATAATGAAGGATATTGGTATTTTTCCTTTTTTAGTACTGTTTGTGTGGTTTTGGTATTAGAAAAAACATGATTTGGGAAGTGTTTCATACTCTTCTATTACGTGGAAGAGATTAGGTAATCTGAGCTTAATTCTTTAAACGTTTGGTAGAATTTCCCACTAAAACCATATAGGCATGGAGGTATTTTTTCCACAGGAGATTTTAACCTACAAATTCAATTTCTTTAACAGTTATAAGGATATTTAAATTATCTATTTAATATTAGTTGAATTTTGATATTTTTTGCTTTTTGAGGAAATGGTGCATTTATATAGTTGTTGAATTTGTATTTAGAGTTGTTTAGGGTAGTCCCTTATTATCCTCTTAATATCTGAGGGTCTGCAATGATGTTCACTGGTTTGTTCCTGATATAGCTGATTTTTGCCTTCTTTCTTCTTTTCTTTGTCAGTCTTTCTAGATGTTTGTCAACTTTGTTGATCTTTTCAAAGAACGAAATATTTTTGATCAATTTTCTGTATTGATTTTCTCTTTTAATTTCATTGATTTCTGCTATTATTTTTATCTTTTCCTTTCTTTCTGCTATCTTCGGGAATATTTTGCTATCATTTTTCAAATTTCTTAGGGTGAGAGCTTAGATTATTGATTTGAGACCCTTCTTTTTTAATGTAAACATTTCATGCTATAAATTTCTGTCTTAGCTCTAATTTAGCAGCATCCTACAAATTTAAATATGTTTATTTCTATTTTCACTCAGTTGAATGCATATTTTATATCTCCTGTGACTTCCTCTCTGACCCATGGATTATTTAGAAGTGTATTTTATAATTTCCAAATGTTTGGAGACTTTCCTGTTATCTTTCTATTATTACATTTTGCTTTGAATCCATTGTTGTCAGAAAACAAGCTCTATATGCTTTCAATTCTTTTAAATTTGTTGAGGTTCATTTTGTGGTTCAGGATATGATCTATGAAGGTGAGTGTTCGATGGCTACTTGGAAAGAATATGTATTTTGTTGATGGTGGTGGTAAGTTCTGCAACTGCCAGTTCAATCCTGTTGATTGATGGTATTGTTCTGTCCTTTTATATCCACACGAATTTTTTGACTAGTTACTCTATTAACGTTGAGAGAGGGGTGTTTGTTGAAGTCTCCAGTTACAGCAGTGGATGTATCTATTTCTCCTTTCAGTTTTATAAGTATTTGTTTTATGTATTTTGAATCTGTGTTGTTTGTGCATACACATTTAAATCGCTATGTCTTCTTGGTAGGTTGATCATTTTATCCTTAGGTAATGTCTCTCTTTGTCCCCGGTAATTTTCTTTGCTCCAAAGTCTGCTTTATCTTATGCTTTCTTTTGATTAATGTTTGCATGATATATCTTGAAAATACTGTGCCTTTTCCTTCTGGCTTTCATTTTTCTGATGAGAAATCTGCTGTCATTCGGATCACTGTTCCCGTACATAATGCTCAGTTCTCGCTAGCTGCTTTCATTTTTCTTCTTGTCTTTGGTTTTCAGAAGTTTAATTATAACTTGCCTTGGTGTGGATTACTTTGGATTTATCCTATTAAGGATTGCTCAGCTTCTTTAGTCTGTAGGTTAATGACTTTTGCCTAATTTAGGAAGTTTGATTTATTATTTGTTTTGGTACTTTTTCTGCCCTATCCTCTTTCTTCTCTCCTTTCCTGACTCTAATGACGTGAATGTCACATCTTTTGTTAAAGTACACATTTCCCGAAGCCCCTGTTTCTTTTTTTCAATGCATTCTCTCTGTTGTTTGATTGGTTAATTTCTGTTCATCTGTCTCCAAGTTTACGGATTTCTTACTCTGTAATCTCCATTCATCTATTAAGCCCATCCAATGAGTTTTTTATATTATTTATTGTATTTTTTAGTTCTAAAATTTCTGTTTGGTTCTATTTTTATCATCTTTTTCTTGTTTTGTGATTTTCTATTTTTTTTGTTGGTACCAACCATTTTCTTAATTGCTCATGGAAGCATTTTTATGATGGCTGCATCAAAATATTTGTCAGATAATTTCAACATCTTGTCATCTGGTTGCTGTTTTCTGTTGATTGTCTTTTCCCATTCAAGTTGAAATTTTCCTTGTTCTTGGTATTATGAGTGATTCTCAATTTTATCCTGGTTATTTATTATGTTATGAAACTGGATCCTTAGTCAGTCCTCCACTTAAACCATGCTGTCAGGCAAAGGGGAGCACTACTGGGTGGGGATGGAAATCAGGCTCTACACTTATCCTCACTGAGCCCCTGGTGGGGAGCATCACTTTGGTACCAGTGGATGGGGGTGAAAGTCCAGGCTCCCTTTTTGGCCTCCTCTGATACCCCCACTCAGGAAGGTGGAGGGGAGCTTTGTATGGTTGAGTCACAGTGGAAGTCCAGGCAGGCTGAGTTGCGGGAAGTCTAGTGGAAGTCCAGGGGAGGCCATTTAGCCTCTGCAACATCATCTTGTCAGACAGGCAGATGGCCTCCTTCTCCTTCTGGGTGGGGGAGGAGGTCCAGGATTCTCACTTGGCCTCTGTTGGCATGTTGGAGGAGTTAGGGCATTTTGTTGTTACTAGAGATTTGTTGATAGGGGATTTGAGATTAGGGACAAGGCATGAATTTTTCCCTGGTATTTTGATGAAGCAGGATGTTTATTATCAAAAAGGTTTCCATCTTACTAGGCTGCTCCTTTCCTGGTTGTTTTGGCCAAAGGGAGAAGGCTTTCCTTGGGGATGTTTTTGTCTATGCCTATTGGCATTTCCAGGTTGCAGGCTTTCCCAGCATCCTGTGTGGGATACATGAGTCAGAAAGGAAACTCACGAAACTCACCACCATGCTAGTTCTTGAGTCTTGGGATTTCTAGCTGACCTACCTTCTTCTCCCTACCTTTCAGTGTATATATATATATATATACACACACATACATACACACACTCATTCCAGGGTTTTTAGCTGTATTCATTAAGGGAGATAGAAATAAATAAGTCTCTAAGTCTATTGCATCTTGCTCAGAACTAGAAGTTCTTTTTTTTTTTTTTTGTGAGGAAGATTAGCCCTGAGCCAACATCCAATACCAATCCTCCTCTTTTTGCTGAGGAAAATTGGCCTTGGGCTAACATCCATTCCCATATTCCTCTACTTTATATGGGATGCCGCCACAGCATGGCTTGATAAGCAGTGTGTCAGTCCGTGCCCGGGATCCGAACCCATGAACCCTGGGCCACCAAAGCAGAGTGCATGAACTTAACTGCTACACCACTGGGCCAGCCCCTAAAAGTTCTTAATCAAGTCATTTTTGCGGCCTCAGAAAATCAGAGGGCAAGCTAAGAAGTACACAAATAGATGTTCGTATATTCTCTTCCTTCTTATTAACAACTGGAGTTTATCATATAAAGGTCAGTCATCTTATTCAATGTCATGAATTATGGAAACATATATTTAGAAGCAAATTCAGGACCTGCTTCTATGGGAATTAAACTTGTTTGCAAAAATCTAGGATTTCATCAGAAAATTCCCCAAATATTTGCCAAGTGACTCTTGAAATCCAAGTTATGACAAAATAGACTTATTGTCAATTTTTCTTATTTATGGGATATGATAGATAAGAAAAATAAATAAAAGTATCATCTATGTATTTAAGAACATACACCAGGACACTCTCTGTGTGTAACATCTCCCTCTCTCTTGCTCTCTTTTTCTCTTTCTCTGTCTCACACACACACACACACACACACACACACACAGAGTCTGTAGTGCCAGAGGAAGCAGCATCTTCACTCCTTTTTCTTCCTGGGAGAACGTGGAACCAAGCAGGACAGCCAGTGGAGAACACTGTGGGCACTTGGAAAAGTCTGAAAAATCCTCACATACTCAGGATAATAAAGTGTGACTGAAGTTCCCATGGAGACAGAATATAACTCATTACTAGCCTACAGACTCCAGATAATTTGACTAGTGATCTACAGAAAGTACTGTTGTGTCTTTCCTCTACTTTGCCACTGTCCCTGACGATGAAAGCAAAAGCACTTGTATTTTCAGTTCTGATGGCTTTCATAAGCGAGACTGCTCAGGAAAGTAATCAATTTATTACAGAAATTGTATGTGTGTGTTTTTCCTCTTCAGTAGATGATTTTTCCACTTGTTGAAAACAGAGATTACATTTGGTTAGTGAAGAGTTTTAGGCCTTTGTTTTAACTTCTGCCTTTGATCCTTAAATTTTCCCTGATGACTTATTTTTCTCTGGGTACGATAAAGAATGTTTCCACTAATCCATAAAGAACTATGAGTTGTAGTTGCCTTGGAGATTTTCTTACAGGTAAATGTCAGAGCAGATCAAACTGTTCCTCCCTACTCAGCTCTGTAGTTGTTTAATTCAATAATTTTAGAGACTGAAGTTTTCCTATAATGTTTTCTATAATATGGTAGCTGCAGTTTGTTGAGTTTTTAGAAGTTTGTGTGTATGTGTGTGTGTGTGTGTGTGTTACCTGTAATATCATATGCAAGGGGGAAGTAGAAGACAGGCTCTGTAACCAATGACAGAGAGAGGAAAACTCGTTTAATATCCCTGGACCTCACTGTTTCACCAGAAAAATGTGCTAATTTCCCTGACAAAAATTTTGTAAGAGTTTATTGAATTTTTAAATTATCTGAAATTCTAAATTATGATTTGAATTCCCAAAGATGTGCAACTTAAAAATTAGAACAAATAGAAAAATAAATGTATTAGTTATTACTAAGTGAGAAATATAAGACATCTAGTGACATGTAGTGATATGTAGTTTATTAATTAGTATAAGCTATTAATATGATGGCAGAGGTGATGTAGTCAGAGAATGAACAGACATTCAGGCTTTTTTTTCTGGTTCTATTTCTAGCTATAGAATCTTCATCTTCTTCAATAGAGGGAAGGAGTTTGAGGGGAGAATGGATTCCATTGTGTCTGCCATGAAGGCAGATTGGTTCATATTTGGCAAGAGGTCTGTTTTTACATCAGTAGACCTCCTGACTTATTTCTTCTCAAGTGGCATTTCCTACCTCTCTCTGTCGCTGCATTCATACTCAGTTTTTAATTATTTTTCATGGTCTGCTTCTGGCACTAGACTGAAGCTTGCAGATGGCTGAGAATTTGTGTCAACTACACTTTAGTTGGCACATGGTAAAATCTTGATAAATATCTGAGAAATTAATAAATTCATTTGGGAACCTACTTTGCTTAGAAATACTCATTTTAAAAATAGGCAGTCATAAGATATCACAGAACACAAAACTAATCTTTACACATCAGGTAAAAGTGCAAGCAAAATCAGCTTTCATTCAACTTTCATTCACTCATCAAGCATTTCCTAAAATCTTCCAGTGAATCAACCTGATAGATATGGAGCTTCTACCTCTTCTGTGCAGGGCACTGTCATACCTGCTTTATTTTATACAAAGTCAAATAAAATAGTCACTCCTCCCAAGGACAAAACCAGTGATGGTTCTGCCTGGTTGAAGCTCCTGACTCTAGAACGTTTTCTTCTGGGGCTGGCTGGTTTGTCTGTTCTACTTCCCATTTGGAAAGCGTCAAACAGCTTCATATTCTTCCTACAAGGGTTGATACAGGGACATCCTCCTTGAGGCTGTGCCTTGAGGTAGGGATAGAGACAAGGAGAAATCTTCTAAATGTGAGAAGAAGGCAGTGATGGATGAGAAGGCAACGTGTGGCTCTGGAAAGGAGAGTGGTGTTTGGATAAAATCTTCTCAATCGTTAGAAGAATCTAGTAGACAGAAATGGTGTAGTTTGTATTTTCAGTGTTTGGAAAAATGGACAAGAAACAGCAATAATTCAAGGAGTCCAGAGAGCTCAAGTGCTTTTAGGAAAGAAGTTCTCAAAAGACTACTCATAAATGTAAAATCTCCCATTAAGTAATAGAAATACTATAAGGAATTCCTTTGTAAAGAACAGAAACATGCTATGATTTATTTTAATCAGTGGATCAAATATTCATGCAAGGGAGTGTCCTTCCTTTTGAGGCTCATCCTCACTGCTACAGTCTTAATTCCCATCCTTCCTCATCTTTTTCCTAGATAAGTAGCTCCTGGCCTGAGGGCAGCTATGCTCTCTCCCATCAGACCATTCCTCACTGTCATTCTAGAACTAAGCATGTAATTTGCAGCTAAAATTATCAATGGCTCCATGATATAGAACTCCATGGCATTGTATTCTGCTGTTGTTGGGTGGAGTGTCCTACAAATATCAATTAAATTTTTTTAGTTGGTGGTATTGTTCAGTTATTCTGTATCTTCATTTTTCTGCCTAGTGGTTCTATCAGTTTTTGAGAGTGGGGTGTTGCAGCCCCTAACTATAATTGTGGATTTCTCTATGTATCCTTTCAGCCCTTTTGTTGCATATATTTTTTGCATGCATATTTACGATTACTGTCTTCTTGGTGGATTGATCTTTTTTTATCATTATGTAATATCTTTCTTTGTTCCTAATTATCTCTGCTCTGAAATCTATTTTATCCATTATTAAGGAATGATCCTCTCTAAATCTCTCTGATTCACTGTGTAAGCAGCTCTGTTCCTCACTCCTTCAGGAAGGTGTTGTGGTTCTGTCCTTAGCTCGGTGAGACCCCAGGGCTACATCATGCCACGGTGTTGGTTGCCACAGTTGGTGTGATGACTTGACGCCAGAAGAGAGGAAGAAGAGAAAAGCTGATGTCACAGGATAACTGACAGTACCCACAAGTTTGTTTGTACACACAAGTATTCCTCACCCAAGAAAGAGACAATACAGAGGAGGGGATCTTGCAGGGAGCTGGACACCTTGCAAGAGTGGACAAAAGAGATAGAAACATAAGAGACATTATTCTTAGTGATTACAACTTAAATCCTGGCCTGGTGTGGTCTGAGGAAATATGAACTGAGTGAGCAAGTGAAGTAATTCACAGGATGGCTTTTTCCTTTCTTGCTTTACACGCAGTCATTCTCCTTGAGGACCCATGGCATCTCTGGTAGTTATATATTCCAAAAAAATCTAAAAGCTTTGATGTAAAACCATGGGTAAAATTGGTTTCCTCAAGTTGGCCAATAAGTAAAGAAACAAATCTCATAATATAATTCAGGAACTCAAGTTTGACTTTTAGATATGAAGGTTTAATTTAATAAAATACATATTTTGTTTGATTTAGTAATTGCATTTTTTTTTTGAATCAGTGCTTCAAGAAAAATGTGTTCAGTATTTAATGGATTAAAGGTTAATGAATTTGTGTTGCCTTCAGGGAATCAAGATAATTTCATCATAAGCCTATTCTAATACACAATATTGTGTATTGTCAGCTCTCACACTAAAAGTAGTAAAATGAATGACTGTCACATCATCAATAGCTAAGTATCTGGGGGCTAATCAATTAGAGAATTAGAGAATGATAGGTCTGGAAGGAATCTTTGAGATTGTCTTGTCCAGCCCCTAATTTTATAGAGGTGGAGCTGGTGCCCAGTGAGGGGAGCTGACCGAGAATGCTGCCTGAGGTGGATGGGCCAGGGCATCTTAGCCCTGCAAGATGTCTCCTAGGAAAACATACAAGAGGAAACATCATATAACTTTTATTTTATTTTTATTATCTCTTTAAAGTAATATTTTTAATAATGTGACATAATTTACCATTCTGTGGATTGAGAAACTATGGTAAATGAATTAATAGAAAAGGATAGAAAGAATTGAATTCTGAAAGAATATATTGAGAAAGTTATTAAGAGGATAAAAGGTTTTTTTCCCATGCAAAATTAAAAAATAATTATACCGAAAGACAAATAAGTGATAAAATTGGAACAAGTAAAATCCGTTTTTTAAGAACACTTACAAGTGCTTCGTAATGAGGAGTTTTAATTTTAATCCTAAAGTTAAATTTTTTTTGAAAGATAGTGGCTTAGATTTGACACAGTCTATCAATCAATAGCTTTTGAGTTGTTCTATCAGTAACTGAACACAGCGCCAGCTCCTGTAAGGAAATTCATGCTATTTTAATGAGTAAATCTCTTGAATTTGAGAATTCAAATAACTTATTTCTTCTGGGAACAATAAATATTTTAATTCTGCCTCTGGAATACACTGATTCATTACAGGTCACCTCTGTTGGGAGATTTATTATATTAAGAATAGAATGAAAGTCTTGCTTAGATAATATGTACAGGAAATGTTTGCAAAAAATGTGTCTAATATGTTAACAGTAAAAATAGAATTACTGAGTCAGTGCAATTAGACAAAAGGACTTGATCAGCCAGAAAGTCATGTCTGGGTCAATGCTATATTTAAATATGCAAACATTTAAGCACAGTTTTGGGATTAAGAGAATCATTAGAGAAGGGAGAAGGTACTTGAAGCTAGGTAACAATGACCAAGATTGCAAGAGACAGGCTAAGACTAAGGGCTTTACCTTATCTTTTTATAGACTTAAGTCAAGACTGCGTGTTATAAAAGTGCTACATCACAAGGGATACTACGATAGGTCTCTCAGTTGTTTTCAGCCCTGAGGATTTACATTAGCAGATAAGCTGCTAAGTGAAGTCTCTAGATATCGCACTCCCTATTGAATGTCAAGTTCCAGTTAAATGTGAGCAAAATGAGCTTTCAGGTGCATTTGAGTAACATTAAAAATTATTTACTCTTTCCTGTGAAATGCATTTATCAATTCTTTTCTCACTTTTAGGCAATCTACCATCTTAACTACTTTGATTTGATAAACAGACTTCGCAACATTTTTATTTACTTCCTTCTGAAATTCAACAACGATGACCTTAATAAAATTCCCCAAACAAGTCCTCATTTTATTAGTTTTTTAGTAGTGTGAGGAGCAGCTGTTCAATGCTAACAACTTCTCCATCATTTAATGAGTGTTAGGTTCATCAACAGACTTTGGCCGTCACTCCATCCTTACTCATTATCTTTTGGAAGTGAAAAAATAGGATCATTTAAAAAATTGCTGACCTTTCCTCAGCCATATTAAGAATATTTTAAAAGCCTTCAAGTTAAACAATGTTTTTGATAAACAATAGTGTTTTATAATACAAAGAAGGAAAGGTGAGTTGGTTGTGGTATGAGTCTCATTTCTTTATATGCCTTCATTTTCTTGTGAACTTGAAAAGTGCACCTTGTTGAAATAGAAACCTCTTTCCAAATAGTTTTTCAAAACAAGAGGAAGGTTAATCTATGAAATAGGAAATAGAAAAATAAATACTAATACAGCAGAATACTGCAAGAACCCCCTTTTTTTTTCATGTCTTCATGGGCTTTGTCATGAATGATGAATATGTTTGTATGCATGTGTAATCTCTATAACGTTTTCTGTTATTTGGAGCTGAAATGTTGCTAATAAGAAATGCATTTCTTGGATATGCTTGAAAATAGCTCTCTTGTATGTTTATTTCCAATGATTCTCTGGGTCAAAGGCTATCTACTTGGGTTTTTAATGTGGCTAATTGTGAGAATTTTGTTTTCTTTTTGGAAGAATCTTTTAGAAATGAAATTTGTCAATCATTTCCAGCACCTTTAAGTTATTGATAGTGCTGTTAATGAGGTGAGAGGGTATTTGTTTTTTTATTAATTTGTATTTTCTTTAAACAATGAGAAATAGAACTATAATCACTTTTGTTCACCTCCTTATGCCTATCTACACAGCTCTGCCCAGAATCGACCTGACTCATTAATTTGCTGTGTATTCTTCCAATCACTATATTTTTACTTCCCATTAACTAGCTCTGTTATCTATAAAACCTTTAGTTTTACTTGGTATGTCTTCAAATTTACACAAATGATATGATAATCCGTGAGGTCTTTTAACTTGTAACTGTCACACTTACCTTTATGTTTCTGAAAGCTAGCCATGTTGATATGTATAGGTCTCCTTCATTCTTTTAACTGCTGTGCAGTATTCTGATGTTTGCCTGAATCACAGTTCAATTAGGTAATTTTGAACTTCCCATTTTCAGGGTTAAAATAATGCAGCAGTGAACAATCTCATCCATGTTTCTCATTCTCATGTATGACAGAATTTCTAGGGAATTCACATACAAGTTGCATAATGAAGGATTATTATTCATAAAACATAAAGAACTGTACATCAAGTAGAAAAACAAAAGGACAACACAGTAGAAAAACAGACCAAAGTTATGGACGGGGAATTTGGAGAAAAGATAACTTGAATCAGCAATTACCAATTTACAAAAAACAAAGAGAAGAAGTAAAGAAATGCCTTAGCAAGCAGGAATATTCAAAGGTAAACAATGAGATAATTTTTGCATTCATTAAGATTAGGAAATCTTAAAAAGTCGAACAATACCAAATATTGGTGAGAATGTGCAGATATAGGATTTACCATATCTTTCTGAAGGAAGTTAAAACTGTTAAATTACTTTGGAGAATAATTTGGTAGTAGTTAATCATTTTGAAATGAACTAAATATTTACACATTTACAATTATACCTCTCAACTATTAAAAGATATTTTATTATGAATGAATATTAATATTTACTATGAATGAAGGAAGGTTTTTCTTCAACTGTTGATTCAATCCTACAGCTTTTCTCCTTTATAATGTAATTTCTGATGTTGAGCCAACCTTGTGTTCCTGCCATAACATCTATTTGTTCAAGATGAATTGATTTTTTTCATACATTGTTAGTTTTGATATAAGTATTTTATTGAGAATTTTTGTATCTTTATTTGGGGTTGGCAGAATAATGGCCACCCCAAAGGTGTAGGCATCAGCATCCCCAGAACCTACTAATGTTACTTTGCATAACAAAAGGGACTATGCAGATGTGAGTAAGTTAAGGATCTTGAGATGGGGAGATTATCCTGGTATCTAGTGTGCCCAGTATAAACACAAGGGTTCTTATGAGAGGAAGGCAGAGCACAAGAGTCAGAGAAGGATGCTTGACAAGGAAGCAGTTGTCAAAGTGATGCCAGACAAGAGCCAAGGAATGCTGCAGCCTCTAGAAACTGGAAAAGGCAAAGAAATCATTCTCCCCTGGAGCCTCCACAGAGGGATGCAGCTCTGCAACCCATTTCAGACTTCTAACCACCAGAACTGCAGATCTGCTGTTTGTGCCACTATGTGGCAATTTGCTACAAGAGCAATAAGAAACTAATACAATTTCTTTCATTGTGATTAGTATTTTCCTTGTATTTTCTTTGTTTTGTTGGTTGTCAAGGTTATATTTGCTTCATAAAATCAGTTAAATTGCTTTTTGAGTTTTTTGTTTATTTTTTATTTTTATATTTTGTGAGGAAGATCAGCCCTGAGCTAACATCTGCCAATGCTCCTCTTTTTGCTGAGGAAGACTGGCCCTGGGCTAACATCCATGCCCATCTTCCTCCACTTTATGTGGGAGGCCTGCCACAGCATGGCCTGACAAGCGGTGCATTAGTGTGCGCCCAGGATCCGAAGCGGCGAACCCCGGGCTGCCGCAGCGGAGCGCGCACTTAACTACTTGCACCACCGGGCTGGGCCCCGAGTTTTTTTTTTTTTAATTCTTTGAATCAGTTTGAAAAAGATAGAAATCATCCACTCAATTCAAGATTTAATAAAGAATGTCTTTGAAACTACCTGGGCCATGTATATTTTTTGTCTGGGTGAAAATTGGGGAAAGGCGTGGGCGAGATGTTTTAAAATAATTTCACTTCCCTTAATTGCAAATGGAGGCTTCATGTTTCCAGTTCATTCTTAGGTCAATTTTGATAATTAAGATTTTTGTAGCGAATTTTCTATCTCATCTACAATTTACTGACACTAGGTTGTTTGTAGTATTCTTTTGTTATTCTTAAGACATACTGCATTTGTTATACTCTTTCTTTTGTTCCTAATATTTTTTATTCATGCTTTCTTTTCCTTTCTAAATCAGTCCTCTTGAAGTTTTCTTAATTCTATTCAGGTTCTGCTTTAATTTTTTTCATGTCTCTTTTTCTCTAGCTTTATTCAGGTATAATTTACACACAATAAAATTTGCTAATTCTAAGTACTCAGTTTATTGATATTTAGCAATTGTATGCAGTCATGTAACTTTTAAGACAAGCAAGATATTGAACATTTCCATCACTGCCATGTGCCCTCTGCAATCAATCTGCTCCATTGATCCCTAGCCCCAAGCAATCACTGATGCTTCCTGTGACTATAGATTTGCCTAGTCTAGAATTTTGTGTAAATAGAATGATACAATATGTAGTCATTTATACTTGACAGCTTTCACTTCATGTCGTGTTTTTAAGGTTCATCCATGTTGTTGTGTATGTCAGTAGTTAATTTATTTTTCTCTTTAATTAATACTTTATAGCATACACATACTATAATTTGTTCATCCATTCACCACTTGGTGTACATTTGGGTGGTTTCCAGTGTCTGACTATTATGAATAAGCCTCTCTGAACATTGCATACAAGTCTTTATAGGGACATATGTTTTCTTTTCTTTTGGGTAAATTCTGAGGTATAGGCCTCCTAGGTTTTGATGATAAGCATATGCCTAACTTTATAAAATACTGACAAATCATTTTCCAAAGTAACTATACCATTTTGTATTCCTCCCAGCAATATAGAAGATTTCTAGTTACGCCTCATCTTCAGCAACACTTACTATTCTCAGTCTTTTTAATTGTAGCCATTCTAGTAAGTGTGTAGTAGATCTTATGGTGGTTTGATTTTCTTTTCCCCTGATAAATAATGACTCTGAACATCTTTGATAAGACTGAGTTTGAGTCTACAATTTTGTTATTTTTTTTCTTGTTACTCCTGTTTTTTGTTTTTCTGTTTCTCCTTTCCTATCTTTTTTGGATTATTTTAATATTATTAAAATACACTTTATTTTTTAGATTGTTTCATGTATAATATTTTGCAGTATATTTTAGTGTTTGCTCTAGAAATTAAAATAGGCACCCTTAAGTTTTTCACAGTCTATTTGTAATTAATGTACTACACACAAAGTGTAGAAATCTCAAAACTGTGTAAGTCCATTTACTTCCTTCCCCTGTACTTTATGATATAGTTGTTACATGTATTATATCTGCATATATTATGCATGGGAAGGTATAATTTTTGCTCAAAACTGTCATATGTTTTGTAAAGGCTTAAGAGGAAAAATGTAAAATATCATTGTTTTTATTTACATAGATATGTAACATTTCTGAAACTCTTCCAGCTTTTCATATAATATAATTTTTCTTGAGCCTTAAGAAGTTCCATTATCATATCTTGTAGTGCATATCTATTGGCAATTAATTCTTTCAGTTTTCTTTATCTGAAAATGTCTTTATTTTACATTAATTTTTGGAGGCTATTTTCTCTTCTATAGAATTCTTAGTTGACAGTTTTCTTTCAGTACTTGAAAGATGTTCCACTATTCTTTTGCCTTCATAGTTTTGGGGTGAAATCAGCATTCAGTGAAATCATATTCCTCTATACATACAGTCACGTGCCACTCAATGACATTTTGGTCAATGACAGGCTGCACATACGACCGTGGTCCTGTAAGATTAGTACCTTGTAGCCTACGTGTGTCTTAGTCTATACCATCTAGGTGTGTGTTAGTACACTCTATGGTGTTCACACAATGATGAAATTGCCTAATAACACATTTCTCAGAACGTATCCTCGTTGTTAAGCGACACATGACTGTAATGTCTTTTATTTCTTACAGTGCTCAAGATTTTTTCTTTATCTGTAGCTTTTACCAGTTTGATTCTGATGTACCTAGACAAGACCTTCTTCATGTTTATCATGCTTGGAGTTTCCTGTGCATCTTAAGTATGTATTTTTTTTCTTTTGTCCAGTTTGGCCATTTGTACATTATATCTTCAAATTTTTTCTGCTCATTCTGTCTCTCTCCTTTTATTTCTGAGACTCAAATTATATACATGTTGGAATCTAACAAGTCCCTAAATCTTTGTACATTTTTATTTTAAATTATTTTCTTTATTCTTCAATCTTCATAATCTATCTTTGAGTCCACTGGCACTTTCCTCTGTCATCTATGTTATTCTGTTAAGTCCAATCTAGTGGTGGACTTAACACCCTGTATTGAATGCAGAGCCAGCCCTGGTGGTCTAGTGGTTAAGATTTGGTGCTCTCACTGCCCTAGCCTGTGTTTGTTTCCCAGTCAGGAAACCATATCATTCGTCTGTCTGTTGTCATACTGTGGCGGCTGTGTGTTGCTGTGATGCTGAAAGCTATGCCACCAGTATTTCAAATACCAGCAGGGTCGCTCCTGGTGGTTTCAGCAGAGCTTCCAGTCTAAGACAGACTAGGAAGAAGGACCTGACCACCCACTTCCAAAAGAATAGCAGTGGAGCATTGTCTGATATAGCATCAGAAGGTGAGAGGATGGTGCAAAAAGACCAGGCAGGGTTCCACTCTGCTGTACACAGGGTCTTTGGGAGTCAGAATTGACTCAACAGCACTAACAAGAAAACTGAATGCATAATATGAAAAAGCAATGTAACTATATTGCAAATGTATGAAATAAAAAGGGCACGGGAAAACCTACTGACCTAACTAGCTTTGTAAATGAGTAGACTCCGTAAGACTAAAGGCAAAAGAACTATACATATGCACTGTACTAGATAAAGCACTGAACTAGATAAAATTGGGTCCTAAGAGAGTATGATTTAAAATTCTGATACCACTCTGTAGTACACTAGAATTGAACAATTAAGTAAATGGATGGCAGATAGTGGGAGTCAGGTTTCTCATGGTTGGAGTGAGAGTTTACCGATAAGCATGGGGAGAAGGCTGGAATGATCTATGTGGTAATGATTTAGAGTTGGTAATGATTTAGCTCAGTATGAACTCATGTTTATTTTAAGATAGATACTGATGGTTACATATAGGACTGTTTATAAATAAGCATGTATACATAGACTAGTACAAACACATATATTTCCTTGTTCGTTTAGTGAAGAGCACCTAGAAGAATGACACCCCAGTAGCAACCAACATCACTAGTACCGAGGTACTGGTTTCTGACACCAATCTCCAATAAAAAAGCTCCAAACCAGAGCTTCTTGGAAAAATGGCTGATTCTAGGACTGGGGAAGTAAATATATAAATGAGTTCCAAGTACCTTGTAGTGCCAGAAAGCAAGGAAGTTCTAGAAAAAGAACACACACACATTGATGGAGGTATGTAAAAAATGCACGTACGCCAACTGACAGAGCTCCCCATGGCCAAAGCTGAAAGAATTTGAGCCCAAATTACATAAAGTAGAATTGGATTATTATACCACAGTATAAAATAAATATCCATGAGTCCATACTGATATAAATGAAAGATGGAAGAAATAAATAAATATGGAGAAGAGAAAAACTTTCTTTACAGAAGAATCCCAAGTAATTTATGTGGATACTCCCCACTAGAAGGTGGAGCTCAACCCTCCTCCTCCCTCCTGACTGTGAGCTGGGCTTAATGATTTTCTTCCAAAAAGTAGAATATGGAAAGAGGGCAAAAAAGTAACTTTACAGTGGTGAAACCAAGAAACATGACCTCATCCAGGTGAGCAAGGTCAACATCAGCAGTGGTAAGTCATGTTGATAGCGTGTACCCTTGATATGATGTATTGAGAATAGCACTACACCTCTGTGGTCTTCCTCCCAAAAACTACAACCCAAGTGTCATCATGAGAAAAAACATCCGACAAATCACAATTGAAAGACACTCCACACAGTTCCTCACTAGTACTCCTCAGAACTGTCGTCATCAAAAGCAAAGGAAGTCTGAAACTGTCACAACCAAGAGGCGCCTAAGGAGACATGATGACTAAAAGTGATGTGATACCCTGGACGGGATCCTGGAATAAAAAAGGGATATTAGGTAAACACTAAGGAAATATGTATAAATATGGACTTTAGTTAGCAATTACATGTCAATATTGGTCCATTAATTGTAACAAATTTACTATACTAATGTAAGATGGTAATAATAGGAAAAACTGGGTGAAGGGTGTATGAGAACTTTGTACTACATTTGCAGCTTTTCTGTAAATCTGAAACTGTCCTTAAATTAAAAATTGCTAGGAAAATAAATAAAACATGAAAAAATACATTTACAGTTTGTCGAATTGTGCAATGAATTATAGGTGCCCCAGTAACAACAGAAGTTGCTTTATTTTCTTATAGCACTTTTCTCAGTAATTATAGAAAGAATAATATTCATAGAGAATTTATAGGTGTTTCAGAAATATATATACATATATATGTGTGTGTGTCTGTATATTTATAGAGAGACACACACATAGTATTTGTTGCCAAGCTATTTGTACTAAAATTCTCAAGATATTTGGCAACGTTCCATAATTGATTATTCTGATTATTCTAAAGTTAGCCATAACCCATACTTATGAAAGTAGATCCATGATTAATGGCTTTGGATTACAGAATAAGTATGGCTTCCTATGTAATTTTAGATATCACTTATATTTTTAGGATGTTATCTTAACTTCACTGTTATTATGAATCTTATTGCTTTATATGTTAATATCTGTGCTATGCCTGGATGACATATGAGCTTAACCTTGGCTTTTGTGCTCAACATCAATCGTTAAAATCATTCCCTTCTATGATCTCTACCCGCATAATTGAATCCCAGTGAAATCCATCAACATGGCAGCAGATGAGCTTATTTAAAACACCAGTTTCTGTTTAACTTCAAGATGAAAAACTGAATTATGCAGTCCATTCTAGAAGTTTCTTACTTAGTGAAAATATTCTACATAAAATGAATATCTTGTCCCTTTGTAGTATTCCAAATTTTGTCAAAATCATTGAACTCTTTTTAGGTGTACTGAAGAACAAACAAATATATGTCTGGGGGCAAAGTTGAAATTGTGACCTCACATCATTCCACTACACATGTATAGATCTGTGCACTGTTGGACAGCCTTCCAATAGAGAGAAGATCCTGTGCTCTTCCTTTTGTGTGGTCCTCTTTATATGTCTCATAAATTTGGTTATGGATTAGATGTGTATGTGAGAGACAGAGAGAAGGTGTGGTGCTGCCTCCCATGTAACTGACACTTCGAGCGTTGTTGACGCATTTGCACACTGAGACTAGAACAGGTTATCTGACCCTAGTGGTTTCCTAGATAACAATCCATGTCAATTAGCTGAAATAAAGACTGTGTCCTGGTGTGCAAAGATGGGAGAGAAGCAACGATGTGAAAAGCAACTTTAGGCAAGCTGTTACTATAGCTACCAGGATGCAGACCTTTTCTATAACAGTAGCAAACAAGTGCTTTCAGACAAGAGACAAAGGAAAAAGAAATGAGGCTATTTCCATAGCAACAGGGAGATCTACTGATATGGATGGATTATACTTTTCTGTACCTAATAATATTGATTTTAGTCATTAATAATTATACAGGAGTAGAAATATAGAAAACCTTGATCCTGAACTAATGACTTAAAGCGTAAGACACAGAAACTGCTTTCATTCAATATGTCATATGCTGTGAATTGGGTGACTGACACTTATGGAAGCTAAGGGATTACTGACTGCTACGAATGTTGCCATTTTTTGCTGCAAAATTCAGAGAAAATTTCCTTAATCTATTCGTACCAAAGACTGTGTGAGGGGCATGAGTACAAGATATAGAATAAGTAGACATTAGAAAAGTGACGTAAATAGAATTAGATTTAGAATGCGTGGAGAGAATCTGAATAGGATTGAAACCTTACTTAGCAACCTTACTTAACCTGATAAAAAAGAGAAAAATATAATTGATATAGCAACATGAGTGTGCTTATTGCTGGAGAGGGAGGAAAGACAAGAGCAATCAGAGCATAAGACTGGAGAGCTGGAAGGCACTTTAGAGTCATACACGCTCAATTTGCAAATGAAGTGTTAAAAGGCCCTCATTCATGCACATGTTTATTGAGCCTCTAGTATATACCAGACACTATTTTGAGTACTTGGAGTCCACCACTGATTTAAACAGACAAGAATCCCTGTCTTTGTGAGCTACATTCTCAAGGGAAAACATAGACAATAAAAAATAAAAATAAGAAATAAGAAAAGGAGATACACATGTGCATGCATGTGTGTCTGTGTGCATGACAAGTGCTATAACGTAAAGCAAAATGAGCAGGATGGGGGTGTGAGGGTGGAGTTGCAATTCAAGATAGAGTATCAGGGTTTGCCTCATTGAGTAGGCAACATTTCAGGGAGTTAGTCTCACCAGTATCTTGAAGAAGAGCATCCCAGCAAGAAAGAAGAGGACCATCTTGACAATATCACAGCCCAGGTAATGGCAGGTCAGGACCAGAACTCAGTGCCCTGTCCTCTGTATCCCATTGTCTTCTCTATTCCTCCATCTTAAACAGTTGTCCACCAATATAATTTCCTGTTCAATTGTTCTAAGGCGGTGGTTCCCAAGGGTTGTCTTTGGACCAGCAGCATCAGCAACAGCTGGAAACGTGTTAGAAATGCACATTCTCAGTCTCCACCCAAAGACATATTGAATCAAACATTCTGGAGGTAGGGCTCGGCAGTCTGTGTCATAACAAGGCCCCTAGGTAATTCTGACAGCCACTTCTGTACATCATTGCACATCCTCTTCAGTGACCTCGCTCACTTCTGACTCTGGGGTCTGTGGTATCTTTCATAAATGAGTCCTGATTTATCAACCACTATTCTAGCCCTCCTTTACCCCAGTTTGGTTTTTTGTAGGAAGAAAATGTTCAACGCTAGTTATTCCAGAATGGAGAAGACATACCTTCAGCGTACCCTAATCAGAATCCAGTGAGGACGAGATGGATGTCCAAAAATGAAGACCTGGCCTGGTGCTATCCTAAAAAAGGATAAATGTTGGGACAGCCAGGTTCTGGGAAACCAACTCACCCAATCTTAGGAAATTTTGGGGGAAAGGAGTCCCATTCATGGAGAGAGAAAGAGAATTTTCTAGAACCAAGCTGAAAGCAAAGTACTCCCAGAAAGAGGGATCCATCAAAAGTCACTCGGGTCAATTTTCACCCAAATTGGGGGCAGGGTAGGTTTTTAATTAAATTTTATTAGTTTGTCTTCCTTTCTATTACTTAATATTAGAACACACTCCAACTTGAGGTAGGTAAGTACATGGATGCCTTGTATCTTTCTACTCCTCTCACTGTAACTGGTCTAAAATCTCATTAGTAGTCATTAGGTTTTGAACCACATTGGATCTCAACTCTAACTTCTATAACCACGTCAAACGCAAGGGCTGGACTTCTACTTCTGATATGGGTGAATAAAGGGGATCAGAACAACTAACCCATAAAAAATAACCACAAAACCTGGACAATATATTAAAATTCTGCTTGAAAACATGGGAAATCTATCATCATGAATGTGAAAGCTTTTGGAACAAAGATTCAAGTGATACAGAAAATTCACAGTGGGTAGCTGGGTAGTTAGCACTGTTACTTTAAGGAGCATCTGCTGATTTTGGAAGAGGCTGTTGACAGGCTGAGACTGAGCAGAAATTCTAGCCAGCCCTGCAGGGGCTGGGAACAAAAATTGGAGTCCAGGGCCCTCCAAGAAGGGGTCTGGTAAAACCTGCAAACTTTGGGTTGCAACTCCTGAAGTCTACAGACAAAGAGTGAAAGTGGAATAGAAATAGACCACCCTGAATCCAGTTCCTAAAAAGGGGAAAATGTAAGTGTTGGGAAGGAGCAAATTCAGCTGTCACTATTTGCAGATAATGTAATTAGGATTGTGGATGAGTCTTCTGGAATGGTGGAATGAGGAGCTCAGCAGACACTTTTCCAGACAAAACAACCGTGTAACTGGAGAAAATTATAAACACACACAGACACACGCACACACACACATACTCATTTCAAGTCTCTGGAGCTCATCCTGAGTGGTAAATGCATACAGCAAATGGATAAATATTCATTCAGAAAATCTAAATCTCAGCAAAAACAGCAAGACTCTGTGGCATCTGAGCCATGCGTACTCTTCCCACCCCTCAACTTCCAGCTTCATCTTATGGAAGCTCTTCTCCAGGCACTATTCTCTGCTCAAGTACAGCCAATAAGACAGGATCCCCCCAGATCCCAGTCTGGGGCTGTAGTTTCAACCTGGGATGGGCAGGCTGCTGGCATTCCAAATAAAGTCAGTCCCTTCAGGCAGAGCTGTGGAGATCTTCAGCCTTATGGCCTGCCTCTACCTTGGGCAGAACCTCTACACTGCTTCACAGGAACTGCGTGGAGACATTGGCCTTCTGCTTCTCCCAGGGTGACCCTCTGCTCTATGAGCAGACACTGGGGGGAACAGTAGCCCCTGGTCTTCTAGGCTTGCCCTTCCTGGTCCTGGTGTGGGACTTGCACCCTACACGTCAACTGTGGCAGGGGTTATTGGGGCCCCTGGTACTCCTGGCCTGCTGTGCCCATTGTAGAACTCTTATCCTACGAGTAGAGGCTGGGTGGAAAAGGAGTCTCTTCCTCCCAGTTACACCTACCATAAATAGAGCTTGTGCAACATGGGGCTGAGCGTGCTGAAGATGAGACCTGCTTGTAAGAAATACTAAAGGACATTCTTCAGGCAGTAAGCAAGTGATCCTTAGACAGTAATTCAGCTCCACATAAAGAAAACAAAGGTGCCAGTAGAGGTAATTATATAATTTAAAAGACAGAATAATTACATATTTCTTCTCTTTTTTTAAATTGAGGTATGACTGACATGCAACATTATATTAATTTCATATGTGCAACATGATGTTTCAATAGTTGTATCTCTTGTAAATTGATCACCACAATAAGTCTAGTTAACATCTGTCACCATGCAGAGTTATAGAATTTTTTTTTTCTTGTGATGAGAGCTTTTAAGATCTACTCTCTTAGCAACTTTCAAATATGCAATACGTTATTATTAATTATAGTCTCCATGCTGTACATTATATCCCCAAGACTTATTTATTTTAGAACTGAAAGTTTGTATCTTTTGACTCCCGTCACACGTTTGGCCCATCCCCTATTCTCCCTTCTGGCAACCACCAATCTGTTCTCTATCTATGAGCTTGGTTTTGTTTTATTTTTTAGATTCCACATATAAGTGAGATCATACAGTATTCATCTTTCTCTGTCTGACTTAATTGATTTAGCATAATGCCCTCGAAGTCCACCCACAATGTCACAAATGGCAAGATTTCATTCATTTTTATGGCTGAATAATATTCCATTGTAAATATATGTACCACATCCTCTTCTTTTGAAAAATTATTTTATTGGAGTCATATTGGCATACAACATTGTATAAATTTCAGGTCTACATCACTATATTTCAGTTTCTGTATAGAGAGCATTGTGTTCACCACGAATGGCAGAGTTTTTGTCTGTCACCATACATATGCGCCCCTTTGCCCCTTTCACCCTTCCCCCAACCCCTTCTCTGGTCACCACTAATCTATTCTCCTTATCTATGTGTTTGTTTATCTTCCACATATGAGTGAAATCAAATGGTATTTGTCCTTCTCTGACTTATTTCACTCAGTATACCACTCTCAAGGTCCTTCCGTGTTGTCACAAATGGCACAATTCTGTCTTTTTTATGGCTGAGTAGTTATCCATTGTGTGTGTGTGTGTGTGTGTATATATATATATATATATATATATGCCACATCTTCTTTATCCATTCATCAATTTATGGGCACTTGGGTTTCTTCCATGTCTTAGGTATTGTATATCTAATGCTGAAATGAACAAGAGGGTGCAGATATCTTTTTGAATTAGTGTTTTCATTTTCTTCAGATAAATACCCAGAAGTAGAATTGCTGGATCATATCATAGTTCTATTTTTAATTTTTTAAGTAACCTCCATGCTGTTTTCCATAGTGGCTAGAGCAATTTACATTCCCACCAAGAGGCATTAGGATTCCCTTTTCTACACATCCTCACCAACAAGTTATTTCTTGTCTTTTTGTTAACAGACATTGTAACAAGTATGAGGTGATCTCTCACTGTGGTTTTGAATTGCATTTCCCTGATGATTAGTGATATTGAGCACCTTTTCATGTACCTGTTGTCCATCTGTATATCTTCTTTGGAAAAATGTCTATTCGGATCCTCTGCCCGTTTTTTAATCAGATTATTTGTTTTTTGTTTTTTGGTTTTTTTTTTTTGCTATTGAGTTGTATGAGTTCTTTATATATTTTAGATATTAACACCTTATCAGATATATGATTTGCAAATATTCTCTTCCATTCAGTAGGTTGCCTTTTCATTTTGTTGATGGTTTCCTTTGCTGTTCGGAAGCTTTTGGTGTGATGTAGTCTCACGTGTTTATTTCTGCTTTTGTTGCTTTTGCTTTTGGTGTCAAATCCAAAAAATCATTGGCAAGACCAATGTCAAGGAACTTACCACCTATGTTTTCTTTTAGGAGTTTTATGGTTTCCTGTCTTACTTTCAAGTCTTTAACCCATTTTTAGTTAATTTTTGTGTATGGTGTAACACAGTGGTCTAGTTTCGTTCTTTTGCATGTGGCTGTCCAGTTTTTTCAACACCATTTATTGTAGAGACTGTCCTTTCCCCAATGTATATTCTTGACTTCTTTGTCATAAATTAATTGACCATGTATGTGTGGATTTATTTCTGGGCTCTCTCTGTTCTGTTACATTATTTTGTGTGTCTACTTTTATGCCAAAACCATACTGTTTTGATTACTACAGCTTTGTAATATAGTTTGAAATCAGGCGACAAGATGATTCTAGCTTTGTTCTTCTTTCTCAAGATTGCTTTGGCTATTTGGGGTCTTTTGTGGTTCTATACAAATCTTAGGATTCTTTGTTCTGTTTCCATGAAAATGCCATTGGAATTTTGATAAGGATTGTATTGAATCTGTATATTGCTTTGGGTAGTATGGACATTTTAACAATATTAATTCTTCCAAACTATGAGCACAGAATATTTTTCCTTTTTTTTTTTTTGCATCTTCCTCAATTTTTTCCTCAATGTCTTATAGTTTTCAGTGTATAGGTCTTTCACATCCTTGGTTTCACATCCTGCAACTTTACTGACTTCATTTATTAGTTTTAAGAGGTTTTGGTGGAATCTTTAGTGTTTTCTGTATATAATATCATGTTATTTGCAAGTAGTGACAGATTTACATCTTCCTTTCCAATTTGGATTCCTTTATTTCTTTTTTTGCCTAATTGCTCTGGCTAGGACTTCTGGTACTATGTTGAATAAACATGGCAAGAGTGGGCATCCTTGTTTCTGATCTTAGAGGAAAAGATTTCAGCTTTTCACCATTGAGAATGATGTTAGCTGTAGGCTTGTCATATATGGCCTTTATTATGTTGAGATATGTTCCCTTTATATCCACTTTGTTGAGGGTTTTTATTGTAAATGGATGTTGAATTTTGTCAAATGCCTTTTCTGCATCTATTGAGATGATCATATAATTTTTATCCCTCATTTTCTTAATGTGGTTTATAATATTGATTGATTTGCAAATGTTAAACCATCCTCGCATCTTTGGAATGAATAAGTCTCACTTGATCATGGTGCTTGATCCTTTTAATGTATTGTGGAATTTTGTTTGCTAATATTTTGTTGAGGATTTTTTCATCTATGTTGACCAGGGATATTGACCTGTAATTTTGTGTTTTTATAGTGTCCTTGTCTGGTTTTGGTATCAGGGTAATGCTGGCCTTGTAAAATGAGTTTAAAACTTTTCCCTCCACTTCTATTTGCTGGAAGAGTTTGAGAAGGATTGATACTAATTTTTGACTGTTTGGTAGAATTTAGCATTGAAGCCCTCTGGACTTTTGTTTGTTGGGAGATTTTTGATTACTTACTAGTAATAAGTCTGTTCAGATTTTCTATTTCTTCATAGTTCAGTCTTGGTAGATTATATGTTTCTAGGAATTTATCTGTTTCTTCTACGTTGTCCAATTTGTTGGCATCTAATTGTTTGAGTAGTCTTTTATGGTCCTTTGTATTTGTGTGGTATTAGTTGTATTATCTCCTCTTTCATTTCTGATTTTATTTATTTGAGTCTCTGTCTTTTTTTCTTGGTGATTCTAGCTAAAGTCTTCTCAATTTTGTTTATCTTGTCAAAGAAAAGCTTTGGGTTTTGTTGATCTTTTCTATTATCTTTTTAGACTCTATTTCATTTATTTCTGCTCTTTGTTATTTCCTTCCTTCCTTCTACTAACTTTGGACTTGATTTGTCCTCCTTTTTATAGTTCCTTGAGCTGTAAAATTAGGTTATTTATTTGAGATTTTTCTTATTTCTTATTTCTTGAGGTAGGCATTTATTGCTGTGAACTTCCATCTTAGAACTGCTTTAGCTGCATCCCATAAGTTTTGATGTGTTATATTCCCATTTTCATTTATCTCAAGGTGTTTTTTGATTTATCTTTTGATTTCTTCATTGATTCATTGGTTATTTAGTAGCGTGTTGTTTAATCTCCACATATTTGTGAATTTTTCAGTTTTCTTCTCATAATTGATTTCTAGTTTCATATCATTTTGGTTGGAAAAGATGTGTGCAGCTCCTTAGCCTCTAGATGTGTGCCAAACCTGACGCCTGCCCCTAAGGCCACAGCTCCAGGACAAGCAAGTAGGTCTCTTTCACAGAAAAGGTGGGCGTATGTTTCAGTCTGCTGTCTCTGCAGTGTCCTGTGAGTGGCAGTCTGCCAAGAACTATCTCTCTGATTGTTACAGTCCCAAGAGACCCAGGAACACAAGCCCCTCTGGCCACCAAAGCCAGGTGATCAAGGGATATCCCCTGGGCAGCAGTTGTAAAAACCAGGTCACTAGATATAAAAACCAGGGTGCCAGACACGTATAAGAGCTCCTTTCCAAAGATGCTGGTACTCTGGAGCATGGCAGAGGGAAGGCATGAAGATAGTGCCGACTATCCAAGGTTTCAGGAAAGGTTTACATTCAGCCCTTAGATGTGTGTTTAATTTGAAGCTTGCCCCTCAGGCTGCAGCTGTGATGATAAGCTAAAATTTTCCTTCACGGAAAGACTGAGCTCCTAGGACGGATGCCTCTTGGTGTGTCCTGGGAGTGATAGCTGTTTAAGAACTGTTTCTCCGTTGGTTACAGTCCTGTGGGAACATAAGCTCTGCTGGCCACTAGAGCCAGGCAATACTGTAGAGATGTCCCTGGCAGCAGCCACTTGGATGTGGTTTCCCTCTCATTTGCCTGATGTAAAGGGGTCTCTATGCCAGGTTTTAGGTTTTTTTCAGGGGAAATTGTTCCATATATAGCTATATATTTGGTGTGTTGGGAGGAGGGAAGTTCAGGATCTTCCTACATCACCATCTTGAACTGGAACCTCCCATATTTCTTCTCTTAACTATTTAAAAAGCGATTGCATAAATCAATATGTATATAATTTCATTATTGTGCTTACAGCATGTGGAAATGTAATTCCTTAACACTAATAGCACAAAGGAGGTGAGTGGGAACAAAACTGTATTAGAGGAAGGTTATTGACACCAGATGCTAACTTGAATCCATAGGAAAAAATGAAAAGAATCAAAAATGACAAATAAGATGATTAATATGACAAACTCTATAAATATATACTTGCTCTCTTTTCTTCTTTCGACCTTCTTAAAATGTATAAGATTATATAAAATAATAATTATAACAATGTTTTGAGTTCTAGCATACATCTGTGTCATATATGTATAACAATAATAGCATAAAATAGTGGGGGAGGAAATGGAACTATGTAGGAGCAAAGTTTCTATATTTCACTGAAATAAGTTAGCATAAATCTGAAATATATTGTAATAAGTTAAAATGTATATTGTAAGCCTAAGAACAACTAAGAATATGATTTTTAAAATACAATTAAAAATCATTATAGAAACTCAAATATTACATTAGAAAATGTCCACTTAATACAAAAGAAGTAAATAAGGAACAAAAGAATAAAAAGAAGCCACTATAAAAAGCAAATGGCAGATGTAAATCCAGTCATATCAATAACATTAAATGTGATTAAACAATCCAACCAAAGGCAGAGATTGTCAGATTGGGTAAAAAGAACAAGACCCTACTATATGTTGTACACAGAAGACACACTTTAGATTCAGGGTACAAATAGGTTGAAAGTAAAAATATGGAAAAAGATATACCACACAGGTAGCCAACATTAGGGAGCTGAAGTGACTGTACTAATATCATACAAAATTGATTTTAAGAAAAACAAATGTTATTGTAGATAAATAAGGATATTACTTAATGATAAAAGGGTCTATCCATAAGGAAGATATAGACATACATGAACCTAAGAATAGAGCCTCAAAATATATGAAGCAGGAACTGAGAGAATTAGAAGGAGAAATAGGCAATTCACTACTAATATTCAGAGACTTCAATGCTCACTTTCAGTAATGCATAGAACAAATAGACAGAAATCAAACAGGGAAATAGGAGACTTGAACAACACTATAAACTAAACTTAACAGTCACCTCTAGAACAATCATCCAACAACAGCAAAATGCACATTCTTCTCATGTGCACATGGAACGTTCTTCAGGAGAGACCATATGCTGGGCTGCATCAATAAATTTAAAACAATTGAAATCATGCAATGCATAGTCTTCCACCACAATGGGATTAAATTAGAAATTAGAGATATGGTGTCCAGATGGTGGTGTAGGAGGACTCTGAACTCACCTTCTCTCATAGACACAACGATTTTACAACTACTCTTGCAACAATTACCCCGAGAGAGAACTGAAAACTGGATAAAAAGAACCCCCAGTTCTTTTTAAGGGACAGTTCTGACTGAAGTGGAAGAGGCAGAAGTTCCTTTCAAGAGAGGAAAAAAGCCACCTTCTAGCTGTGGCGCTTCATGGCTGGCTGGGAGCAATCTTAAGGTATGAAGTCTTCCCTGGAGGAGTAGGGGATCTGAGTGGGGGAGCGTTACCACAATAAGCAGCTTTTACACGCAGCACAACTGAGACGAGTGTCATAACATATGGCTCTGTTGGCTATTAACAACAATGCGGAATACCCCCAGAAAAGCTATTGGACATAACGGAAGAAATAAGATTGGCTCTTAAAGGGCCCATGCACAAATTCACCCGTTTCAGAAAACAACCTAAAATCACCAGAAAGAAGGGTACATAGTCCTTTGGTGAAAAAAGACTCACTTGATAGGCTCTGGGTGCTTTTTGGTGAGAGGTGAGACCTCCCCAGGCTGGGACCACCTCCCCAGGGACTGAGAGATTGGTGGCAGCCATTATAGTGACCTGATACAGGCAGGCTAACATGGACACTGGCAGATGCCATTGGAGTTCTTCCCCTGACCTGTTAGTGCAGGAGTCTGCTCCACCCACTAGAGCAATTATTTAATCCACCTCAGCCCCAGGAGGCAGCCCACCCAGGGACTGGCCCCACCCAACAGCAAGCCCTCGGGCAACTTTTAGGCCCCCATAGGCAGGGTGCCTGGGACCTCTGCAGCCAGGCAAGTGGGTCCGCCTCTGCGAGGCAGGGCATGTGCGAGGGGTGGGCCTGCGTTGGTGGAGTGTGTGGGGCCTCTGCAGTGGGACAACTAGGTCTGCTTCAGTTGGTCAGGGTGTGTGCCCAGGGCAGGACTGTGTCAACGGGATGTGTGGCCCTGGGGGTGGTGGGGCCTGTCAGCTATAGCAGACTTGTGCTTCTCAAACAGCCACATAGAGGATTGGCCAGACCTTCCAAAGCCTGAAAAAATTAGGTGCTCCTATGCCTGAGGTGGCCCCACTCAGCTGCAATCCTGAGAGAACTGACAACAGCCTTGCAGGCCAGAGGCCTACAGCAATTGTAAGCCCTTAAGCCTAGCAACCATGCTGGAGGCCTACTCACTTAACAGAAAAACTGCAACAGGAATGTGCTATTAGACCTTGCAGCCAACTGTGCTGGGGCTCTCCATGCCTGATAAAGTGACTGAAGGGACCATAGCAGCCACATGCAGCTGAACATTACAGCCAACCAGCCAGGTGGACAGCCTAGCCTCTCAGGGCACCTGCAGCAACAGCAACCCTGCCACAACAGAAGGACACACATTGCCCACACAGGGGACACTCCTGGAACATTTGGAAGCAGTGATGAGAAGGAAGCACACTGCTGGGCTTTTATAAGGTATATCTTACCTAAGGCCACTTCTCCAAGATCAGGAGACATAGCTGATCTATCTAATACGTAGATACAAGCACAGAGAAAGAGGAAAAATGAGGAGACAAAGGAATACTTGCCAAGTAAGGGAACAGGACAAAACCCCAGAAAAATAACTAAATGAAACAGAAATAAACAATCTACCTAACAACGAATTCAAGCAGAGTCATAAGGATGCTCACTGATCTTGGGAGAAGAATGGATGAACTCAGTGAGAACTTCAACAAGGAAGTGGAAAATATAAAAAAGAACCAATTAGAGGTGAAGAATACAATAGTGAAAGTGAAAAATTCACTAGAGAAACTCAATAGCAGAGTAGTTGATACAGAAAAATGGATCAGTGAGCTGGATGAAAGACTAGAGGAAATGACCTAAGATGAACAGATAAAAGTAAAACAAATTAAAAGAGTGAGGACAGTCTAAGGGACCTCAAGCACACGAACATCCATGTTATAGGTGTCCTAGGAGATGAGAGAGACAAACGGGCAGAGAATCCATTTGAAGATAAAATAGCTGAAAACTTTCCTAATGAAGGGAGGAAACAGACATCCAGATACAGAAAGCATAGAGAACACCAAACAAGATAAGCCCAAAGAGGCCCACACTAAAACATTATAATCAAAATATCAAGTATTAAAGAGAGAATCCTAAAAGCTGCAAGGGAAAGGCAACAAGTTACATACAAAGGAAACCCCATAAGGCTATCAGCTGACTTCTCAGCAGAAACCTTACAGGCTAGAAGGGAGTGGCATGATATATTTAAAATGTTGAAAGGAAAAAACCTACAGCCAAGAATACTGTACCTGGAAAGGTTATCATTCAGAATGGAAGGAGAGATAAAGCGTTTCCTAGACAAGCAAAAACTAAAGGAGTTTATCACCAAGAAACCAAGCTTACAAGAAATGCTAAAGAGATTTATTTAAGTGGAAAAGAAAAGACCACAAACATGAACAAGAAAATTATCAAAAAAACCAAAAACCAAAAAACAGTAAAGTCACTGGTAAAAGCAAATGTACAGTAAAGGTAGCAGATCAACCACCTATGAAGATAATAGGTCAAAAGACAAAAGTAGTAAAATTATCTATTTCCATGATAAGAGGGTAATTGATACACATGCACAAAAAAGAGGTTAGATATGATATCAAAAAGGTAAAATGTGTGAGGAGGGGAGCAAAAGAGTAGAGCTTTTAGCAAGAGGTCGAACTAAAGTGACCATCAACTTAATATAGATTGTTATATGCATAAGTTATTATATATGAACCTCATGGTAATCACAAACCAGAAATCTATAATGAATACACAAAAAATTAAGAGAAAGGAACCCAAACATAAAACCAAAGAAGGCCATCAAAACACAAGGGAAGAGAGGAAAAGAAGAAAGGAACAGAGAGCAACCGGAAAAAATGTAACAGAATGGCAATAAGTGCATACTTGTCCATAGCTACTTTAAATGTCAATGGACTAGATGCTCCACTCAAAAGGTATAGTGTGGTCGATTGGATAAAAAAGCAAGATCCATATATATGCTGCATACAAGAGACACACCCCAGACCTAAAGACACTCACAAACTGAAAGTGAAGGGATGGAAAAAGATACTCCATGAAAATGGCAATGGAAAGAAAGCTGAGGTAGCGATACTTATCTCAGACAAAATAGACTTTAAAATAAAAACTGTAACAAGAGACAAAGAAGGACACTACATAATGATAAAGGAAACAGTCCAACAAGAGGATATAACATTCTTAAATATCTATGCACCGAACATGGGAGCACCTAAATATATAAAGCAATTAATAACAGACATAAATGGAGAAATAGACAGTAACAAAATAGTAGTAGGGGACATTAACACTCTGCTTACATCAATGGATAAATCATCCAAACAGAAGATCAATAAGGAACAATTGACCTTAAAAGACACATTAGACCAGATGGACTTAGTAGATATATACAGAACATTCCATCCAAGAACCGCAGAATACACATTCTTTTCAGATGCACATGGAACATTCTCCAGGATAGATCACATAATAGGCCACAAAACAAGTCTCAATAAATTTAAGAAGACTGAAATAATACCAAGCATCTTTTCTGATCACAACGGTATGAAACTAGAAATCAACTACAGGAAAATAATCGGAAAAGCCACAAATATGTGGAGATTAAACAAAATGCTACTGAACAACAATTGAGTCAATGAAAAAATCAGAGGAGAAATTAAAAAGTACCTAGAGACAAATGAAAATGAAAATATGACATGCCAAAATTTATGCAATACAGTAAAAGCAGTACTAAGAGGGAAGTTCATAGCAATACAGGCCTACCTCTACAAACAAGAAAAATCTCAAATAAACAATCTAACAGTGCACCAATTGGAACTGGAAAAAGAAGAACAAACAAATCCCCAAATCAGTAGAAGGAAGGAAATAATAAAAATCAGAGCAGAAATAAATGAAATTGAGACTAAAAAAAAAAATAGGAAAAACTCAATGAAATGAAGAGCAGGTTCTTTGAAAAGATATACAAAGTTGACAAACCTTTAGCTAGATTCACCAAGAAAAAAAGAGAGAAGGCTTGAATAAACAAAATCAGAAATGAAAGAGGAGAAGTTACAACCAACATGTCAGAAATACAAAAGATTTTAAGAGAATACTATAAAACACTATACACGAAAAATTGGATAATCTGAAGAAATGGATAAATTCTTAGAATCATTCAACCTTCCAAAACTGAATCAAGAAGAAATAGAGAACTTGAATAGACTAGTCACAAGTAAGGAGATCGAAACAGTAATCAAAAACCTCCCAAAAAATAAAGTCCAGGACCAGAGAGCTTCCCTGGTTAATTCTACCAAACATTAAAAGAAGACTTAATACCTATCCTTCTCAAAGTCTTCCAAAATATTGAAAATGAGGGGAACTTTCCTAACTCATTCTGTGAAGCCAACATCATCCTGATACCAAAACCAGACAAGGACAACACAAAAAACGAAAATTACAGGCCACTATCACTGATGAACATCAGTGCAAAAATCCTCAACAAAATAGTAGCAAATCACATACAGCAATACATTAAAATGATCATACACCATGCTCAAGTGGTATTTATTCCAGGGATACAGGGATGGTTCAACATCTGCAAATCAATCAATGTGATACGCCACATTAACAAAGTGAAGAACAAAAATCACATGATCATCTCATTAGATGCAGAGAAAGCATTTGACAAGATACAGCATCCATTTATGATAAAGACTGTGAATAAAATGGGTATAGAAGTAAAGTACCTCAACATAATAAAGGCCATATATGAGAAACCCACAGCTAATATCATCCTCAATGGTGAAAAACGGAAAGCTGTCCCTCTAAGAACAAGGACTAGACAAGGATGACCACTTTTGCCACTCTCATTTAACATAATATTGGATGTTCTAGCCAGAGCAATCAGGCAAGAAAAAGAAATAGAGGGATCCAAATTGGAAAGGGAGAAGTAAAACTGTCACTATTTGCAGATGAAATGATTTTGTATATAGAAAACCGTAACGAATTCGCCAAAAAACTTTTACAAATGATAAATGAATATGGTAAAGTTGCGGGATACAAAATCAACATACAAAAATCAATTGTGTTTCTATACACTAACAGTGAAATAGCAGAAAGAGAAATAAAGAATACCATCCCATTACAATTGCAACAAAAAGAATAAAATACCTAGGAATAAATTTAACCAAGAGGTGAAAGACTTGTACACTGAAAACTATAAAACATTGCTGAAAGAAATTGAAGAAGACACAAAGAAATGGAAAGATATTCTGTGTAATGTATTGGAAGAATTAATGTAGTAAAAATGTCCATATTTTGTAAGCACTCTGCAGATTCAATGCAATCCCTATCAAAATCCCAACAACATTTTTCACATAAATAAAACAAAAAATCTTAAAATTTATATGGAACAACAAATGACCCCGAATAGCCAATGCAATCCTGAGAAAATAAAACAAAGCTGGAGGTATCACACTCCCTGATTTTCAAAATATACTACAAAGCTATAGTAATCAAAACAGCATGGTACTGGCACAAAAAGAGACACAGAGATCAATGGAACAGAATTGAGAGACCAGAAATAAATCCCCACATCTATGGACTGCTAATTTTCGATAAGGGAGCCAAGAACATACAATGAAGAATGGAAACTCTCTTCAATAAATGGTGTTGGGAACACTGGACAGACACATGCAAAAGAATGAATGTAGACTCTTATCTTACACCATACACAAAAATTAACACAAAATAGGTTAAAGACTTGAATGTAAGACCTGAAACCAGGAAACTTGTAGAAGAAAACATAGGAAGTACGCTCTTCGACATCGGTATTAGCAACATATTTTCAAGTACCATGTCTGACTGGGCAAGGGAAACAATAGGCAAAATAAACAAATGAGACTATATCAAACTAAAAAGCTCCTGCACAGCAAAGGAAACCATCAACAAAATGAAAAGACAGCCTAACAATTGGGCGAAGATATTTGTAAACCATACATCTGATAAGGGGTTAATATCCAAAATATATAAAGAACTCATGCATCTCAACAACACAAAAACTAACAACCCAATTAAGAAATGGGCAAAATATCTGTACAGACATCTCTCCCATGAAGATATACAGATGGCCAGCAGGCACATGAAAAGATGTTCAACATCACTAATTATCAGGGAAATGCAATTCAAAACTACAGTGAGATATCACCTAACACCCATCAGAAAGGCTAGAATTAATAAGACAGGAAATAATAAGTGTTGGAGAAGATGTGGAGAGAAGGGAACTCTCATACACTGCTGGTGGGAGCGCAAACTGGTGCAGCCACTATGGAAAACAGTATGGAGATTCCTCAAAAAATCAAGGATAGAACTACCATACGATCCAGCTATTTCACTGCTGGATATTTATCCAAAAAACGTGAAAACATGAGTGTATGAAGATATATGCACTCCTATGTTCATTGCAGCATTATTCACAGTAGCCAAGACTTGGAAGCAACCTAAGTGCCCATCAAAGGACAAATGGATAAAGAAGCTGGGGTATATATACACAATAGAATACTACTCAGCCATAAAAAAGGATGAAATCTGGTCATTTATGACAACATGGATGGACCTTGAGGGTATTATGCTGAGCGAAATAAGTAAGAGGGAGAAAGTGAAGTACCGTATGTTCTCACTCATAAATAGAAGATAAAAACAACAGCAGACAAACACATAGAGACAGAGATTGGATTTGTTACCGGAGGTGAAGCAGGGAGGGAGGAGGGTGAAGGGGGTGGTTCACAGATGTGTGTGGTGATGGATTGTAATTAGTCTTTGTGTGGTGAACATGATGTAGTCTACACAGAAATCAAAATATAATGATGTACTCCTTAACTTTATATGATGTTATAAACCAATGTTACTGCAATAAAAATATAATAAATTAGAAATTAATAATTGTGTACATAGAAAATCCAATAGAATCTACTTTTTAAAAGTAATGTGTGAGTTTTCCATGGCTCCTGGCCATGAGGTCAATATTAGAAAATCAACTCTTTGTCTACTAGGAAAAGTAAGTTAAAATTAAAACTTTTATAAAGATACCATTTATAAGTTCCTTGTCTGGGTTGGATGAGGTAAACAGGATTCACGCTTTCTCTGTCACTACATAAAGGCAGAAAACATGGACAGAATGCCTGGAGCAATTATTGGAAAACACTGAAAATTAAATAATAGCAACTGAATTGGGGTAGAACGCCAGAATTTAAAATAATATCAAATGGTCTAGGAATTTACCATTGTTTTTCCTTCAGGATCTCTCAACTGGAATTCAACACAGCTTGAAATCTGGAAGTCAGCACTGTTTTGCAGGCAATGAGAGTTCTAAAATAAGCCCTCCCGTTCTGGCTTGAGGAGTTGGAAAAGAACTCCTAATTCTTAGAGAGAATAGAAATCTCCCATTTCCTCCCCTATTTTTTCCCTTCTCTCACATCTGAGTCCCCAAGAAATTCCATTTAGGTGATGACCGTGGCAGCTTCTGGAACCCAGAACAAAAACACTGAGAAAAAGAGAGACCTTACTCTCCATTTGGTGGAGCTGCATTCCTAGAGCTATATCTCATTTTCTTCTCTCCCTGTTCTCTCTCCACTTAGGAAAGGACATGGAAGTGTATGATAGAGAAGGGTAACTAGACCCCCAAGTTTCTGGGCAAAGGCCCAAAGAGAGAACTCAAGAGACTCAAAAAGTACTGGATAGATTGTAGAGTGGGAAGTGGTCAAGAAAATGACACCCCAAAAAAATTGTTTATATATTCCAGGACTCATCTTGACCTGTGTATGAATGGATCTGATCATAATTAGCATATAAAAGACTTTGAGAACTGAAGTAATTGATAGACCACTGCCTAAGTTCCAGACACGTGTAGAATAGTTCTGAAGAGCACTAGAAAGGCTTAGAACTCTTACTTACAATTTGTGTTGGAACCACGCAATATAGAGAACAAGTTGGAACTTGCAGCCTGAACCAAGTCAGTTGTCTGCTAAAAACAAAAATATCAACATTTTCTACAGAATTCAAGAAAGACGTAGCGTATCGTAATAAGAAATTTTAAGTAAGAATAATGCAATCCACAATTACTTGGTGCATGAAGAACCATGAACGTTTCACCTCCTACAAGAAAAGACAATCAACAGACACCCATGCCAATGTAAAATAGATGTTCGAATTATCTTACAATGACTAAAGCAGGTATTTTTTTAAATACTCAAAGAAACAATGTGATTACTCTTTTAACATATGTTAAAATAAAAATGATCAGGGGGCCAGCCCCATGATATAGTGGTTAAGTTCGGCGTGTTCTGCTTAGGTGGCCTGGGTTCGTGGGTTTCAGATCTCAGGCACAGACCTATACCACTTATCATCCACGCTATGACTGTG
This sequence comes from Ceratotherium simum simum, assembly GCF_057802395.1. Taxonomy (NCBI): domain Eukaryota; kingdom Metazoa; phylum Chordata; class Mammalia; order Perissodactyla; family Rhinocerotidae; genus Ceratotherium; species Ceratotherium simum. The sequence continues at coordinate 73,493,858 of NC_141902.1, read as the reverse complement.
ACCCATATATAAAGTAGAGGAAGATTGGCACAGATGTTAGCTTAGGGCTAATCTTCCTGAAGCAAAAATAAATAAATAAATAAATAAATAAATAAATAAATAAATAAATAAATAAATAAATAAATAAATAAATAAAAGAAAAGTTAAAGTGATTAGCAAAAAAATAGAAGATAAAGAGAAGAATCAGCTGGAAATTTTAGAACTGAGAAATACGATAACAACTACCACCACAAAAAAAACATTGCTGGATGACTTCAATGGCTAGATGGAGACAACAGATGATTGAGTGAGTGAACATTCAGATAGATCCATAGAAATTATCCAACATTAACAACAGAGAGAAAAATACTGATAAAAAAACAACAGACATAGAGAGCTCTATGGGAAAATAACTAAAATTCTTATCATTGAGGAAGGAGAGGAGAAAGAATGTGATGCTAAAACATAATTGAATAAATAATGGGTACAAACTTCCAAACTTTGGCAAATGATATAAACCTGTAGATTTAAGAAGCTGAGCAAACCTTAACAGGATAGCCTCAGAGAAATCTATGCACAGACACATCAGCATCAAACTGCTAAACACTAAAGACAGACACAGAAATTTGAAAGCAGCCAGATAGAAATGACGTATTAGTATAGGGGAACAATGATTCAATGACAATGAGTTTCTTATCAGAAATCATGGAGTCCAGAAAAAAGAGGCATGACATTATTCCAATGTTGGAAGAAAGGAACTGTCAACCTACAGTCCTATATCCAGTGAGAATACTTTCAGAAATAAATACATTCTCATATGAAGGAAAACTAGGAATTTGTTACCAACAGACCTGCTCTTTAAGAAAATTACTAAAGGAAGCTATTAAGATGGAAAGGGAATTATACCAGAAGGAAAATTGGAACATCAGGAATGAAGGAAGACCAACAGTTTAAAACATTTAAAAGTATTTGAAGTATATCCTCAAATTATAATACAATTAAAGTAGAAATCAATATCACAGAGATAACAGGAAAATGTCCAAATCCTTGGCAATTAAAGATCATACCTTTGAATATGCCGTGGAACAAAAAGGAAGTCTCAAGGTAAATTAGAAAATGTTTTTAACTGAGTAAAAATAAAATTATGACATAGCAAAATTTGTGGGATTCAGCTAGAACAATGCTTAGAGGAAATTTATATTAGAAAAGACAAAAAGCCTCAAATCATTAATCTAAGCTTCCACTTTAAGAACAGGAAAACAAAGAGCAAAACAAACCCAAATAAAGCTGAATAAAGGATATAAAAATGATAAGAGTAATCAATGAAATTGAAAACAGAAAATAGAAGAAATCAACGAAGCCAAAAGCTAATTCTTTGAAAATATTGATAAAATTCATAAACTTTTAGCAAGACTGACAAGGTGAAAATGAGAGAAAATGCAAATTACCAAGATCAGGAATTGAAATGAAATGGGGGCTATAAGAATCTCAGGAAAATAAATGAATACTAGAAACAAATCTATGGGCATAACTTCAACAACTTAGATGTAATGGAACAATTCTTCCCAAAACACGAACCATCAAAACCTACCCTAGATGAAACAGATAACTGGAATAGTCTTATAACTGTTAAAGCCATTGATTTCATAGTTTAAAAAAACACACACACAAAAAAAAAGAAAAAGAAATCTCCAGGCCCAAATGTTTTCACTAGTGACTTCTACCAGACATTTAAAGAAGAATTAACCAATTCTATATAACCTCTTGCAGAAAACCAAAGAAAAGGGAATACATCCGAACTCACTTTATGAGGCCAGCATTAATCTGATACCAAAACCTGAAAAGAGAAGAAAACTACATGCTATCTTCCATGAATATAAATGCAAAAATACTCACTAAAATATTAGCAAATAGATTCCAGCAATATATTAAAAGAATAATATAAAGCACCAGTGGGGTTTACACTAGGAATGCAACATTGGTCTAACATCCAGAAATTAATCAATGCAATTGACCATATTAACAATCTAAAGAAGAAAAGCTACATGATCATAGAAATATATACAGAAAAAATATTTGACAAAATATAGCATCCTTTCATGATGAAAACTCAGAGAAAACTAGGATAGAAGGGAACTGCCTCAACTCAAAGTATGGCATCTAGGAAACAACTATAGCTGAGATCATATTTAATTGTGAAAGACTGAATGCTCTCCCCTGGAGCTTAGGAACAAGATTTCAACACTCCTATCCAACATCGTTGTACAAGTTCTAGTCAGTGCAAAAAGCAAGAAAAAAATGAAAAGTTTATAAATTGGAATAGAAGAAATAAAACATCCCATTTGCAGAAGACGTGACTCTCTACATAAAGATCAGAATAAGTCTACACAAAGTCCTCTAGAACTAATAAGTGATGTTAGAAAATCACAGGATACCAGAGCAACACGCATGAATCAAGTGTATTTCTATATTGTAGAAATGTACATTGGAAAACAGGAAAGTTTAAAAACACCATTTAAAATAACTTCAAAACTTGAAATACTTAGGTATAAAGTAGCAAAATATGTACAGTGTCAATTTGTAGAAAATTAAAAATGATAATAGAAAAATGAAAGAGGACATAGGAAATAGTCGCCGTGTGCTCATGGAATGGAAGACTCAAGTAGGAAACATGCAAATTCTCTACAAATTGATATTTAGATTTAATGTAAAACCAATCCAAATCCCAGAAGGATTTTCATAGACATGGACAAGTGATTCTACAGTTTATTTGGAAAGGCAGAAGAACTAGACTATCCAAAACAACTTTGAAAAAGAAAGATGAAGTTTTAGTAATCACATTACCCAATTTTAAAGCTTACTATAATGCTACAGTAATCAGTACAGTGTGGTGGTGGTGAAGGGATAGACAGATGAATCAAAGGAACAGAATAGGGAGTCCAGAAAGACCCACACAAATATGGCCAATTCATTTTTGTCAAATGTGCAAAAGCAATTTGATGGAGAAAGGATAGTGGTGTTCAAACAACTAGACATCCATATGTAAAAAATGAAACTTGACATAAGCCCCTTTAACACAAAATAACTCAAAATGGATCATAGATCATCATGTGAAACAAAAAAACTATAAAACTTTATAAAGAAGATACAGGAGAAAATCTGCATGACCTGTGGTTTGGCAATGAGTTCTTAAATGTGGTACAAAAGCATGCTGCGTAGAAGAAAAAATGAAAAGACAAGCGAGAGACTGGGAGAAAGTATATGCTAATGACCCATCTGACAAAGGACTTGTATTATTTAAGAATTCTTCAAAGTGTAAGAAAAGAAACAATCCAATTTAAAAATGGGTAAAAGACATGAACAGACACTTCACCAAAGAGGATATAAAGAGGGAGAATAGGCACATTAAAAGATGTTCAGGGGCCCGCCCGGTTAAGTTCGCGCATTCTGCTTTGGCGGCCCGGGGTTCGCTGGTTCACATCCTGGGCGTGGACCTTCTCACTGCTCATCAAGCCATGCTGAGGCGGCGTCCCATGTAGAAGAGCTACAACTCTACAACTGTGACATATACAACTATGTACTGGGGCTTTGGGGATGAAAAAGAGAAAGATTGGCAACAGATGTTAGCACAGGGCCAATCTTCTTCAAAAAAAAGATATTCAACATCCTTAGGTCTTAGGGAAATTAAGTTAAAACTATGATGAGATATTGCTACAAATCTATTTTAACTCTTAACTATAGAATGGTTAAAATAAAAATGCTGACAGCAGCAAGGACTGTGGAGAGCGTGGAGTAATTGAAACTTGTGTAAATTGCCAGTGGAAATATAAAATTGTACAGCTACTCTGGGAAACAGTTTTGCAGTTTCTTATAAATTTAAATATGTTCTGTAACATGACCCAGCAGTCCACTTCCGGGTATTCATGCTAGAGTGGTGAAATTTTACTTTCATATAAAAACCTACTTATTAATATTTATAGCAGCTTTATTCAAAATTGCTAAAAACTGGATAACACCCAAATGTCTTTCAGTTGGTGAATGGATAAACAAACTGTGGGTACATCCTTACAAGGGAATAATATTTATAAAAATGAATGAACTTTTGATACAAAAACAATTTGGACAAATCTCAAAGGCATTATGCTGAGTGAGAGAAGCCAGACTCAAAAGGTTACATACTGTATGATTCCATTTATTTTTCATTCTCAAAAAACCAAAATTATGGGGATGGAGACCTGATTAGGAGTTATGCGTTGGGGAGGAGGTGACTACAAAAGGATAGCAAAAGGGATTTTTTAGGAGTGAGAGAACTATTCTGTGTCCTGATTATGTTGATGATTACACAAATATATACCTCTGTTTAAAATTCATGGAAATGTACATCCACAGAATAAGTTATTGTATGATAATGTGGAAATAAAATTTAAAAGAGTATTTTCAATCACATCAAAAATATCAAATACTGGGGCCAGCTCGGTGGCGTGGTAATTAAGTTCGCACATTCCGCTTTGGCGGCCTGAGGTTCACAGGTTCGGATCCCACACAGGGACATACACACTGCTTGTCAAGCCATGCTGTGGCGGCATCCCGTATGCAAAATAGAGAAAGATGGGCACAGATGTTAGCTCAGAGCTGGTCTTCCTCAGCAAAAAAAGGAGGATTGGCAATGAATGTTGGCTCAGGGCCAATCTTCCTCACCAAAAAAGAAAAATATACCAAATACTTAAGAAAATCCTAACAAAAGATGTTGGAAACAAGACAATTACCTATAAATTAATCTGTAGAATCAATACAATCCCTATCAAATCCCAGTAGTTTTTATTTTTGTGAAAATATACAAGCTGATTCTAAAATGTATGTAATATTCTCGTGACCAGAAATGGCCATTATACTGTAGAATAAAAAGAACGAGTTTGAAGGACTTGATCGACTGGAGCAATATTTATTAGAGAGCTATATTAATTAGGATAGTGGTATTTGTGCAGAGGTACACTAATACGTCAGTGGAACAGATGGAGAGTCTAGAAAAAAGCCCCAGTAGGCGTGGACATTAGGTTTATGACAAGCTTGGCAGCCCTCTCAATCAGTTGTGTTGGGATAATTGTGAGCCCATGTGAGAAGAGAAGAAAATGTGACCTCTGCCTCACACAAAAACCAATTCTGGTGAATTACAGACATAAATATGAAAGGCAAAACAATAAAACCTATGAACATAAATAAATGGGGATATCTCTATGATTTTAGAGATAGAAAGAATTTAATAGAACTTAAAAAAACACTACTCGTAAAGTGAATGAGAAATTGGACTTTGTTCAAATTGAGAATGTCTTTTATCAAAAAGAGAATTAAGAGGGTGAAAAGCAATCTAAAGCGTAGGTGAAAGTATATGCAACACCTGTAACCTACAATAGAGATCAACATGCCGTAGGAAAAAAAATTAATGAACTATTTCAAAATTGTGCCAAATACTTACTTTACACTGTCTGGATGAATCACAGATTAAATATGCAATACCTTTAGCAATAAGAGAAGTCAGAACACTTCTGAACAGGTTAAAATATACATATTGAATACAGAGCTACAGATCTGGAAGACTCATTGCAGTTTTTGAGATTATCTTACCTTTTAAGAACAAGTAACTACTACTGTAGGAGGAGCTGGTTCCAAATATATTGGTGTGTTTGGAGACATTTCAGCAAAATCTCTCATACGGAGATATTCCTACTGGTGTTATAGTCTTGGGTTATTGGCAAATTGGAACCTGAGTACCAAGCATTCTCATCAAAAGCGTTCTTTCTCTTCCTCTTCTGGCGACAGATACAAGCAGTATTATCTTTATGCACAGAAATCTTTTTATCCTATGAAATCTTATGCTTTAAAATAATTTTGGTAGTATTTACCATTTTTATAAAATGCATTTATTATACAAATGTTAGAACTTTTCAAGCAATTAAAATGGTCTTAGATTTATATGATGATTTCAGATGAATATACTATACAAATGTATATTTCATTTGACTTCTGAAGTTTTTCAATATCCACTCCTTTTTTTGTAGTTCAAACTCCCTCACTTTATTTCTTTGAAAACATCCAAACTCTGATTTTTGAAGTCATAGCATTCCACATTCCTAAACATCACTTGTGATGAGTTCTTTTTGAAAATGTCTAATGCACCTTGACAACTTTGAATATTTTCCCTGTAATTATATTTTGTAAATTACATTCACTTATTCTGCTTTCTAATTCATTGCTATTTTCAGCAAAAAGAAAAAAATGTGAAAAGGGTTCAGCTGACTTCCAGTTGAAAAGAAAGTGCATCTCTTTATTGACACCATCTTTGGATAGAAAGTTGAGAAAGTCATGAAATCTCCCTCATAAGGTTGTTGGGCAGATTAAAGAAAAAATATTTGTCAAATAATTATAATGCCTGGAACACAGTGAGTGCACAATAAATGTGAACTGCTCACTGATGCTTTAAAATGTCTAAGATTATAATCCAATATCATACTCTATGTTTTTAACTTAGGTATATTTTTCACGTGAGAGACATTTCCCCAAATGATGAGGAATTTCGTTCATTTTAGGGGGTGAAGTTTCCAGCATGACATCCTATTTCCATCTAGGCTGTAGCTGTCAAACTAGGAGTGCTGATTTATGAAGCTATGATTTTCATCTCTACTAGTGTATATGAGAAAGTGGTGAATTTCAATATACTCTTTTTTTAATCCCAGTCTCCAAATTAAAAGCCCTTCTTAAATATGTGTGGGGAATTTGAAATTTTTAGCTGGAGGACGATTAACAACATCTCAGAAATTTCTTCTAGTGATGTTACAAAGTACTATCTATCTAGGAAAAACCTTCTCTCTCCTGCAAACCCTAATGCCTGAGCTGATGAAGTTTGCACTCTCTTGGTTTATTTATTTTAATCTTTCTAGGTCAGAGGTTCTAAACTCTGGTGCGTTTTGGCACCCTTCTCCCTTTTTATAGTTGTTTTCCAGGTCCTTCCTCCTATACTGCACCCCTTCTTTCTTGCAGCTCTCGCTCTTCCCACGCGTCTGTCCTCTCAGTCCCGCACTGAAACCCTGGCCCCTCTGCCCTCTTCTCTGTGGTGTCCCGAGAGTGTGGCGTCTTTCACAGGCTTGACAAGTGTCTGCCCCCACTCCAATCCCACTGTGGGACTGTTTTTCTAATCTGAACGTGATGTCAACAGTTTTTCCCCTGGATGACTGGCTCAGGCTAACACTGTTTGTTTTTGCCGATTTGAGTGGGGGCCTCCCAGGACGCAAGAGTGAGAGTCGGCTGTTGTTCTTTTCTGTGTCAGCTGCCCTTTATCTCAGCTTCCTCTTGGTTAGTCCAGACTCATCCAGACTTCCTTCAGAGCTGCTTTGTGTTCATGGAGAGGCCCCACGAGCACAAAGTTATTTAGAGACCTGGCAGGGCCACGGACCTGCTATGTCTAAGTAGTAAAAAAGGAATACCGAAGTCTGAAGATAAAATGCGATTTGGCAACGAACTTCAACCTGGAATGGTCACCAACTGTGACCAACTTCATGCTGGGATCAGTCAGAAAGCAGAGCATTTCCTGTGAACTTATATCATTTTTTCATGGAAAGGTCAAACATATTTGAGCTAAAAAAAAAAAAAAGTGATTGAGGAGTCTCCTCATTAAATTACAGATAGGGCATCTTTTTCCTGATTTAGAGAATATGGTCAAGAAGTGAATTAAATGTTCTCACGACAAAAAAGAAATGATAATTATGTGACCGGATGGAGGTGTTAGCAAATGCTAACATTTTGCAATAAATAAGTGCATCGAATCAACGCATTGTACATCTTAAACTAACAGAATGTTATATGTCAGTTATACCTCAACTAAACTGGAAGGAAAAAAAGCCTTCTCCATATCCTTTGCTCAAGCCATTTAAATGAACACTGTTAACATATCTTGCAATACAGCTAGCACCCACTGTGTTACAAAAACAAAGCACTGTGAAATCTGGAATCCTGATTTTTATGGCCGCTGATAGGAGAAAGACCCCAAGCCAGTTCTTCAAGGGTGAAAAACCAAATAACACAAAATAAAACTCTTGCTTACAGAAGCACCTGATACAGCTTCCTTTGCAATGTGTTACTAACCCATTTTACATTCTAACATTCTCAAGATTCTCCTTTGGGTGGTGGTGAGTACTGAGCAGTGCCTACAGGGAAATTACTTTATCCTTCTGGACGGAAACTCAGAGCAGGGATCTCTAGGAGACTTGTCTTTTTAAATATTAAAATATAACCCAGGACAGAATAACAATAGTTTTCTTCATGCACAGGAAAGCCACATTACTTTTTCTCTGCCTTCCACTGTTACCATTATAGTGCCTTCTGTAAAGCGATGTCCCAAAGTGGAGATTTACTTCTTTAAACTCATCTTTAATGCTGAAGGTACCCTTGGGCGACACATGCACTCTGCTGGAAAGGAGGAGAAAAATACTGAGTCCCACCTCCTTCTTGGGCAGCTCCCTTGGAACATTATGTGGATTTTCTAAATCTCTGAGGAGAGGCTTGAGTGCCAGGAGCTAAAAAGGCTTCCTCTCATTCGGGTCAGAAATTCCAGTTGTCCCTTACAGTGATCGTGCCCCGGGAGTGTTCAGACTGTCAAGTCAGATTTTGACTCGATTCATTTAATGTTACTTTACCGGAGGGATTTCAAAAACCTGTAATGCATCCTCTTCATAATGTGGTTAGCTTTGCACATCTGAAGGCAACTTCCTGGAATGGGGGCCAGAAATGAAATGGCACACCTCTTGCCTCCTGCCTCCTGTCCCAGGGTCCTAGGCTAACGTCTCACTATTGCTGAGTGCTGTCCTTAGAAAACATTTGAAACCAAGCTGAGCTCCAGTAAAGCTCCGTCACTGACTAAGTGGTGACTCTCCCATCCCTTAGTTCCTGTCTGTAAAACAGGGATGTTAATACTGTTGTGAACATTCAGCAAAGTGAGGGCATGTTGGTTATTTGCAACATGGATTGAATCCTAGCAATTTGTGATGAGTGTCAGTGTCAGTAGGATGGAGCCCACTGTCTTGCAACACAGGTGATGACAGACACTGTGGCAGGAACCTTGGAAGTTGCTTTATTACCAGTGATGTGCTCACAGCCCTACCAAGACCTCAGGCCTCTCTCCTTGTTTCCTGTTCACAATTTTATACTACACTGAGCCTCCTAAGGTGGCCAAACTGCCGATTTAAAAATTCAGTTTAGGGAACTGATTATTTCTGGAAGGTTGTGGTTCTGTGTTTGTGCCTCGATGCAGGGGACCACCCCTCTCCGAGTCCTGTGCCTGTGCCAGGACCATCCTGACATAAGTCCATGCTAACTTCACCTTCTGCAGTTGGAAGTTATCCCCTTCTGAATGAGAGAATGCTAGGAAGCCCTTCCAGAGGAATGTTCTTGAATATTTGGGGAATGAATGGTATCCAGTGCTCTGACTGGAAAGAAGAAAATGTGAATTTCGTTTGCTACTGATGTTTAACTTCCTAGAACTTCCTAAAACTCTAACTTCATTAAAAATAATAATGTGAGAAAAGGTTTTATCCAAAAAGAAGATACACGAGGAAAGTGGTGGACAGTTTTTCTGGAAGAAATTCATGTACTCTGTTAACATAAAGTCGTCTTATTTTAAGAAAAAAGGAAGTCATATGCAGAACCTTCTTAAATTATATGAAACCCAAACATTGAAGGTGTGTGTCTTTCAGAACTGTAATATTTAAAAAATAAAATAAAGCCATTCTGGGCCTTCTCTGACACTTTTGTGAGGGTGAGGCAGGTCCAAGGGGCTGTGAGGTCGTCTCTGAAAGATCCTGCCCCCATCTCTGAAAGATCCTGCCCCCAGTCCTGTGGGCATTAATGGTGAAGGGTGAACGCCACAGGTTAGGTGTTTGCAGCCAGCAAACTTAGGGGTTTATTGGGCTGCTATAGAACCGGGGCTATCGTCCAGGCTGTTTACACCCGCCCTGGTATTCTGTTACATACCTCCATGTGAAGGTGTACCTTACAGTGGGAAAGCACATCATTTGCATTACTTTTCAAAATGGACAGTAAAACTTGCTTTGCTAAATTGCAAAACACCCATGAATTAGAGATTAACTTGTATGCACTGTGACTACCTTCCCTCTCTCCATGTTCTCTATATATGCAAGAGTTTTTAAGTTTCTGCCAGTTATGCAATGATATGAAAGAGAGCCACGCTAACATGACTATGTGTAAGAGGCGATATTTACTTCATGTTCTCACTCTATCCATGGCCAGGCATACTTTTTCATAAATTAGTATATAGATACAATAGCTTTATATATTTATTAGTTATATATGTATTTAATATACATTTGTGTAGTTATATATATATGTGTATATATAATCTTTCAAGTAGTTCTTTACGATGTTATGAAGATGACTAAATAATATTTCTTCAGGACAATAGCCCTAATGTCTTGAGCACAAACTATATATTTCGTGATACAATTAAAAACAATATATGACTAATTATTTTTCCCAATTTGCATGGAGAACCTTTGGCATAAGACGTTTTACCAAACCAAAGTTTTCACTGCCCATAAGTGGGGAGTCTGGATTCGTCCCCAGGCAAGCTGGCTCTGGGTCTGTGCTTCCATCACGGCACAGTGGGAGAGGAAGTGGAAGGAGGAGCAGGGGCAGTGGGCTTTGCAGTTCTTACTTTGGGGGCAACAGAGGAAAGTGAAGGCATAACAAGTCTTATATTTTGGATGGCCAGACCCCAGCCAGGATTTTCCCGGTTCCTGGCATTCCAGATCATGAAGTCGCTTGGGATGACACCAAACTTTTAGACACTTGAGTATAGAGATGCAGCTTTGAAAGTTACCTCCTCCACTTTCAAATCCTGCTGTGTCTCCAGCCTCAGGGGGATCCCAGAGAAACTCCCGATCCTGACATCCAGAAGGCATTCAGTACTCTCTTTGAGGATTAGAGTCACAAAACCGTGATAATTATTAATGCACATTACTTGTATATCTGTAATGGAACAAAGTAGAATTTTTGAACCATTTAAAGTTTCAGACATAAGAGTTCCTGATAGGTATCTAGTAGTCAAGGGAAGGTAAATGGAAACTATTTCTATAACATCTCCTCTTGATTTAAAATGTACAAAATGCCATTGATATTCTCTTTATTGGGATGTCTGTGTTTTTATTTCAGTGAAGGTATGTTTATGATTTTCACTTGCAACTGTGGTTGTCTTAGCCATGTTTTCACCATAACACCAACTTCTTCAACCATGGATTCTACCACAATGGCATTTTCATTATTCAAATCTAATATCTTTCTGAAAACAGAATGGATATCAATTTTTGGATAATGGAAGCCTATGTTCCATTTTCAAATGGGAATAATAATGATTTCCAGTCCATGCAGAAACTCCAGACCATTTCCCTAAATGCCAACAAGACACTCTTAAGCACCTATATAACAATCCAACAACTATATCTCAGTATTGTACTGAGTTTTACTGTCCAACTATATCTCGTGAATTATATATTTCTTCCATACTGCAAAGACCATATGCTATAATATAAATGAATACAGAGATAATATTTAAAATATAATAGAGATACTGTCTAAAACTGGACCCAGTTTTGTGATAGACCTAAGTGATAGGTTTGAAGAAGTGAGAATCATAAACTCTTAGGGGCTAAACCCTCCAGGAAAGGGAGGGGGAGATGATACCCATATGGATAAATGTAAAATCTGACTTATGAGCCTATCAGTCAGCTTGCTGTGTAACAAACCATCCCAAGCCTAGTGGGTTCTTATTATTCCTCGTGATTCCTGGGTTGGCAGGGCAGGTTGTCTGCTCTGGGGTGGCTATGCTGGATTGGCTAGTCAAGGACAGCATCACTCACCTGTCTGGGTGTTGGTGTGACATCAGCTGGGGCCATGAGCATGTCTGGTCATTTGTCTTATCTCTAGCAGGCTGACCTCATCTCTTTCGTTTGGTGGTGGCTGCGGGGTTCCCCAGAGGTGCAGGACGGGCTGCCCTCAGCACTCAAGCTCTTTTCAAGTCTCTGCTGCTGTCACATTTGCTCTCAAGTCCCATGGTCAAGTCTAAAGCCAATGTGGGAGGGGCTAGCCAGGGCCATGGGCAAAGTAAGGGGAATTCTTAATGCTGTTTTTGTAAATAACTTACCATAGTTCTAACTACCCACTTTTACCCGGAATCATCTGCCACTTACAAGCTTCACTGATGTGCACACAGAGATTCAATAGAGCAGGTTTTCCACTTGAGAGTAAATTGGGGTAAAAATGTTCGTGAATCATTATAGTGAATATTCAGACAGTGAGAGTTTGGGTAGCAAGGGTAGGTGAATTTTTAAATGAAAAACCTGAAGGTGGCAGATGCTGTGTTTAAGGACAAATGTTATGAACATCTTTGTATTTACTTTTGTATTTGTATTTACAAACTTTGTATTTACAAACTTTGTATTTACAAAGTTATGATAACTTTGTATTTACTTTTGACACATCCAACTCCTTTTGTTTAAAGCATTTCGCCTCACTGTTTTCACTGGGTCTCCACATTAGTTTGCTAAGGCTCCCATAACAAAGTACCACAGACCAGGTGGCTTAAACCACAGAAATGTATTTTCTCACAGTTCTGGGGGCTGAGAGTCTGAGATCATCGTGTCAGCAGGGTTGGTTCCTTCTGAGGCCTCTCTCCTTGGCTTTCAGATGGCCGACTTCTTGCTGTGTCTTCACATGGTTGTCCCTCTGTGCGCATCTGTGTTCTGATCTCCTTTTCTTAAAAGGACAGCAATCAGATTAGATTAGGGTCCACATATATGACCTCGTTTTACCTTAATTACCTCTTGAAGGGCCCTATCTCCAACTACAGTCGCATCCTGATGTATTGGGGGTGAGAGCTTCAATATACAAATTTTGAGGTAACACAATTCGGCCCATAAGAGTCTCCTTGAGTTTTCTGTAACCACCTCTGTGTACAGCTCTGTGATGGGCTCCTGCCTAATTGGAAAGGAACCAGGAACACGGATTTTTCCCTTTGAATAAGGGAGCAGTCACATAAAGGACGTAGACTTCAACAGCATTGGTGAAGCAGAAACAAGGTTTGCTGTGGCCTCCTGCCCTCCAGAGGTGGGAAGAATGAGCAGGTTTGCTGGGCATGTGGGCACGTCGGCTGGGGGCAGAGGAGGAGTGGAGTCCTAGGAGCCTGCTGTATCCAGAGGGGCTGGAATTGTCCTGGTCTGCTGGGCAGGAGACTATCATTAGGTGCCCTGGGGGGACACTGGCCAGGCAATGCCTTGTTACTCTGGGTCACTCTTGAGAGAGGAGGGAGCGCAGGGAGCTCTCTCTGTTTGGGGTCCAAGTAAGTGTGGTTGGGATTGACACTCACTGAGAGGGCTCAGGCGTTTGGAGGCTGAGCTCCCCAGGCAAGGTCACCACCTCTCATTTGAAAGCACGTGGCAGACAGCAAATCGCTCTTTTCCATCTCGTGAGTGGCATTAGCTCCCGCACAGACTGTGGAATTATGGTCACAGTTTAACAGGCAGCTTTATAATTAAGGCCTAAGATCTTCACTAATTGGTAGCCAAGGAAAGAAAGAGCCCTTAAACGATGCTGCTTTCTCAGTGAGGGGAGAGAGTGTTAGTGCCTCAGAAGGGGACCATGGGTTCACGTGACAGTCTTATATGCTGAAGATGCAGATAACGGTGAGATATACCACTTAAAGAAATAGGGCATTGAGATAAGGAGGAAAAAAATATCATGAGTAACACTATAAGGAGAGGCAGGCTGCAGCCAAATATGTAAAGCTAAGGATCCGTGCCTCAGGAAGATGGGAGACGGGAGGACTGAGAAGACAAGATGAGAAAGGGTGATAAGAGGGCATCCAGGTGTGGGGACGGCACATATGGGACAGGGAGGAAGAAAGTGTGTGCAGGAGTGTTGTTCCACAGCGTGGCCCAAGTGGCTATAGCAATGGACTTGTTTATGAGCCAGTGGGGGTAAACTTGGATTATAAAGCAAAGAGCCTTGAATATCGTGCAAAGGAGTTTAAACGTCATTCTGTAGACTTTGGCCGTTATATGTTTTTGAGTAGCAGCGGTAGTTGGAGAATTTGACATCCAGTGGAATGCTTTAAAGAATTTAATCTGAAAGCAGTAGATGAGAAGCTGGATACCAGAGAAAAGGCAGTTGTTCAAGGAAGAGGATATTGAAAGGTGAGCAGGGAGGTGAGGAAAATGTGCACAGGGGCGTAAGAGGGGAGCCTGCTTCCTGCTGAGTGCCCTTCCCAGCCCTCTCATACTCCTGCTGGTCCTCCATCCATTTCCCACCCTCCCCTGCACTGCTCCCCTTCACTCGGCTGACCCAGGTCCCTGGTCAGCTGGCCTCCTGCTGGGTTCAGCCAATTCGGGCACTTGGGGAATTTCCCTCCTGTTCTCTGGACATCTAGCATCATCTCCAGCAGTGGCTGTGTTTCCTCCAGACCCTTGCTCATCCTGGATGGACCCACCGGTGAATCCTGGTCCAGATCCACGAAGACCATGTTGTCTGGTTGGGTCCTCCCAACCAGAGGTGAATTTACGATTAAGCTTGTAAAACTTAAACCTCGGGGCCCCTCACTTGCAGAAGCTCCTTCCCAGGCCCTGGGAAAGGTCATAACAGTGTGTAAAATGTGCAGGTGCAAGGCATTTTAACAAGACTGCTGTCTTTCTCCTCTGACTTCCCCGTCACAAGTTCCTCTGGTTGCGTGCAGGCAATTGTGGACCCAGCTAGGAGGAGGTGGGGCTGGGGGAACTTTCACGCTGTGGTTAATGGGTGGAGTTCACCATTACCTCCGTATATGATGAAATTGGCGGGATGGGCAAGACCCAGGCTTTATCCTGATGTGATTGTCTCTCAAGGTCCCAGGCTCCCGAAGTGTGAGTGGGGTGCAAGAGAAGCCTGGGGCCAGATGCTCACATGGAATCCCCAAACTTTATATGGAAGAAACTTGAGGGTTTCCCCAATTTATCAGACTCCCAAATGTGCACATGATATTTCCAATAAACAGTTGTGAAACAAAGTAAACTTTAAAAAACTATTTTTAATAGTTTATGGTATAGTTTAATAGTAATATTAATTTTAACATTTTGTTTTGCCATGCCAGAGGAAATAATATATTTTTATTCTCTCTTAAAAAAATAATGTCATAAAATCATTGTCATAGAAAGGTGTGATCAAAGGGCAAGCAGCCAAAAGTTGTAGGACACATGAGCATGATGAAGGTGGGCCAGTTAGAAAATTAATAAAAATAAGTTTGATTTTTTTTCTGGATTTTGTTATTATTCTGGTATTTGCAGTTTAAATATATTTATAATTTGTTTTTTTCTCATTCACAATACTTATATTTTTATTTAATATTGTAGTTATATATATATATTTTTTTTATTTTTATTTTTTAAGGAAGATCAGCCCGGAGCTAACATCCATGCTAATCCTCCTCTTTTTGCTGAGGAAGACCGGCTCTGAGCTAACATCTATTGCCAATCCTCCTCCTTTCCCCGCCCCCCAAAGCCCCAATAGATAGTTGTACGTCATAGTTGCACGTCCTTCTAGTTGCTGTATGTGGGACGTGGCCTCAGCATGGCCGGAGAAGCAGTGCCTCGGTGTGCGCCCAGGATCCGAACCCGGGCCGCCAGTAGCGGAGCGCGCGCAATTAACAGCTAAGCCACTGGGCCGGCCCTGTAGTTATATTTTTATGTTCTTTTTGTGTAAAGGGCCCTGGGGTACATTAACATCAAGTGACAAACCCTGGACCTGCTCAGGAGAGCACTGTGTCCCCCTATTGCATCTGGGGGTCACCTGTTTTTCTACTGCTTCCATAGGCAGGCCCTGTAATGAATCCTTCACAACTCGTCACACTGTCACCAGACCAAAGTGAGTCCTCTCCTTGGTGAGTTAATCAAACTACACCAGAAGTAGTATTCACACAAAGCATAAATTTTATTTACAGCATGCAGGAAATAAAATGGAGACCATAGGGAATAATTTCACAAAACTATGGCTCCCCAAACAAGGACAGTGGGTGCCTTTTAGTTGGGGTAGGAGATGACTATGCATAGAGGAAACTTTATCTGGGGGCATGTGCAGATCTCCCTTCTTGCACCTTCTGCACACGTCTCCTTCTGCACTCGGCACCCCATTGCCATCTTGGATCCTTCTGGCTTGGGCTGGTTCTGTGGTTTGGCCGTCTGACAACGTTCTGTCTCAATGTGCCGCCTTAGTTCCTGTAAGTGAGCATAACTTCAAAACTACGTGCTAGGTATAGAAGGTTGTTTTAAGGACTTCCAAAGTACTTTGAGGAACTACTAACTGCTGTTGAGACTTTTCTTTTTTAAGCAACTAAGCAACTCTTTGAGCCTAAGTAACTCTTTAAGCAACTTGGGGCAGGTAGCTGGTGACAACACCTGAAGTGGTCTTGCTCCTCTCAGCTCTGATACTGTCCTCCCTGACTGATTCACCTCTTCTCCTGTCCACTTTCTGCCTGGTGGTCTGAGGACCAGATGGAGGGCCTGGTTTGTGCAGAGCTCCCTGCAGCACCCAGGCCAGCCTCACTGTCTTCTGGGTGCCTGACCTCACCTTGTGTCAGTTCCAGACGTGGCATCGCACCCCTCAGAGCTAGAGGCATTGTGTCTGTCTTTAAATAAACCTAGCACTGTGCCCACACCGAGTAGGGCTCAAGTGGTGGAGAGGGTGAATGCTCTCAGCAGCTGGAGGAGGCTGGTAGGTGGGGAGAGTGTTCAGGGAAGGAGGTCCTGCCACAGGGAAACCCAGTGCTGTGAAACGGGCAGGCATGGCCCCTGGAGGCAGCAGGTCTGGAGGCAGCAGTTCCGGAAGCAGGGCTCCACGGGTCTCTGGGGAAGAGATGGAGGCCAGCTATACAACCATGTTCCCCAAGACCAACTTGAGGAAATAATACCAAAAAAGGATATACTACTCTTATGCTCCTATACCTGATAAGGAAGAAATAACAATGGTTTTATTCTAATCATCACTACATATTATCATTTTTAGGTGAGACATTGAACACCCTTTAATTGGCATGGGTCTGGGACTACCATTTCATAAAGAAAACTGCTAGTGACTTCCCTTAACAAAGTGTTTATCCACCGCGCTCCAGGCAACATGCTAACGTGCTGGGGACCTGACAGCAGACAGCCTCTGCCCCCCGAGAGTGTGTGTCTCCAGCAACCCCCATCTCCAAGTCCCTGTCCTTTATTAATGAATCATCTTTCCATTTGGCCCTTTTCTTTGGTAAAGGAAAGGAGACAAGTGTTAGGAAATAATTTTCTAATTTTTTAGAAGTTTCAGATGGATGTCATTAAGAAGCATAATTTTTCTTCTGTTTTGTCACAATGCTCCACATGCTGCAGTAATTCATGGCCCATTTAGGAATCATTAAGCTTTCCAATTATTAAAACAAATTATGAACATAAGCGCTCCACAAGCACGTTGGTTTAAATTGGGGGATTCTGCACATTTTTCACCTGTTATATTTATTAGTATTTCAAACGCATTAGTTCCACAGCTATCTATGAATTCTGTAAAATGTTGTTTATTTTTGGATAGACATTGTAAGAAGGATTTTTTTTTCCTCTGCAGAAAGGAAAGATGATTAATGCCTTCACAAAGAAAGTTTATGAGAGACATAAAAATATTTCTCTGTGGTGGGAAGTGTTTCTCCAACATTTAGTCAAATGTAGACACAATAAAACGTCCACACCACGCACCAGGCACACCATCCACGTTGCGCCCTCTTGAGTTGGAGTTTGTGACAGAGCTTCAGAATAAAGAAGAGCATCGCCCCCCCAAACCCCACCCTCCTCCTAGGGCATCCTAGCATGCTCCCTTTCCTTACATGAAGGAGTGTTGTGGTGGGGGCAGGAATTCATGCCTGACTCTACAAGCTGCTGTCTCATGATGGTTTCTGAATACTTCATGCAGAATTCAAACATAGAGAAGTTCCTTCCAGTGGTGGAAGAGGGAACATGTGAAGTCATTCTTTCATGTCTTCATTGCCAAAGTAAGATAGAAATGAGTGAAATAGAAAATTACTTTCAACAGTGAAAGAGACGGCTATGGAAATATAAAGTGTTAGAGCCAGAAGGGTCCTTCGTTTAACCTAACCCAGCCCTCCCATTTTACAGATGAGGAAACTGAGGCCAAGGAAGGTAAACGATTTCACACGGTTTATAAACAGGGCAGACGTGGAGGTTCTTTCTGTCACATGTCACGGTGGTTCCTACATCTAACAACCAGATTTCAGTTGCTCCAGTGCTCTTAGTCACAGCCAGGGGAGCAGATTGCGACTGTATAGTTTAGAACCATTGTTGCTTAGCAGGTGTGTGACTTGATGAAAGTTACTTAATTTCTTAGGCCTCAGTTTATCCCCTGGAAGGAAGAGTCAGATTGTCTGTCTCAATCACCAGAGCCTATAGCTACAGCAGCATCTATGCCTTGTAGGAGTGACTTTAGGTTATGCCATCTATCTTGCTATAGGATCTACCAATTTCAAATCTGCATTTAAAATGTTTTATTGTGAAAATTCGTGATCTGTGCATTAACGGGATGGAAAGCAGAGAGGATAAGGAGAGAAAGGGCAGAGAGGAGGGCCGTGTCGCAGAACATTTATTTTGCCATTATTACATGATATAAAGACCCACTTGGAAATTCTTACTTGGGGTCCCAGAATTCAAACTAATTTTGACACATTGAGCAATTTTGGTAAAATTCTTCAAGTTTTCTGAGTTTCAATATCCCTGATATAAAATTGGAATTAAAAAACAATGTGGATGATTTTAGTTTCTTTCTAGAATACACTTGGGCCTCTGTAGAGAGCATTCTTTATTTGACATCATTGAGCATATATATAGGTGGCCCTCGGCCCTGCTGGAGAACAATTTTTCATCCTTCTCTCCTCATTCTTTTATAAAATAAATCAGTGTTAAAGGAAAGAAAGAAGTGACATGCATGAGTACCTGTATGTGCCACACTGAATTCTCACATCCTGAATTTTGTTTGGAGTGCTGAGTGTGTTCTCTGTGCAAATACGGCCCTTTACAAATTTAGTCAGAAATCATCATTGTTAGGCCAAAATCCTGCCATCAGGGAGGGAAGAGGGCTGCCCATCTCATCCAGTCTGTTCTGCACAGCAGAATTGCTACCGTCTCATCAGACGTGCTGTTGAACCTGCTGCTCCCTCCACTTGGAGCTCTCTTGCTCCGTCTCTCTGCGTGGCTCACTCCTGCTCCTCACCGTGGTCTTGGCTGTGAGTCACCTTCTCAGTGAGGAACGCAGACCCCCACCCCTGCATCCCACTCCCCTCCTCCTCCACAGTACTAGTTGGGACAGGCTGGGGATTGCTACCCTTACCAACTGCTCTGGGTGATTTTGCACCCACAGGATACGTCTAGCCTGAATCAACAGGGCCTCTGCTCCACACAGTGTCTCGGGGCCTGAAAAGGGGGTGTGTGAACCCCACCAGGCTCTTCAGGCACCCTTCCAGGAATGACATACACCACTCTGGTCATATTTCATTTTATCACAAATGAGGTGGCCACATACAGCCCCCTAGGGGGAGTAGGGGTGCGATTCTACCATCTGCCCACAGGAAGGGGAGCTGCAGTATTTGGTGAATAGCACCAATGACCACCATGATCTGTCAAATATTTTGTCGGTCTTCCCCTCATCAGGGAAGATACACTCCTCCCTTCTTCAGTTGAGGCAACTCAAGATATCAACCCAGCTCCAGCCCCAAGGTCAAGGTTGAATGTACCTGTGCAGTCTCCATATCAAGTTTCTTGGCCCACCAACCTCTAAACTAAAAAGAAAATATATCTAACCCACACCCACATGTGCAGTATGTATTCAAGGATGGAGAAGGCAGGATAATCACAATCAACCCACTGGTGCAGCAATTCTGAGACTCCACAGGGCAGATCCTGAGTGGGCTCTGTTCCCTGGGAAGAGAGGGTCTTCTGTGATTAAGCTCTAATTCTGCTCCCAGGGTAGGGCTCCTGAGGACTCTCCTCCCTGGCTCTTGACTCCAGTGTCTGGGAGTTTCTTCCTTTTCCATAAACTGTTTTGGCCACAGGAGAGTGAGCATTGGAGAGTAAGCCTCCTTTGGGGTCCAATCAGTTTTTCCAGGCCTCAATCTGCCCATTATAGATAGGAATGCAAAAGTCCATCTAGGCTTCAAATAGTCATAGACTTTTCTTTCTGACTTAAAACCTGGCCAGCTCTTTCTTATTGGTCCAGTTTCACGTGTACATAGCCACATTCATGGATCTTTTGTCAACACACCATGTGCCTTTGCTTTTGCATGCCACTGCCTCTCCCCACCCCTCCTTTCACTCTCACTCACTCCTTTTCTCTTAAATTAAGTACAGGTACCTTGGCCCTCTCAGCCTTCAGTGGAAGACTCATACTTTAGGCTCTTATCCTGGAGCCATATTTGCACAATTAAAGATTTTAATCTTTAATTAAAATCTGGTGACAACTTAATCCATTTAGAGGTTTTTAGCCATAGCTCTGATTATTTCTGCAAAGCTGAGTTTCAATAGACTTTTAACATTCAAAGCGTTTCTCAATTTTATGATTTACTGATGGGGATGAGAAGCGTTTGCCTCCTCCAACCCCACAAGACACTGCTTCTGCTGTATCTTTCTTTTCTCTTATAATTGCTTTCAAACTGGCCAATTATCTTCTGAGATAATTTCTTTCTTGTGTTAACTTATCAGCACAGTCAACGCAGTGACCTCTGCCCACTCATTAGACATGCTCTGCCTTCCACAGGTGTCAATTTTGGCAAACATTTCACCCAGACGTGACATGAGCCACCTTGCCTCCAGCCTCCAGTCCCACATTCTTGACTCCTAAGCCAATACACCTGTGTTTTTTTTTTTATTTTTTGGTAAGGAAGATCAGCCCTGAGCTAATATCCGTGCCAATCCCTCCTCTTTTTGCTGAGGAAGACCGGCCCTGAGCTAACATCTATTGCCAATCCTCCTCCTTTTTTTTCCCCTTTTCTCCCCCATGACCCAGTAGATAGTTGTACGTCATAGTTGCACATCCCTCTAGTTGCTGTATGTGGGATGCCGCCTCAGCAAGGCCGGACAGGCGGTGCGTCAGTGCGTGCCCAGGATCCGAACCCAGGCCGCCAGGAGCAGAGTGCGGGCACTTAACCGCTAAGCCACGGGGCCGGCCCCCCAACACACCTGTTTTAGTTTTGTTTTCGCACTCTTCTTTTCTCTTTTGGATTACACATTGATTTCTCGTTTCTTTTATTTTTTTATTGAGATATAATTGACATATAACATTATATAAGTTTCAAGTGTACAACATGATGATTTGACAAAATGTATATATTGTGAAATGATCACCAAAATAAGTCTAGTTAACATCCATCACCTCACATAGTTACGAATTTTTTTTCCTGTGATGAGAAGATCTCCTCTCTTAGCAACGTTCAAACACAGCAGTGTTAACTATAGTTACCGTGCTGTACATTACATCCCCAGGACTTGTTCATCTGATAACTGGAAGTTTGTAGTTTTTTACCCCCTTCACCCATTTTCCCCACCTCCACTCCCTGCCTCTGGCAACCATCAATCTGTTCTCTATATCTATGAGTTCAGGTTTTTTTAGATTCCACATATAAGTGAGGTCATACAGTACTTGTCTTTCTCTGTCTGATTTATTTCACTTGCTTCAGCACTCTTTGAAACTCATTTTTATATCTGTCAGTATGTGCTAGGTTATAAGAGGAGGAATAACACACACATCCACCTACACACACAAACTTCCGCCAATCCTCCTCTTTTTTTGCTGAGGAAGACGGCCCTGGGCTAACATCTGTGCCCATCTTCCTCCACTTTATATGGGACGCCGCCACAGCATGGCTCGCCAAGCAGTGCGTCGGTGCCGCCCGGGATCCCAACCAGCGAACCCCGGGCCGCCGCAGCGGAGCGTGCGCATTTAACCGCTTGCGCCACCGGGCCCGCCCCATACACACACAAACTTCTGACACTTTCTCTCTGTGGTCTGGGTTTAGAGTCTGTCAGTGAGAGACATGCATACAAGTTCTGGAAGGTGGTAAAGAGGCAGAGGCTATGATTCCCCAGAGGTGTGTTGAGACAGACACATGGACAGAGGGAGGACATGAGTGGGACTCTGCATGCTGAGATTTCACACAGCTCTGGAAGCTCCGACGGTACTTGCCCCCAGCTGCTGCCTCCCTGGCATTTTCACTCCCTGCTGCCCAAGTGCTTGTGCAAGACTCACATTCCCTATACATAAGAATTCTTCCTGTGTTGAACGCCTGGGTTCCTTTTGTCTTTTCTAGCTAGAATCCTAGCTGACACACTGACCTTACTGTTCTGCTTGGTATGTGTGACCATCAGTCATGCTTTATTTTGTCACCTTAATTCTTGTTTAAGCCTGCCTGCCCTGACTACAATATAAGCTCCATGGGGGATGGGAGCTTATATTGGCGCAGGTGGCACAGTGCCGGGTCTTCGATGGTTTGCAGGACTTGGCACAGTCCAGCAAAGAGATGACGAATGAATGGATTAATTAATAAATGGCAGAATCTGGTCAGTTGAATGACTGATCGCAGGACAGTTCTTTAACTGGAAAATCAATGGAAAGGATAAATATAGGATTTGTTGAGAATTACTGAACTCACGTTCTGCAAAAGTAATACATTTATAATATCTAATACATAAAGGAAACTGTGAAAGACATAAAAATCTCTAACAATCAGCCTCTAGATCCTCCTTACTAAGAACCTGATGATAATCCTTTAAACTGTGATTAGGGAAAGGGCCTCTGAGGTGGTCCAGTCTCGAGACATTTCTTTGGGTGTAATGGTGATAACAGTCCCATCCTAATATCTGATGATCACAGAAAGTCTTACTCTGTGCTGTGAACACTGGAATGGCTTCCAATGCTGAGCCTTTGCCTCTGTAATTTGTACCCCGTCAGCTTTCTTTTTGGAATCAGCCTTTAGAGTGGGTGGCTATCAGTTCTATAGTTCTGTGTTGCTGCTTTTTTCTTACTTTTCTTTTTGATTTGGGTTGTGTTGTTTGAGAACACTCTTGAGTGAAAATGGTAATAGTTATTATATAAGCTAATACTGGGCCGGCCCCGTGGCTTAGCGGTTAAGTGCGCGTGCTCTGCTGCTGGCGGCCCGGGTTCAGATCCCAGGTGCCCACCCGACGCACCGCTTCTCCGGCCATGCTGAGGCCGTGTCCCACATACAGCAACTAGAAGGATGTGCAGGTATGACATACAACTATCTACTGGGGCTTTGGGGGAAAAATAAATAAATAAAATTTAAAAAAAAATAAAATAAAATTATAAGCTAATACTTATGGATCACTTGTTCTATGTCAGGCACTAAGAGTTTCTCATTTAATCATTTCTTTTCCTCTTCATGACCCTTTAGGAGGTGAGCGCAACTCCTCTCCATTTTACAGATCAGAGAATGGAGGCTCCTGTAGGTCATGCCACCTGTCAAAGCTTAGACTTTTGAGCGCGAGGTCTGCATCCATGCTCTGAATCATATTCTGTCAACTCTTGGTCCCCATCACACTCTGTGTGCTTATTACAATTTAAAGGTTACAGAGCATTTTCACATACGTTAGCACACTGTTGACTAATAATATTGGTTATCATTTGTTGAATGTTTACCATGTTGAGCCGGGCACTGTATTGAGCACTCACAGAAAGGGAATTGGAGAGGTGAGGATGTACACATGGAGGAAAACCAAAGTTTTGACAAAGAAACTGAAGCGTACAGAAAATTTACTAATAAAACTGCCTTGCCTCTCTCCTTTTGCTTTGTTTCAGGAATACCAAATTGATATATTTTTTGCTCAGACCTGGACAGACAGTCGCCTTCGATTCAACAGCACAATGAAAATACTTACTCTGAACAGCAACATGGTAGGGTTAATATGGATTCCAGATACAATCTTCCGCAATTCTAAAACTGCAGAGGCTCACTGGATTACCACCCCCAATCAGCTCCTCCGAATTTGGAATGATGGGAAAATCCTTTACACCTTAAGGTAAGATGCTGGTAGATCTTTAATCACTGATGGTCTGATTTTGCATCCTTAATTTAGATCATCGTAGGGATGGAACCCTATTTTCATTGCTAAGTTCTGTGGCTTCTCATGTTTGACATGCTACCGCATGATGCCTGAAAAAGTTCATCCTCATGCCACGTGTGTAAGAATAAAGGCATATAAACTATCTGCAATGAATGTCAACTCATTCTTTAATCAGAGTCCATTTCTGCTGGAAGTGGGCTGTGGAAATTATCTTTAATATATTTAACCCACGGGTCCACCCAGCTAGGCAAATAAAGATGTCTTGGCATACTAATTGACAAATGTAATTATAGCCAAATTTGAGACCACAAGGGAAAAAAGAGCACAGAGGGCATCTCTGATGCATCCCTAATGGAAGTGGCAGCTACTGTGTGATGAGACCTCCTGGGGGCTGGGCAGTGCTCACAGAAGCCCGGCAAGGTAAGAGAAACTGCGCTCCAAAGAAGTGAACCAGTGAAGCGACCTACCCAAAGACTCCAATGGGAAGTAGTGTTACCAGAGTTTGAACCTGGGTCTGGGTCTCTCAAAAATCTCTCCACTGGGGTGGTCTGAGTGTTCTCGAACACACGGCTGCAACATACCACAGCAATGCCCCGTGCCTCAGCCAGTCTTTCTGCTCGTCTAGCATTAGGGTTGGGACCTGAACACTGGCCTTTCCATCATCCGTGACCTCTCAGGAGCGCTGGATGCACCTGCCCTTTTCCGATAGACTCTCTCTCTCACTGGCTTTGCGGCACTGCAGCTCTTTTCTGTGCCTCCTGCCCTGCTCCTCACGCTGCCTCTCCTCGTCTGCTCCTTCTGCCTCAGGACTTCCCTATCACTCTACTCGCTTTCTACTTTCCTGCTGGCTTAGCTCATTCATTCCCACCACTTTAAAAGGCGTATCTGTGCTGAGGATTCCCACATGCCTATTTCCAACCCAGAACTTCCCTTCTGGACTCCAGATTCTTGGAGCCACCTGCCTGTGTGATATCTCCTCCTCAAAGTCTAAAAGGCATTCCAAATTCAGCATGCCTCAGGGGAAGGTGATTTCTCTAATTCCTCTGACCCATGTCCCTGCATCCTCCGGCTCAGTGAACGCCACCACTAGCCCCTGAGCACTCCTCCTCCACCCCCTACATCCATCATGAACTTCTAATTGCAAATGATTTGTGGCCATAAGGAGAAATCTGTAATTCATGTGGTGAACAGGAATTCATAGCACAAGTCACAGGCTAGCATCAAAATAAGCAGAAGATTAAAGAATCTTAAAGTTTCAGGAAAATTATAACTTTGACAGGCTGGGAACAACAATAGAAAAGCCACAGCAGGGAACTCTGCTGACAAATTGTAGTTAGAGAGTTGGAGTTTGTGATAGCTATTTCCTCATCAATCTTAAAGGAATATGAATGAGACTCTGAAGTGATGGTGAGCCTCAACAGACCAGAATAGAGACATGGCCGGGCCTGGGATCCTTTACAGAAACCATCTGACCCCAGGGCTGTCTGCTCCGGAAAGATGCAGTGCACACATTTAGTACAGCCACCACCTGCCTGGTCAAAATGGGAGACTTGTCCAAATTTGAAATCCCACCTACAAGTGGATTAATTTGACGTTATACCTATTTAGACAAATACACCAGTTTCAAAATGGAGGAAAGATTTATTTCAGTCAAAAAGATGGAAAACAAGGATATGTAAAACAACAGTTGTTTTTATTTGTCTCCTCTCTGACTTGGCTTGTATTTCTAGACAGTTTGGAATTTTACTAACTGAAATTCTCTCTGCTAATGGTAGTTAAAAGCAAAACAAAATAACACAACACAAAAGCAACAAATGGTGTCACTGAATGGATGGCGCCACTGCCAGGAGTGAGTTACATGTGCTATCCTCATGGTCGCCCCCCTACTGCCAACCACGTTGTGGTAACATGGCCGCCCCCTGGCCTTGCCAGGGGACTTCACTGGGTTGTTCCTGGCTGACCTCAAGAGTGACGCTTGGCTCTCCCGCAGGCTCACCATAAACGCAGAGTGCCAGCTGCAGCTGCACAACTTCCCCATGGATGAGCACTCCTGCCCACTGATTTTCTCCAGCTGTGAGTACCAGCGGGGGTATGAATATTGTGTAAAGGGTTGTCTAGCCTGTGCTGACTTCTGTCAAAGGGCCAGTCGTGTGATTGATTATAGCATCTCTGCACAACCAGAGAAAACGGATAACGGTTTTAATATTGGACACCTGGGCTTTTTCACGCTAGACTTTATTACATAAGACCCGTGTTACTGAATAGGTAGCTTTGATAAAGCTGGGAACAACTCAACCATTCCTTATAATACTGAAGGATTCAAAAATTGATGGACAGTTGACTTACCAAAGACTCTCATGCTAATGAGCTGTGCATATTATTTGGAAATATACATAATTCATTTGCGATATTTTTGCAAGGTGATTTGTCTTCTAAATAGAAAGATAAAAATTTTTATTTAAATATATCTGTATTCGTCTCATTGCACTATAGTAGGATGTAATTTTTCACAATAGTTTATCTTCTAATATTTTACTTAGGATTGATAATATAGCTAACAAGTAATCATTTACAAATTCTTAAAGACAACAATTAATGCTAAGTACAACTACATATACGTGAAAGGAAATAGCAAATTTACTTGCTTATTTATGAAGTAAAGTTTCTAAGTAAAGGTCGATATGGAAATATGGCTGTAGAATTTATGTTGGTTCATTTTAAAGGTATTGCTCACAGTACTTAAGTATGACTCATAAGAATTCAATTAACTTTACTGGTTTTCTTTAAAATTGTGTATGGGGCATGACCAACAAATGTGATGAAATTTCAAGCAGAAGGTTTTGTGGCTTTCTTTACTGGATATTATAGTTAGAAGACAAAAAATGAAATAAGGGATGAACACACTTTATAGTTCATTTTAGGTTCAGAAAATGTCAAGCTAGAAAGCAAAATTTCACTGATCTCCTAGATTGAGTAGAAATATTCTTATGTAGAGATTAGTTTAGTTGAATCCAAACTTAGTACATGCCAAGAAACTATTACATTTTTAAAGCCTAGAAAGTAGATAGCTAATGTCTATGAATGTCTGGTAAACTTGTCTGTAGATTCATTTGGGCCTGGCCTGCTGTTCTTTATTTATTTAATTACTTTGAAAGTTAGAAAACCATTCAAATTGTCTGGTTCTTTGTAAATCAGTTTGGTATATATATGTCTACTTTTTCATAGTGATTTGTCCATTTCACTGTTTATTAGTCTTCCCAGTGAACCCACTTTGGCTATGTTGATCCTTCCAATGGTGTGATATGCTGTTAACTCATCCATTGTGTTTATAATTTCATTGGTTATTTCTCATTATTCGACATTATATTCTGTTGCTTTTTAAAAATTTCTTACACAATTTTGATAGCCTGTTGTTTCTTCACCAAATTTTCAATGTCATCTTCTATTTATTTAAGTTTCCTGAACATTCTGATATCTCACTGGGAGTGATTTGCAGAATTTGTTTTATTTTACTCCATCTATTTACTTTATTCCATTTATTTACTTTTCTGTTCAGTAAGCCATATGTTTGGCCATGAAACAAGTCAATAAATTTAAAAGGATTGAAATAAGATTTCAGAATACAAAATCAATATACAAAAGTCATTTGTATTTCTATACACTGGAAATGAAAAATCTGAAAATTAAATTTAAAAAGCAATTGCATTTATAATAGTATCAAAAAGAATATAATACTTAAGAATGAATTTAACTAAAGAAGTGCAAGACCTGCACACTGAAAACTATAAAAACATTATCAAAATGAATGAGAGAAGACCTAAACAAATAGACGGGCATCTTGTATTCATGAACTGAAAAACTTAATATTGTTAAGATGGCAACACTCTCTAAAGTGATATACAGATTCAATGCAATCCCTATCAAAACCTCAGCTGGCCTTTTTTTCCAGAAATTGACAAGCCAATCCTAAAATTTATATGGAAATTCAAAAAATCCAGAATAGCTACAAGAATCTTGATAGAAGAAGAAATTTAGTGAGCTCACACTTCTGATTCAAAATGTACTACCAAGCTACAATAATCAAGACAGGGTGGTGTGGTGCTGCTGTAAAGATAAACATATAGATTGGTGAGATAGAATTGAAGGTCCAAAAACAAACCCATACATTTATAGTCAATGGATTTTTGACAAGGGTTCCAAAATAATTCAGGTGGAAAGAATAGTCTTTTCAACAAATAGTGCTGAGACAATAGAATGTCCATGTGCAAAAGAATGAAGTTAGACTTCTGTATTACACGCTATAGAAAATTAACTGAAAATGGATGAAAGACATATATGTAAGGGCTAAACTATAAAACTTTTTAAAGATAGTATGTGTACCTTTTTGTGACCTTGGTTTAGTTCACAGTTTCTTAGCTATTACAGCAAAAGCACAAGCACTACAATAAAAAAAAATAAACTGGATGTCATCAAAACGAGAAACTTTTATACTTCAAAGGACACCAATAAGAGAGTGAAAGACAACTCCTAGAATGGGAGAAAATGCAAATCATATTCGCATGAGGATCTAGTATCCAGAATATATAAATAATTCTTACAAATCAACAACAAAAAGACAACACAATTTTAAAAACAAAGGACATTTCTCCAAAGAAGATATACAAATGACCGAGAAGCACATGAAAAATTCTCAACATAATTAGCCATTAGAGAAATGCAAATCAAAATCACAATTAGATACCATTTCACACTCACTAGAATGGCTATATTTAAAAAAAAATAAAACAGGCAATAAGAAGTGTTGGCAAGGACGTAGAGAAATTGGAACCCTCCTACATTGCTGGTGGGAATGTAAAATGGTGCAGCTGGTATGGAAAACAATTAGACAGTTCCTCAAAAAGTTAAATATAAAGTTTCCATATGACCCAGCAGTTCTGTTCCTAGATATATACCCAAGAAAATTGAAATCATTAGTATATGATTGTTCATAGCAGCATTATTTATAGTAGCCAAAAAGTAGAAATAGCCCAAATGATGAATAGATAAACTAAATGTGGTATAGCCATACAACAGAGTATCATTTTGCCTTAAGTAATGAGGACAAGAGACAAATCTCCCATGCAGAAGAATTTCAAATAACTTATGTAGATACTCCTCCCTCAAGGAGGAGGAGCATAACTCCCCACCCCTTGAGTCAAGGCTGAGCATAGTGTCTTCCTTCCAAAAAGTATATTATGGAAAGAGGGAAAAAAGAGCTACTTTATAGTGAAGAAACCTGACAAACACCACTTCTGCCAGGTGAGCAAGGTCAACATCAGCAGTGATACGTCATGTTGATAGTATGTAATCTTGGGATGATGTGATGAGAATGGCGCTTTACCTCTGTGGTCTCCCTTCTAAAAACCCATAACTCCCATATAACCATAAAAAAAACATCAGACACCAGGTACATTCTACAAAAACCTGACCAGTACTCTTCAGAACTATCAATGCCATCAAGAACAAGGAATGTCTGTGAAATCGTCATAGCCAATGTGGCATCCTGGATAGCATCCTGGAAAAGAAAAAAGAGCATTAAAACTGATGAAATCTGAAAAAAGAAGTATGAATACTAGTTAATAATAATGTATCAATATGTTGGTTCATTAATTGTGACAAATGTGTCATATTAATGTAAGGTATTAATAATAGAGTGAAGCTGGGTGTGGTGTATTGGGAGCTCCCTGTAGAATCTTTACAATTTTTCTGTAAATCTAAATTTATTCTAAATTTAAAACTTTGTTTTTAAAAAGATAGAAGTATGAGTAGTTGCATTAAGCTGGTATTTTAGTCCCAGTCACATACAAAATTGGCCCAAGATGCTGATAAATAAATATATTGAGAGTTTAAGTGAAATAATCAGGTGAAAATGTCAGATCAAGAAACCCATGCCTCTTCATTCAATTCAGGTAAATAAATCTCTAAGTTATTATGTGGAAATTTCTGGAGACCCTGGGCCAGAAGATCCAGCTTAGAGGTCTCGGTGATAGATAATCTTGTGCAATGGTTCTTACGTATGTTGGGCTCACATGCCACTTTGAATGTTTGAGCAAAGCTATGGTCCCTCATTCACACACTTCTGCACTTTCACCTGGTATTTTGCATCTATCAGCTACATGACCTGTAGCCCAGAGTTTAAAAACTCCTCATCTAGTCTATCTCAGTCATTTTGTAGATGAGGAAACAGAAACAGATGCTGTCACTCTAGGATCTTCTGACTTCTAGAAAGTGCTTCTTCCATTGGATCAAGCCAGCTACTGTTGACTGCCTCAAAAATATGTCCCTGAACTTGTTCACTGCTTACTGTTTCCACCTGTTGGGATTTCCTGCTCCCACTCTTATCATTTCAAGTCCATTATATACATATATCCTAGCATTGGCATACTAAAATATATTATATATCTGTCTAAGTCAATCCTGTGCCTATAATCATTCATAAATTCTTTCCCCTGGCGATTAGCATAACCTTGAATGTTTCACCATAGCCTACAAGACCCCTTCCTCCCTCTCCAACTTCATCTGTTTCCACTCTCTGTCTTGAAAGTACATGCCTTACTATTTCTTTTGTGGGTGTTTTTCTCTTTTTCACTCAAAATATAGCTCTACACAACACTAACCTATGTCTTTCATATTTTCATTCTATCACTCCAATTATAAACTAAAGACATCCTCAATAGTTTGTGTATACATCACTTCCAACACAAACAGCTATTACTTATGGATTTTACTCACAGAATTTTAAATGCGTATATCCTACTAAAAATAGTTTATGCTACAGTTTTTAGTTATATGATTTAATGATATTCCAGAAGCAGAATAACACATATGAAAGCAGTAAAACATAGTCACTGTGAGTGGAGCGCAGGAATCTAGAGAGGGTTATACTCATCACCACCATGGTATCATCCTCCATGTTCTTCTATGGGCACTTGACGAGAAGGAACTTCTGCCAGCTCCTCCAGCACACCATGAGCCCCTCACCAGCAGAGCAGCTGTGTGCCTGTGAGACATGGCATCTGGTGGCTAACAGCAATTGTGCTCCAACTTTATTCAGTTTCATGAGAAGGTTCTGTGAAGAAGGGGGATACACTAACCTGTTGTTTTGCCAGGAATTTCGTTATCTACTCAATAACAGTTACTTCACGTGTACCAAAATGGCCTTAAGCTGACCCCTCCGATTTCCATGAGCTCCTGACTGCTAATTTGCTCTGCTTCCTTCTGATGTTGAGATCTGATACCTCTTCCCACATTTCTTTTAATATCTAGAACCTTTGTCCTATCATATTGTGAGGGATATTGGTTTCTATTCCTGATTTATAGATGATTTGTAAATTGCTTTTATGAAGACAAACCAAAAAGATATTTTAGGACCTACAGTAATAGTCATTTTTTATCATCCTTCAATATTATTTTCCCCATTGTAGTCTGATATGACAGAAAGTCCTCTGTCTCTATTTGTGCTTATCTAGTGCTCACACTAACTCCCAGAAACTTTTATTCTACATAAAGGCTAAGATTTACTCTTAGTGGGCTGGCCCTGTGGCTTAGCGGTTAAGTGCGTGCGCTCCGCTGTCGGCGGCCCGGGTTCGGATCCCGGGTGCGCACCGAGGCACCACTCCTCCAGCCATGCTGAGGCTGCGTCCCACGTACAGCAACTAGAAGGATGTGCAGCTATGACAGACA
Source organism: Ceratotherium simum simum (assembly GCF_057802395.1). NCBI lineage: Eukaryota > Metazoa > Chordata > Mammalia > Perissodactyla > Rhinocerotidae > Ceratotherium > Ceratotherium simum. Next base: position 73,461,966 of record NC_141902.1, on the reverse strand, counting down.
ACTATGTACTGGGGCTTTGGGGGAAAAATAAAATAAATAAAATCTTAAAAAAAAAAAAAAAAAAAAGATTTACTCTTAGTGCTTCTTAGCTCTGCATTATCCTCTTTTAAATCCTGGAGTAGGAGTTGCAAACACAAATGACCAAAAGAGTCACATAGAGAATTTCAATGAATGACTCTTGCTGTCATTTGTATTTTTTCTCCTCAGAAGCATACAACAAGAAGCATGACTACATGCTTGATGGTAGTCAACAGCAGCCAGCATTTAATTTCCTGCTCTAGGAGACAACAGGGCATGGTGAGGACTGTAGCAAACTACATATAGCATCTGTGAGGCAGCTGCTTCTCAATGCTGGCCAAATCCTGCTTTGATGGAACACAGGAAAGGTTTTGCTAGATAATTTTATTTTTCAAGAGAAGCAGGAGATCTGAATTTTTATACGAAAGCTTCTAGTATTTTTTTTTCAGATGGCTAAAATCTTTTATTAAAGATTCTTTTCTCTTTTTTTCATTGATGTCATAATAGTTTGACATTGTGAAATTTCAGTTGTACGTTAATATTTGTCAGTCACATATATATGTGCCCCTTTCCCTCTTATGCCTATCCCCAGTCGCCTTCCCCTCTGGTAACCACTAATCTGTTCTCTTTGTCCATGTATTTGTTTATCCACCGCATATGAGTGAAATCATACGATGTCTGTCTTTCTCTCTCTGGCTTATCTCACTTAACATAATACCCTCAAGGTCCGTCCATGTTGTTGCAAATGGGACAATTTTGTCTTTTTTGTGGCTGAGTAGTATTCCATTGTATATATATATACCACATCTTTATTCATAGCTCGATGGGCACTTGGGTTGCTTCCATGTCTTGGCTGTAGTGAATAATGCTGCAGTGAACATAGGGGTTTATATGTCTCTTTGAATTGTTGATTTCAGGATCTTTTGGATAAATACCCAGTAGTGGAATAGCTGGGTTATATAGTATTTCAATTTTCAATTTTTTGAGAAATCTCCATACTGTTTTCCATAGTGGCTGTACCAGTTTGCATTCCTACCAATAGTGCATGAGGGTTCCCTTTTCTCCACATCCTCTCCAACATTCGTTGTTTTTTGTTCTGGTAATTATAGCCATTCTAGTAGGTGTAGGATGATATCTCGTTGTAGTTTTAACTTGCATTTCCCCGATGATTAGTGATGTTGAACATCTTTTCATGTGTCTGTTGGCCATCCCTATATCTTCTTTGGAAAAATGTCTTCTCATATCCTCTGCCCATTTTTTGATCAGCTTGTTTGTTTTTTTGTTGTTGAGCTGTATGAGTTCTATATATATTTTGGAGATTAACCCATTGTCAGATATATGATTTGCAAATATTTTCTCCCAGTTGGTGGGTTGTCTTTTCGTTTTGTTTGGTTTCCTTTGACTTTCAGAAGCTCTTTAGTCTGATGAAGTCTCATGTGTTTATTTTTCTTTTGTTTCCTGTGCCCGAGTAGATATGGTATTCGAAAAGATCCTTCTAAGATGGATGTCAAAGAGTATACTGCCTGTATTTTCTTCTAGGAGTTTTATGGTTTCATGTCTTACCTTCAAGTCTTTAATCCATTTTGAGTTAGCATTTGTATATGGTGAAAGATAATGGTCTACCTTCATTCTTTTGCATGTGGCTGGCCGGTTTTCCCAACACCATTTATTGAAGAACCTTTCCTTTCTCCATCACATGTTCTTAGCTCCTTTGTCAAAGATTAGCTGTCCGTATATATGTGGTTTTATTTCTGGGCTTTCAGTTCTGTTCCGTTGATCTTTGTGTCTGTTTTTGTACCAGTACCATGTTGTTTTGATTACTATAGCATTGTCGTATATTTTGAAGTCAAGGATTCTGATACCTCCAGCTCTGAATAGCTAAAGTAATCCTGAGAAAAAAACCTTCCAGTATTTTTATAAGTTGACAGCAAATTCATATACAATTAAATGTATAACTAAACATTTTGAAGGTTAAGACTCTACTGGCGAATAAAATGTGTCCACGAGCTGATTTCCATCCATTGGCAGCAGTGCAGTCTTTACATTAGTCTTCCTCTGTTTCACTTTTCTTTCAAACTATACAAATGTTTCCTCTGACTAGCATTGTAGTCTCTTCATTTCCAAAAGTCTTCGTTTTCAGGTTGACACTTCTTGTTTTTCTTTTACTCTACCACTTAGAAGTGCTGTCCCCTAGAAATGTAATACAAACGACAGGTGTAATTTAAATTTTCTAGGAATCGCATTTTAAAAAGTTAAAGAAATGGGTGAAATTAACTTTATTGCTATATTTTATTTAACACAATCTACCTAAAGTATTATCATTTTAACATGTACTCAACATGAAAAATTATTAATGAGATATTTTAATAAATTAGTATGGGTAATTTCATACTAAGTCTTTGACATTCAGTGTGTATTTTATGCTAACAACACATCTCAATTCGGCATAGCTACAATTCGAGTACTCAGGAGCTTACCCACGGCTCACAGCCAACTGCTGTTGGAAAGCACAGCCTTAGACTCTTCCAGAGGTCTTCAAACCAGCTGCTCATCTCCTTTAAAACTGTGTGTTTTGTTAAATATCAGTGACGTTCTCAATTCCTCTTTCCCCAAATTTCGTTCCCTGTTTATTTCCATCACAGTTTTTGCTACATGCTCTGCATACTTTACTCTCTCAGTTCTAGATTCGAAATCCAACCATAATATTGGTCTTGATTAACTTAAAAATTCCAAAAAAGCTATGCAAATATGCGTGATTGTGTGCATACATTATCTAAATCTCACACACAAAAAATAAGTCTCATGAATCAAGTAGCTCTGAGTCACCCAAATGCCTTTGCTAAGCCCCAGCCTATACATTCACTTTTGGGGATACTTGCTAAAGGAGTGTAAGAAAACAGGTTCAAATGCAACCATATATGAATGTGATGGTGTTCTCTGTGAATATCATGAAAATTGACATATTATACTTTCAATGACCATTAGATATTAACTTCTACTAGGGATCAGACACAGTGGTCACCAAAAATTCAGCACTAAAATACAGAGTTGGAAGAGTCTTAAAACTAGGAAATACTAGTCATTCATTTGCATTCAGAATCTCTCCTTTGGGAGATTCTGCCACTAATCCACATACCTGCTCCCTGCCAGTGCTGCTCATGATCGTGGAGCCAGCCACAGGCTGCCCGCAAAGAGGTCCAGTCTGAGAATGATCCCTGCCTGCCTGCAGGAATGTGAATAGATGTCAGCATCACCTGTTGCTTTTGATACTAGTACCATAGGATGTTATTCAGTTAACACAGTTCTTGTGGACATGCAGTTCACCAGGAACATGGTAGAAAGAGGTTTGCTTGTTGCTCGGTACCCTTCAGTGATGCCCCCAAGCACCCTGTTTATCTTCCTTTTAAAACATTCCTGCTGTGATGAGATGCCAGAAAACCTAAGGGCAATAGAAACCAATTAAGCTGATCAAACTCTCCAGATGTAGCAGTTCTGTGGCTCTGAGGTTAGATTCGCTGCTACTGAATTTGATTTGGACACTGGTTCACTGTGTTCACATCCCTTCATGGCCACAGGATCTCTGAGAAATGTGGACTTGGAAGATTCTCAAGGCATTCCAGGAGGCTTATGCTCCAAGATAGATGCTCAGTGCCGAGAGGGAGGGCACCGTCTGCGCCTCGTGGTCATTTGAGTTTTGCCCCCTCAAGGCAGCAGGCAGGCTCAACAGGATTGGAAGGTTGCACTTAGCCTCATCACTATCAGGCTCCAGCAACATCTGAACATGCAGAGGTACAAACAAACCAGAAAGGTTTATTTTTAGGAGCTGCTAATACCTCCATGTGTGCAGCATGCAGAGTACAGCCAAATGTATTTTATTCTAAATCCTTGTTGACCTAGAGAGGGAACCGAGTACTCTTGGCTCATCCAGATGCTTCACAACTGATGTGTGTCTTAAAATGAGCTGAATCAAAATTGCCTGTTCCCTGCCTGCTGCCCAAGTACGTGAATGAGGCGGGCCTTCTGCCAGGTGGGGCATCCTGGCAGGGGGAACCTCTCTCCCATGCCTTTTGCTTTATCAGGAAAGGAACCACACAGCTCCTTGAAAGTCCCTTCTCTCTGTTGGAGGAGTTAATCACCAAATAGCATATGCTGTGAAATGCCAGCAGTGGCCCTGTGTCCTCTGAAGCCAACGCTTAGGTGTGAGACTTCCGAAAGGAAGCCTATCATCCAAGAGGAGAGCGATGGTTATTTTTATGTGCCCGCTTGACTGGGCTAAGGATGCCCTGATAGCTTGATAGCTAGTAAAACATTTTTTCTGGGTGTGTCTGTGAGGGTGTCTCCAGAAGAGATTAGCGTTTGAATCAGTAGACTGGGTAAAGAAGATCACCCTTATCAATGCAGGTGGGCATCATCCACAACATTGAGGGCCCACCCAAATAGAACAAAAAGGTGGGGGAAGGAGGAATTTTCTCTTTGCTTCAGCTGGGGCATCTGTCTTTTCCTGCCCTCAGACATTGGTGCTCCTGGGTCTCAGGCCTTTGGACTCAGACTGGGACTTTCAACATGCCCCTCCCAATTCTTGGGCCTTTGGGCTCGGACTGAATTACACCACCAGCTTTGGGGGTCTCCAGCTTGCAGAAATCAAATCGTGGGACTTCTCAGCCTCCATAATTGCATGAAACAATTCCTGTAATAAATCTGTTATATCTCTATCTCTCTATCTCTATTCCTATCATCTCTATTTCTATCTCTATATCTCTATATCTCCATCTCTATCTCTATCTCTATCTCTATCTCTATCTCTATCTCTATCTCTATCCCTATCTCTATCTCTATCTCTATGTATCTCTCCTATTTGTTTTGCTTCTCTGGAGAACCCTGACTAATACAGACAGGGAAGTTCCCACCCTCCCAGCCTACCAGAGATGTGGACACTAAGGACCTAGATGCTCCAGCATCTACTTGAATCCAGCTGCTTTGGATGCAGCTGAAAGGAGCTTGTGGCATGTCCAGGGTACACAGTGGAGTCCAGTAGCCTGGATCTATGAGTGAAAATCAAGATGGTGCTTTGGGAACCAGGTTTCTCATCAGGGACCACACCATGCAGACCTGTGCAGTGGATGGGGTGGACTTTACACTCGTTTCTCTTTGCCTGCCCCACACTCTTCAAGGTACTCACATCTCACCGCCAGCCCAATTGTCTTCCCACATATTCCGGGATCTCTGGCCTCTCCAGCTCTGCCCTGTCCCTTACTTCCCATTGCTGTAGACATACACACTGGCGGGGAGGGGGTGCCCTGGGGGGGTGCCCAATGGGGATGGTCATGGCTGTGCATGCCTTCTATGATGACAGTGATGGCATCTGCAACAGAAGGGACAGAGCTTTGGGATCGCCTTGCATGTAACTGTTATACTCACTGTGGTGGAAAAGTGGCAAATCACTGCTACACATGATTGCACTGGCTCCACTGTCTAGTCTTGAAGGTGGGTTTTTGTAATCCTGGCTTTAGGTGAAGTAAGTTGTTCAGAGAGGTTAAGGACCCGGTCATGGCAGAGCTAAGAATGTCCAACTGCAAGGCAGGACTTATGACTTCGAAGGCCCTACTCTTTTTATTCCTTCTTTTTTTTTCTTCTTTCTTTCTTTCACAATGATATTCTGCCACCTTTATTTTATTTTTTAAAACCACTTTATTGAGGTATGATTGACATGTAAAAAGCTGTACATATTTAATGTATACAATTCAATGAGTTTCGGGATAAGTATGCATCCGTGAAACCATCACCAACATCAAGGCCATAAACATATCCATCACATCCCGAAGTTCCCTCCTGCTCCCTTTATTATTATTATTTTTTTTATTTTGTGGTAACAACACTTAGCATACAATCTACCCTCTTAGCAAATTTTAAATATACAGTACAATATTGTTAGCTATAGTCAACCATGCTGTATAGTGGATCTCCAGAACTTATTTATCTTGCATAACTGAAATTTGTACCCTTCGACCATTACCTCCCCATTTCCCCCTCCCCCCAGCCCCTGGCAGCCACCATTCTACTCTCTGCCGTGTGTTTGACTATTTCAGATTCTACATATAAGTGAGATCATGCAGTGTTTGTCTTTCTGTGACTGGCTTATTTCACTTAGCATAATGCCTTCAAGGTTCATCTGCGTTGTTTCAAATGGCAGGATTTCCTTTTTTTTAAGGCTGCATATTATTCCATTGTGTGCGTGTGTGTGTGTGTGTGTGTGTGTGTGTGTGTGTGTATATACCACATCTTCTTTATCCATCTCCATTCATGGACACTTAGATTGTTTCCATGTCTTGAATATTACGAATAATGCTTCAATGAACATTGGGGTGCAGATATCTATTTGAGATGGTGATTTTGTTTCCTTTGGATATATACCCGGAAGTGAAATTGATGGATTGTATGGTAGTTCTATTTTTAATTTTTTGAGGAACTTCATACTGTTTTCCATAGTGGCTGTGACACTTTACAATCCCAGCAACAGGGCTCCCTTTTCTCCACATCCTCGCCAACCCTTGTTATCTCTTGTCTTTTTGACGATGGCCATTCTAACATGAATGAGGTGATATCTCATTGTGGTTTTGATTTGCATTTCCCTGATAATCAGTGATGTTGAACACCTATTGGCCATCTGTATGTCTTTTTTGGAAAAATGTCTGTTCAGGTCCTTTTACCATTTTTTAATCAGGTTGTTTGTCTTTTTGCTCTTGAGTTGTATGAGTTCTTGATGTATTTTAGATATTAACCTCTTATCAGATATATGGTTTACAAATATTTTCTCCCATTCTGTAGGTTATCTTTTCATTTTGTTGATTGCTTTCTTTGCTGTACAGAAGCTTTTTGTTTGATGTAGTCCTGCTGCAGCCAGGTGACCCTGCATGCCCTGTCACCGTGGATCCCTATAGGTATCGTGACCCTTTCTCAAACATCCTACAGCAGGTGGAGGGAGGGAGGATGGCACAGTGGCAGAAAGGTCAGGGAGGTGCTAGAGAATGTGATTTTTCAGCATCTCTCACATCTTATCACATAAGGGCAAGACCTTTCCTCTTGCCATTGAAAGGGTGTGTGGCAAATGGACTTGTGGGTGTGCCTGTGTTCAAGCCTGGGTTACATGGATAAGAGTGGGATTTGAAACTTTGCACTGGAGGGCACACGGATACTGTCTGCACATCCCAAACACTGAGTGCCTGAAAATGAACAAAATGGAAATGTCGGAGGGTCTGGAGTGAAACAGGAGTGGGATCTCATCCCACTGCCACCACTTCTCACTGTGTAGGTGTTTGCATATTGTTGAACCTCTCTGAGCCTTAATTTTTTCATCTGTGAAATGAGGATAGTAATACCCACCTCATCTGTTACTATGAAGATTAAATTAAATGAAAGCATGTGTATTGAATGGTCAGGAAGGAGTCATTTGATTGTCATTACTATGAATAACCCTGCGGCTACAGAGAGTGTTTGGGGGGGTGGGGGTGGTCTGCAAGGGAGAGACTGAGACCATGAAGCAAGGCTTCCTGGCTGGAGTCCCAGCTGCCTCCTTATTCGCTGTAGAATGTCAGGAAACTTTCTTCACCTCTCTAAACCCCTGTAAACCTCCCTCCCCCTATCTACAAGGTAGAAATGACAGCAAGTTACAAAATGATGGAAGGGACTAGAAGCACACCCCTTATAGATTTCTAGTTGATTTAGCCAAGGATGCAGACATCGATGAGAGTGGCAGGAGTAAGTGTGAGGAATATTTCCAGTGTCTCTTTTGCTGTTGGAGTCCCCAAGGATGCACAGCTGTGGTAGACCTACTCTGCATAGGGAAGGTCTTCTAGGGAAGAGAAAACAGCCAAACCCTCACTATCCATTAGCCTTTCATACTGGGCTTAACTTCACCAATTTAGAGGAACCAACAATGTATACACTTCTGTATAAGGGTTGCTTGCAGACACGGGGCTCTGTGACTGTGTTAAAAAATGAAACCAGGGGTATGATGAACAATCTCCTTTCCCTAGATCTTATCAATGGCGTGTTCACTGGACTGGTCCTGGTCAGTGCAGTGTATTTTAAAGGTTTAGAGAAATCAAAATGTCAACCTGAGAACACAAAGAAATGTACATTTTTGGCAGCTGATGGGAAATCCTATCAGTGCTGATGCTAGTTTAGCCCTCCATGTTCTGTTGGGGGTCAATAAGCACCCCTGATGATTTATGGTACAACTTCATTGAACTGCCCTACCATGGGGAAAACGTCAGCATGCTGATTGTGCTACACACCTCCAGCCCCACCTCCACTCCACTGTCGGCCATCATCCCCCACATAAGCACCAAGACCGTACACTGCTGATGTGAGCATCATGGCACCAGTAGCACGCAGCTGATCTTGTCTAAGTTCACAGCCATAGCACAAACTGATTTGAAGGAGCTGCTGAAAGTTCTTGGCATTACAAGATGCTTAATCTATCAAAGGCATATTTTGCAAAAATAACAAGATCAGAAAACCTTCATGTTTCTCACGTCTTGCAAAAAGCAAAAGTTGAAGTCAGTGTAGACGGAACTGAAGCTCCAGCAGCAACAACTGGGAATCTAATGACGAGAGCATCACCTTGGTTTATAGTAGATCTTTTTTATCTTTCATCTGACGTAATCCCACAAGTGCTGTCTTACTCAGGGGTGGACAAGCTCTGAAGAATCTGCAAAAGAAACCATGCAAAGCTATGAAGAAAAGACTCCTTCCCTACATCTTTCATAGTTCTGTTACGTATTTTTATGCAGTATTTTCTTTTTGAAAACTAGTTCTTAGGAACAGAGACTCAATGATACAAGCATCTCTGCTCTGGGATATGTTTTGGAGGGAAAGAAGGGCAGGATGGCTGGAACACTGTACTAAGAAAAGAGGAAGACTTCAAAACACCTAAATGATTCTTTAAACTACCAAATGTTGTCTAGGTTAACAATCCACTTGAGTATTTACTGTCCAGCTCAGGACTTTTGTTTTGTTTTGTTTTTATGAGTGGTTTTCCAGAAGAAATTTAATCAGTGTGATGTGGCAGCGGGGGGCGGGAATTAATGGTCGCTTTCATTTTTTTATGGAAAAAATGTTATGTGCCTTTTTAATTTTTTGCCCCCATCTCAAGCTTTGATAGTAAACGCTATTTTGGGGAGTAGAAATAGTGAAATCTCTAGCCTCTTTGTGTGTTTTTGTTGTTTTATATAATGCATGCATTGACTAAAATAAAGTTTAAAAAACTTTTTAAAACTTTAAAAATAAAGGGTGAACCACGCTGAGTGTCAGAGAGCCCCTGGGCCAGCCCCCTCCCTGCTCAGACTACTGGCAGGCTGGAGGCGTATGTGTGGTGGGGGGTTGGGGTGGGGATGTGGAGTTCAGTGTTAAGCACGGAGCTCGGTGTCAGAACTGGGAAATCCTCAGCTTCCTTCTAACACTTACGTACTTGGATTCAGTACATGCCAGGCACTGTTCTGAGCACCTGCCGTCATCAGCCCATTTGATCTTTACAAAGACCTTGGGAGGCCTGGTTTTTCTCAATGTCTTCCACAACTGGGGAAACCCAGAGAGGAGCAGTGAGGTCATTTGCCCACATCACTCCAGGGAGCAAGGACAACTGGTTTGAACCAAGCAGGATGGCTGCAGAGTCTGTGCTTTTGATTATTATTATCACTATCATTTTTATTGTTATTGGAAGAGGACAGTTGGCGTGAAAAGACATACTCAGCCCACAAGATATGAGATGTATTTTGCTGTGGCCTAGCTCTCTGCCCCAGTACACCATTTAAGATAGAAGAAAAAACCCACATGGTGCTCTTTATCTCTGACACCTGTGCCAGCTGTAACCGCCTGGAACTAGAGAAATTATTAGGGAAATGTCAGTGCTGTTACAGCGATGTCGGAGATGTCTGAGAATGTTGGCTCATTTTCAGAATTTTAAAAGGCAATGCTCTATTCTCCCAGGATAATTAATTTGGAAGAGGAGTAAATGCCAGTTAGTAAATCTCAGTGTCAGCACGTCTGGGTCCCGCTGCTGCAAAGTTACAGCAGTCCTAAGCGCACACTGGTTCTTCCACTGGGCTGACACCACACCCAGCACTAGCAGTGGCCAGAGACCACTGGGAGTCCCTCGTCTGTGTGTGAGTTTCCTGTCAATGTGCAGAGAAACACATTCTAAGCCCCATTCCCACCTACCATCCCCCTTTCACAGATGAGAAAACTGAGTCTTAGAGGAAGAATGCAAACACCAGTGCAAGGTCACACAGCTAGTGCATGGTAGAGTGACAGAGTGAACTCAGCTCTTGCTTCTCTGAGTCCAGTGTTTTCTCTACCACACCAGCCATTATCTGGGCAGTTATTAGCTAAAGAGAGCCAATGTCAAGGCAAATTACCCCTTGTGGGGGATTCTAGAAATGTTTTCTCTATCACTTCTGTCTGTGCTCTGACCACTGCCTCCTTGATGGATGATTGAAAAGCATGGACCTACGTGCAGGACAGGACAGAGCTACCACTTCTCTTCCCACAAACCTTCCAGACAGAAAAGGAACTTGGAAATGCAAATTATCAGGAGATTCCTAAGGAAAGGATACATTTTTCAGGGGAGAACTTGTCACATTCTTCATCAAAGCATTGTGAACATCATTCGTAAATAGCTTATTAAATGACGCTAGGAATTCTTGGAGCTTCTCTCCCCTGTGATTTGCATTTGTTCCATTGAATGAACCAAGGAGGAGAGAGCCTGCCTCCTAGATCCTGATTCAGAATGTTCTGCCTGAACGAGGGAGGCCCTGGACATAGAGAAATACTCCTGACTCACATGCCTCTGGCCTGTAGTCTGGGCTCTTAGGAAGCTTCACATTGTTCGCCCCTCTGCTCAGGAGTTAAAACACATCTCAGCAAGAGTGCGGGGACGGTTCCAGGACTACATGAGCAATGCCAAGGTGGGTGCACTCAGCAAGCAACAGCAAAATATAGTAAATTGTCTGAGAACACAGAAATTCTACCAAAAGTATTTCAAAGACTCTGCTTGTCTACTGTAAAAGTTCTCTTTCTCCCTTTAAGCTCCCCTGCCCCTCTGAGCTGCCCAATCACAGTATTGCTTGGTGTCCCTGGCTTATCTGGTATCCATTCATGGATAGATATGAAAAAGGAGGGAGAGAGGCCTGCCCAGTTGCATAGTGGTTAAGTTCACATGCACTGCTTCAGTGGCCTGGGTTCTTGGGTTTGGATCCCTGGTGCAGACCCACACCACTCATCAAGCCATGCTGTGGTGGTGACCCACATACAAAATAGAGGAAAGATTGATACAGATGTTAGCACAAGGCCAATCTCCCTCACAAAAAAAAAAAAAAAAAAGAGGGAGAAAAGTGGACTGAGAGCTTAGCTTTTCCATTATTTAGGAGAAACTGCACTTGTCTGCTGATGGCCCTGTTTAATCAGTGTAAGAAGGTCATGGGTTGCAGAAGACGCTGCAGTAGTCAGTGATGAACCAAAAGAATGTCTGGTGTACGTGCTTTGTTCTTACCTCAACAGCATGAAAAGACAAAAATAAGAAATCTATAAACCAAGTAATTTCCTCTGATGGGCCAATGAAGCCCTAATAAAATTGGGAACGAAGTGTATCAATGCATTTTGATTATAAATTATTCTTTCTGTACACGTAGTCAGTATTTTCAAAAAAGTTTGGCCTTGTTGATTTTTGGAGGTCAGGGAGCATGTCTTCTATGGGCTCCTAATGCCTCTTCACAGTAGGTGCTTAATGAATTCTTATTCTGTGTAGATGGCTGCCTAAGGTAAACCATTTGTATTAACAGCTCAAGATGATGCAGCCAGGGGCTGGCCCGGTGGCGTAGGGGTTAAGTGCACGTGCTCTGCTGCAGTGGCCTGGGGTTCGGATCCTGGGCGCACACCAACGCACTGCTTGTCAAGGCATGCTGCGGCGGCGTCCCGTATAAAGTGGAGGAAGATGGGCACGGATGTTAGCCCAGGGCCAATCTTCCTCAGCAAAAAGAGGAGGATTGGCAGATGTCAGCTCAGGGCTGATCTTCCTTATGAGAAAAAAAAAAAAAAGATGATGCAGTCTATGTATTGCCTCATTTTGGGGAATGCCATTTGACTAAGTGGGTGGTTAGCTCGTTAATGAGAATGTATGCTGTTCCCATTTGAGAACGTTGTCCATCAACACATTCTAAAATTGCATCTCAAAGAAAAAGAAACGGGAAATCTCTGTACTTTTTGCTCATTTTTGCTGTGAACCTAAAACTGCTCCCAAAATAATAAAATCTATTAAAAAACAACCTAGGGCTGAGGGAGAATATCCAAGGAAGAAACAAACTGAAAGCAGAACATCTTCCCAAAACTTGCATTGAGACCTTGTTGGAGCAGGTGTGGTGCCAGCTCACCAGAGGGTGGAGAAAACTCTCCGAGTTGAACTGGGCCAGCGCTGGTTTACAGTTGGCAGGCAAGCAGAAAACACCTGGCCAGAGTCCAGATGGGTAAAAGTCTTCACTGGGATTTTCAAGCAAGAAGCAACCCTCCGGGCGCAGGTGACCAAGCCTGGTGGAAAGACCAAAGAGGGAGCTGGGCTTCAGGAGCTGCTAAATGGCTGGGTGGTGTGAGGTCTGAAGTGTGTGGTGTCTGTGTCAGGTGTTGTTTGACACACCTATGGGGTGCAGGTAGACTGTGGCACATAGATGGGTGCATAGGGAGAGTCAAGGCATCAGGAGCTGCTCACTGAACAGGAAGCACAAGACCTGGGGTGAGCAGTGTTCCTATGGAGACCTCACTGTGGTGAGGTGGTAAGCAGGCCAGAACTGGGGCTGCAACTCCCCAAGGAACTGCACGTGCTGGGTGTGCAGCTGTACGGCAAGAGAAGGAAAAGCCAAGGGAGGCACACTTAAACTAGGAAGAGAAGTCCCATCCTTTTTCTGTTTGCTTCCTATGCCCTCTACTGATAACACTTAACCCTCATGCCAACTGTAAAGGAGAAATGTTGACAGGGTCCATCTTTATCATCATACAGCAGGTAATGAAGGGTGAATTTGGAGCTGAGAGGCATGACATTTGTACGTGCAAATAACTGTCAAATGTATATTGTTTTAAGTATATCTTGAATTTGTGTATTAATTCCCTTTCCTCTGTCATTGTCATTCTTTAAACTTTCACCACCACCCAGATTTAAAATCTGTTCTCCGCTGATTCAACTAAAGGATCTACCTAAACAGGAATTCTGAATCACTCTTCTTCTTTAAAGTCTTTAAACATTACTCATCATTCATAAATAAAATTCAAATTTATTTATCCAGCAAAAAAAAAGAGAAGGAAGAAAGAAAAGAAGAAAGGATGAGAAAGACAGAAGGCAGGAATCAGGAAAGAGAGAGTTGAAAGTAGAACTTCATTCTTTATTCATTTTCGTTACTGGAATAGAGCCAAAACAATTCAGTTATTCTTTATGGGAGCATGAACAGCAGATTTGGGTAATGTTTAAGTACCAGGTGGACTACATTCTACACTTTTAGACACATTTCCTTTCTTTGGGTGACCAAGAGCTGGAGAAACTCAGATAACTCTGTGCATTCTCATCTATTTTCTTGGAGCCATGCCAGCCAGGCAAAGGTTGTGGATTTGAGGACGATGCACATCCTTTGAGCTTGAATAAAGAAAAATACAGTTGTGGGTAAAGGGGAACACCTTGTTTCAGTGTTCTATTATTGTGTTTGGCACATAGCTTATATTGAGTGGTGTATTTCCTGAGAACTTAGGGAGTGCTAGGATCTTAGGTCATCATCTTGTGAATAAGGTGATCTGCTCTGAGGGGACTGCAGTGCAGTGTCATGTCTGTTCTCCACTTGTTAGGCTTATTCTGACCTAACACATTTTTGTATTTGCATGCTTGGGCTAACAGAAACGTGGGGGCAGACTGTGTGGTGTAGATGATGGATTTCCTTAATAATCTTAATGCCTTAGCAATGAGAGGTGATAATCTATTTTTATTCTTATAGATCTGATACAGACTATCAATGTCAATGCAAATATATTTTGCTACTTAGTGTGTATCTATCTCCCCAGCGCGCATTACATTACTAGTCTTTTTAAAGAATTTTCATTAAAGAATTCTTGTAGTGAAAAGTTAATATTGGACAGAATTGAGTATCTGAAACTTTCTCTCAATTTAGCTGAATTAAATAATGTTAACTTTTGAAAGGCAATGTAATTCTTATGACAAAATTATATATCAAATTCTATAAACATTTATTAAGACATTTCAAACTGTTAATTGATGCTGTCTTTGATCATAGCTTTATGAACTAATTGGAAAATTACCAATTGATAACACATTGTTTTTGATTTAGATTTGAGTCTCATCACTGCCATTTACTAAGATAGGGGTGTTGAAGTCTCTAACTAAACAGAGCATATTTCTCCTTTCAGTTCTTTCAGTTTTGCCTCTTGTGGTTTGATGTTGTCTTGTTAGTACATACGCATCTAGGATTGCTTTGTCTTCTTGGAGAGTTAACACCTCTATCATGATGTAACACCACTTTTTATTCCTGATTAACTTCCTTGTTCTGGTGTCAGCCTTGTTTGAAATTAGTATAGCTATTCTTTCTTTTGAGTACTGTTAGTATATCTTTTTCCATCCCTTTACTGTCTGGATCTTTATGTTTAAAATGGGTTTCTTGTAGACAACTTGTAGGTCTTTTTTTAAAAAAATCTACTCTGACAATCGCTGTTTTCTTACTCCAAGTATTTAGAGCATTTACATTTAAACTGATCATTGGTATAACTGGATTAATATCTACCATGTTTATAACTGTTTTCTGTTCCTTACGTTTATTCTTTGGTTCTGCTCTCCCTTTTTCTACCTTCTCTGGTTTTAATTGAGCATTTCATGTGATTTTTTTTTTGTGTGTGTGAGGAAGATCAGCCCTGAGCTAACATCCATGCTAATCCTCCTCTTTTTGCTGAGGAAGACCGGCTCTGAGCTAACATCTATTGCCAATCCTCCTCCTTTTTTCTCCCTCAAAGCCCCAGTAGCTAGTTGTATGTCATAGTTGCACATCCTTCTAGTTGCTGCATGTGGGATGCGGCCTCAGCATGGCCGGAGAAGTGGTGCATCGGTGCGCTCCTGGGATCCGAACCTGGGCCGCCAGTAGCAGAGCGTGCGCACTTAACCCCTAAGCCACGGGGCTGGCCCCCATTTCATGTGATTTTATGTGATTCCGTTTAACTCTCTTAGCACGTGAATTATACTTCCTTTAAAAAATTTTTGGTAATTGCCTTAAAGTTTACAATTTACATTTTTAACAAATCTAATTTCAAATAATATAGTGTTGCTTCATGTGTAGTGGAGGCTCCTGAATAGAGAATTCCTGTTTTCTTTTTTCTGTCACTGTGACATCGCTAGCCTTTATTTAACTTATCCATATGCTATAATTACAGTGTTGCTATTATTACTTTAAGTAGTTATGTTTTACATCAATTAAAAATAAGTAAAATATTTTATTTCCTCTTTATTTTTTCTCTAATACTCTTCTTTATGTAGATCTGAGTTTCTGAGTTAGATCATTTTTCTTCTGCCTGATTAATGTATTTTAACATTTCTTGCAAGGCTAGTCTACTGTTGAAAAATTCCTTTAGTTTTTGTTTGTATGAGAAAGTCTATTATCCAGATACTGGATTCTAGGTTGGTGTTTTATTCTTTCTTTTAACATTTTAAAGACTCATTCTATTCTCTTGCTTGCATGGTTTCTTTCTCTTTTTTTTTAAGACTTTATTATAAGGTTCACGGCAAAATTGAGAGGAAGGTACAGAGATTTCTCATATACTTTCTGCTCCTACACATGGCAGAGCCTCCCCCATTATCAGCATTTCCCACCAGAGTTGTACATTTGTTACAATTGATGAACCTACATTGACACATCATACTCACACAAAGTCCATAGTTTACATTAGGGTTCACTCTTAGCGTTGTATATTCTTTGGGTTTAGAAAAGTGTATAATGACATGTATTCACAATTATTGTGTCATATAGAGTGCTTTCACTGCCCTAAAACTCTGTGCTCAACCTATTCATCCCTATACCCTGCCCTTAACCCATGGCAACCACCGATCTTTTTACTGTCTCCATAGTTCTGCCTTTCCCGGAACGTCATATAGTTGGAATAATACAGTATATAGCCTCTGCTGGCTTTTTTCATTTAGTAATATGCGTTTAATTTTCCTCCATTTTTTTTTATGGCTTGATAGCTCATTTCTTTTTAGTGCTGAATAATATTCCACTGTCTGGATGTACCATAGTTTATTTCTGCATTCACCTACTGAAGGACAACTTGGTTGCTTCCAAGGTTTGGCAGTTATGAATAAAGCTGCTATAAGAATCTGTCTGCAGGTTTTTGTGTTGATGTAAATTACTTTGGGTAAATACCAAGAAGTATGATTGCTGAATTGTATGGTTAGAGTATGTTTAGTTTTTTAAGAAGCTGCTACACTGTCTTCCAACGTGTCTGTACCAGCATTTAAGTGCACTGATAAGTGTTTCTGATAAGTGAACTGGAATTCTTGTCCCTGTTTAATGTTAGAATTTTCAAGCCTCCTCCCACTCTGTCAGCAAACTCTTGGCTTTTTCCAAAATTTACTGTTTGTCTTTGGTTTTCTGCAGTTTGAATATGATAGGTCTAGGTGATGGGTTTTTTTTGTTGTTGATTTTTTTATCCTGCTTGGTGTTCTCTGAGCTTCCTGAATGTGTGGTTTGGTGTCTGTCAATCTTGGAAAGTTCTTAGCCATTGTTTTATTATTTCATATATTTCTTCTCCTTTTTCTCTTTCTCTTCTTTTTTGTATTTCAATTATGTGTATGTTACACCTTTTGTAATTGCCCCACGGTTCTTGGATGTTATGGTCTTTTATCATTATTATTTTTTTTCTTTCTTTTCATTTTTTGTAGAAGTTTCTATTGACCTATCTTCAAGCTCATTGATTATTTTCTTATCTGCGTCGTCTACTGATGAGCCCATGAAAGACATTATTCATTTCTGTTACAGAGTTTTTGGTTTATAACATTTTCTTTTAATTCTTTCTCAGTGTTTTCAGCTTTCTGCTTATATGACCCAACTGTCCTTGCATGTTGTCTACTTTTTCATTACAACCCTTAACATATTAAACATAGTTATTTTAAATTTCTTGTCTGATAATTCCAACATGTGTGACATCTGTGAGTATGGTTCTGTTCATGGCTTTGTCTCTCAGACTGTTTTGTTTGTTTGTTGCCTTTTGGCATGCCTTAAGGTTTCTTTTGAAAGCCAGGCAAGTTGTATTAGTTAACAGGTTCTGGTATATAGGCCCTTAGTGTGAGCGTTTATGTTGATCTGACAAGGAGTTGGGCTGGTAGGTACCAGAAGCTAAACATCCCCCAGTGTCCTTGTGTTTATCTGTCTCTTAATTTGGGCTTCCTGGGTATGCCTCCTCAGAGAGAGTCTGCACCTTGCAGCTCTCTCAGCTCTAATCCACTGTTCTTATACTGGAGCCCTGTTGGTTTGTGGAGAGGTGTTGGGGAGGAGAGCTTTCTATAGTCTTACAGTTACATCTCAGTCTTTAAGTAGGAGTGTTTAGTAACACTTTAAGTAAGTGTTTCTGTCTGTGACCTTCACAAGTGTTTCTCCAGTGGTATAGGGTTTTCCGCCTACACATACTCCCTTCCCTGGCTACAATGTTCCCAGTCTATTTCCTAGTTCCTGTTGACTGTGCCCTATCCTTTTAGTTGAATCAGGAAGACTAGAGGGGCCTGGAGTGGGAGGAATGCCCTTCTTCCAACTGGGATAGGCTCTGGTAAAATCTTTTCCTCTCTAGAGTAGGTCTTTGTTATGGCAAATGCTCTGGGTGTATTTCACAATGATTAATCTTCCCTTGCCAGAGAAAAGAAGGGATCTTTACTTTGAGAGCCTTATACGGTTCAAGGAGGTAAAGCTCATGAAAGTGTTGAGAGGCCCCCCTGAGGTTGCTGCCCCCAGAAGTTTCTCAGTCTCATGCTGGTTCACAATCAGCCTCCAGCAATAACCAAAATTACTATTTAAGTATTCTTACCAGTTTATGGCTTCAGTGACTTCTCCTCCAGATAAAACAGACCTCCACCTTGACTCTCTATGTTCGTCAGTCTCTCCAGATTCCTTGTGGTGATTGCCTTGCGACCTCAGTTCTCTGATGGGTCCAAGAAAAGTCAGTGACTTTCAATTAGTCCATCTTTTTCTCATTGTAAAGACGGGTGTAATGACTTCCAAGCTCTTTTCTTGTTGGAGCTGAATCCAGAAGTCCCTTCATATGCTATTTCAGTTATAGTTAATGTTTAAGAGTCAGGAATTTTAAAGACTGATATCATTAAAACTTGAAATGAAAGATTGCAGAGTTAAATAAATGTCATATACTCTCTTCATTATTGGAACTTGGAAGAATCTCAGTGCTGGTGCAATGAAGCATTCAAGATGCTTGGTCCTTGCCTTCAAGGACCAACAGGATGTAGAGAGTCATGTGTTTAACTAAGAGGTAAAAATAGTACCTAGCAATTAAGAGCACTTACCATGTTTGAGATACTGTTTTGACAGCTATATTCATATATTAATGAATTAATTCACTTAACTCTTAAAACGACCCAATATGATACATACTACTATTCTCTTCATTTTTCACAGAACGACACTGACGCTTAAGGTGCTTAAGTAACTTGCGCAAGGTCATGAGTCAAGATTGTAAAACAAGCTTCAGACTTCATGCTCTTAACCACTGTACTTTGCTTCTCTCCAACTATTATGTGCAGATAATATACTAATACTAATGTATAATAATGCAGACAGTAATAAGGGAAGTAAAATTTCCTCTGACATTTCATGGGGGTGGAGACTGCGCCTGTCATGGGAAATCAGGGAAGAGTTGGCATTTTAAGTTATTAAAGTTAGGATTTAACAGGAAGTTATGGTGGCAGGAGTTTTGGGAGGAAAGAAAATGGTGGACAGATCCAGGGACTCCTAAGCAGCATGCAGTGGAAAAGGAGAGATGTCTAGAACAGAATGTCAGGCTGGGAGATCCCAACTGTTTTCTGATGGCAAAACATTGAAAGCTTTTGAATTAAGAAATGACAGTGATGTGTCTGAAAAAGATCAATATGTAACAGAATGCAGGGAGAGCTGGAGAGGGAGAGAGAACAGATACAGACAGACCAGTTAGATAGTTGTTAGACGGTTGTTGTAGTGAGGGTGCAAAGGGGGCGAATGTGCCAGAATTGACAAGGATTAGTGAGGCACAGGATGTGAAGATAAGGGAGAGAAAGGAATCAGAAATGTCTCCAGCGTTTGAAGTTTGTGTGATTGGAGAATGATGAAATAGGTTGCTAAAGACCAAATAATATATATAAAGCAACATTTAAAGTGAAACTGGAGCCCTAAGTGGAGAAGCCCTCAAATACTTTAGCCTTCTGGGTTGTTATAATTAGTTGAGCTTGAACATAAAATGAAGGGTGAACTTCCCAATAGCCAGAGGACAAAGGGGAATGATAACTTCCCAATAGCCACAGAACAAAGGGAAATGATGAGCTTCCCAATAGCCAGAGAACAAAGGGGAATGATGTCTGCTGTAACTCTCTCTCAGAAGAGGAATTATGTCATTTCTTCAGAAGAGACACACTTCTGCTAAGGTTAAAATCAAGAGGGAATTTATTTAACTCAAACATAGGGAACAATACAAATGACAAAGATACGGTGTCCTTAGCTTTCATGCCCACCAGGACATGTCAAACGCTGTTGAAGTCAACTGTCTCTGTGGAATCTTCCAGCTTTAGGAACATGCTGATTAAACCTTTGGTCTGTCTTTCTCTCCTTACAAATCCTCCTCAGGGTATTTCTTAATTGTTTTGGCTGGAATAATAGAATCTTGCCTGCTTCCAGAGCCTTGTGAAAAGTCTTCCACAGTTCACAGTGTATCAGGTTATTACAGAAGAGAACTGAGAGGGGCCGGCCCCGTGGCTTAGTGGTTAAGTGTGCACGCTCTGCTACTGGCGGCCCGGGTTCAGATCCCGGGCGCGCGCCGACGCACTGCTTGTCCAGCCACGCTGAGGCGGCGTCCCACATACAGCAACTAGAGGGATGTGCAACTATGACGTACAACTATCTACTGGGACTTTGGGGAGATAAAGGAAAAAAAAAAAAAAGAGAGAGAACTGAGAGACCTTTAGAACTTGTGCTTTGGGGGAAACATGCATTTTGGGGGAACAGTTGAGCTGGATTCTCTCTCCCAGAAGCATGTTTTTCGGGCTCCCCATAGAGTTACAGACTATGTTAATCCTTTTGTTCATACCTGCCTGCATCCTTTACTGCCTTAATATTTTTTTTCCTTTAGTGACATTAACAAAAAGCCCTTCCCATCAGTACTTATTTTTGGCAACTTAAAAAATAGCCAAAAAATTAGTGTGTTGGCTTGTGATTTCCCCTTTGTACACACAATAAACTCTATTTGGAGAAATCACCACTCTTGTCACACGTTTTTTCTTTTCTGATCACTTTCTCAGCCATCGTTTTAGCCTTCAAGGTTTCTCTCCGTATACATCAGAGACGTTTAAAAGTTTCAAGCTTGAAGGTATCTTACAGATTATCCTGTCCGAGACTTTCCTTCCATTCATGAGGAACAAAGGCCTGGAGAGGTTACCTGTGCTTCCCACAGGCACACAGCTGGCCCACGGTAGATCTGAGATGGGAAACAGTGTCTTCCAATTTCTAGTCCAGGGCTCTTTTCACTACTCAACATTGGGAGGGATTGTAAGAGGAAAAGTCCAAAATCAACTAAACAACCTGCAGTTGTCTTTTTTGAAAATTGATAAGCTGTCAATAAATAAAAATAGAAACAGTCAATATAGGTTGATACAAAGATATATAAGGCATGAACCTGTCTTGAGGAGTTTGCAATGTAGTTGCAAGTAGGGCAGATAAGTTCAACATCGGAGAGAGATTACTGATTAATTACCAAATGAACTGTAGAAACCCCGTTGCTCCATATGTTCAGGAAGCCTGAAGAGACCTGGGTCAGCTCAGCGTGTCAGCACCACCATGGCCAGAACTGGAGGACAGATGCATACAGTGGGCCTAACAGAGGGAGGAGAGACTGGTGAGGAAGGCTCCAGAAGCCATGTTGGGAGAGGGAAAGGAGCCCCAGATCCTGAAAACACCTGGGATTGGCCTGTGACCAGTGCTGAGAGAGAAGACATGGGCTGTGTGGCTTTGGGAGGTCACAGAGTTTCCACAAGAGATCTCATGTCCACTGGTCATTCCTTTGCAGCTAAAACACAAGGTCTAGACAAGCCTGGTGTCCTTATCCTTCCTTGTGAGTGGCTTGTATTTTTTTGTCATCTTAGATCCTTTTAAGACTGCATGGCACGCAGGGACTTTGTCAAACCATTCAGCCATTTAATCTCCATCTCACTGTCACTCTTCACCTCGTAAATCAAGACAGACAGTGAGAGGCAGAGGACCAAGGGAGAGTGCATTTAGCCCTCATATACTTCCAAGGCAGGTGGGAGGGGGTCTTTGCCAATTTCTATTTTTCATTTAACTGAAAACTAGGAAAAATAACCCAGAAAATCCCACAAGACGTAAATCCAAGGCGAACCAAGCAGGTTGATAGTTTTCATATTAGACTACAAATATTGGGGCATTAAATTCTAAGAATGAGAGTAGCAGTAACAGTGAACGTGATTTGGGTTAGGGAGAGCCCCACGTTATGTCTCACTGGCCTGTGAGGCGATGCTCACACCATCCCACTCTGCCAGGGGGAAAGCAGGCTACAAGAGTGACTTGCTCAAGGCCACAGGCCAGAGGTCAGGGTCAAGTCTCAGCCCTTAATGACTATTGTTGAGTTTGAGAGTCAAGGCTGAGCCATGTTCTTGGTGTCTTCTCCCTGCCCCACGCTTGACATA
The DNA here is from genome assembly GCF_057802395.1 of Ceratotherium simum simum. Lineage (NCBI taxonomy): Eukaryota > Metazoa > Chordata > Mammalia > Perissodactyla > Rhinocerotidae > Ceratotherium > Ceratotherium simum. Next base: position 73,439,972 of record NC_141902.1, on the reverse strand, counting down.
GAAACGGGGTGATGTGGTAGAAGTCATAGGGCCTAGGAGAGGACCTGGGAATAGCAACACCCAACTCACAGGATTGTGAGGATAAAATAAAGTAAACTGCCTATGCAACATGCCCAGGAAGGGCCCCAACACATGCTCACTCAGTAAGGAATTGATATCTGTATCATCTCATTTAATTTTAGTATTGTTGACAAAGACGCTTTGCAAGGGGGTAGATAGTCTGATGGTTGGGTGTCCACCAGAGATTTCAAATGTAACATCTATGAACCACCTCAAATGTGTCCCTTCCATCTTTGCAGACCTTAGAGTTGTCCTTGACTTCTCTCTCTCCCTCACACCCAGTTACCGCACTTTGGAAGGTCTGTGTCCATTCTCAGCGGCTGTGAAGTTTTCACCTGGCCCAGAGGCAGTCTCTGTGTGGATGCTGGCAGTCACCACCTGGGCACTTACACTCTGTCCCATCGGAGCAGCCAGACTGGTCAGCTGTGTCTGTGCAATCACGCTCCAGCTCACTCAGAATAAAGGCCAAGTCCTTACTGTGTTCCCAAGGCTTCTCCAACTCCTGCCCAGACACTCTACTGGCTCCTCCAGGGCTTCAGCCACGTGGGGCACCTGTGTCCCCCACGTGCCAGGCACACCTGCATCAGAACCCTGCATCTGCTCTTCTCTCAGACAAGAATCTTCTCCCTGTAGACATGTGCATAGTTTTTTTCTCACTTTCTCCAGGTCTTGGTGTAAAGCTCACCATAGTGAAGGAGCCCTCCCAGATTCTCCTGTGTACAATGGTACCGACCCCCACCCTCGGATTCTGTTCCATTTTCTCTGAGATACCACACATGTTCTTGTTTCCTCATCCACTGCCTCTCCCACCCCAGTGAGCATCTAGCCCTTAGGACAGAACTTAACACTGTAAGGACTCGAAATGCTTTTGGAGGTAGGAAGGAAGAAAGAGTTGATGAGGTAGCTGGCTAACTCCACAGTCAGATTGCTTTGGCTTAAATCCGAGTTTACACTGATAAACTGGATGACCCTGGGCAATTACTGTATCTTTCTAAGCCTTAGTTTCACAGTCTGAAAAATTATGGTAATAGTAGAGGATGAAGTTAGATAACCGTGTAGAATGGTGAGCCTAGCTCTTGGCGACAAGAAAACTGACAGCAGGTACAAGTTACCATTTGTAAATTTATTCGCCATGAGAATAATGCAAGTCCCTGCCCAGCTCCTTCTCCCCTTCTCAGAAGAGCAGGATGGAATTCAGTGGAGAGCCATTATTGCCATAACCTTGAATCTTTTCTAATTAATGAAAGCATATCCTTCTTCAGTATTTTGGATATGATTAATGAATATATCCAGGACACCACCCACCCTGATAAGAACTGTCTGGGGTAGGTGGCGCTGCCTGTGTGTAGATGGGGCCCTTGATGGCCCAGCACTCATCAGGGGCCAGAGAAAGAGCAGGAATGCTTCACTGTGTGGGGAAGCACCAGGAGGAGACTCTAAGAAATGCTAATGCACTTTTTTTTTTATGTTTTGTGGGTTGCAGTAGCAGTATGCCCTAACCAGAGAAACTGCTGAGAAACTTGACATTGTTGAGGTTCACTGCAGGGTTCTGTTAAATTGGTGAATGTCTCACATGCATTAAAACGTGATTCAGTTCCTACAATCTCAATCTCTACCACAGTTTTACCAAAGACTCTCATAACTCCATGAAAGCTCCCAGAGGTCAGTGGCTGCGCCTGCTGTATTCAGCACTGCATGTCCATACAAGAAGAACGGGCCACACACTTTGAACATGGTGCTAAGGCTTTATAGACACTGACATGGAAGGAATTTCCTAATATCGTGTTGACCGATGAATGCAGTTAGACCACAGCAGGAGTCCTGTAACCTTGTGGATTTATTTAATGTATACAGATAAGTGTGAAAGCAAGTATAGTACAATGCTAATTGTAGAATCTAGGTGGATATGTGGGTGTTTATTATAAAATCCTTTCATTTGTTTTGTATGTTTGAAATTTAAAAATAAATTTTCCTCAAGAGTGAGACATTTACCCAGCTTTTTAGACTTCTAAGGATTGTCCAGTGATGTACTCCAATGTAAAAATTACCCTTGGAGTCAGGAGATTCTTCACTGTGTTTAACCTCCATCCTCTCATTCCATCTTCCCTAATACTGAGCTGAGACTTGCCCGTCATGAGCATTCTTCCCATTCTGCCTATGAAACCATTCCTAGTGAGTAACTTGAGTCTCTTAAGATCCGCTGAATCTCAATGGAATCTACATTAGCAGCCGTGAAATTCAAATGGATAGATTGACATAGCATAAGATACAAAACCACCAGTCCATGGGCACACTAATACAGCAAAAATGCTTTCAGTTTTACGTAAAACTCTTAAAAATTATTGAAGACCCCAAAAAACTTTTGTTGATATGGGTTATCTCTATCAATGTTTACTGTATTAGAAATGAAAACTGAGGCATTTTAATAGATGCATTTGTTAATTCATTTAAAAATAAGAAAAAAGCCCACACAAGTAACATAATTCTATAAAAATAACTACATTTTTAAACCAAAGAATTTAGTGAGGACAGTGACATTGTTTTACATTTTTGCAAATCTCTGTGATGTCTGGCTTAATGAAAGCTAAGTGACTTTTATATCTGCTTCTGCATTCAATCTTTTGTGATATGTAATTTTGATTGAAGAAAATCCAGTCAGAGAAAGATTTGTATTTCAAAAATGGATGAGTATTTTATTAGACCTTTTAGATAATCATGGCTGTTCTTCTTTGAGATCACATAAAATTCAACAAGTAGTAATTTCTTAGAATTTAGTTACAATGTGGAACCTGATACAATGGCAATGAACTATTATTCATTCTCTGAAACCTTGCAATCCATTGGTGTATCTTGCACTTTGAAGATACTCTTTACCTATGCATGATTTGGTAACATTATGCATTGGTTCTTTGGAAAATATTGGTTCACAGAGTTATGCAGATCACCCAAATGTTGACACAATATCACTAAGATCACATTTGTTAATATTCTCACCAATCTCATTAGAACAGTATTTAAGTATCAGAAAGCTGTCAAGCTGATGATGGTGGATACAAGTTTTCCAAAAGTCTGATTTCCACTTGAAATCTCAAATTTTGGTATTGGCAACAAATATTGTCAATGTTTTCCAGAAGTGACAGACTCCTTCCATTCATTTTCAAGAAAATGTCTACCAAACACCCAAGACTGAAAATAACCATCATTTGTCTGCTAGTTGTACTTACAAGTAAAAATGCTATTTCATGAGAAAAGTTTTGCCCTTCAGCACCCTGGATTTGAGGTTGATTGTAGACGAATATTGTAGATTTATTTTAAATCCTTTCTGGGAGCTGCTCTATGGATCACCTTCCCAGCTCTAGGAAATGTTATTCCTGTGCAAATCAAGCCAAGTAGAGGTGGGAAAGGGAGGGTAGAGAAGGGCTGGGTTGGTAGGAAAGCAATCAGTAAACCCCGGGGGGTAAGATAAGAAGTGACACCCTCCACAAGCCTCCCCAGTAGGAAGCTGCCCCTGAGCTCTCAGGTCTGCCTGAAGCTCTTTATTCTGTTATCCCTGCAGGGTTCAGCTGAGATCCAAAAAGGAAAACAGTGTAGGAACACAGGATATCTGATAAATGAGACACTGGATGAACATTTAAAGAATGCGAAAAGAAAGTACTGCATAGAAAAAGATTCATTCCGTAGTCAAACACATGTATCAGGTAAATGTGCAATCAAAAAGCAAGGGTTTTTTGTTTTTCCTTTGAAGCACACAGAAACATAGGAGGCCCTGGTTGCCACGTGCTCTGGGAGCTGGTTGGTTTGCGCACTCAAAAGCTCTGTGAAGGGCTAACACTCAGCCTTGGTTCACAGAGTTATGCAGCGCATACGGCTGCTTCTCCCCGGGGGTCCCTGGTCAGAGGGTCTGGCGATTTCTGCACTGGGCTGTGCTTTGGGAGGGGGGACACATTCTTAGACCCAAGAACCACAGTGACACCCTCTGGTGGCTGCGGTGTACTGCAGGCTCCTTTTATGGACACAGGTGAAGCAGCAGAGAGGTACAAGGGGCGGGAGGGAGGCCTGAGGTCTCCTCGCCCTCCCTCCTCCCATCCAGAACGTCCCAGAGGCCTCCTGGCCGCAGGCTGACCTCACTTCAAGAAGGTGCCCCAAGTACAGCATGAGCAGACCCTGCCTGAGGCATGTGGGGTGCTCACTCGCCCAGTGGGGACAACTGTCTGTCTCTGTACTCCCTCAGCTCCCTCACAGTCAGAGCTGCTTTGTTCAAAATGTTATGTAATCACAAATAAAATGTATTCCTTTTTATCATTATACCTCTCAGCCTTTTTTTTTTTTTTTTGGCACTATGTTCAATTTTAATCAGATTTTAATATTTTCTACAGTGGCTTGTAATTAAAAGTTAATTTGATGAGAAGAGATATATTTATTTAGTTCTTTATTTTTCAAGTAATCAAATTAAATACAAAACAAAAGCTAGGATAATTAATACAATTTTGTATCAGCCAGGTTATTATAAACTCTTGTTTGAAGCTGAGGAAACAAATATTTGTGATCTAGCCCCATGGTTAAAACATAATAAAATGTAAAATAAAATGGAAGGTGTCTTTATGGCTGGACACACTCCCTATAAGCATTCCCATCTACATTTTTTTGTAAACCTTTCTATGAAGTCGCTATAGACCAATGACATGTTGCATTTTCTGAACATTTAATAGATAATTTCTGCTATTTCCCTGCATGTTTATCTTAAGCTGTCATCCAGACCTTTCCTTTCTGTAAGACAGATTTGAAGCAGAGCTTACGTAAGCCACAGCAGTCATGCCAAGATTATCTGAATATCTTTCTAAAACCTTCAAGCTCTCTGATTTAGTTCCAATACAAATATTTTCGTATGTGTTTTTCTTCTTGGTTTTTTTTTTTTCTGTAAGCTTATCTGCTTTGTTCCTCAGTTTACCATGTAGTTTTTGAGTTCTGACCACAAGCTGGACCCTATACTAGGGTCTGGGGACAGAGGGAACCTGCATCCCTGCCTGTCGGAGCTGAGACCTGGAGCATTTCCAGACCACGATGTGCCGTGTCAAAAGTGCTATGCAAGGGGAGCAGATACTTAGGGGCTCACCAGACGCTTCTAACCTAACCGGAGGAGGTGATGTCTTGGGTGACATCACCCAAGCAACCGTGGAGGGACAGGCACGTTTCTCCAATGACTGCGGGGGTTGAAAAAAGACTTAGATCCAAACCCTGTTGCTTCTCCTCAGGCAGCCTCTCTGGTAGGCCTGTCCTGCCTGGAGAGTTCGATTCCAAGAAGGAACAGAAAGGAGGACTCGAGGCCCCATGTTTAATGGGATGTAATCCTGGCTTGTGTCAAAGAGCCCCAGGGCAAGGGAACCAGCATTCCTTGGTCTGGATGTTAACCTGCTCTGGACTCAGAGCCCTGTAAGTCAATTAGAAAGTATTTTGTCTGGGAAACACTTTCCTCAGAATGTGTGTTTGCTTCGATGAGAATGTACCAAAAGGAGATTTTATTAACATGAAACACCAGTGAAGAGTAATTCCTAATTGACAAGCCATGGCCGACTGAGACCCCAGGAGTAGTGTCCAGTCTAGGCACGAAGACCTCCCCACTCCACCCTTGGATAAGCCCCTCCTGCCCACTTACCACCCCCCCTGCAGTTACTACATAAGCCCTGCAAGGTGCAGCCCCTTTCTGCCAAAACCAGACTCCCCTGCTGCAAAGATGACCCCTGAGATATTCAGAGGTTGCCATGACGATGCTAAACTCTCGTTTCTTCTGGGACGAGGAGCCCAAGTTTCTTTGGCTCCCAGGGGAGCATGTGGGATGCTCCCTCCATCTGTGTGAAATGGTGTCCTTGATGCTTCCAGGTGGCACTGGGTGGCCATGAGTCAGGCGACTCTGGAGTCCAGCTCGTGCATTATGACTGTGGCCTCTCCCCGGCTGGATGGGGGCGCAGGAGAGCAGAATCTTCTTCTCATTGACTAGGGCTGCAGGGCTCTGAAGGAGTATGTCTGTGTGGCACGCTGAGCTGGCAGGTTCAGCAGAACACTTGGACTTGTAGCATGATCTAGCATGGCACTCTAAGAGACCTTCCCCAGCGATCCTCACCTTCTCCCAAGATAGCCCATTGCTGGGTCTTAGGTGCTGAAGTCTGCTTAACTAAATGGTACCCTAGAGTTGGGAAAAGGCCAATGCAATGTGTTAGGGTTCTGAATTAACTGGTTCCCAGGATGATGCTGATGCACTGATACCAGGGACTGGATTGGTGCTTTCCCCAAACACCATTCTATTCTGGAGGAAAGGGTGGAGGGAATAGCATTTTCCTGGATAAACTTCCGTGAAATTGAATTTAGAAACCACCAGAGGAGTGAGGTGTTTGGTCTCCTTATCACCCTCATGACCTCTCTGGTAGGAGAAGACAGGCGACCTCTCCTCCCAGTTGAGAGTCCAGGGAGATTTCCCCATGATTGGGCACAAGCACACCAGCCTTTAATGAGAGTGAGGGGTCAACAGACTGGGAGGATGAGAGGGTGGGCTGCTCTTCCGGGCTAATCTGTTCTTATATAAATGTTACTCGCTTTCTGTTAGGTTCCTGAAACTAGACATCACCTGGAGATAGGCTAACAGAAGGTGATGTGTCAATTAAGTCAAATTACAATATTTCCCATTCAATCTGTGATTTCAGCATTTCCCAAATGATTGTTGTTACACCTCTTTAAATATTAGGACTTATTTAGCTGATGTTCAGTAGCCCTTTGAGGATACTCCAATAACCCCCATTTTATTTACTTTTGAGGAAAGACCATATTAGAAATTAATATACACGTGTATATTTTACACACACACATTCACACTTATGTCATCCTCCTGGCTCTGGATTCCTTGTATTTAACAATGATGACCACAAACGTTAATCATCCAAAATGATTTGCTATTTGCTCACACGTGCTTAGTGTTAGATTGGAGGCTCTTCCAAGCTATTGAATGTCTTTCAAGAGTTCAAATTGGCCCAATTAAGTGAACTTACAGAATATTATAAAGCACAGGAGCACAAGTGTCAAAACAACACCTTCACCTTCCGGGAACAGCCGGAAGCTGGTTTCACTTCAATGACAGAATTAGGCTAAAATGTAAAATCTAGATAGTAGGTTCCACCAAGAGAGATTCTTGCACACAGCAAGTGCCCTAGTGGGATTCGTCTGTGCGATTCAGTCCTAGAATTAAAGATGAGGTTAAAGTTTGAGTCAGGATGTGAAGATGCTCTTTGGAAGAAGTTAAGAATGAAAATCAAAAATGTTATGCCCTCTAATTCTTCAAAAGAAGAGGTTTTCAAAGGACTGGTTTTTGCCTAAGAAAATACTAAAAACTGGCTAATGCCTACTTCAATTATTAACATTTTTTGTGTTTTTTGTTTTTCAGTATATGCTAAGAGCCCTTTGATGTAGCATTTACATCCAGTGTTTTAGAACATGAAAAACAGACACATGGCGAAAATGTTTCCCTTTTTGTGATTTCACCATGTAACAGGAAATAGGAGTTTTACCAAAAAGACGTTGCTCTACACGCGTTGACATTCAGCTGGATGCCTTTTATTTGCTGCCAAGTTCATGTTCAGCTCTAGGTTATTGTCACTGCTTCCAACTATCTAGGGCTTACCAGTCCATCTCAGATTTGGGAGCCAGGTATCCATATTTCAAATGAGCATCTCTGCAAACAATGGTGCATCAGAAGCTGTTAAACTGCCAGATATAACACCTTGTTCTTCAGGATTTCCAGGGACTGGAATGTATGTGAAAGTAAAACAGGTAATTATATTGATAAGCCACAGCTTGTGAAAGTAAAATGACATTGTATATTGCTACAAATTATAGAAACGTTTGCAACAACTCCAATTCTAAGGGTTTATAAACTGGTACATAATTCATTAACAATTTGTATCCTCAGTTTTTGGTAATCTCTCTGGCCACCACCAAAGGTTGTCTCCATTTGAGGGAAGAAGACTCCACATCTCCATATTTCAGACTTCCTTCACATTTCCATCTAGCAAAAAAGAATCTCCCCTCCTTCTTCCAAGAAAAATCAGCAGGAGTACCCTGAATTTCTCCTGGTGTACTTTGAGAAGATTTCTGCATCTTAAGGGGTGAAAAATGTGGAGGAAGGCTGGTCCCTTCCACCAGGAAGTCCTGCCCCATAGGATTCCAGATCCAGCTGGGCACAAGACCACCCAAATCTTAAAACTAGAGTACAGAGCAAATAAAGAGAATTTATCAGGATCAAAAATAGAAGCAAAAAGGATGGGGTGCAGCCAGAGAGACAGAGTGGAGATGGATTGATTCTCTGAAGATAGAGCTGAAGAGTTCCACACAGAAGGTGGCTGGGGAGTGCTCTCTGGAGTTACCCCGTTAAGCAAGTGAGGAAGGCAGGATTAGGAAGAGGGAAAAATTGACTCTCAATGTGTTTGTCACTGCGAGCTCTGGAGATGTGACAGCTCTTCAGAAGGGTCCAAAGTTGTGGCACTGTGGCCAAGTCTTTGTATCTCCATATCAGCAGGTCATTGGCCATTGGGGTCATTATACCCCAAAGAGGGGCATAACCTTGGGCACAGTAGCCCTTGCACCTGTGGGTGATTCTCAGTGAAAGATGCAGGTGTAAGCTGATTTCTCAGCAGCTGGGGATCCAGTGCATCCACCCTGAAAAGGAGATCTGGGATGGAGCAGCAAGATATCGACTCTGGAAGCCAAGAGTGAGGGAGTGTGAAAGACATGGGTAGATTCACTCATTCAGCAGATATTTACTAAGTGCTGATCATGCACATATCAAGGTTCTCAGTATGGGGGAAACTGAGATAAGCATGGCTGACACAGAGCCTGACCTCACAATCATAGCATTCCAGTGAAGAGAGGCAGGCCATCAGCAATCAGGCAAGCACATAAGAAAATTGGTTTATAAAAATTAAAATTTCAGGAAAAGAGAAGTACTATGAAGAAAATAAGGTAATGCCTGGTGTGGAGGTATGGTGACTAGGGGAGCCTTCTTCGAGGTGGTGACAAATGAGCTGACCTGAAAGTACGAAAGAGGGACCTCTGTGAAGACCTGGGGTTGAGTGTTCCAGATATAAGGCTGGACAAGATGGAGCAAATTGTCAGGTCACTGAATGGAGGGCCTTTGGCCCAGTGGTTGGGTGACTTTAAGGGAGCTAGTTCTGTCTGAGGAAAATATCACCAACCAAGTTAAACGGGTGGGGGCAAACATTCTCTAAACTGGTGGACTTAGAGTCTTACTAAGCGTTAGTAGGTCTCTGAGTACCACCACATAGCTCCTTTATTTTAGACAGGGCTATGAGAGAGGGATGGCCACTCAGAGGTCTTGCTCATCCTCTGCTCCCAGGGCCTGTACCTGTTTTTCTACATTAGTTAATCCACAGGGCAATGACTGGGACGGAGAGGGCCGTGGTTCTGATGGGCACTGGTTGTGATGAAGCAGATGTTCTGATCAGAGGAGCCAACCAGGCCAGCCAAAGATGGCCAAAGACAGCCAGCAGCATTATTCACAGAGGGTCCCCTCAGGGGGCACCCCCTTCTGGATGCTTTAGCAAGCCCCTAATAACTGTCTTTAAGAATGACTGCAAACACTTAGGATGCAGATGAGGACGTACTTTGAAGAAGCTGTAAGGATAAAAGAGAGACACCCAAACTCGGAGAGAAGTAGGTTATGGGACCTACTCTGGAGACGTAGGGACACAAAAGCAGGCTGGGGTTGCAAACCTGAAGTTGGTTATCACTAAAGCAATGATATAACAAGATGGATCACATTCTCTTTCTGGATTATGTTCAGGGCTGAGAGTAGTGGAGAAGGATTGGAAACTTGGGGTAATGCTAGGTGCATTTTTCTAGTCGACGAGAACATCTGCAATGATGCTGTGAAGGCAGGATCGATGGGGAGTGAGACAAGAGGGAGGTGGTAAGGGAGGGAGCCAAAATGACATCTCAGGAAAGGGAGAGTCCTGGGGGGGCGACAGTGGGGAAGGCACACACCTGCCTCTCTCCCTTGCCCCAGCCAAGGGATGCTTCTTGCCCCAGCAAGAATGCTTCTCATTCCTGGCCACGCCAGTTGAGTGTGGCCACACAGTAGGGACTGTGTCTTTTGAGCACACGTTGTGAGTGGTGACTGCCCTCTCTGTCTGACATAACCCCACCATCCATCAGTGAAGCAATTGCAGTTTACCTTTTTCCACTGATTTCCCACCTCTCGAGCTGTTTTCTGCTCTCCTCTCTGCCATTTCTGCACCTACCCAGCTCTCAAATCAATCACAATGTATGAGTTATCATTCATTCTTCTAAGGGATATCAGCTTTTAAAGCTCTGACCTAGACTTAAATGGAAGGAGTTGAACCACCTGTGAAATTTAGATACAAGACAATGAAGAGGGCCAGCAAGGCTGCATTGGTGCTTGAACATCTCACTGGAAGGGGGACAGCCTCGGCTGTCCTGATGCACGGCCTGCCTTCTATAGCCCTTCTGTTTGGGCACAGTGTGTGGGATCTCATGGGTACACGTATGGGGTCTAAATGACCAAAATGGGCTTTCCTTTAGAATAGCAGGGAACTAATGTTTGTACCAAAAAAGACAGAAATTGTGACAGAGAGTGGTCTCTACCCAAGCACAAGGTATCATGTGTGGACATGTAATTGTGCATGAAAATCATGTTCACAGTGACCTCAGTAAACATTTAAGAAACTGGATTTTTGTCATTATATTGTTTGTATTATGAAAAGCTCTTTGTGGTTTTATATATTTCAAGAAAAACTAAATAGACTAAGTGCTTCCAATTACGAGGATTTGCTCTCATCTCTAGAATTCAGTTTGCCTGGCAATCATATGGCTAAATTATGCTCAAGCACTGTGCGGATACGCCCCTTTGAGCCTGAACATGGTCTCACAGGGCAGGTTGTGCCTCTACAGGCCCCGGGGCAGCCACTGTTTGGATCTGGGTAATGATGGGAACTGTGGTATTGCCTGGACAACAGGTGCTCCAGTCACAGGAGGGAGAAGTGTTTGTTCTTGGAGGACCCAGCATGTGTTGCACCTTGCGATATGACCGTAAATGGAGATACCATCCAAATATCACTTTAAAAGCGTGGCTCAGTTAAGATAAGAACGTTGCACACGCACTCCCCCTATGAGTAGATGAGTGTGCAGTTCTACACTGACACTGAGAGTGGTGCCCTTAATGATTCCAGAGGGCAGTGGAGGGGAGGAGAGCATGGTGTTTTCCAAAAGTATTTTTGTCAGCTCTCCTAGAGTACGATTGGCTTAAAGCAAATTATAGGGAAGACCTTGTTTATAACTTGGCTACACCATGATCATTTGGCACATTTCCAGACTGTTTACCAATTGCTCAAAGGTAATCATAATATCATAGTGCAAGAAGCACAAAGCAGCAAGTCTAGTGCAGAGGAAATCTGAATGTTCTCCTCTGTAATATTGCTACAATATTCGTATTGTGAAAAAGTTTCGTGCGCATTATCACTTTTTTGCCTTTTTATTTTGAATTAACTTCAGGATTACAGGAAAGTTGCTAGAATAGGAAAAAGAATTTGTGTATCCCCTTCACTCGCATTCCCAAAATGTTGATGTTTTACCATACTTACTTGTTCTCTCTCTGTTTCCACACACACACACACACACACACACACACACACACACACACAGAGAGATGTTAACCTTCCCTCTAGGGTCTATGATAACAAGCAAGCTGTGTTTTCCTGTTCGGTCTTTTTAGTTTCCTTTAATCTGGACTGGTTCTTCAGTCTTTTTAGACCCTACCATGTTTGTAGTGGGTGGACCAGTTATTTTGTAAAGCATCCCTCCATTAGGGTCTGTGTGATGTTTCTTCATGATTAGAGTTGGCTTATGTGGTTTTGGCAGGAGCACCACAAAGGAGATGTTGGCACTGCCTCATATTCTCATTGAGAATAAAGAATCAGGGGCTCAGAAGCTACGTAACTTGTCCAAGTCACATATTCTGTTGGGGATGCAGACCCCAGGTCTCATGCCAAAATTTAAGCTCTTTTTACTGTATTATGAAAGAAAAGAGTATAAAATTAAAAAAAAAAAAAAGCTTTATTTTTGTATCGATTTATAAGGTTTGTTGTTATTCATCAAATGTACTAAAATAATAGTGTTTGAGTTTTTGGAGGCCTACATGGAAGAAGGTTCCCCTTTCAGTAGTATCAGAGAACAAGAAGAGAAAAAGAAAACAAACATGTAATGATCCCCTTTCCTTCTGCAGTCGATGGAGAGAAGGCCAGAAAGCTCCTTTCAGATTTAGGTATCAGAAGCTAAAGACAACCATAGAAACACTAGAATGAAACATGAGTTATTTTACAGCTTAAATAAATGACGTGCGGTCCTTAAAAACTGGGAGATTGGAGAGGAGGAAGAGCCATGGGACTCATGGAGTGCAGAAGAGGAACTGGGTACGGGCCCAGGGGGATGTGAGGGGCCCACGGTCCTGCAGCGGGCTGGGCTACAGCTGGGCCTAGCATCTGATTTCAGACTTCCAACTCTATGCTCTTTTCATACATCATATATAGAAAACTTTTTGGAGCAGGATAAAAATGTATCCACTAAAATTCCAGGGTGAGAAAAAAATAAGAAAAAGAAATCCCACTCTCTGTTTTGATGACTGATCTAAACTTCTTCATATGGCATCAGTCCCATTGATTCTTGAGTGTTGGGGACAGGCCTGGGACTTACCAATGAAAAGTATGCCACCTCTGGTATACTGGTTCAGCCATCTTGTTCTGCCTTAGCTTGCTGTCTGGGGGTTAATGCTCAGTCTTTCCAGATTCTTCTCCCAGCCCTCTTCTCCTGGCTACAGTGTGTCTGTGCACATCCTGGTCCTCATGCAGGTCCTGGTGCACAAGGTCTTTGCTCATCTTTGTAACAATCACCCTTTTCTCACCTCATCACAAGGCTCTTCGTGAATCCGCTTCTGACCTGCATGGCTACTAATTCTGTATTCTGCTCTCTGCCAGAATAGAGCGTGGCACCCGGATCCTCAGTAACTTGACCCTCATTGTTTCTGTGCATCCCGCATCTCCATAAATCCACACCTGCAGCAGTCACTGGTGTGTGGTGAGAGAGAACAAGAAAGAGAGAGAGAGAGAGAGGGAGGGAGGGGAAGAGAGAGAGAGAAGGAATTGGGAAGAAGCTGTACTTTCAAACAACCTTTGAAATACTTCAGATATAGTGGGAGTATCTGTAAATATTATGGCAAAATTGAATCATTTCATACACAACATATGTGGCAACTTTTCTAAACTGTATGAGGCTTGTTTATCATTTAAATTTTAATCACCTAATCGTACATTAATCCTAGTACCTACTCTTTGTCACGTGGTCCCCACTGATTAACCTTCATGAGTTGCTCTGGTTTTCCTTCTGTTTACCAGGCAAAGAAGTCCAGGTGTAGTATAAGGAAAATCAGACCTCTTTAATAAGAAATGTTTTCATAACAGGAGAAGTGAGAAAAGATCAGGGTAAATGCAAGGTCCTAGATATCTCTCTTCTCTGTTTCTTCCTTTTCTGAGTACACTGTCTTTTCTCTCTCCCCTCCATCTCATCACGGTACTTCCAGGTTCTAGACCCCACCACCTTCTCAGGCCCCGGCATGACCAGGAATGGGTTAGGGAAAGGACTGATGGGATGGGCCACTCAGCCTTAGGCCTTGGGGAGAAGGACTCTTTCTTTTCTTCATTTAATTCCTTCCACAATGAAGTAAGGTCAGAGCTCAATGACTTAGATTATGGTATGAGTTTCAGGGAATGGAGACAAGGACAGACAATGTGGCCACCTCTCATGTAGATTTTAAACTCACTTATAAGGCTTACCACCAGGAAACCTGATGGACGCGTGTGGGCCAAAGTGCACACACACACACACACACACACACACACACAGTATGCTAGGGTGAGTGGTCAAAACTGTGGCAGTGTAGTAGGTCTAGACATGGACTGTCCTCACAGTACCTACTCTCTCTCTCAGAAAACAATTACATTTCAGTAAGATGATTGCATAACACAAATAATTATAGTGATACTAACAATAGTGGTAATCCTGTTTGGCATGCATGCTATCACTGCCACTGTCCTCATCATTGTCCTAGTGTTATACAGCAGTGTCTCATTTAACCCTCACAACACTGTGTAGGATTGGGTTTGTTACAGTTACCTCCAATTTTACAGGATGTGAATCACAGGGATATAGAGTTACTCACTAAGGTCACATGGAGTCAATCCCAGGCACGCTCTGGACTGGTGCATACTCCTTCAGCTATTGAAAATGAGAAGTAGAAACACTGGAGAAGGAACAAATACATCTGCTTAGGAGTCTGGGAGGCTTTGTAGTAGAGACACTGAGTCAATGGAGACTTGCAGGGTGGAAAGGCTGGAGGGGAAGGGAAGGGAAGGAGGAAAATGCATCAACAGAGGCCAGCATGATGGAAAGGCTCAATGGAAATTTTGTGAACTAAGTTCTCTACTGATGAAGCTCAAAGTTGAAGGAACCCAACATCTTGAAATGATCTTGGATAGGTAGGCAAGTGTCAGATAATAAATCGTCTACATTTTCTCAGACTTGACTTTAATTCACCTTTTTTTCTTTCATTATTTTAAAAAGTTTTATGTTTGCCATCCCCTCTAGTAATTATGCTTTTTAATTGTATTTTACTTTGCTTATGTTAATACTAAAAATGTACTGAACAACTTAATCTTATATTGATGATTGGAAGGATTTCTAAATTTTATAAAGCCTCAGAGGTCGTGTTATCTGACATCAGGAGGCATTACATCATAGATGAGTGGAGCACCAGTCAGCAGAAAGTTCTAGATAACCCATATGTTCAGCAAGATAACCTAATGGTAAAAGAATACAAAAACAAGGAGATACTCCAGGCGAGATGTCATTTGTAAGACCTTTCAATCAATGGGTGTAAGAAGCATAACAAGGAAAATTGTCCGACTGAAAAGCTCTGTTGGAATTGATGGCTGAATGGGCATGTAGACAATGCCAGTATAGATGGTGCTGCCTCAACATGAAATGGTCCAGCTATTCTGCCTAAAAGTTGGATGAGATTCTAGGAATATCTTTGGTGTATGAACATAGATCCTCCAGTTATGAAGTTGTGGTACACAAGAAAAGCCTTTCAGTTATGGGTATTGACAAAATATCCCTGGTCCGCTTCTTTCATCATGCGGAAGCCAAGCATGGGATGTTCCCTCTGCCCGCTTACTCTTCAGATACTCAAGTATGGCCCATCAATTCCAATGTGGAAGCATAATAACATCTTTTGGATGCTGACTTCATACTCCTTCAGCACATCCTGATCAACTAAACCTTCAGGTCTTGAAAAACAAAGCCATTCTTTAAAATATGCCTTTAGTGGAAGTCAGCAGCCAATGCACTGAGTACAACGTGCTTAAGTGGAACTAAACATTGGGATAGTCACTTGTCATCTGAAGGCCTCAGTTTGCACATCTGTTAAATGAAGTGTTTGCCTGGGTGATCTTGAGGATCTTTCATCTTTGACAACCATGAGGATTGTGTTAGGCGTTTTGCAGAGTATAGAGGGAATCTAAGGAGAACAACGCAATACACAGGTTACCAGGAAAGAATTGCTAACCAGATGGCCAGCTAGCTACCTATCCTGCTCAAACAACAGCCTGGAGTAAACATTTTGCAGCTTTTCCTTGCTTTATTTTTGCTGTCAACATCAGGCGATCTAAAGTTACCAGTATCCTATGTATTTGGAAAATTTCCAGATTGCTTGGCAAAGTGTTTCTGTCACTCTACTAAGGATCTGAGCAGCAGAGTCTGCGGCCACCCGTTGTTCTTTGTCCAGCTGACTTCAGGCATTGTGACATGGACCTGTTTTTGCCATGAAATCTCAAGAGGCCACCTCAGAAGAGGAGCAGGTGCCTCCTGCTGTGTTAGCTGCTTGTTGAAAGCAATTGTAAGGTCTTTTCCTCATCAGTTACATTTCAATGACACAAGCTCCCAACAAATTTTAATTCTGTGGAAAATAACTACAAACGGCAAAATGAAGTGGGCAGTCTGGCACATTACTCTCCTGCTATTTTTAGTATAGCAAATATCTGGGTTTCTCATGCATGAAGATGCTACCAGTGGCTACTAGAAAGATAGTTTTATTCCAGCAGTGGCCAAAAATGGGTGCAGACCCATGTGTACGTTATCAATACTGACAAACCTGTCGGTGATTCTGCACTGTGCAGCTGTGACACTCACTGTTGCCTGTGTTCTGTCTCAATTACGAGGTCAAGATAATAGGAAAAAACAAACAAACAAGCACAGTGTGTCTGCCGTTGAGCTTTGAAGTGACTCAGGTGCCCTCATTTATCTGCACAATTACATGATCATCCTATATTAACCAGCTTTTGTGGCCAGTGCACCCAGTTCCATTGTCTGAAACTCCTAATAGAATTAGAAACAGAGAATATTTTGTGGGAAAAGATACACTATTTAGCCCATGTGCTTTGAACATGTTTGCCCAAGGGCAGGATTAATGATTAACCATTGATAGGATTATTCAACATTTTTCTGCCTCTCTTTTCCCTCAAACTGTGAACATTTTGGAATGCTTTACAAATATGTCTGCAATTCCCCAGTTGTAAATTAAACACTAATCTCTTTTAGCCTAGCTAGGAAGATGCAAGTAAATTCATTAAGGAAATTCCTGATAGTTTTCTACAAAAGGAAAATAATTTAGAAAGAGGAATCGACTCTGTTAGAAAGAAAATCTGACCCTTTTATTACTGCTTATCTCTTTCCTTGTAGTTTATGGTAATGATGTTGGTGACAGCTAGTTAATGCAAATCACAATACAAGAGCACCATTTACAGTTAATGTTAAATGATTTCTATGGCTATTGATGATCAGGTGCCAGAGGCAAGCTGTAAATGCAACGTGTTTCTATGGATTTCGACTCTCTTTTGTTTATATCCAACAAGCCTGTGTCTATGTGAGGAAAAGAAAAAGAATTAAAGAGAGATGATCTATTTCCCTAAATCTCAGGTCCATAAAGCTAATTTTAATGAATTTGTCATCCCACCAATATTAATATTTTACTTCAGTATATTTTAGAAAAAGCAAATAATGCTAAATATTTCAAAGTATTATATTGATATCTTAAAGGAATAGAACATAAATGTGATGGGGAACATGGAGTATAATAATGTAAATTCGTTTTGCTTGGTTAAGAGCAAAAAAATATTCTGGATCTTTGTTTTTTAAACAGCAAAAAATAGTCTTAGTAAACAGCACTGTAATGTGTGCCTTAATGGCTTTTAAGCACACGCTGTTCAGTTTGAATTGTTTTAATTGACTTAGGATATAATTAGTTATATTTTATTAAGTTAATAAAAACCTAAAATATTGCACAAAATGTGTTCAAATATTAACTCAGTTCAAGCTTTTATCTGTGCACACTTTATAGGATATATGTCATGTTATTAGGCTTGATTCTTATTTTAGGAAAAAACAATAGCTAAAATATCAGAATCTGAGATAGGGGCTGATTTTCTGATGTTTTTCTGTGTTTCTTTCTTCTCAGTTTTATTATTATAACCTAGTTTGATCAACAACCATACTTCATGCGTAAGAATGAGTTCCTTACAGCATTAGTCTATGTCTTAAAATTTAAGTCCAAAACTAAATGTTAAAAGTTGCTGTCATTGAGCCTGTTCAGATGATTCAGCTCAAAGGCTGCCTGCTCTTTGAATCCTTCACTGCCTCTCCATACCTGATTCCCTCCCTTCCAGCCCCAGCAGCCTTTACTGAGCCGGATTTCTCTGGGTCCCAGGCCATTGTACCTTGAATGGTCCTTGCTGTAACTGAGAACTCATCGTGGGCGTCAGCCATATATAGTGGTGATCTGACAATGACTAGGTTTGTGGCCTCCGCAAGATATTATCCCAGCTGGGTTCAATTTTATCCATCTACAAAATGCTGGTGATTAACCCTGCCTAACTTACGGTACTATAGAAGTGAAGGGATATACAGATGCCAGGTAAAATATAGTAGGAGAGGGATGAGCTATACCAGAAAGGGTCCAGCCTGGAATTTAGGATGGCTGGGTTCCAATTTTTGATCAGGAAAATTTGCTTCATCTTTCTGAGTGTCCCCACCTATGAAATGAAGAATTTGAATTACATGCTGCTAAAGTATAACTTTCAAAAAGTTAAAAAGATGACTCTTACAAATATAAAATGAACACATGTCAAACATTTTAATCAACTCATTAATAAATGAGGAAATCAATAAGATGTTGACACCAGTTAAAGGAGTACTAGAGGAACTAGATATTTATAGGAAATTTGATAAAGAAATGTTAGAAAAAAAGATTATCACGTTAGATAACAGAACTAGTAAATTCCTGCAGGGAAATAAACCAAAATCTTTAGGGTTGTCTTTTCTACCAGGGAGAAATTAGTATTTGCATCTCTACTGGACAAAAATGTACAAGTTAGCAATTTTAGTATGACTGGGGCATTTAATCAGTAATCTTGACAATATTCATTAAAAGGGCTCTTACAAATCTAAAAAGCTATGAATCAATATTAATAATATTTAATTATATTAGTGGTAATTCACAGTTTACTGAAAAAATTGCTTTGGAAATAATAGCTTTTTCAGCTGCTGGTATCTACTTTGGTATTTATTTTTGTTAACCCTCAGTATTACAGGAAAATACTTTTTTCTCTCCTAAGAATTTATGATTAAAACATGGATAATTTTATTTATAAACACTTGAATGGTAATGAACACATCATTAATAGAGAATCTTCACTAATTCTCTCTCCTGGTCAGGTCAGCTGATTCCTTTTGGTTTCTTGAAATACTATCATGTGCTGGCCGCAGCCCAGTGTAATATTAATATGCTACTATCTATTATCTTCTTCATATTTCTTTATTTTGTTATTTATTTTCTCATCTCAGAGGGGATGCCAAAGGCTTCTTGAGTTCTTTAGATTTCATAAATGTCATTTAAATTATTTTTGTCAAAAGGAGTTCAACCTTATGTATCCTATAATTTTCTATTAATATCTTTGCATTTTGAAATTTAGGAATCCATCTAATATTTTGTCTATTTTCTAGCTTGTTCCTATTACTCATAAACAAATACTTTACCCATACAGCCTCATTGTATTGGCTGTGTACTTGTATTGTCTCAGGGTGGGTCTGCCCCAAAGCAGAGCCTGTAAGGAGCACTTGGGACCAGCAGTGTATTTGGGACAGACCTCAGGAAGCTCTGGTAGGGGGTGTGGAGGTGAAGGCAGCCAATCAAAGGGTATGTGGAACAGGTTATCACCGTGGGGGCCTGGGATGGAACACACCTCAGAGTTGTCCTGATTGGGGGTGAGGAAGCTGGGAGTTTATCCTCCAACTTGGTATGTCACTGGCTAAGCTCCTGTCACTTGCTTTAGGTAGGGTGAAGCCTTCAGATGGAGAGTCGCAGGAGCTGCTGCTGTAAGACACTTACTGGAGCTGTGAGTGCCAAAGGGGCCAACACCATCCCTGTGGACATGTCATTAAAAGAGCCTTGGGTGAACACGGCTCTTTGTAAAGCTTATCTGTGGAGTCTTTGAAGTAGTATCTAGTATTGGTTTTTCATGTCTCATTCAACCAAATTGTAGTTGGCCTTTACCCAGTTCTGAAATCCTTTTTGAGACTTTTGTGCTTGGACAAGGTGTGGAGACTTCAAATACCAATTAAATGATCATATGATCTTGATGGGTGTAAGGAGTTAGGAAAGGGGCCTTAGAAACCATTTAAGGTACCCTTTAACTTTCAGATGATTGAATAACTTGCCCCCCAATACCCAGTTGGTGAGTGGTAAGCTCTTGTACCCCATGTGGTATCTCTTCCTAAAAAGTGAACATTCTACTGAAATCATAATATTAGCATAGGCTCCAAGCGAGATTACAAGGTGGAGAAATTGTCTGGTGTTCTTCTACTTCCTTTTAAACCACTGACCATCTCTCCCTTATCAACCTTCCCCAAAGCCCTTCATCTCCTTCTCAGCTCCTCGCCTGGGCTACATGAGGCCCAAATATGGTGTGGCTGGATTTGGCCAGTTTTCCTCGATCATCTGTTAGATCATGAGGACTTTGATATCTATCAAAAGTGACCAACAGTGACTAATAGTCAGGCATTTGGCAAGAACAAAGCTACCCAGTGAGACAACACCTTACTCACGAAGGAAACCTTACTTGGGGTAGGTGAAGATATTTTTATTATAACTGTATGATTCAGATATGGATTCTAAAATTTCATAGTATTGCATTTAGGTAAATGACCTAATATGTCATGCATGTTTAAGGCTCAGGTGTGATTATTTCTGATTCATGGTTTTGGCTCTGTAGTTTGTTTGTATAATGACTTGAATACTAATTTATTTAAGTCATGATAAATGGTCAGAGTACCATTTAATCTAAGACAGCAATTTCACTTATTTTTTGAAAGGAGTTTCATCTCACTGGAAAACTGAGATCAAATCGTACAGATCTGTTGTTTTCTGGAGTCGGTGTGTGAAGAAAACACAATTAATTGTCAACAGATTGGAGAGGGGATAATGGGATAAAAAGAAAGGGAATTGGATGAAATGGGTCTTCTCTGAATGCCATCTGCAGAAAGAGGAAACCCTTTTGTGTACATTAGGAGAAGCATTGTTTTGCTTTGTGCCCCTGTGTGTATGTGTGTGTGTGTGAATATGTTTATGTGCATGTGTGTGTTCTTTACTCTTGTTTGTTTCTAAAGAGCCCAAGTCCTACTCTGAAGAGGTATAGAACCTGAAGAACTCAATCCTTCCCAGTCTCCCAAAGCCAAATGTGATCTTTCCTCCTTTGTTTCTACTCTTTTCTCTGCCTTCTCTAGTTTTAATTGAGCATTTTATATTTTATATGATTCCATTTTTTTCTCTTCTCAGCATATTAATTATAGTTTTTTTTTGCTCTTTTTTAGTGGTTGCCCTTGAGTTTGCAATATACATTTACAACTAATTCAAATCTACTTTCAGATAGCTCTATGCCGCTTCATGGGTATATAACTTGTAACAGAGTGTTCCTAATTCCTCTCTCATCTCCCTCATCCCTCATAACATTGCTGTCATTTATTTTCCTTAACCATAATCTATATTCACCAAATTCATTTCTGCTATTATTATTTTTAACAAATTGTTATCTGTTTGATCAATTAAGAATAAGAAAAATAAAATATTTTCTTTTACCTCCATTTATTCCTTCTCTAATGTTCTTCCTTGCTTTATGTAGATCCGAGTTTCTGACCTACATAATTTTCCTTCTTTCTGAAGAACTCCTTTAAACATTTCTTGCAAGTCAGGTCTACTGCTGACAAATTGTCTTAATTGTTGTTTGCACAAGAAAGTTTTTATTGTTCTCGACTTTTGAAGAATAATTTTTCTGGATACAGAATTCTAGGTTGGTGGTTTTCTTCTTTCGACATTTTAAATAGTTCACTGCACTCTCTTCTTGCTTCCATGGTTTATGAAGAGAAGTCTAATGTAATTTTTATCCTTGCTCCTCTATAAGTAAGGCCCACCCTCACCAGGCTTCTTTCAAGACATTCTTTTGTCTTTGATTTTCTGCAATTTGAATATGATATACGTAGGTGTAGTGTTTTGTATTTATCCCACTCACTGTTCTCTGAGATTCCTGGATATGTAGTTTGGTGTCTAGTATTAATTTTTGAAAATTCTCAGTTATTATTTCTTCAAATATTTCTTCTGTCCCTTTCTCTCTTTCTTCTCCTTCTGGTTTTCTCATTGCGTGCATGTTACACTTTTGTAATTGCCATGGGTCTTGGATATTCTCTTCTGTCCTTTTCATTCATTTTTTTTCTTTGCATTTCTGATTTGGAAGTTTGTATTGGCATGTCTTCAGGCTTGCTGATTGCCTTCTTGGTCGTGTCCAGTCTATTGATGATCCCATCAAAGACATTCCTCATTTGTGTTACAGTGTTTTTGATTTCTAGCATTTCCTTTTGATCTTTATCTTAGAGTTTCCAGCTCTCTGTTTACATTGTCATCTGTTCTTGCATGGTGTCCACTTTTTCCATTAGATCCTTTAGCATATTAATCATAATTGTTTTAAATTTCTGGTGTGATAATTTGAAAATCTCTGCCGTATTTGAGTCTGGTTCTGAAGCTTGTTCTGTCTCTTCAAGCTGTGTTTTTTATCTTTTAAGATGCCTTGTAATTTTTTGTTGAAAGCCAGACATGATGTATTTGTAAAAGGAACTAAGGTAAATAGGCCTTTAGTGTGAGGTTTGCACTTATCTAGATAGGAGTTATGTTGTGTTTACTGTTAGCTATAGCTGTAGGTGTCAGAGGCTAAAATTTCCCCTAGTGTCCTTGTTTTGGTCTCCTCTGTTGTCTTTGAGTTTCCCTAGAGACGTCTTCTTAAATTTTAAGATATGAGATGTGTAGTTCTTTCAGTTGTATGCCTCTGTTAAAATACAGGAGCCCTAGTGATGTGGTAGTAAGCTGTCAAGGGAGGGAAAGTGTAATAAATCTCAGTCTTTTAGTGAGCCTGTTCTCCTGGGCTATGACCTTCACAAATGCTTCTTCATTGTCTTCTAACTCTTAGATGAGATAGGAAGTCTAGAGGGAGCTGGAATTGAGTATTTCCCTTCCCTAAGGTTAGTTAGGTTTTGGTAAAACCCTGTTTGATCCTATTTTTGCTGGTAAAATAGTTCCCTTGAGGGTAGGCATTGTTAAGAAGAACAGAATGCTCTAGGAATGTTTCAAGATGGCTATTTTTCCCTTCCCCCTGCTGGAAAGATGAGGGGATGTTTCTTTGGTCATCGCTGTGAGAACCTGGTAGGGTTCCTGGAGGGAAACTCTTGAAAATGTGGGGATCCTCTACAGACTGGACTCCCTGGAGATTTTAACTCTCAGATTTTTCCTTATTGAGCCTCTGGCAATTTGCCAATTACAGTTCAGGTTTTCCTGTCCTAGTACTGGTTCCTGCAGAAGTTTCTGCTCCTGGGCTTCTGCTCAAGTAAGTTCTGTTTCTCTGTATTTACCTGTCTATCTTCAATTTTGGAAGCAGCGATTTGCCTTGTGACCTCAATTCTTTGATAGATATAAGAGGAGTTACTGATTGTCAGTTTGTTTAGCTTTTTTCTTGTTGTGAGGATGGGAGTGATGACTTCCAAGCTTCTTATGTGCCCAACCAGAAACCAGAAGTCCTCGTCCTCTGTTTTTCCTGACACTCTCTTATGGGTAGGGTCCAGGCTGGTGATTTCAGCTTTTCCCCCCCCAACGATATGTCTGGTTGGAAATGGTGATGAGAGAAAGGGAGGCTGAGGTGACTTTCAGGGTTCAGGGTTTGTGTTGAGTAGATGGAAGTATGATTATTTATGAGCTTTCCATCTCTGTCAACCTGCCTCCCTGCCCTCCATGCCCCAATTACAAGAGTACTCAAAGGAATTTGTTATCTTAGAACATAATTTATCGGCTATTTAATGCAGTTATTATGATTGCTTTCATATTCCCTGACAACTGAAACTAGCATTGCATTTATAAAACTTTGCTAAAGATTAAGCAACAGATAGCTGGTATCTCTCTAAACCTCCATATTCCATTCTTTACACAACATTTATTGAGTACCTACTATGTGCTAGGTACTCTTCCAGGCACTGGAAATACAGCAATAAACAAAATGGACAAAAATGCCTATCTTCTTTGGCATGTTCATGCCATATTCTAAACTGGAAAAAATCAATAAACAAACGTGAAATATACAGTATGCCAATTGGAGACAAGATGTATGGAGAAAAACAAGTTAGAGAAAGTGTATAGAGATGCCAGTGAGGGAAGAGGAGTACAGTTTCCTTAATTTTGTGTTTTCACTGTTACTCATCCATCATGAATACAAAGTCTGTTTTGTCTTACTATTTCATTACCCAAGACCACACTTCCACTTGTTTAATCTAAGACACCAACTAGGCTATACATATCTTGACAGAGCCCTGTCTTAGCTTCTGTGATATCGCCCATAGAAACTGGGAGACTGCAAGTCTAGGCTGTAACTTTGGGCAATTTATTTATCCCTCAGTTTCTCTAGCTGAAACTGACCATTCATCTAGCTGCCCAAAGCAAATCTGATTTATACTCATTTCCCAACCATCTGTCCCTTTTAGAATTTGTCCCATTTTTTTTCATTTTTCAATGAAATACAACATTAAATATTTCTAGCCCCTCTGTCAACTGTGCCAAACAAACCAGGATACAAGGTTATCCAGTATATATGAGAGGAAGATAGAACATCTGAAGAAGTGACTCTCGCCTTGTAAAACCTCACTGAATGTGAAGCACTATACAAATGTGCATATCATTCTTTTCATTATTTTGCTTAAAAACTTGATTAAAATAATAAAAAGAGCTATTCCTCTTTTAATGAGTGCTTATAAGATTGAAAGTGAAGTAACTTTTGTAAAATAGAGTGTATGATAATTACAGAGTTCCATGTTTTATTTTCATAATGTCACCAAGCAGAGTGGTGAATTCATCAGTGGAATGTTGGTTGAAGCCAAATGACTATTTTGTATTGATTATTCTGCTGACTTGCTTTAGGAGCCAGCAATATTTGAGGACCACATACTAGACTTTCCACAGTGGATGTCTTCTGCTATTTTTTATCTTAATTAATTTTCATCTGTTCAACAAATGAACAGGGTTTAATTTTTCTCAACAGAAATGCAAACATATAAGTTAAATGCTATATATACACTTAATGGTTATGATGCCTGAAGTGCGAGATCTGAAGTCAAGTCATTCCAGTAACAGAAAACACCCAGGACACAGAGAATCATTGCAAGCTGCACAGAAGATGGCTCAGGCTTCGAGAATCTGTAGCTTCTCTTGACACAAAAGATGGCTCAGGCTTCGAGAATCTGTAGCTTCTCTTGATTAAATGCAAATCAAGTGTCACTGAAAATGATTCTCAGAACATTTTCGCCGAAGAAATCTAGTGTAAACCTTGGAAATGAGACTCAAGGATTGCATTAAAAAGTAAGATGATTTGGCCATGATATCACAAAAACCACCTGCTGGCTGAAGAAGTGAAGAAAGACATTATAGTAAAAGGATTTTTTAAAATCACTAAGAACAAACACAAGTGAAAAGTGACATACACACATATATACACACACAAGTGCTTGGGAAAGCGGGTGTTTGGATCAAGTTAGTTGATAGAATAGTTTAAATCATGTTTTAGATGAATTACGACTATTAAGAGAATAGAGAATCATAAAAACGCCATGATGGTTGGTCCTGATTAATTACTTATTAATATTCTATGCCTTAGATCATCAACACAATTCTGAATTACATACTAATGTTAAATGTGCAAAAGTGGTGGATAGTAGAGAAGTCTTGTTGATAATATAAGTAATAGAAATGGCTCTAATTTGTTAAACCCCTAATATGTACCAAACTCTGCACTAGAAACTTTCTATACATGGTATCTGACCTTAATGTTAATTTTCCAATATAGACTTTATTGTATTCATCTTTACATTACTATATCAGATTGATTCTCTTAATTTTTATGGGCCGGCCCCGTGGCTTGGTGGTTGGGTGAGCGCGCTCCACTGCTGGCGACCCGGGTTCGGATCCCAGGCTCGCACCGACGCGCTGCTTCTCCGGCCATGCTGAGGCCGCGTCCCACATACAGCAGCTGGAGGGATGTGCAGCTATGACACGCAACTATCTACTGGGGCTTTGGGGGGAAAAAATAAATAAATAAAATCTTTGATTCTCTTAATTTTTAAGTTTTTATTTGTATTATATATTTTTATTGAAGTATAATTGGCATACCGTAAAATGCACGGATCTTAGATGTTCAGTTTAATGTATTTTGACGCTTGCCTAGATCTGTGTAGCCACCATCCAAAAAAGATAAAGAATATTTCTGTTATCCCAGAAATGTTCTTCCTGCCCTTTTATGTATTAAGCGTATCTTTTTATTCTGATGCTTTGACATCTTGGGACCTTGCTGACACTGGAAGGGATTGCTCCTCCCAGGGTTAGCTAATTTCTAGGGATAGCAAACAACTCACCCAGGAGCAAACCAGTCAATCCAGAGCCCACACTCAACACCTGCTTTATGAGTTCTCTCACTCAGGCCACTTAATCACCCCAGGACCAGGTACCAGACAACTAGGGACAGCCCCTATGCCCCAGAGCCCACTGAAATTATTCAAACTAGCCAGTCCTAAACTGCTTACTCGGCTGTGTCCATACCTTCCTGTGAAAACCACAATAAAAACTCCTGTCCACAGATCTCCCCCTTCCAAACTCCGCCTCCTGACTAACCATGGTGCTTCTCTGTGTGCTCCTCCTGCAGCATGGCAAACCCCCTCCTCATGGGAGCTCTCTTCACTGACGATCATCTCCTGATCTGTAGGCCTCACCATACCTGAATCATAATAAAACTTGCATTTTAAAACATTTTACACCCAAATTCCCCAAAGCCCTGAAGCAACAGTGTTATGATTTCCATCACCATGAGTTACTTTTTGTCTTTGACTTTTAATAATTTGACTGTCATGTGTCTTGGTGTGGATCTCTTTGTGTTTATCCTACTTGGAATTTGTTGAGTTTATTGGGCGTGAAGATTAAGGTTTGCATCAAATTCTGGAAGTTTTCAAATATATTTCTTACTCCTTTCTCTCTCTCTTCTCCTTCTGACACTACCGTTACAGATATGTTGGAATGCTAAATGATGTCCCACAGGTCTCTGAGGCTCTGCCATTTTTCTTCATTTTTTTTCTTCCTGGTGTATTTAGAGTAGATAATCTTTATTGAACTATCTTTAAATTCACTAATTCTTTTTTCTTCCAGTTCACATCTGCTATTGAATCCCTCTAATGAATTTTTTATTTTATTTATTGTCCTTTCAAATCCAGAATTTCCGTTTGGTTTATTTTTATAATTTTGTTGTATATTGATATTCTGTATTTGGTGAATCATCATCATACTTCCCTTTAATTTCATGAAGGTAGTTTCCTTTAGTTCTTTGATATCTTCTTTGTATCCTTTGTCTATTTTGTACAACCCCTGGACCCTCTAAAAGAGAGTTTCTAGTTTTTTTTCCTATGTGTGAGTCACTTTTCTGTTTCTTTTAGTGTATCTCATAACTTTTGGTTGAAAATTGGACATTTTAGGTAATATATTATAGCAACTGTGTATTCTGATATCCCCAAGATTTGTTACTGTTGCAGTTTTTAGTTTGTTTACTGACTTGCCTGGACTAATTTTGTGACATCTGTTACCCTACAGGAATGGCCTCTGATTTTTTTTTCTTTCTTATTCTTTTGCTTTCAGCATTTTCTTTCTTTTTAAGTCTGGTTTCCTAAGTGTTGCCAGTGGATCAGCAACTTAGTGGTGACAATTGCTTAGTCAGAGGTTGTGTTTAAATCCCTTGAATTACTTAGATTTCCACCCTTTCCTGCTGAATTTTTTAAAGTGAAGAAGCTAACAAGTATGCCATGTGTTCAGCCAGAGGCTTGTAGTTCCAAAGGCCCTCTCCAGTCTCTTCTGAGTGGATGCAAGATAAGTGAAATATTAGCTGGGGCTTCTTTGGCTGTCTCTTTCCCTGGATCTATCTGTTAAATTTCTGGCTGGTCTGCTTTTTAGTTACTTTCTTCAACTAACATCTCAGCAATGTTAGCCTTCATGATTGTTTGCCCCTGAGATCTCTATTGTTTTGACAATGCCCCTCAGATTTTTCCATGGGATTTTTAGTGGGATTTTCCCGTGCTGTACTCCAGACAAAATCAGCCCTGTCTGGCAGTGAACTGGAGCTGCCAGTACTCATGGAATGGCCCACCCTTTAGGGCAGAACTTACATGTCATGGAGTTGAGGGTGCGTGGAAGCAGTCCCTGGCTAAAATAACTTGAATTCCCACCACTTATACCCAATTCAATAGCTTTTATTGAATAAATCCTTCTCAATTTGATGTGTGTCCTTCAGCCATTATTTAGAGATTTTAAATTATAATTTTTGAACATTTTGTCAATTTTATCGTTGCTTTTTTGGGAAAGGATTAACCAGAGTGTCCTTACATAGACACTCTGCTACCATAGATTACTTTTGTTTTTTCTTGTATTTCAAACAAAGGGAATCAAAAAGTGTGCACTTGTGTGTGTATGCATGTGTATCTGACTTCTTTTGACAATTTTTAAAATTCTTCCATGTTGTTTATATCAGTAGTTTCTCTACTTTTTAATTTTTGTTATTTATATATAATTTTGCTTTCATATAGAAACTCCAGAAATAGTAGAGAGAATACATGTGTACCCTTTACCTAGCATCTCTTAATATAGTATAATCAGAGCAAGAAAACTGACATTGATACAATATGTTAACTAAACTACAAACCTTATTGAATTTTACCCATTTTAAAATGCACTGTGTTGTGTATGTGTGTGTGTGTGTATGAAAGTTTATCTTGTGGATAGATTCATGTAACTTTTACTATAATCAGGATATAGTACTATTCTATTGCTTAAAATAAACCCCTTATTTTTTTTTACATTCATATCCTCTACCTAAATCTAGCCAGTCACAACCACTGATCTGTGCTCCATAACTTATTTTATCATTTCAAGAATGTTATATAAGTAGAACCATAGAATATTTAAACTTTGTGAGACTTTTTTCACTCAGAGTAATACCACCCAAGTTGTTGCATGTATCAATAGTTCATTTTATTGCTGTATAGTATTCTATTGTATGGATTTAGTATAGTTTAGTATATCTGTTCACCCATTGAATGGTATTTGGGTTGTTTCCAGTTTTTAGCTACTACAGAGAAAGGTACAGTGAAAATTTGTGCACAAGTTTTTGTGTGAGCCTAAGTTTTTATGCTTGTAGGGTAAATAACCAGGCATAGGATAGATAAGTCATATGGAAAGTGTAGGTTTAATTTTATAACAAACTGCCAAAATGGTTTTTAGAGTGGCTAGACCATTCCCCATTCTCACCAGCAGTGTAGGAGACATCCAGTTGCTGTGTATACTTCCCAGAATTGGTTTTGCCAGCATTTTTTATTTTAGTCAGCCTGTTTTAACTTGAATTTACCTAATAGCCAATAGTGTTGAATATATTTGCAGTGCTTATTTACCATCCATATATCATCTTTGGTGAAGTATTTCCCATTTTCTAATTATATCATTTGTTTTCTTAATATTAAGTTTAGAAAGTTCGTTATGTATTTTGCGTAGAAGTTGTTTCTTAAATATGTGATTTGCAAATATTTCCTCCCAATATGTAGCTTACATTTTTCTTCTGTTAACAGTGTCTTTCACAGAGCTGAAAATTTTAAATTTGACAAAATTCAGCCTAACAATTTCTTCTTTTATGGATCTTGATTTTATGTCAAATCTAAGAACTTTTCAGTTAATCCTAGATCATGAATATTTTCCTATGTTTTCTAAAAATATTATAGTTTTGTTTTATGTTTACATCTATGATCCATTTTTAGTTAATATTTGCATTATATAAAGTATTAAGGTTTAGGTTAAAGTTCAGTTTGGCCTATTATTGTCTTAACACCATGTGCTGAAAAGATTGTCAATTCTCTCTTAAATTACTTTTGCATCTTTGTAAAAAATTAGTTGGCTCTACTTGTGTGGCTCTGTTTCTGGACTCTCTATTTTGTTTCATTGATCTGAGTTTATTCATATACTAATTCCACACTATATTTATCATAGTGTTTATATAGTAAGTCTTTAAATTAGGTAGTGTGATTCCTCCAACTTTATTATTCTTTTTCAAAATTGTTTTACCTATTCTAGTTCCTTTTCCTGTACATAGAAGATTTTGAAACAGCTCTTCTATATCTACCAAAAAATCCTCTTTGGGTTTTGATTAGAATTGTATAGTGTCAGTGGCTGCTCCAGGAATTACAATATACATATTTAATTTACCATGTTCGGCCAGTGTCAACATTTTACCACCTTAAATGGACTCTAGAAACCTTACAAGCACTTAAGTTCCTTTATCTACCCCTCTGCTTTTTATGATATAATTGCCTTAAATATTTCCACTACCAGCATTGAGAGCTAAATTAGACACTGCTATTATTTTTGATTCAACAGGCAAACACAATTTTTTAAAACTCTAGAGAAGAATAGTATATTATAATTACTCGGATATTTACCATTTCCATTGTATTTTCTTAATTCCTGATGTTTCATGTTTCCTGCTGTTGTCAGTTCTTTCTGTATGAATAACTTCCTTTAGCAGTTCTTTTAGAGTGGGTCTGATAGCAACAAGTTCTCTTAGTTTTCCTTCATCTAGGAATATCTTTTTCACCTTCATCCCTGAAGGGTATTTTTCTTTTCTTTTTTTTTTAAGATTTTATTTATTTATTTATTTTCCCCCCAAAGCCCCAGTAGATAGTTGTATGTCATAGCTGCACATCCTTCTAGTTGCTGTATGTGGGACGCGGCCTCAGCATGGCTGGAGAAGAGGTGCGTCAGTGAGTGCCCGGGATCCGAACCCGGGCCGCCAGCAGCAGAGCGCGCACACTCAACTGCTAAGCCGCGGGGCCGGCCCAGGGTATTTTTCCTAGAGATAGAATTCTGGGTTGATGATTTTCTTTCAGCATGTAACAAATGTTGTGCTACTTCCTTTTGACCTGCATGAAATCTGATGAAAAACGTGTTGTCATCTAAATAGTTGTTCCCCTGCAGGTAATACTCCACTTCTCTCTGGCTGCCTTCAAGGTTTTTTTTCTTTTTTTAAGTTTTCAGAGATTTGATTATGATATGTCTAGGTGTGCATTTCTTTGGGTTTATATTTTGGGGACTTTCTTAGTTTATTGAATCTGTAAGTTTATATCTTTCACCAATGTTGGGAAGTTCTCACCCATTATTTATTCAAACATTTTTTCCACACCACACTTTTCCTTCTCACCTTTTGGAACTTCCATAAAACAAATATTAGGTCTCTTGTTATATCTCACAGGCTGAGGCTCTGCTACTATTTTTACAATTGATTTTCTCTTTCTTGTTCAGATTGGAAAGTTTCTATCCTTCTGTTTTCAAACCCACTGATTCTTTTTCTCTCATCTCCATTCTACTTTTGAGCCCATCCATTAAGTGTTTTATTTTAGTTACTGTATTTTTCAGTTCTAAAATTTTCATTTAGTCCTTTTGTATGTCATCTATTTATTTGCTGAGACTTTCTTTTTTCCCATAAGTTTAAAGAGCACTCTTCATTATTTACTGAAGTGTTTTTTTTAGCACTGCTTTAAAATCCTTGTCAGATAAGTTCACCACATTTGTTCTCTTGGTGTTGATGTCTACTGATTGTCTTTTCTCATCCAATTTCATACATTTTAAGTATGAAACTATGAAACTCCTGTACCTATTTAAATCTATTATTTTAGGAAAAAATAAATCAGTTTGTTTCCAAGTTCACATTCTGGCCCACATTTGTGGGCTGTCATTTGAATGTTAATTTTATTTTCAAAGCTTATTCAACACTATTCTGGCCTGCCTTACTTTGTACTACCCAGAGGCCATTTGTATTCGCATATTCCTTATTCTAGTTCATTTCCTAAAGCTTTTTCTCTGTTAATTCAGGTTGGTTTCATTCATGCACAATTTGGATGTGTACCCAGGAATTAATACACAGATATAAAGTATTTTTCCAGGTTTCTTCTTTTTTGGTGGAGGAGGTGAGAAGCCAACTCTTTACTGTAGTTTGCTTAGTGCACAGTGAGGATGGCTTGCGGGTCTCTGTCTCCCAGTCTCCATAGACCCTAATGGGGAGTGCAATGAGCACTACTTCTGCTCATGATAGTACAGAGTTGGTGGACTTTACAGTGCTCCACCCCCAGTCGCTACAGCACATGGTGGAGGGTGAGGAGTGTGACTTCTTTCATGGTGTTCATCTGGAGTGGGGCAGGTATATCCCAAAAGTTTTCACATTGCACGGCCATCCTCTTCTTATGAGTGGGTACAGTGGGCTTTTCTTGTGTGTGTGTGTGTGTGTGTGTGTGTGCAGAAATGAATGGACATGTGTGTGAGCATGTGTGTATTTGTGTCACTGGCATTTTTAAGTTGCAGGCTGCTCAATTTCCCAGGCCAGGTATAAATACAAAATCTCAGGAAAATTACCACCATGTCTTCTCTTGAGTCTCAAAGTCCCTAGCCATTCTAGCTTCTTTTCTCCACCTTTTCTCCACAGTCTTCTACTAGTTGCATTATACATATTGTGTGGGGTTTTGAGTTGTGATCAGAGGACAAGTAGGGTGGAACATGCTTACTCCATCTTATCTAGATTTTTTTTTGATGAGTATTATTCTCTTGTATGAATATACCAAAATTTGTTTTCCGTTCTCTTGCAAATGGACATTTGGGTTGTTTTCAGTGTTTTTACTGTTATGAAAAGGCTACTATAAACATTTTTGTTTAATTTTCCAAGCATATATTTTTATTTCTCTTAGATAATTGGAAATACTGGGTCACAGGGAATATACATTTTTACTTGGGTGAGAACAGTCAAAGAATGCTAGATAATAAGGTTTTTTTCCTTGAATTTTTGAAGTTTCAGACCTAGATTAGAGAAAGTAACAATAATTTTAATAAAACATTGGTACTTTTAGTTCAAAATGGCTGACTGAGCATAGCATTTACTTCTTTCACATCCCGTAATTTTACTAACATTACAGAAAACGTATAAAAATAAAATAATTTTATAACATCACAGAAAATCCAGGAAGGGTTTCATCACTAGAAGAGACTATTGAAGAATATGTGGAGAATAAATGTCAGTGGAATAGTATACAATAGTGAAGATAAGTGAACTATGATGACATCCAATAATAAGGATAATTATAAGAGCAATATTATATTAATGAAAAAAGTAAGTCTCAGAAGATTATTTACATCATAGATTGTTTACATAATGATGACCTTTACAGAAAGAGAAAAAACAAACTATATGTGTAAGTATGTAAGACCTTTATTACAGGTCTGTAAATAAAGTGTCTGCAGTGGAAGTGAGCTGAGTAAGTGTGGAGTCATGACTGAGTCAGTGGAGAGTGTACCAACTGGGTATTATAGACTCAAGAAAACAGAATTAAGGCAAAAATAGAAAACCTTAGAATAATTAATAATCTCATAGAGATTTGAGAGACTGTTACATCTCTAAAGCAATAGTAGATACTGTATAAAAAAAGAAGGAAGCAGATTTCCAGAGAATTAAGTGTATGAATGCTAAACTTTCAAGAATTAAGATTCATTACAAGGACAGAATAGTAATTAGACAACACTATGGTCTGGTAAATGAAGCTGAAAAATTATTACAGAATATGGAGGAAAAAAGCAACAACAATAAAAGAGAGAGTTAGCTGCAGGAAAAACTGAAGTTACACAAAGAGAGAGCTAGAGAGAGAGAGAAGGAGGGTGAAGAAGAGGGAGAGAGAGGGGAGAGGGAAAGAGATAATAAAGTTTAGTAGGGAAATAATAATTTTAAAATAAAAAACTACAAGAAATTGTCTTTAAGCAAATGACCTTCATAGATGACTACACAGTGCCTTTAGGGGTATTCAGTTGTCCCCCACCCCCATCCCACAGCCAGTGCACAATGATGACATTTATAAAATCCAAGAATGAAAGGAATTTTTACATATTTCACAGGGAAATAAGTGAACAAGTATTGTTGATATTAACACAAACCTTAGTCATCTAAATAATAAAAAAGACTACTGCCTTCTGGCCTGCAAGGTTTCTGCTGAAAAATCCAATAATAGTCTTATTTGGCAGGGTTTGTATGTGACAAGTTGCTTTTCTTTTGCTACTTTCAGGATTCTATCTTTGTATTTGCCTTTGAACAGTTTGTTTATGTGTCTGTGTGTGGATGTCCTTGATTTATCCCACTTGGAGTTCGTTGATTGTCTATTAGTATACCCATGTCTGTTCTCAAATTTGGGAAGTTTTCAGCCACTATTTCTTCAAATAACTTCTCTGACCTTTTCTTTCTCTCTTTTCCTTCTGAGACTCCCATAAGGCATATATTGGTCTTCTTTATGGTATCACATAACTCTGTTAGGCTCTGTTCACTTTTCTTCATTTGTTTTTCTTTTTGCTCTTCAGACTTGATAATTTCAAATGACATGTCTTCATATTCACTGATTCTTTCTTCTGCCTGTTAGTCTGCTGTTAATCCCTCTAGTTAATTTTTTTATTCAGTTATTATGTTTTTCAGCTCCAAAATTTCTATTTGGTTTTATTTTATAATTTATATCTCTGTTTGTATTCTCATTTTGTTCATATAGTATTTTCAAGATTTCCTTTAAGTCTTTGTCCATATTTTCCTTTATTTCTTTCAGCATATTCAAGACAGTTGTTTTAGGGTCTTTGTCTAGTAAGTCCACTGTGTATGTTTCCTTCAGAGACTGTTCCTGGAGATTTATTTTGCTCTTTTAAATGTACCACGTTTCCCTGGGTTTTTTTTTTTTTTTTTTTTGTATGTCTTGTGATCTTTTGTTGAAAGTTAGGCATCTGAAAAAAGAGCCATAGTCCCTATCTTTGCAGGCTGATGTGGAAGATCTTTACTAATTAGCAGGCTTCTGAGCCTTGAGATCAGCCCAAGGTAAAGGCTTAAGGTCATCTCAGATCTTTTGTGGGTATGTGTCCCATCTGGGCATGGGTGTGTTTGTGTGTGTGTGTGTGTGTGTGTGTATGTATTCCCCCCCAGTTTTCTCTCACTGCTTTTAAATGCATTAACTTCAAAAAAAAAAAAATCTCATCTCAGTTTCTTGTAGGGAACTTAGATATTCTGTTGTATTCCTCCGCCTATAATCTCTTGCATCCAGGTATCCACAAGTCTTCAGTCCCCTGCAGTTTTCATATACCACTATGTTTGCTGCTCTTGGCTTTCAGCCTGAGATCTGAACTATACTCCCATTTCTGTCTGAGCTCAAAGTCAGTGGGACAGATATCAGTCCCTTGGGCAGCCCACAGACAGCTGAGAACATTGCAAACAATTTCCACTCTGCTCTTTCTGGTCCAAAGGAAGGAAACAGAAATTGGACTCCTTCTTCTCAACTGCACCACACCTCACTGGTGAAGAGTGGGACAAGGTGTGAAAAATGCCACAAAGTTGATTGATTCCTGATGCTTATGCTTATGCTTTCGAGTACCTGGATTCATCCTTTTCTTAAGCCATACCTGGCTCTATTTTTTCCAGTTACACATCCACTAAATTATCCTTTTACTTAAATTACTTTGCATTTGAATTTATATCTTGCAACTGATAGAATCCTGACTTATATAATATCCCTCTTAAATGGAGCAGTCCCATAAATCAATACCAAAACATAAATAAATAAAACCCACAATTAAATAGGAAAGTGTGCATAAGATATAAATGGGAAATTCACACAGGAAAAATTGAAAATAGCAATTGAGCACAAAAAATAATTTCCATAACATAAAATAGAAAATATAGATGAAAACAACTATGAGTTGTCATTTTAAACTATGATATTAGCAAAAATTAAACTGTTTGAAAGTGTCTAATGGCGAGTACGTGTGGAAAGGGGCAGTTTTATAATAGCATAACTCAATACAGTCATCTTGAAAGTAACTTGATATTCAATGCAAGTATCATTTAAACCTGCAATCTCACTTCTAAGTGGGAGATTACTCCCTGTACCACAGGGAACAGACCAGACACTCATGTAAGTGAAAGCTTATTCAGCTAAATTTTGTGCCAATGTGACCACCATTATCTGAGGTCAAATAGATTTAAGGTACGTGTGCTATTTTGATAAATAATGTGTAGTATTGGTTTGCGTGTAGTCCTCAGAACAATGGTGTCTACTACCTACATTTCATCACTCAACATATATTCCTGACTTTTTAAAGTAATGTCTTCTTGCTTTTAGTTCATCCAACAATCTAACCGTAGTTGGTAAAATATACACATAGAGTAGCACCCTACAGAAAAATATGACCAGTCACACCTACTCAGAGCAAGCTATCCAAATGATCCCTCAAGCTATAAAGTCAAGTCTAATTTGGTAAAATGCTTAACAACCAATCAAATATTTGGTTTCCACTTTTCCTTTAGTAAACATAAAAAATAAAATAATCAAAAAGAACATGTTGTGATGCATCCATCTTTATAGTTAAATTTCAAAGCAGTGCAAAATATGGAGGCATAAATCTGCCTTTAGGGTATAAAAACTGTCATAAAATTAAGGGAATAGGCAAATAATTATTTAAGGACAAAGAATGTAACTATCTCACCTCTTATGCTAACTTATTGTGTGCTGGGAATCCTTTAAAGAATGTAGAAAAACATAAATGTCAATGTTAAAAGTATAAATTTTACATGATGCTCCAAGTGAGGTATTTGCTATTTTTATTGCTATAACTTTTTAAAAATCAAATACACATTATTGTAAAGTCAGATAGAAAAAAAATATGGAGCAATAAATCCTGTAATGAATAATGCTTCACAAATAATAATACCTCAAATTGATTTTGCTTCTTTGATATGTTACCCCAATTGGAAATTGGGAAAACAAACCACTATTGTTTGTTGTTAACATTACTTGCTCTTTAGAAATTAGATTTTTCTCCAGAAACAGATTATAAATTGTGAACAGCTTGTAATTTGTAATATACAAGTTAAGAATGAAGAAACTGAAAAATAAAGTTTGATAGTTTTTCTCCTTTGAAGCACTAGACTTCAAACTGTTAACATGATTTTACTAATTTTAATGTGATAAGCATGAACTTATCAGATTAGTATTTAGCAGTATGATGCACACCAGGGTGCCCAATAAATCCACAGTACAATAAATCCAAAATACAAATATAGTTCCTGGACTGTATGAAGGGAAGTTACCTCCCTCCTCATCATCCTTTTGCTGACACCAGTGAGCCCTGATGCCCCCAGGGCACCTGTTGTCTGCACTCCTGTCCATGCTCATCTATGTTGGTGACCCACAGTGAGTCAGGTCAGAACTGGGGGTCCACTCTATCTTTTGCCTTCTAGCTAAGCCAAGAAGGAGAGCTAAAGAAATCCTATGTTGGACCTTTAGGGTCTGTCGTGGAGTTTCTCTCCACTTCTAGAAAGTCCATGGTATTCTGATCAGATGATGCCATCAAAAATCCCTCAGGTGAAAAACGACACCTAACACAGGGTTGGGACCAAATGTTCACACAACTTATCAGCAGTCTTTTTTTTTTTTTTTTTTTGAAGTATAGTTCAAATACAATATTGTATTAGTTTCAGGTATACAACATAGTGAGTAAACATTTATTTACATTACAAAATGATCACCCTGATAAGATCACCCTGGTAGTAACCATCTGTCATCATACAAAGTTACTACAATATTGTTGATTATATTCCCTATGCTGTACATTACATCCTTGACTTATTTATTTTATGACTGAAAGTTTGTACCTCTTATCCCCTTAATTTATTTTACCCTACCTCCCATCCCCCCAAAAAAATTAAAAATAGAACCACCATATGATCCAGCAATACCACTTCTGGGTATTTATCCAAAGAAAATGAAAACACTAATTCAAAAAGATATATGCACCCCTATGTTCATTGTGGCATTATTTATAATAGCCCAGATATGGAAGCAACTTAAGTATCCATCAGTAGATGAATGGATAAAGAAGATGTGATATATATACAATGGAATATTATTCAACCATAAAAAAGAACGATATTCTCCCATTTGTGACAACATGGCTAGATCTAGAGGGCATTATGCTAAGTGAAATAAACCAGACAGAGAAAGAAGAATATCATATGATTTCACTTATATGTGGAATCTAAAAAAAAAATGAACGAACAAAACAAAATAGAAACAGACTCATAGAAACAGAGAACAAATCAGCAGAAAATCAGCAGGTGCCAGAGAAAAATGGCCCCTGTTTTCATGCCCACAGGAATTGTTTTTAAATCTTTGTTTAAAACGTACTGATACCATCTCAGCCCATTTATTTGGCAATGTTGTGCATTAACCATATATCTAGACCAGAATGGTCCTGGAGAAGGAACAGGCAAAGGGCAGGACATTGTCAAGTATTTGCTCCACATAACTATACAAGCTTAGATGAGAATAAAGTGCTAAAATCTGGTGTAACAGTTAATTTCCAGTCCTGGTACATACACTGTGAGGTGTACCATTCTTTTTTTACTTCTTTCCAATAAATTTTTTTATTTTAGGATAGTTTTAGATTTACAGAAAAATTGTCACCATAGTACAGACAGTCCCCAATACCCAATTCCCAGTATCCCTATTATTAACATTGTACGTTCATCAAAATTAACAAACCAATATTGATATGTTGTTAACTAACGTCCACGCTTTATTCAGATTTCCTTAGTTTTTACCTATCTAGTATCCTTTCTCTGTTCTAGGAATCCATCTAGAACACCATATTACATTTAGTCGTCATGTCTCCTTATGCTCCTCTTGGCTGTGACAGTTTCCTCAGACTTTCATTGTTTTTGATGACCTTAACATTTTCGGGGCGTATTGATCCAGTATGTTTTTTGGAATGTCCTTCAATTGGAAATTGTGTAATGTTTTTCTCATGGTTAGACTAGGGTTATGGGTTTTTGAGAGGAAGACCACGGAGGTAAAGTACAATTCTTATCACGTCGTACTGTCAACATGACTTTTCACTGTTGAAGTTAACCTTGATCGCCCGGCTGAGGTGGTGCCCTACACTTAGGGTGGTTTTCTCCACTGTGAAGTTAACTCCCCCGCTTTTCATATGGTACTCTGTCCTTGTTGGAAGGAAGTCAGCATGTGCAGCTCACACGTAAGAAGTGTGGAGTTAGGCTGTATCTCCTTGAAGGCAGAGTATCTATATATATTCTGTGGAATTCCTCTGCAAGAGAAATTTGTCTATTCTCCTTAACCCAATATTACTTTATTTTGCTGCACAGCTTTGGCCATTGGGAGCTCTTTCACTTAGCTCCTCTGTCCCTTTGACATATCCAACATTATTATTATTTTAACACTTTCTTTCTTATTCCTTGGCACTGCAAGATGCTCCAGGCTCATCTTGTATATTTCTCGCTCCAGTCCTAAAACTAGCCATTTCTCAAAGAGCCCTGGGTCCTTTTATTAGAGAATAGCATTAGAAATCAAGATCTGGGTGTGAGGTATGCTCATTTGTACACTGGGGTGTTGTACTTCTAAGTCCTCTCAGCTGACAGAACAAGAAAATTGATGTATGTATGATAAC
Organism: Ceratotherium simum simum; assembly: GCF_057802395.1. Taxonomy (NCBI): domain Eukaryota; kingdom Metazoa; phylum Chordata; class Mammalia; order Perissodactyla; family Rhinocerotidae; genus Ceratotherium; species Ceratotherium simum. The sequence goes on along the minus strand of NC_141902.1, from coordinate 73,400,548 downwards.
TAGATGAACAGATGAATCTTAAATGCCTATTGCTAAGTGAAAGAAGCTCATCTAAAAAAGGCTACATACTGTGTGATTCCATTTACATGACATTCTGGAAAAAATGTATATACACATATCTATAAATATTTCTGACCTAAATATACACATACATATACATGTATGGCTAAATGTGAGTTCATACTGAGGTCTCCAATTCTAATCAATTACAACATGAATCATTCAAGCCTTCTCCCCTTGCTTATCTATAAACTCTCGTTTCAACAGTTAGAATTCGGGCTTCCCATTCACCATCCATTTGCTTAATTGTTTAATTCCAGTATACATGTGTAGTGGTTTTAGAATTGATAACCCATATTCATATGGAAACAATCTCATTAACTAGGGCACAGTACTTAAGTACAGTTCCTTTTTTTCTTTAGACTTACAGACTCCACTGATATCCAAAGTTACTTAAGTCAACACATTTATCCCTCAGTCCCCTTCTGTGAGGTTGTTGCATATATTGATAAGACAGATTCTTTTGTCATATTCTGCATTCCTTTCTGGGATCCTCTAAACCTCCTAAGTGATTTTTTAGAAATTTGCAGGCATTAAGTTTCACTCCTTGTACTGGAAGTTCTGTGAGTTTTCACAAACACATATTATAATGTATCTACCCTACAGTATCATACAGAATAATTTCACCACCCTAAAAAATCACCCGTATTTTACTTATTCAACCCCCTCCCTCTGAATACCTGGTAATCACTCATCTCTTTACATCTCTATAGTTTGGCCTTTTTCCAGAATGTCATATAAATGGAACTGCCCAGTATGTAACCTTTTTCGGATGAGCTTTTTTGACCTAGTAATATACATTTAAGATTCATCTATGCCTTTGTGAGGCTTGATGGTTCATTCTTTCTTATCACTGAAAAATATTCTACTATATGGATTACCGTTATTTATTGATTCACCTGTTGAAGGATATCTTGGTTGCTTCCAGTTTGGGGCAATTATGATTAAGCTGCTATAAACATTTGAGTGCTGGTGTCCTGCTTGATCTCTCAATTACATAACAGAGGGGGCCAAAGTCTCCAACTATAATAGAAGACTTTTTTTTCTTCTTTCAGGTTTTTGTCTCATGTATTGTGATGCTCTCTTTGAAGGTGCATGCATGTTTAGGATTCTTATTCTTCTTGGAGAATGCATCTTTTTATCATTATGTAATGCTTCTCTTTACCCCTGATAAACTTCCTTCTTCTGAAGTATGATTTGTCTAAAAATTCATAAAGGTATTCCAGCTATTTTTTTGTTACTGTTGACATGTTATATGTTTCTCCATCTCTTTGCTTCTGAGTCTTTATATTTAAAATGAGTTTCTTGTTCTACTCTGACAATCTCTATTTTATATTTAATGCATTTAGACCACTCACTATTAAAGTGATTATTGATATAGTTGGATAAATATTTAATATATTGAACTGCTCTCTTTTCAATGTATTTATTTTTTGTTCCTCTCCCATCCTCATTTTCTACCCCCTCTGGTTTTAATTTAGCAATTTATGATTCCATATTAACTCTGTATTTGTGTAAAAAATTCGAATGGTAGCCGTAGAGTTTGCAGTGTACATTTTTAACTATGTTAAGTACACCTTCAAATAACAGTACACCGTTTCAAGGAGGTTCAACACTTTCGTCCCTTTGAGATTGCTGTCCTGCATTTCACTTATCCATATGTTATAATCACCTAACGAATAGTTACTGTTATTACTTTAAATAAATTTTTCTTTTAGATTGTTAACAATTAGAAAAATGAAAGCTTTTATTTTACTTTCACTTATTTCTACTCTGATGCTCTCTTTTTCATTTTGTAGATCTAAGTTTCTGACCTTATCATTTTCCTTCTTCCTGAAGAACTTTTTTTAAACCCTTCTTGCAAAGCAGGTCTTCTGGCAGTGAAATCCCTTGGTGTTTATTCATCTGAGAAAATATTTATTCTTCACTTTTGAAGGATACTTTCTCCGCACATAGAATTCTAAGTTAGTGGGTTTTTTCCTCAGTACTTTAAATATTTCACTCCACTCTCTTATTGTTTACGTGGTTTATCCACTGTAAATCTTATCCTTGTTTCTTTTATCAATAAGGTGTCCCACACCCTAGTGTCTTTCAAGATTTTCCTCTTACTTTGATTATCTGCAGTTTAAATATGATATGCCTAGGTGTAGGGTTGTTTGTTTCTTTGTCTATTTGTATTTATCCTGCACAAAACTCTCTGAGTTTCCTGGATCTGTTGCTTGCTGTCTGTCAATATTCAGAAAGTTCTCAGCCTTTATCACTTCAAATATTGCTTCTAGTCTGTTCTCTCTTTCATCTTTTCCTAGTATTCCAATTACATCTATGTTACACCTTTTGAAATTGTTCCATGGTTCTTGGATGTTCTGTCATGTTTATTTTTAAGTTCTTTTTTCTCTTTGCCTTTCAGTTTGGGAAGTTTCTATTGACTGATCTTCAAGTTCACTGATTCTTTCCTCCGTGGTGTCCAGTCCACTGATGAGCCCATTGAAGGCATTCTTCTTTATATTACACTGGTTTGGTTTTTCTAGGATTTCTTTTTGATACTTTCTTAGATTTTCTGTCTGTCTGCTTGCATTACCTATCTGTTCTTACATATTTTCTACTTTTTTTTATTAGACTCCTTAACATATTAATTGTACTTGCTTTAAATTTCATTTCGTGTCTGATAATTCCAACATCTGTGTCATATCTGAGTCTGGTTCTGATGATTGCTTTCTCTCTTCAGACTGTGTCTTTTTCTTGCCTTTTGGCATGCCTTATAATTTTTTGTGGAAAGCTGAGTGTTGTATAAGATTATGGGAACTGAGTTAACTTGTCCTTGGCATGAGCATTTATGTTAATTGGCTAGGAGTCAGGTTGTGTTTCTTGTTCTTTGTAGCTGTAGGTGTAGGATGCTTCAGATTCCTGAAATGTCCTTCTTTTTGTCTCCCCTCTTGACTCTGGATTTCCCTAATTACTGCTCCTGAGAGACAATCTGTTTCTTGCAGCAGTCTAAGCTATAATACATTGTTAGTATATTGGAGTTGTGTTTGGGAGGTGGTAAACTATGGGTGAGGAAGGCCTTCCTGTAATCTTCTGACTAAATCTCAGTATTTCAGTTGGCCTCTGTATCAGGACTGTGACCTTAACAGGTGTTGGTACCACTTTTCTGCCTCCTGACTCCTATTCCTTCCCCAGCTGCAATGTCCCCATCTATCTCCTTGAAGCCCTGATCCTGTTGATTATCTTCCCATGCCTTTTTAGGTGAGATCAAAAGGCTAGAGGTGGCTGGAATGGGAGGAATGCCCTTCTCCAACTGGGATAAGGTTCTGAGGACACCTTTTTGTCCTGTAGCATTGGTCTTTGTTATGGAGAAGACTCTGGGCATATTTCACAATGATTACTTCACCCTACCTCCCCTATTCCCTGCTTCCTGCCCCAAAGCCTAGAGGAGATCTTCTTGGGTCTTCACTGTGAGAACCTTGTGAGCTCCCTGAGGTGAACCCCACAAAGCGCTGGAGCCCCCCAATGCTGGGCCGTGACTTCCGACTCTGACTCTATCCAGACTTGGCCTCCAGCATTCCCTCAAAATCACCATGTAAGAGTTCCTACTATTTTATGGCTCCAGCAGCTTCTGTTCCAGGTAAACTGATCTCAGAGGTTTCTCCTTGGATGTGCCCCTCTCTCCAGATTTCAGGGTGCCCAGCGGTTTGCCCAGCAACTTCAATTCTCTGATGGGTCCGAAAAAGGTCGTTGATTTTCAGTTTGTCCTGCTTTTTCCTGAGGTCTTCACTGGAGTGACAAATTCCAAGTTCTTTACGTATTGGAGCTCGACGCTTAATATTTAAGGGAAAGTAATTTCCTTATTTTTTTTTAATAAAAATTTTATTTATACAGCTCTTGGGTCTTTACTCTGAACCCCCTTGCAAACTATGTCTACATTCAGTCCTCTATATCTGAATGAGAACTGGCATGTTAATGATTGCCACCAACAAATAGATGAGGGATGTTATCCCTACGTTTATTTTCTGAATATATGCTGTGCATCAATCAAAAGGCTGTATAAAAGAAGACGCATGAGTAAATATGCTCCCTCCGTTGCCCTGGGCAATGAGGAGGGCCCTCACTTCTATTATTGTAGGTGTTGGAGAATAAGCAGAGAAGTGGTGTTTAGAAAGACATGTTTTAAACAACAACTTGGTACATTCCTCCTGAGTTGTTTGATTAAACCCAGAGCCATCATATTTAAAGCAAAGATGCCTAGAATGAGTTTTCATATTAGTGTATTAGTACATTTGGCCAGAATATATTCACATCCCCAAAATACACTTCAAGTCTCCACAGGAATATAAGAGGGAAGGACAGTGAAGATCAGTAGTCATGAGCATTTCCTGTGCCAACCCTATAAGAACGTGGACACCCTTCACTGTCAGAAGGTCCCTATGGTGGACAATGGTAGAGGCAGTGCCCTTCCTCAGAGGGGCATGGAACGAGATGACCTGCCAATTGATCCACTAGGGAAACAGGCGTCTGGGCAGGGAATGAGATGGTTGTGGCCGGGTGCTGTTTTCCAAGAACTGAATCTTTTCTCCCTATTGTAGACACCCCATCACATATACCCCAAATACCCTGAATAGAAAAAAAGAGAGTTGCTCAGAGCAAAAGCAGAGAAAATGACTCAATCGTGATGGGACGTTCCTACAGAAAGACATCTTTGATTTTTATTTATCATATTTCTACACTTAATGGAAGAAGCGAGTGAAAAGCATTTTAGTGACATTCAGTCAGAAAAGTAGACTCCCCCATGGCAGTATGTGTCCTGAATAATGTGTTTCAAATGTGATAAAAATGCAGATTCCTTCTATTATGTGTGTTTTTAGGACTATAACCAGATGCGTTTGTTTTATTTCTTTTTATTTTTTAAGGAGAAAGCTATTTTGTAATCCATGGATAGTTTTATGTCTATGAAGAATATGCCATAGTGTCAAGTAAAGCAACGAGTGTCCTGGATTTTCTTACTTTCCTCTGGCAAGATGTTATCCACGTCCCTAGATTTGATCATTATAAGAATGACCCAATGAAACTGATGCAGTCGGGGAATAAAATCAGGTTATGTTCCTTGAGCTTCATGTTCAGTAAATTTGGGGATTGCTTTACTTGGTTTTGGTTTCTTGGCTTTATCTCTGTTAAAAAGCAGCAGCAGGCATGAGATAGCCATAGATCTGTTAGACAAGGAAGAGTCCCAAGAAACAAATACCATGGCTCCTTGCAATGTAAATCAATTACGAACATTGCCTGTGACTTGGAGCCAGGGAACATCAGCCGCCGCTCACTTTGCCTTTTGTCATTGATTTGATTGATGCCTTTCATATCCAAATTAAAGAGATGCTCAAGGAAAACAAAAAAAAGTCCTGTTTACTCAGAGAAAGATAACTTTATGAATCTAATATTAAATAATGTTTTTCCCAAAATTTTTCTCTGAAATTTGGCAGTTTTTCTTGGAAGCTTCTTTGGTTATTTATTTTAGATATAGGATACATTTTCTAAAGGAAATAAAATTGTTTACTCTATTTCAGTGTACTTGGTAGAATGCACTCAGTCAGTGGAGCATAGAAACCCTGAGTAAAGCCTCATATTTCTATTTAGAGAGGTATAGGGAGAGAGAGAGAGATCAGGAAATTGAGAACTGCAAAGAAAATGAAAGAATGGTTAATGTTTTTCCTGTCTCTGCTTCCAATCTCAGTGGAGGTGATAAACACAGGAGAAATCAACAACAGCTAAATGGTGGTTGATGGAGCTGTATTTATGCAGCTTGGGTTATGTATGTTTGCCCTTAACATTCAGGATTGAAACTATTTTTTATTTTGAATAAGGAAGATACCCTAATTTATTTCATTCATTTATGCCTTTATTTCATCCATTTAATGAGCATTCCAGAGGAAGTGCATAAGTTATCTTAGTGACGTTACTTACCAAAGAAATCTTGAATAGTATCTCTAATTTGAATGGAGAATAAACATAAAGCAAGTGTATAAGAATGTATGTGTAGTTTATAGGTGGGTATCCATAGATTTTCTTTTTGCACACAGGTCCTCCAAAATGACAATGTAATTCACATCTCACATTAAACACTTACCGCATACCCGGAGCTGAAAATGGAATACATTCTCTGTCCTCTAGAAATCTATACATTTCAGTCATAACAATGCAAAGAGCATGAAAAAATAACAAAAATATTCATGCCCTCAACTTCCATTAGGTTGTTATGTGAATATATTAGCAGAACCACGCTCTTAATTTGGTTGGAAAAACTTGATCAGAATTTTCCTGAGAGTGATGCAGAAGTTCTTCTTTTGTGTGTGTGTGTGTGTGTGTGTGAGAGAGAGGAAGATTAGCTGTGAGCTAACATCCGATGCCAATCCTACTCTTTTTTTGCTGAGGAAGATTGGCCTTGGGCGAACATCCGTGCCCATCTTCCTCTACTTTATATGGGACGCTGACACAGCATGGCTTGACAAGCGGTGCATCGGTGCATGCCCAGGATCTGAGCCTGCGAACCCTGGGCTGCCGCAGCGGAGCACATGCACTTAACCGCTACGCCACCGGGCCAGCCCCCAAAAGTTCTTTGATTAATGTACTTCTAGTTGTCATCAGTTCTCTCAATATGTATGCCCACCAAGCCTTGTTGGAAAGCACCTCTGAGGTCAGTTAACAGAACCCAATCACTTGGATTTGCTCTGATAACAAGACTTGTCAAAGAGCCAAACCATTTCTGTTTATTCTCCAGCAAGTTTTCTGATTTTATTGCATCTAAAATGATAACTTTTAATTTCCTGGTGCAATTGCAGATTTCATTTCCTTCTAGTGAATTCTTTGCTTTGTGTTCTGTGACTTATGTATGGTTGATCCAGATGCTTTCCTCTGTTTCAATCATCCTGAGCAGCAAGTTGGTATGTAGCAGGCATGGTAACCTTTTTTGACTCTAAGGACTACGTTCAGTACAGCAGGAAAACTGTCCACGTGAATTGTTTCTCTGTAGTT